>NC_057795.1:415100348-415700348 GCF_018294505.1 Triticum aestivum | reverse complement strand
GTTGGCACGCAAGGTAAACCATTATAAACTCCTAGCTAATTAAGCATGGCATAAGCAACTATAATCTCTAATTGTCATTGTAAACATGTTTATTCATAATAGGCTGAATCAGGAACGATGAACTAATCATATTTACAAAAACAAGATAGGTCGAGTTCATACCAGCTTCTCTCATCTAAATCAGTCCATCATATATCGTCATTATTGCCTTTCACTTGCACGACCGAACGGTGTAGATAATAATAATAGTGCACATGCATTGGACTAAGCTGGAATCTGCAAGCATTCAATTCAAGGGAGAAGACAAGGTAATATGGGCTCTTGGTTAAATCAGCAATAATGCATATGAGAGCCACTCAACATTTTCATCATGGTCTTCTCCTCTCGACCCCCAAAGAAAGGAAAAGAAATAAAACTATTTACACGGGAAAGCTCCCAACAAGCAATAGAAGGACGAGAAATCTTTTTGAGTTTTCTTTTCATTACTACTACTACAAGCATGGAAAGTAAACTAGCTAAAAGCTATAACTAATTTTTTTCTGGTTTTTCCTAAGGTTTTTCAAACACATAAGAAGAAGGCTTAGAAAAGAAAATCAACTAGCATGGATAGTACTATGAAAAAGTATGAGCACCGATAACTAGAATGAGTGTGTGAACATGAATGTAATGTCTGTAAGAAATACATACTCCCCCAAGCTTAGGCTTTTGCCCTAAGTTCGTCTCGTGGATTAGAGCTACTCTCTCCGGTGTATTGAGGAGTGTTATCTGAGTGCCACTGGTTGGCGATCTCCTCTGTATCCCACTGATAAAAGGACTGTCGATAAGGGTCAAGTTGTGGTTCCGGCTCAGGCTTTGGAGCTGGTGTCTGGCTCCGATATGAGTAAACAGCCTCCGGCAAGATGAGGTACATGCTTGAAAGTATGTTAAACAAAGATGGTGCAGGCAAGATAATAGTCTCACTATGAGTTTTATTAAATCTCAAATTATACTTAAGCATCATCTCATTATTTTTAACAATAAATTCATGTGCTACCATACTCTTATAATCTAGAAAAATAGAGGGCAGCAACTTTTCCTCTTTCTCATAATGCCTAATAGGTATCCTAAAGTGTTTAGCGAGGCGCGAAGCAAAGAAGCCTCCAAAGATGGGGCCCTTTGTACGGTTCAGACTTAATGTTTAGCAATAATAGCACCCAAAATAAAAGTGTTATCGCGAAACAAAGCATGGCACAAAATACAATATCAGGGGCACTAAGGTTTCCACAGTTCCCGCGACCAATTAAGAATCTACTAGCAAATATTGCAAAGTAACGTAGAACAGGAAAGGTATGCTGGTAATTCTTGCATCGGAAACCTTCCTCGTTTCCCCTACAGCAATCATATCAATAAAACCATCCACATCACTACGATGTGGTTCCTCTATGTTGCCCTCAAAGGGTATCTTGCAAACCCCACAAAAATCACATAGTGACATCTCCTTAACCTCGTCATATAAATGAAACCCCACTGAAGGTGGTGATTTCCTAGCATGAAAGTAAATTTTTTGCACGAATGTATTAGTGAGAAGGAGATACTGATCGAGCTGGTCGTGGAGGAAGTCGGTGAGGCCTGCAATCTCAGCCAAATGATAAAAATCATCACGAATCTCGGCTGCTCTCAAGGACTCATCATAAGGCCATTCACACGGCCGAACCTCCGTGGTGCGAGGGAGATTAAATTTGGGCTTTTTATTCTCTTCACTTTGCTTATCCTTCGAGCTTCGGCTCGAAGAGCCCCTCAAAAATCTCTTCATCATTTTCTGAAAATTTCTGAAATTTTTAGTAACTCAAAATAAAAGTGAACCAAACTCAACAAAATTGATAGCAACTACTCCCGCAAGTGCCTAGAGACTATATCATGCATCAGAACTACTTGGGACCAAATAAATTTGACATGCAAGCTCAAAAACAGGGTTGTCTTAGTAGCAAAAATTTGCATTAAATAATGCACTAGAACAAAAACTAATTGGACCATTGGAGGAGTCACATACCGGAGAACAATCCCCCAAAGCAGTTTTGTGAGTGGAGCTTTGAGCAAGGAGATCGAAAATGGCAGCAAGATGAGCTAGAACTCGTGCTTGAGCTGGTTGGTGATTTTTTTGGGAGGAAGAAGAAGTGTGTCGGTGTAGGAATAAGTGGAGGGGGTCACCAGGGGCCCACGAGGCAGGGGGCGCACCCCAGGGGGGTGGGCGCGCCCTAGACCCTCGTGGCCAGGTGCTTGCCCCCTCTGGTGTGTTCTCAGTGCCAGATATTCTCAAATATTCTAGAAAAAATCATATTTCATTTCCAGGGCATTTGGAGAATTTTATTTTTGAGGTATTTTTTGTTGCAAGGATAATTCAGAAAACAGACAGAAAATACTATTTTTGCTTTATTTAATCTAAATAACAGAAAGTAAAAGGAGGGTACAGAAGGTTGTGCTCTCTAACTTCATCCATCTCATGCTCATCAAAAGGAATCCACTAACAAGGTTGATCAAGTCTTGTTGACAAACTCATTCCGAATCGCATGGAACCGGAGAAATTTCGAATAACACTAGGTTACCTCAACGGGGATATGTATATCCCCAACAATAAGAATATCATATTTCTTCTTGAAAGTAGGAACAGGAAATTCGAAACCTCCAATAATAATCGATGGAATTTTTCCAATAGAATTGATACTGTGAACTTGAGGTTGTTTCCTCGGAAAGTGTACCGTATGATCATTACCATTAACATGAAAAGTGACATTGCCTTTGTTGCAATCAATAACAGCCCCTGCAGTATTCAAAAAGGGTCTACAAGGATAATCGACATACTATCGTCCTCGGGAATATCAAGAATAACAAAGTCCGTTAAAATAGTAACGTTTGCAACCACAACCGGCACATCCCAACAAATACCGACAGGTATAGCAGTTGATTTATCGGCCATTTGCAAAGATAATTCAGTAGGCGTCAACTTATTCAATTCAAGTCTACGATATAAATAGAGAGGCATAACACTAACACCAGCTCCAAGATCACATAAAGCAGTTTTAACATAGTTTCTTTTAATGGAGCAAGGTATAGTTGGTACTCCTGGATCTCCTAGTTTCTTTGGTATTCCACCCTTAGAAGTATAATTAGCAAGCATCGTGGAAATTTCAGCTTCTGGTATCTTTCTTTTATTTGTAACAATATATTTCATGTACTTAGCATAAGGATTTATTTTAAGCATATCAGTCAAACGCATACGTAAAAAGATAGATCTAATCATTTTAGCAAAGCGCTCAAAATCCTCATCATCCTTTTTCTTGGATGGTTTTGGAAGAAAAGGCATGGGTTTCTGAACCCATTGTTCTTTTTTTACCATGCTTCCTAACAACAAAGTCTCTCTTATCATAACGTTGATTCTTTGATTGTGGGTTATCAAGATCAACACCAGGTTCAACCTCTGCATCATTATTATTGCTAGGTTGAGCATCAACATGAACATCATCATTAACATTATTACTAGGTTCACGTTCATCACCAGATTGTGTTTCAGCATCAGAAATAGAAATATCATTGGGATTCTCAGGTGTGTCTACAACAGGTTCAATAGAAGCATGCAAAGTCCTATCATTTTTCTTTTTATTCTTTCTAGAAGGACTAAGTGCATCTACATTATTTCTCTGAGAATATTGCTCAATTCTCTTAGGGTGGTCCTTAGGATACAAAGGTTCCTCAGTCATTTTACCCCCTCTAGTCATAACTCTGACAACATTATCATTTCTCTTCTTATTTAATTCATTGAGCAAATCATTTTGTGCTTTAAGCACTTGTTCTACTTGAGTGGTAACCATAGAAGCATGTTTACTAATGAGTTTAAGTTCACCTTTAATTCTAGACATATAATCACTCAAGTGTTCAATCATATAAGCATTGCGTTTCAATTGTCTACCAACATAAGCATTGAAATTTTCATGTTTAGCCATAAAGTCATCAAACTCATCCAAGCATTGGCTAGCAAACTTAGTAGACGAGATTTCAACTTTATCATATCTATAGAGAGAATTTACCTTTACTACCTGTGTCGGGTTATCAAGACCATGTATTTCTTCAATAGGTGGTATATTAAGGCCATGTATTTCTTCAACAGGAGGTAATTTCTTAACATCTTCAGCTTTAATACATTTTTCTTTCATAGATTTCTTTGCCTCTTGCATATCTTCAGGACTGAGAAATAGAACACCCCTTTTCTTCGGAGTTGTCTTAGGAGTTGGTTCAGGAAGTGTCCAATAGTTTTCATTAGTCAACATATTATTCAATAGAAATTCAGCTTGATCAATAGTTATTTCCCTGAAAACACAACCAACACAACTATCCAGGTGGTCTCTGGAAGCATCGGTTAGTCCATTATAAAAGATATAAAGTATTTCATTTTTTTAGAGGATGATCAGGCAAAGCATTAAGTAATTGGAAAAGCCTCCCCCAAGCTTGTGGGAGACTCTCTTCTTCAACTTGCAAAAAATTATATATTTCCCTTAAGGCAGCTTGTTTCTTATGAGCGGGGAAATATTTAGCAGAGGAGTAATAGATCATTCCTGGGGACTACGCACACAAGCAGGATCAAGATAATTGAACCTAGTTTTAGCATCACCCTTTAATGAGAATGGAAATTATTTAAGGATATAGTAGTAACGAGTTTTCTCATCATCAGTGAATAGGGTGGCTATATCATTTATTTAGTAAGATGTGCCCCAACAGTTTCAGATTCATAGCCATAAAAAGGATCAGATTCAACCAAAGTAATTATCTCAGGATCAACAGAGAAATCATAATCCTTATCAGTAACACAAATAGGTGAAGTAGCAAAAGCAAGGTCATATTTCATTCTAGCATCCAGAGACTTTTCTTTCAGTTTAGCTAATAATTTCTTAAGATCAGATCTATCATTGCGAGCAAGAAAATCTCTAGCAGTTTCTTCATCCATAACAAAACCCTCAAGCATAACAGGCAATTCATATCATGGGAGAGAATCAAGATACGTCTCCAACGTATCTATAATTTTTGATTGTTCCATGCTATTATATTATCCATCTAGGATGTTTTGTATGCATTTATATGCTATTTTATATGATTTTTGGGACTAACCTATCAACCTAGATCCTAGTGCCAGTTTCTGTTTTTCCTTATTTTTGAGTTTTACAGAAAAGGAATACCAAACGGAGTCCTATTGACGTGCTAATTTTTGACGATGTTTTTTTGGACCAAAAGAAGCCCCCGGAGTAAAAGAGTTGGTCCAGAAGAGTCCCAGACCGTCCACGAGGGTGGAGGGCGAGCCCTACCCCCTGGGCGCGCCCCCTGCCTCGTGGACGACTCGGAGACACCCCCTGATGTGAGACCGACGCCAAAAATTCCTATAAATACAGAAACCCCTGAAAAGAAACCTAGATCGGGAGTTCCGCCGCCGCAAGCCTCTATAGCCACCAAAAACCAATTGGGAACCTATTCCGGCACCCTGCCGGAGGGGAATCCATCACCGGTGGCCATCTTAATCATCTCGGCGCTCTCCATGACGAGGAGGGAGTAGTTCACCCTCGGGGCTGAGGGTATGTACCAGTAGCTATGTGCTTGATCTCTCTCTCGTGTTCTTGATTTGGCACGATCTTGATGTACCGCGAGCTTTGCTACTATAGTTGGATCTTATGATGTCCCCCCCCTCTACCTTATTGTAATGGATTGAATTTTCCTTTGAAGTTATCTTATCGGATTGAGTCTTTAAGGATTTGAGAACACTTGATGTATGTCTTGCATGTGCTTATCTGTGGTGACAATGGGATATTCATGTGATCTACTTGATGTGTGTTTTTGTGATCAACTTGCGGGTTCAGTGACCTTGTGAACTTATGCATAGGGGTTGGCACACATTTTTGTCTTGACTCTCCCGTAGAAACTTTGGGGCACTCTTTGAAGTACTTTGTGTTGGTTGAATAGATGAATCTAAGATTGTGTGATGCATATCGTATAATCATACCCACGGATACTTGAGGTGACATTGGAGTATCTAGGTGACATTAGGGCTTTGGTTGATTTGTGTCCTAAGGTGTTATTCTAGTACGAACTCTATGATAGATCAAACAGAAAGAATAGCTTCGTGTTATTTTACTATGGACTCTTGAATAGATCAATCAGAAAGGATAACTTTGAGGTGGTTTCGTACCCTACAATAATCTCTTCGTTTGCTCTCCGCTATTAGTGACTCTTTGTTGCATGTTGAGGGATAGTTATATGATCCAGTTATGTTATTATTGTTGAGATAACTTGCACTAGTGAAAGTATGAACCTTAGGCCTTGTTTCCTAGCATTGCAATACCGTTTGTGCTCACTTTTATCATTAATTACATTGCTGTTTTTATAATTTCATATTACAAAAACCTATATCTACCATCCATATTGCACTTGTATCACCATCTCTTCGCCGAACTAGTGCAACTATACAATTTACCATTGTATTGGGACAACACCCACAAGTGTGGGGGATCGCAACAACTTTCGAGGGTAGAGTATTCAACCCAAATTTATTGATTCGACACAAGGGGAGCCAAAGAATATTCTTAAGTATTAGCAGGTTAGTTGTCAATTCAACCACACCTGGATAACTTAGTATCTGCAGCAAAGTATTTAGTAGCAAAGTAGTATGATAGTAATGGTAACAGTGGCAAAAGTAAAGATAGCCGTTTTGTAGTAGTTGTAACAGTAGCTACGGAAAAGTAAATAAGCGAAGCACAATATGTGTAAAGCTCATATGCATTGGATCAGTGATGGATAATTATGTCGGATGTCATTCCTCATGTAATAGCTATAACATAGGGTGACACAGAACCAGCTCCAGTTCATCAATGTAATGTAGGCATATATTCCGAATATAGTCATACGTGCTTATGGAAAAGAACTTGCATGACATCTTTTGTCCTAACCTCCCATGGCAGCGGGGTCCTAGTGGAAACTAAGGGATATTAAGGCCTCCTTTTAATTGAGAACCGGAACAAAGCACTAGCACATAGTGAATACATGAACTCCTCAAACTATGGTCATCACCGAGAAGTATCCCGATTATTATCACTTCGGGGTTGTCGGATCATAACACATAATAGGTGACTATAGACTTGTAAGATAGGATCAAGAACTCACATATATTCATGAAAACATAATAGGTTCAGACCTGAAATCATGGCACTCGGGCCCTAGTGACAAGCATTAAGCATAGCAAAGTCATAGCAACATCAATCTCAGAACATAGTGGATACTAGGGATCAAACCCTAACAAAACTAACTTGATTACATGGTAAATCTCATCCAACCCGTCATCGTCTAGCAAGCCTACGATGGAATTACTCACGCACGGCGGTGAGCATCATGAAATTGGTGATGGAGGATGTTTGATGATGATGACGGCGACGAATCCCCCTCTTCGGAGCCCCGAACGGACTCCAGATGAGCCCTCCCGAGAGAGATTAGGGTTTGGCAGCGGCTCCGTATTGTAAAACGCGATGAAACTTTCTCTCTGATTTTTTTCTCCGTGAAACGGAATATATAGAGTTGGAGTTGAGGTCGGTGGAGCATCAGGGGGGCCCATGAGACAGGGGGGCGCGCCCAGGGGGAGGGCGCGCCCCCACCCTTGTGGACAGGGTGTGGGCCCCTGGCCTTGATTCTTTCACCAGTATTTTTTATATTTTCCAAAACTTATCTCCGTGGATTTTCAGGTCATTCCGAGAACTTTTGTTTTCTGCACAATAAACAACACCATGGCAGTTCTGCTAAAAACAGTGTCAGTCCGGGTTAGTTTCGTTCAAATCATGCAAATTAGAGTCCAAAACATGGGCAAAAGTGTTTGGAAAAGTATATACGTTGGAGACGTATCAACTCCCCCAAGCTTAAACCTTTGCTTGTCCTCAAGCAATTCAGTTGATAAACTGAAAGTGATAAAGAAAAACTTTTACAAACTCCGTTTGCTCTTGTTGTTGTAAATATGTAAAGCCGGCATTCAGGTTTTCAGCAAGTATTATGAACTAACCATACTCACAATAACACTTAGGTCTCACAACTACTCATATCAATGGCATAATCAGCTAGCGAGCCATAGTAATAAAACTCGGATGACAACACTTTCTCAAAACAATCATAATATGATATAACAAAATGGTATCTCACTAGCCCTTTCTGAGACCGCAAAACATAAATGCAGAGCACCTTTAAAGATCAAGGACTGGCTAAACATTGTAATTCATGGTAAAAGAGATCCAGTCAAGTCATACCCAATATAAACCAATAGTAATGAATGGAAATGACAGTGTGCTCTCTAGCGGGTGCTTTTTAATAAGAAGGTGATGACTCAGCATAAAAGTAAATAGATAGGCCCTTCGCATAGGGAAGCAGGGATTTGTAGAGGTGCCAGAGCTCGATTTTAAAATAGAGATGAATAACATTTTGAGCATCATACTTTCACTGTCAACGCAACAACTATGAGATGGTTATATCTTCCATACTACATGCATTATAGGCAGTTCCCAAACAGAATGGTAAAACTTTATACTCCCCCACCACCAACAAGCATCAATCCATGGCTTGCTCGAAACAACGAGTGCCTCCAACTAACAACAGCACTGGGGGAGTTTTGTTTAATTATATTGATTTGCTTTGATCTTTTTGGATCATGGGACTGGGCATCCCAGTTACCGGCCCTTTCTCGTGAATGAGGAGCGGAGTCCACTCCTCTTTAGAATAACACACCTAGCATGGAAGATACAGGCAGCCCTAGTTGAAACATGAGCCGCTCGAGCATACAAAAAAAATTTCATTTGAAGGCTATGTTGATTTGTTTCAACTACATGCGTGAACATGTGCCAAGTCAAGTCATTCAATTCATTCAAAGGAGGATATCATCCCATCATACCACATCACAATCATTTCAATAGAATGTTGGCACGCAAGGTAAACCATTATAACTCATAGCTAATCAAGCATGGCACAAGCAACTATAATCTCTAAATGTCATTGCAAATATGTTTACTTCATAATAGGCTGAATCAGGAACGATGAACTCATCATATTTACAAAAACAAAAGAGGTCGAGTTCATACCAGCTTCTCTCATCTCAATCAGTCCATCATATATCGTCATTATTGCCTTTCACTTGCACGACCGAACGATGTGTACAATAATAATAGTGCACGTGCATTGGACTAAGCTGGAATCTACAAGCATTCAACTCAAGAGAGAAGACAAAGTAATATGGGCTCTAAGTTAAATAAACAATCATGCATATGAGAGCCACTAAACATTTCAATATGGTCTTGTACTCTCGACCCCCAAAGGAAAGAAAAGAAAAGAAAACTATTTACACGGGAAAACTCCCAACAAGCAAGAAGAAGAACGAGAAATATTTTTGGGTTTTCATTTTAATTACTAGTACAAGCATGGAAATTAAACTAACTAATTTTTTGGTTTTTTCTCAAGGTTTATCAAACACACAAGAAGGTAGCTAGAAAAAGAAAATTAAACTAGCATGGATAATACAATGAAAGAGTATGAGCACCGACAACTAGAATAGTTTGTGAACATGAATGTAAAGTCGGTGAGAAATACGTACTCCCCCAAGCTTAGGCTTTTGGCCTAAGTTGGTCTAATGCCAAGGGTAGCCTGGCTGATATCCGTAGTTGTAACTGGGGTCATACTGAGATGCAGCAGCAAATGCCTCCTGAGCTGCGGCATGTTGGCGAGCCGCCTCCGCTCTCCCCTCGTGTTCAGCTGCTTCCTCCCTAGTAACAACATATCTTCCTTTTGCCTGGTAATAAAAAAGGAAAGGAGCAGGAAGAGTAACATGGATAGAGCTATGTCTGTCAAAGATTAGTCGATACTCGAGGAATTGTTCATTCCTCCTAAGAAAATGATGTTTGACCATAGCGTCATAATCTAAATAAGCAGGGGGCAACACCATATCCCCCTCTCATGGGGCTATACCAAGATAATTAGCCACACGGGTCGCATAAATTCCTCCAAATAAATCTCCAGCCCTACCATTATTATGCAACCTACGTGCAACTATTGCCCCCAAGTTGTAATCTTTATAACCTAACACAGCGCTCTTGAGGACACAAAGATCAGGGACACACATATGGCATGCTTCATCCTTACCGTTAATGCTTCTACCAATGAAGAGAGCAAAATAATGTATATTAGGAAGATGAATGCTCCCTATGGTAGCTTGTGCTATATCCCTAGATTCTCCCACAGTAATACTAGCAAGAAAGTCTCTAAATTCAGATTTGTGGGGATCATTAACATTGCCCCACTGCAGGAGTTTGCAAGCAGTTGTAAAATCCTCTAAGTCCATGGTATAAGATCTATCATAAATATCAAACAGGACACTCTGAGAATTAAGTGAACATTTAAATTTAAAACTTCTCACAAATGAATCAGTCAATTGATAGTACTGAGGACACTTATCTTGTAAGAAGTCCTCAAGATCGGCATTACGCACATATGCGTCAAATTCATCCTTAAAGACTACATTGACCATAAAATCGTCTGATGGCCACTCACAAGCTCGCACCTCTGTGTCCCTCGGTAATTCATCGTCTTGCTCACGCATAGCAAGCCTGGGTCCTTTCTTTATTGAGGAACCACCTTGATACATTCTCCTAGACATATTTCTTTTTCTGAAAAATTTCTGAAATTTTAGTAACTTCAAAATAAAAGTGAATAAAACTAAACAAAATTGGTAGCAACTACTCCTACAAGTGCCTAGAGCCTATATCATGCATTAGAACTACTTGGGACCTCATAAATTTGACATGCAAGCTCAAGAACAGGGTCACCTATGCAGCAAAAATTTGCAATCAATAAAGCACTAGAACAAAAACTAATTGGACCAATGGAGGAGTCACATACCAAGCAACAATCTCCCAAAGCAGTTTTGTGAATGGAGCTTTGAGCAAGGAGATCGAAAATCACAGCAAAATGAGCTAGACTCGTGCTTGAGCTGGATGGGGATTTTTTTGGGAAGAAGATGGAGTGTGTGGGTGCAGGAATAAGTGGAGGGGGGCCACCATGGGCCCACGAGACAGGGGGCACGCCCTCCACCCTTGTGGCCTGATGCTTGCCCCTCCTGCAGTGTTTTTCAGTGCCTAAAATCCTCAAATATTCCATAAAAATCATACTAAATTTGCAGGGCATTTGGAGCACTTTCATTTTCAGGATATTTTTTTATTGCGCGTTCAGAAAACAGACAGATAATAATATTTTTGCTTTATTTATTCTAAATAACAGAAAGTAAAAAGAGGGTACAGAAGGTTGCGCCTTCTAGTTTCATCCGTCTCATGATCATCAAAATGAATCCACTAACAAGGTTGATCAAGTCTTGTTAACAAACTCATTCTGAATAACATGGAACCGGAGAAATTTCGAATAACACTATGTTACCTAAACGGGGATATGAACATCCCCAATTATAAGAATATCATACTTTTTCTTGACAGTAGGAAGAGGAAATTCAAAACCTCCAATAATGATAGTTGGAATTTTTCCAATAGAATTGATGCTATGAACTTGAGATTGTTTCCTCGGAAAGTGTACCGTATGCTCATTACCATTAACATGAAAAGTGACATTGCCTTTGTTGCAATCAATAACAGGTCCTGCAGTATACAAAAAAGGTCTACCAAGGATAATCGACATACTATCGTCCTTGGGAATATCAAGAATAACAAAGCCTGTTAAGATAGTGACATTTGCAACCACAACAGGCACATCCTCACAAATGCCGACAGGTATAGCAGTTGATTTATCAGCCATTTGCAAAGATATTTCAGTAGGTGTCAACTTATTCAATTCAAGTCTACAATATAAAGAGAGAGGCATAACACTAACACCGGCTCCAAGATCACATAAAACAGTTTTAACATAATTTATTTTAATGGAGCATGGTATAGTCGGTATCCCTGGATCTCCAAGCTTCTTTGGTATTCCACCCTTAAAAGTATAATTAGCAAGCATGGTGGAAATTTCAGCTTCCGGTATCTTTCTTTTATTTGTAATGATATCCTTCATATACTTAGCATAAGGATATACTTCGTCGACTGTTCTTTCCCTGAAAACACAACCAACACAACTATCCAAGTAGTCCTTGGAAGTATCAGTTGGTCCATTATAAAAGATATCAAGTATTTCATTTTTCTTAAGAGGATGATCAGGCAAAGAATTAAGTAATCGGAGAAGCCTCCCCCAAGCTTGTGGGAGACTCTCTTCTTTGATTTGCACAAAATTATATATTTCCCGCAAGGCAGCTTGTTTCTTATGAGCAGGGAAATATTTAGTAGAGAAGTAATAAATCATATCCTGGGGACTACGCACACAACCAAGATCAAGAGAATTAAACCAAGTCTTAGCATCACCCTTTAATGAGAACAGAAATATCTTAAGGATATAATAATAACAATGTTGGGGAACGTAGTAATTTCAAAATTTTCCTACGCACACGCAAGATCATGGTGATGCATAGCAACAAGAGGGGAGAGTGTTGTCCACGTACCCTCGTAGACCGAAAGCGGAAGCATTAGAACAACGCGGTTGATGTAGTCGTACGTCTTCACGGCCCGACCGATCAAGCACCGAAACTACGACACCTCTGAGTTCTAGCACACGTTCAGCTCGATGACGATCCCCACACTTCGATCCAGCAGAATGTCGGGGAAGAGTTCCGTCAGCACGACGGCATGGTGATGATCTTCATGTTCTACCATCGCAGGGCTTCACCTAAGCACTGCTACAATATTATCGAGGACTATGGTGGAGGGGGGCACCGCACACGGCTAAGAGATCAAGAGATCAATTGTTGTGTCTCCAAGGGGTGCCCCTTGAAGGAAATATGCCCTAGAGGCAATAATAAAGTTATTATTTATTTCCTTATTTCATGATAAATGTTTATTATTCATGCTAGAATTGTATTAACCGGAAACATGATACATGTGTGAATACATAGACAAACTTAATGTCACTAGTATGCCTCTACTTGACTAGCTCATTAATAAAAGATGGTTATGTTTCCTAACCATAGACATGTATTGTCATTTGATTAACGAGATCACATCATTAGGAGAATGATGTGATTGACTTGACCCATTCCGTTAGCCTAGCACTTGATCGTTTAGTATGTTGCTATTGCTTTCTTCATGACTTATACAAAGTTCCTACAACTATGAGATTATGCAACTCCCGTTTACCGGAGGAACACTTTGTGTGCTACCAAACGTCACGACGTAACTGGGTGATTATAAAGGAGCTCGACAGGTGTCTCCAAAGGTACATGTTGAGTTGGCGTATTTCGAGATTAGGTTTTGTCACTCCGATTGTCGGAGAGGTATCTCTGGGCCCTCTCGGTAATGCACATCACTATAAGCCTTGCAAGCAATGTGGCCAATGAGTTGGTTACGGAATGATGCATTACGTAACGAGTAAAGAGACTTGCCGGTAACGAGATTGAACTAGGTATTGAGATACCGACGATCGAATCTCGGGCAAGTAACATACCGATGACAAAGGGAACAACGTATGTTGTTATGCGGTTTGACCAATAAATATCTTCGTAGAATATGTAGGAGCCAATATGAGCATCCAGGTTCCGCTATTGGTTATTGACCGAAAACAGTTCTAGGTCATGTCTACATAGTTCTCGAACCCGTAGGGTCCGCACGCTTAACGTTACAATGACAGTTGTATTATGAGTTTATAAGTTATGATGTACCGAAGGTTTTTCCGAGTCCCGGATGTGATCACGGACATGACGAGGAGTCTCGAAATGGTCGAGACATAAAGATTGATATATTGGACGACTATATTCGGACACCGGAAGTGTTCCGGATGATTTCGGAGAAAACCAAAGTGCCGGAGGGGTTACCGGAACCCCCCGGGGAAGTATTCGGCCTTAGTGGGCCTGAGGGGAGAGAGAGGGCAGCAGCCCAGGAGGTGGTGCACCCCCTCCCATGAGGAGTCTGAATTGGACTAGGGGAGGGGGGCGCGGCCCCTCTTTCCCTCTCCCTCTCCCTCTCTTTCCTTCCCACTTCCTCCTTCCTAGTTGGACTAGGAAAGGAGAGTCCTACTCCCACTAGGAGGAGGACTCCCCCCTCCTTGGCGCGCCCCTAGGGCCGGCCGGCCTCCCCCCTTGCTCCTTTATATACGGGGGCAGGGGGCACCTCTAGACACACAAGTTGATCTTCATGATCGTTCCTTAGCCGTGTGCGGTGCCCCCCTCCACCATATTCCACCTCGGTCATATCTTAGTGGTGCTTAGGCAAAGCCCTGCGTCGGTAGAACATCATCATCGTCACCACGGCGTCGTGCTGACGGAACTCATCCCCGACACCCTGCTGGATCAGAGTCTGGGGATCATCATCGAGTTGAACGTGTGCTGAACTCGGAGGTGCCGTACGTTCGATACTTCGATCGGACGGATCGTGAAGACATATGACTACATCAACCGCATTATCATAATGCTTCCGCTTTCGGTCTACGAGGGTATGTGGACAACACTCTCCCCTCTCGTTGCTATGCATCACCATGATCTTGCGTGTGCGTAGGAATTTTTTTGAAATTACTACGTTCCCCAACAGTGGTATCAGAGCCTGGTTTTATGCGTAGATGTCATATGCACGAGTAGAACACAAGTGAGTTGTGGGCGATATCAGTCATACTGCTTACCAGCATGTCATACTTTGGTTCGGCGGTATTGTTGGATGAAGCGGCCCGGACCGACATTACGCGTACGCTTACGCGAGACTGGTTTTACCGCCGTGCTTTGCACACAGGTGACTAGCGGGTGTCAGTTTCTCCAACTTTAGTTGAACCGAGTGTGGCTACGCCCGGTCCTTGCGAAGGTTAAAATAGCACCAACTTGACGAACTATCGTTGTGGTTTTGATGCGTAGGTAAGAATGGTTCTTGCTCAGCTCGTAGCAGCCACGTAAAATTTGCAACAACAAAGTAGAGGATGTCTAACTTGTTTTTGCAGGGCATGTTGTGATGTGATATGGTCAAGATGTGATGCTATATTTTATTGTATGAGATGATCATGTTTCGTAACCGAAGTTATCGGCAACTGGCAGGAGCCATATGGTTGTCGCTTTATTGTATGAAATGCAAACGCCCTGTAATTGCTTTACTTTATCACTAAGCGGTAGCGATAGTCGTAGAAGCAACAGATGGCGTAACGACAACATGCTACGATGGAGATCAAGGTGTCGCGCCGGTGACGATGGTGATCATGACGGTGCTTCAGAGATGGAGATCACAAGCACAAGATGATGATGGCCATATCATATCACTTATATTGATTGCATGTGATGTTTATCCTTTATGCATCTTATCTTGCTTTGATTGATGGTAGCATTTTAAGATGATCTCTCACTAAATTAGCAAGAAGTGTTCTCCCTGAGTATGCACCATTGTGAAAGTTCTTCGTGTTGAGACACCACGTGATGATCGGGTGTGATAGGCTCTACGTTCAAATACAACGGGTGCAAAACAGTTGCACACGCGGAATACTCAGGTGACGAGCCTAGCATATACAGATATGGCCTCGGAACACGAAGACTGAAAGGTCGAACATGAATCATATAGTAGATATGATCAACATAGTGATGTTCACCATTGAAACTACTCCATCTCACGTGATGATCGGACATGGTTTAGTTGATTTGGATCACGTGATCACTTAGATGACTAGAGAGATGTCTGTCTAAGTGGGAGTTCTTAAGTAATATGATTAATTGAACTTAAATTTCTCATGAACTTAGTCCTGGTAGTATTTTGCAAATTATGTTGTAGATCAACAGCTTGCGTTGTTGCTTTCATATGTTTATTTTGATATGTTCCTAGAGAAAATTGTGTTGAAAGATGTTAGTAGCAATGATGCAGATTGGATCCATGATCTGAGGTTTATCCTCGTTGCTACATAGAAGAATTATGTCCTTAATGCACCGCTAGGTGACAGACCTATTGCAGGAGCAGATGCAGACGTTATGAATGTTTGGCTAGCTCAATATGATGACTACTTGATAGTTTAGTGCACCATGCTTAATGGCTTAGAATCGGGACTCCAAAGACGTTTTGAACGTCATGCACCATATGAGATGTTCCAGGAGTTGAAGTTAATATTTCAAGCAAATACCCGAGTTGAGAGATATGAAGTCTCCAACAAGTTCTATGGCTAAAAGATGGAGGAGAATCGCTCAACTAGTGAGCATGTGCTCAGATTGTCTGGGTACTACAATCGCTTGAATCAAGTGGGCGTTAATCTTCCAGATAAGATAGTGATTGACAGAGTTCTCTAGTCACCATCACCAAGTTACTAGAACTTTGTGATGAACTATAGTATGCAACGGATGACGAAAACGATTCCCGAGCACTTCGTGATGTTGAAATCGACAAAGGTAGAAATCAAGAAAGAGCATCAAGTGTTGTTGGTTGACAAGATCACTGGTTTCAAGAAAAGGGCAAAGGGAAAGAAAGGGAACTTCAAGCAGAATGGCAAGCAAGTTGCCACTCCCGCGAAGAAGCCCAAAGCTGGACCAAAGCCTGAAACTGAGTGATTATACTGCAAAGGAAATGGTCATTGGAAGCAAAAATGCCCTAAATATTTGGTGGATAAGAAGGATGGCAAAGTGAACAAGGGTATATTTGATATACATGTTATTGATGTGTACTTTACTAGTGTTTATAGTAGCCCCTGAGTATTTGATACGTGTCCGGTTGCTAAGATTAGTAACACGAAACAAGAGTTACAGAATAAACAGAGACTAGTTGAAGGGGAAGTGACGATGAGTGTTGGAAGTAGTTCCAAGATTGATATGATCATCATCACACACTCCCTATACTTTCGGGATTAGTGTTAAACCTAAATAAATGTTATTTGGCGTTTTCGTTGAGCATAAATATGATTTGATCATGTTTATTGCAATACAGTTATTCATTTAAAGTCATAGAATAATTGTTGTTCTGTTTACATTAATAAAACCTTCAATGGTCATACACCCAATGAAAATAGTTTGTTGGATCTCGACCGTAGTGATACACATATTCATAATATTGACGCCAAAAGATGCAAAGTTAATAATGATAGTGCAACTTATTTGTGGCACTGCCTTTTGGGTCATATCGGTGTAAAGCGCATGAAGAAACTCCATAAAAGATGGATTTTTGGAATCACTTGGTTATGAATCATTTGATGCTTGTGAACCGTGCCTTTTGGGCAAGATGACTAAAACTCCATTCTCCGGGACAATGGAACGAGCTACTGACTTGTTGGAAATAATACATACCGATGTATGTGATCCAATGAGTGTTGATGCTCGTGGCAAGTATCGTTATTTTCTGACCTTCATAGATGATTTGAGCATATATGCGTATATCTACTTGATGAAACATAAGTCTGAAATAGTTGAAAAGTTCAAAGAATTTCAGAGTGAAGTGGAGAATCATTGTAACAAGAAAATAAAGTTTCTATGATCGGATCGTGGAGGAGAATATTTGAGTTACGAGTTTGGCCTTCATATAAAACAATGTGGAATAGTTTCACGGCTCACGCCACATCGAACACCACAGCGTAATGGTGTGTCCGAACGTCATAACCGCACTTTATTGGATATGATGCGATCTATGATGTATCTTACTGATTTACCACTATCGTTTTGGGGTTATGCATTAGAGACAGTTGCATTCACTTTAAAATAAGGCACCATCTAAATCCGTTGAGATGACACCGTATGAACTATGGTTTAGCAGTAAACCTAAGTTGTCGTTTCTTAAAGTTTGGAGTTGCAATGCTTATACAAAAAAGGTTTTCAACCTGATAAGCTCGAACCCAAATCGGAGAAGTGCGTCTTCATAGAATACCCAAAGGAAACTGTTGGGTACACCTTCTATCACAGATCCGAAGGCAAAACATTCGTTGCTAAGAATGGATCCTTTCTAGAGAAGGAGTTTTTCTCGAAAGAAGTGAGTGGGAGGAAAGTAGAACTTGATGAGGTAACTGTACCTGCTCCCTTATTGGAAAGTAGTTCATCACAGAAATTAGTTTTTGTGATTCCTAGACCAATTAGTGAGGAAATTAATGATGATGATCATGAAACTTCGGATCAAATTACTACAGAAACTCGTAGGTCTTCCAGAGTATGGTCCGCACTAGACTGGTACGGTAATCCTTTTCTGAAAGTCATGTTACTAGACCATGATAAACCTACGAAATACGAGGAAGCGATGATGAGCCCAGATTTCGCGAAATGGCTTGAGGCCATGAAATCTGAGATGGGATCCACTTATGAGAACAAAGTGTCGACTTTGGTTGACTTGCTCGATGATCAGCAAGCCAAGTTAAATAAATGGATCTTCAAGAGGAAGACCGACGTTGATAGTAGTGTTACTATCTACAAAGCTCGACTTGTTGCGAAAGGTTTTCGACAAGTTCAAGGTGTTGAAAATGATGAGATTTTCTCACTCGTAACGATCCTTAAGTCTGTCTGAATCATGTTAGAAATTGCCACATTTTATGAAATCTGGCAAATGGGTGTCAAAACTGAATTCCTTAATGGATTTATTAAAGAAGAGTTGTATATGATACAACCAGAAGGTTTTGTCAATCCTAAAGGTGCTAACAAAGTGTGCAAGCCCCAGCGATCCATTTATGGACTGGTGCAAGCCTCTCGGAGTTGGAATATACGCTTTGATGAGTTGATCAAAGCATATGGTTTTATACAAACTTTTTGAGAAGCCTGCATTTACAAGAAAGTGAGTGGGAGCTCTGTAGCATTTCTAATAGTATATGTGGATGACATATTGTTGATTGGAAATGATATAGAAATTCTGGATAGCATGAAAGGATACTTGAATAAGAGTTTTTCAAAGCAAGACCTCGGTGAAGCTGCTTGCACATTGAGCATCAAGATCTATATAGATAGATCAAGACGCTTGATAAGTTTTTTCAATGAGTACATACCTTGATAAATTTTTGAAATAGTTCAAAATGAAACAGTCAAAGAAGGAGTTCTTGCATGTGATACAAAGGTGTGAAGTTGAGTAAGACTCAAGACTCGACCATGGTAGAAAATAGAAAGAGAATGAAAAGTCATTCCCTATGCCTCAGTCATAGGTTCTATAAAGAATGTTATGATGTGAACCAGACCTATTTTATACCTTGCTCTGAGTTTGACAAAGGAATACAATTTTGATCTAAGAGTAGATCACTGGACAGCGGTCAAGAATAACCTTAGTGAGGACTAAGGAGATGTTTCTTGATTATGGAGGTGATAAAAGAGCCCGTCGTAAAAAGTTACAACGATGCAAGCTTTTACACCAATCCAGATGAATCTAAGTCTCAATCTGGATACATATTGAAAGTGGGAGCAATTAGCTAGAGTTGCTCCGTGGAGAGCATTGTGGACACAGAATATTTGCAAAATACATACGACTCTGGATATGACAGACCCATTGACTAAACTTCTCTCACAAGCAAAACATGATCATACCTTAGTACTCTTTGGGTGTTAATCACATAGCGATGTGAAGTAGATTATTGACTCTAGTAAACCCTTTGGGTGTTGATCACATGACAATGTGAACTATGGGTATTAATCACATACAGATGTGAATATTGGTGTTAAATCACATGGCGATGTGAACTAGATTATTGACTCTAGTGCAAGTGGGAGACTGAAGGAAATATGCCCTAGAGGCAATAATAAAGTTATTATTTATTTCCTTATTTCATGATAAATGTTTATTATTCACGCTATAACTGTATTAACCGGAAACATGATACATGTGTGAATACATAGACAAACTTAATGTCACTAGTATGCCTCTACTTGACTAGCTCATTAATCAAAGATGGTCATGTTTCCTAACCATAGACATGTGTTGTCATTTGATTAACGAGATCACATCATTAGGAGAATGATGTGATTGACTTGACCCATTCCGTTAGCCTAGCACTTGATCATTTAGTATGTTGCTATTGCTTTCTTCATGACTTATACAAAGTTCCTACAACTATGAGATTATGCAACTCCCGTTTACCGGAGGAACACTTTGTGCGCTACCAAACGTCACAACGGTAACTGGGTGATTATAAAGGAGCTCTACAGGTGTCTCCAAAGGTACATGTTGAGTTGGCGTATTTCGAGATTAGGTTTTGTCACTCCGATTGTCGGAGAGGTATCTCTGGGCCCTCTCGGTAATGCACATCACTATAAGCCTTGCAAGCAATGTGGCCAATGAGTTGGTTACGGAATGATGCATTACATAACGAGTAAAGAGACTTGCCGGTAACGAGATTGAACTAGGTATTGAGATACCGACGATCGAATCTCGGGCAAGTAACATACCGATGACAAAGGGAACAACGTATGTTGTTATGCGGTTTGACCAATAAAGATCTTCGTAGAATATGTAGGAGCCAATATGAGCATCCATGTTCCGCTATTGGTTATTGACCGGAAACAGTTCTAGGTCATGTCTACAAAGTTCTCGAACCCGTAGGGTCCGCACGCTTAATGTTACGATGATAGTTTTAATATGAGTTTATAAGTTTTGATGTACCGAAGGTTGTTCGGAGTCCCGGATGTGATCACGGACATGACGAGGAGTCTCAAAATGGTCGAGACATAAAGATTCATATATTGGACGACTATATCCGGACACCGGAAGTGTTCCGGATGATTTCGGAGAAAACCGGAGTGCTGGAGGGGTTACCGGAACCCCCTGGGGAAGTATTGGGCCTTAGTGGGCCTGAGGGGAGAGAGAGGGCAGCAGCCCAGGAGGTGGCGCGCCCCCTCTTTCCCTCTCCCTCTCCCTCTCTTTCCTTCCCCCTTCCTCCTTCCTAGTTGGACTAGGAAAGGGGAGTCCTACTCCCACTAGGAGGAGGACTCCCCCTTCCTTGGTGTGCCCCTAGGGCCGGCCGGCCTCCCCCCCTTGCTCCTTTATATACGGGGGCAGGGGGGCACCTCTAGACACACAAGTTGATCTCCGTGATCGTTCCTTAGCCATGTGCGGTGCCCCCCTCCACCATATTCCACCTCGGTCATATTGTAGTGGTGCTTAGGCGAAGCCCTGCATCGGTAGAACATCATCATCGTCACCACGCCGTCGTGCTGACGGAACTCATCCCCGACACCCTGCTGGATCGGAGTCCGGGGATCGTCATCGAGCTGAACGTGTGCTGAACTCGGAGGTGTCGTACGTTCGGTACTTGGATCGGTCGGATCGTGAAGATGTACGACTACATCAACCGCGTTGTCATAACGCTTCTGTTTTCGGTCTACGAGGGTACGTGGACAACACTCTCCCCTCTCGTTGCTATGCATCACCATGATCTTGCGTGTGTGTACGAAATTTTTTGAAATTACTACGTTCACCAACACCCCTCTCCCCGTATATAAAGGAGTGGAGGAGGGGGAGGGCCGGCCCTCTCTATGGCGCGCCCTAGGGGAGTCCTACTCCCACCAGGAGTAGGATTCCCCTTTTCCTAGTAGAACTAGGAGACCTTCCAAGTAGTAGGAGTAGGAGAGAAGGAAAGGGAAGGGAGAAGGAGAAGGAAGGAAGGGGGCGCCCCCTCCCTAGTCCAATTCAGACTAGTACATGGGGAGCGGTGCGGCCACCCTTTGGGCCCTTTCTCTCCTTTCCCGTATGTCCCATTAAGGCCCAATATGAATTCGCGTAACTCTCCGGTACTTCGAAAAACACCCGAATCACTCGGAACCTTTCCGAAGTCCGAATATAGTCGTCCAATATATCGATATTTATGTCTCGACCATTTCGAGACTCCTCGTCATGTCCCTGATCTCATCCTGGACTCCGAACTCCTTCGGTACATCAAAACTCATAAACTCATAATATAACTGTCATTGAAACTTTAAGCGTGCGGACCCTACGGGTTCGAGAACTATGTAGACATGACCGAGACACGTTACCGGTCAATAACCAATAGAGGAACCTGGATGCTCATATTGGCTCCTACATATTCTACGAAGATCTTTTTCGGTCAAACCGCATAACAACATACGTTGTTCCCTTTGTCATCGGTATGTTACTTGCCCGAGATTCGATCGTCGGTATATCAATACCTAGTTCAATCTCGTTACCGGCAAGTCTCTTTACTCGTTACGTAATGCATCATCCCGCAACTAACTCATTAGCCACATTGCTTGCAAGGCTTATAGTTATGTGCATTACCGAGAGGGCCCAGAGATACCTCTCCGACAATCGGAGTGACAAATCATAATCTCGAAATACGCCAACTCAACATGTACCTTAGGAGACACCTGTAGAGCTCCTTTATAATCACCCAGTTACGTTGTGATGTTTGGTAGCACATAAAGTGTTCCTCCGGTAAACGGGAGTTGCATAATCTCATAGTTGTAGGAACTTGTATAAGTCATGAAGAAAGCAATAGCAACATACTAAACGATCAAGTGCTAAGCTAACGGAATGGGTCAAGTCAATCACATTATTCTCCTAATGATGTGACCCCGTTAATCAAATGACAACTCATGTCTATGGTTAGGAAACTTAACCATCTTTGATTAACGAGCTAGTCAAGTAGAGGCATACTAGTGACACTATGTTTGTCTATGTATTCACACATGTATTATGTTTCCGGTTAATACAATTCTAGCATTAATAATAAACATTTATCATGAAATAAGGAAATAAATAATAACTTTATTATTGCCTCTAGGGCATATTTCCTCCAGTCTCCCACTTGCACTAGAGTCAATAATCTAGTTCACATCGCCATGTGATTTAACACCAATATTCACATCTGTATGTGATTAATACCCATAGTTCACATCGTCATGTGATCAACACCCAAAGGATTTACTAGAGTCAATAATCTAGTTCACATCATTTTGTGATTAACACCCAAAGAGTACTAAGGTATGATCATGTTTTGCTCGTGAGAGAAGCTTAGTCAACGGATCTGTCATATTCAGAGCCGTATGTATTTTGCAAATATTCTATGTCTACAATGCTCTACACGGAGCTACTCTAGCTAATTGCTCCCACTTTCAATATGTATCCAGATTGAGACTTAGAGTCATCTGGATCGGTGTAAAAGCTTGCACCGATGTAACTCTTTAGGACGGGCTCTTTTATCACCTCCATAATCGAGAAATATTTCCTTAGTCCTCACTAAGGATATTCTTGATCAATGTCCATTGATCTACTCCTAGATCACTATTATATTCCCTTACCAAATTCAGAACAAGGTATACAGTAGGTCTGGTACATAGCATAGCATACTTTATAGAACCTATGACTGAGGCATAGGGAATGATTTTCATTCTCTTTCTTTTTTCTTCCATGGTCGGGATTTGAGTCTTACTCAATTTCATACCTTTGCAACACAGGCAAGAACTCTTGCTTTGAATGTTCCATTTTGAACTACTTAAAAATCTTGTCAAGGTATGTACTCATTGAAAATCTTGTCAAGCGTCTTGATCTATCTCAATAGATCTTGATGCTCAATATGTAAGTAGCTTTACTGAGGTCTTTCTTTTAAAGAACTCCTTTCAAACACTTCTTTGTGCTTTCCAGAAAAATTCTACATCATTTCTGATCAACAATATGTTACTCACATATATTTATCAGAAAGGCGGTAGTGCTCCCATTCACTTTATTGTAAATACAGGCTTCACCGCTAGTCTGTATAAAACTATATGCTTTGATCAACTTATCAAAGCGTATATTCCAACTCTGAGATGCTTGCACCAGTCCATAGATGGATCGCTGGAGCTTGCACATTTTGTTAGCACCTTTAGGATTGACAAAACCTTCTGGTTGCATCATATACAACTCTTGTTTAAGAAATCCATTAAGGAATACAGTTTTGACATCCATTTGCCAGATTTCATAAAATGTGGCAATTGCTAACATGATTCGGACATACTTAAGCATCGCTACAGTTGATAAAATCTCATTGTAGTCAACACCTTGAACTTGTCGAAAAACTATTTTGCGACAAGTCGAGCTTTGTAGATAGTAACACTACTATCAACGTCTGTCTTCCTCTTGAAGATCCATTTATTTTCTATGGCTTGCCGATCATCGGGCAAGTCCACCAAAGTCCACACTTTGTTCTCATACATGGATCCTATCTCAGATTTCAGGGCCTCCAGCCATTTTGCGGAATCTGGGCTCATCATTGCTTCCTCATAGTTCGTAGGTTTATCATGGTCTAGTAACATGACTTCCAGAACAGGATTACCGTACCACTCTGGTGCAAACCGTACTCTGGAAGACCTACGAGGTTCTGTAGTAACTTGATCTAAAGTTTCATGATCATCATCATCAGCTTTCTCACTAATTGGTGTAGAAATCACTGGAACTGATTTCTGTGATGAACTACTTTCCAATTCGGGAGAAGGTACAAATTACCTTATCAAGCTCTACTTTCCTCCCACTCACTTCTTTCGAGAGAAACTCCTTCTCTAGAAATGATCCATTCTTAGCAACAAATGTTTTTGCCTTCAGATCTGTGATAGAAGGTGTACCCAACAGCTTCCTTTGGGTATTCTATGAAGACGCACTTCTCCGATTTGGGTTCAAGCTTATCAGGTTGAAAACCTTTTTCATATAAGCATCGCAACTCCAAACTTTAAGAAACGACAGCTTAGGTTTACTGCTAAACCATAGTTCATACGGTGTCGTCTCAACGGATTTAGATGGTGCTTTATTAAACGTGAATGCAGCTGTCTCTAATGCATAACCCCAAAACGATAGTGGTAAATCGATAAGAGACATCATAGACCGCACCATATCTAGTAAAGTACGATTACAACGTTCAGACACACCATTACATTGTGGTGTTCCAAGTGGCGTGAGTTGCGAAACTATTTCACATTGTTTCAAATGAAGACCAAACTCATAACTCAAATATTCGTCTCCACGATCAGATCGTAGAAACTTTATTTTTCTTGTTATGATGATTTTCCACTTCACTCTGAAATTCTTTGAACTTTTCAAATGTTTCAGACTTATGTTTCATTAAGTAGATATAGCCATATCTGCTCAAATCATTTGTGAAGGTTAGAAAATAACGATACTTGCCACGAGCATCATCCATTGGATTGCATACATCGGTATGTATTATTTCCAACAAGTCAGTAGCTTGTTCCATTGTTCCGGAGAATGGATTTTAAGTCATCTTTCCCAAAAGGCATGATTCTCAAGCATCAAATGATTCATAACCAAGTGATTCCGAAAATCCATCTTTATGGAGTTTCTTCATGCGCTTTACACCGATATGACCCAAACGGCAGTGCCACAAATAAGTTGCACTATCATTATTAACTTTGCATCTTTTGGCATCAATATTATGAATATGTGTATCACTACGATCGAGATCCAACAAACCATTTTCATTGGGTGTATGACCATTGAAGGTCTTATTCATGTAAACAGAATAACAATTATTCTCTGACTTAAATGAATAACCGTATCACAATAAACATGATCAAATCATATTCATGCTCAACGCAAACGCCAATAACATTTATTTAGGTTTAACACTAATCCCGAAAGTATAGGGAGTGTGCGATGATGATCATATCAATCTTGGAACTACTTCCAAGACACATCGTCACTTCACCCCCAACTAGTCTCTGTTTATTGTGTAACCCCTGTTTCGAGTTACTAATTTTTAGCAACCGAACAAGTATCAAATACTCAGGGGCTACTATAAACACTAGTAAGGAACACATCAATAACCTGTATATCAAATATACCCTTGTTCACTTTGCCATCCTTCTTATCCACCAAATATTCAGGCAATTTCCGCTTTCAATGACTATTTCCTTTGCAGTTGAAGCACTCAGTATCAGGCTTTAGTCTAGCTTTGGGCTTCTTCACGGAAGTGACAACTTGTTTGCCATTCTACTTGAAGTTTTCCTTTCTTTCCCTTTGCCCTTTTCTTGAAACTAGTGGTCTTGTCAATCATCAACACTTGATGCTCTTTTCTTGATTTCTACCTTCGTCGATTTCAACATCACGAAGAGCTCGGGAATCGTTTTCGTCATCCCTTGCATACTATAGTTCATCATGAAGTTCTAGTAACTTAGTGATGGTGTCTAGAGAATTTTGTCAATCACTATCTTATCTGGAAGATTAACGCCCACTTGATTCAAGCGATTGAAGTACCCAGACAATCTGAGCACATGCTCACTAGTTGAGCGATTCTCCTCCGTCTTTTAGCTATAGAACTTGTTGGAGACTTCATATCTCTCAACTCGGGTATTCGCTGGAAATATTAACTTCAACTCGTGGAACATCTCATATGGTCCATGATGTTCAAAACGTCTTGGAATTCCCAATTCGAAGCCGTTTAAGCATGGTGCACTAAACTATCAAGTAGTCATCATTTTGAGCTAGCCAAACATTCATAACGTCTGCATCTGCTCCTGCAATAGGGTTGTCACCTAGCGGTGCATCAAGGACATAATTCTTCTATGCAGCAATGAGGATAAACCTCAGATCACGGGTCCAATCCTCATCATTGCTACTAACATCTTTCAACACAGTTTTCTCTAGGAACATATCAAAATAAACATATGAAAGCAACAACGCGATCTATTGATCTACAACATAATTTGCAAAATACTACCAGGACTAAGTTCATGATAAATTTAAGTTCAATCAATCATATTACTTAAGAACTCCCACTTAGACAGACATCTCTCTAGTCATCTAAGTGATCACGTGATCCAAATCAACTAAACCATGTCCGATCATCACGTGAGATGGAGTAGTTTTCAATGGTGAACATCACTATGTTGATCATATCTACTATATGATTCATGTTCGACCTTTCGGTCTCCGTGTTCCGAGGCCATATTTGTATATGGTAGGCTCGTCAAGTTCAGCGTGAGTATTCTGCGTGTGCAACTGTTTTGCACCTGTCGGTGTCAAAACCGGCGGATCTCGGGTAGGGGGTCCCGAACTGTGCGTCTAGGCGGATGGTAATAGGAGACAAGGGACACGATGTTTTTACCCAGGTTCGGGCCCTCTCGATGGAGGTAAAACCCTACTCCTGCTTGATTAATATTGATGATATGGGTAGTACAAGAGTTGATCTACCACGAGATCAGAGAGGCTAAACCCTAGAAGCTAGCCTATGGTATGATTGTTGTTCGTCCTACGGACTAAAACTCTCCGGTTTATATAGACACCGGAGAGGGCTAGGGTTACACAGAGTCGGTTACAATGGGAGGAGATCTTCATATCATATCGCCAAGCTTGCCTTCCACGCCAAGGAAAGTCCTATCCGGACACGGGACGAAGTCTTCAATCTTGTATCTTCATAGTCCGGGAGTCCGGCCAAAGGTCATAGTCCGGCCATCCGGACACCCCCTAATCCAGGACTCCCTCAGTAGCCCCTGAACCAGGCTTCAATGACGACGAGTCCGGCGCGCAAATTGTCTTCGGCATTGCAAGGCGGGTTCCTCCTCCGAATACTTCATAGAAGATGTTGAACACAAGGATAGTGTCCGGCTCTGCAAAATAAGTTCCACATACCACCGTAGAGAGAATAATATCTGCACAAATCTAATCTGCTGACGTATTCCGCAGCGTGACATCACGCCACGGCCAAGCCTTTATTCGAATCATTTTACTGTTCCACCTCAGCGCGTTTAGCGAGGCGGTTTCCTTGGCACGTCTTGTCAAAGCAGAGATCGTGTCCCCTTATTCCGGGATTCTCATCAATACGGGCGTGGGTAACCCAACCGCGCCATTAACCGCGGCGCTTGGGAGATAAGCGAGTTTTATTAGGCTGGTGGGGGCTTGTAGTTTGGCCGCCCATATAAGGGGATAAGGATCTACCCTTTCCATTTACGCCTTCTTCCTCCTTTGCTTATCCATCCCTGCGCACTCGAGCTCCAGCGCCCAAGTCCGCACTTCCCACCTCAACCTTCTCCAATCATGTCCGGAGCGGGAGGTAGATGGATGGCCTCCTCCATCACGGAGGGACAAATCAAAAAGTTGAGGACGGCCGGATACTTGTCTGACGACATCGCGCACCGGCTTCCAGATGAGGGGCAACTCATCCCCACCCCTAGGCCCCATGAGAGGGTTGTATTTCTCCCCCATTTCCTCCGCGGACTGGGCTTTCCTCTTCACCCGTTCGTCCGGGGGCTCATGTTCTACTACGGCCTGGACTTCCACGATCTGGCCCCGAACTTCATCCTCAACATCTCGGCGTTTATCGTCGTGTGCGAGGCCTTCCTCCGCATCCAGCCTCACTTTGGCCTATGGCTGAAGATCTTCAGTGTTAAGCCGAAGGTCGTGGGCGGCCGCCAAGCGGAGTGCGGAGGCGCCATGGTGGGCAAGATAGCCAACGTTACATGGCTCGAGGGCGCCTTCGTAGAGACCATCAAAGGGTGGCAATCGGGGTGGTTCTATATCACCGAGCCGCGTGACCCTGAATGGGCAGCAGCCCCCGAATTCCGATCTGGCATCCCCACACGGCTCACATCTTGGAAAGAGACGGGCCTGTTGTGGGGTAATTCGGCAGAAGTGACCGGACTTCAAACCTGCATCAAAGACCTGATCGGCAGGAAGGTTAAACTTGTCACCGTAGTCCAGGTCATGCTCTTCCGCTGGATTCTCCCGTGTCAACGACGGGCTTTCAACTTGTGGGAGTTCGACCCGGCCCAGCACTAGACTCTGTCCCGGCTCTTCGACACAAAGCACGAGGATGCCTGGAAGGTGCTATTCAAGAGCTCCGAGGTCTCCCCTCCCGTCACCGAGGATCGCGGATTCTGCGCCAAGCGCCAAGCCAGCGCGGTGAGCTTAATTTTCCCATTACGGGGTATTTGTTTTCCATAGATTTGATTCTATGCGGGATCTAAACCCCCATCCCTTTAACAGGACTAGCAGAAGAAGGCCGGACAGATCAACTGTCCGGCTCCTTTGCCCAAAGACCCAGCGGACGCTCGCTTAACGAAGCTGCTGGTTCCGGCACCTCACGTGGTGCCGGAGAAGAAGGCCAAGAAGAAGGCCACGGGGACTCGAAAGAGTTCCCGGCGCCTGTGGTGTCGGATTCATCACCTGACAACCCCGAAGCACCCTCCGCCTCTGAGGACAAGGAGGAGGAAGAAGAAGAAGCCTCTCCCCCTCAATGGGGGAAAGGAAAGAAAAGGAAGGCTGCCCCAACTGGGGAGGCCGGAGGGTCCAAGAAGGGGAGGACCCTTCTGCTGGACTACGCCTCCGATGCCGAAGACGGCGGGGAGGAATGGCCATCCAGGGTCAAGCCCCTGGCAAAATCATAAGTGTCCGGATACCAGAATAACTTATGGCGTTCCTCTATTGTATGGTACCTTCTGACGCCGAATTCAATCATGTAGTCCGCCCAAGGCTCAGCTCGGCGATTCGTCGAGCGGCTCCCTGGATTCGTCGGATGTGAACAGTGCTTCACTTCCGACGGCCTCCTCCCCGCTCCCTGCGGATGACACCGAGGTGGAGTACCAAAAGGGACTAAACCAGGAGGAGGTGGTCTTGGAGGCGCTGCAAGGCGACCTCCCAGACTCCAGGTCCAAAGGGGGTAAAGACCCAGAGGGATCTAAGTCCGGCCCTGGGCCGGACATTGCTCCGGAACCATCAACGGTTCCAGAGAACGGTAGGCGGCACCTTCGCAAGAAGGGCACGCCTATGACCCCGACGGCCTCTGTCCAACCGGAGGCACCGGACGATTTGCTGGAGGCGCTTAACAGCGCCTCCATCGACGAGGAACACCGCACTGTTATGAGTGCGGTGATTCAGAAGGTTCAGTCTGCCAAGAGCGGGCTGACAGAAGCCTGTACAAGCCTGTTAATGGGCTTTGAGGTATGTATTCAAAACATATAAAAATGTTACCGCATAGACAGTAGCCCCTGATGCTCAGTTTGGTGTTCGGAAAGAAAAGCCGAGCTGAGGATCTAAAAAGATATACGCAGGAGTCTAACATAAATATGTCAATATGGGAATGCAGGCTGCGCTGCTGACCTCTGCCGCACTGACGGCGGAGGTCAATGCATTGAAGGAGAGCCTCGAGCGGTCCGAGAACGAGCTCGGCCGTGCCAAGAAGCAGCTCGAGGACAAGGAGGGTATGTAATACCGTATGTAAATGTATATAGAAATACCTGGTTGCAAATAATGACAGGACCAACGTGAATGTTGCAGGGGCCACGACCGAGGTGGCGACCCTGAAGGAAGCGGTGTCCAAGGCCGAAAACAGTGCGGCCTTGGAGCGCACCGAGCGAGAGAAGCAGGAGGCGCGGGTGGCGGAGGTGCGGCAAGAGCTCCAGGCTCTCGTGGAGAAACACGAGAGTTTGGAGCGTGACTCGAAGACTCGAGAGTCCGAGCTCGCCTTGGCTCTTGAGAGTGCCAAAACCGCTAAGGCCGAAGCCCAGAAGGCCCTCCAGGAGATCGAGGCGATAAAGAAAATAGCGGCGGGTAAGGCATTCTTTATGCAAAGCAAGCATATAAAAGTGAATTATCTGTTACTTACCCGAATCCGGAGCTCTCCAGGAGCGTTCGCCGATCTGCCCCGTAGTGTGTCTGATGCTGCCGCATTCTACCGAGCCGAGGAGGGGAGCTCGACGGAAAAGGTGTTCTGGTCTCAATATGCTGAGGCCGGACATCCGGTGCCCCTGAGCGACCAGCTGAAGCAGCTGGTCGAGCTCCACAAGGTGGCCGAACAGGCCATGAAGGGCCTCATAGTTCGGCTGTGGCCTAGAGAAGCCATGCCTGGGAGTTACTTCGGTCTGGTGCGGCGGCTGGTGGACGCTTGTCCATGGATTGAAGTCATCAAGCGCTCCGTCTGTATTGAAGGTGCCCGTCGGGCCCTCGCCCGTGCTAAAGTGCACTGGGGCAAGATGGACGCTGAGAAGCTTTTGACGGACGCGCCACCGCCGGGCAAGGAGTATCGCACGCCCGAGATGTATTATAAGGGCGTCCTGAAGGGTGCCCGCCTTATAGCGGGTGAATGCTCCAAAGATGTAATTTTTTAGTAGACTCGCATCTGTTATCCTGTACGCTGAAAACTTTGTTCATATGCGCTAAGCAACGCTTGTTAATTTAAAATATTACCTTCTGTGCGGCCGTTTATAAAATCTGAGAGATGCAAGTCGTCGGCTTCTACCCCCATGCCACGAGTGTTGGCGTGTTCGGGATAAACCTAAGCGCTCTTGTTCCCATTCTTGGGTCCATCTAGGGAGGCGCTCAGCACAACGAACAAGGCCGTCGGACTTATAATGCTTTATCACTCTCACTTAGCCATAGAATTCTATAATTTTAAATTTCGGCGAAGCCCCTAGTATTCGGAAGACCGAGTTCGGGGCGCTATCCACGCCTAGGCCAGATAAATCCGGCTCCTCGCTCTAAGCGGCATAAGTCTTTAGGGACTCGAAAAACCTCGCGAACAGCGACCGGTCTCTCGCACTATCATGACGGTCAGTTTTAGCTTTCTCTACTGAGGTGTTAACCCAGCTCAACTGGGGCACAATCGCAGTAGTTCTCCCAGCGCTACCTTAGCCAACATTGCGGAACGTAAGGTACCAAAACATGGGAGCCGGGCAAACCCAACTATTGACCCAAGACATGATTCGGAGCCGATGCATATAGTGCTATAAGTTCGGGGTGCCGCACTCATGAGAGTGTTCGGTCTTCTCACACCATGTTATGGGGTGCTTAAGCCCCTGGTGTATTGGCCGTACCAAAGTGTACGGTTGCATAATGTCATGACTGAACATATTTGTATAAAAATAGATGAATACAATAATAGATAAGAGCTATGTATTGTTTATTAAAAAGGGCTGCTATGAAAGCAGAACGATACAAATAGTGCGATAAGCAAGAGATGGGATTATTTGACATGTCCCCCTCCAGGGGCAAGCTGCGGGACTTTAAGTAAAACAGGTATTTAGCTCGTTATAGAGACCACCTGGACATTTGACGTGGCTTGTTCTCTCCCTGGCTGTTGCATCGTGTGTTCGGCGAGTGTATTGCCGGACAGGCCTTCCGAATAGTTGGGTCCTGAAAGTATATAAAAAAGGAAACGACAGAATAGGGAGCCCCTAAGTGCGGTTGAGATGCATTCTGGGCGTGCCGTAGTTGTGCCCCTCCCCTTATGCCCATGGTATTTCCAAAGCGTAATTATGTACGCGTGGTACCGATATCGCCATCTGGCGAGGGCTGGGGTTGGGGCCGCACTGCTATGCTTGCTCGGAACGTGCCAGCCGGTTTTGTTGTAGGTTACTTCGGGCACGCTTGACGTTGTCCGGACGTTTAACACCCGGATTGGAGAATTGCCTTGAGAGGCTACTCTGTACTTCCGCCGCCAGGGCCGCCGTGTGCTCCTCCGTTCGGAGAGAGCGTTCGGTGTTTCCATTTACCATAATGACTCCGCGAGGGCCTGGCATCTTGAGCTTGAGATATGCGTAGTGCGGCACCGCATTGAATTTTGCGAATGCGGTTCGTCCGAGCAGGGCGTGATAGCCACTGCGGAATGGGACTATGTCGAAGATTAACTCTTCGCTTCGGAAATTATCCGGGGATCCGAAGACCACTTCGAGTGTAACCGAGCCTGTACAGCTGGCTTCTACACCTGGTATGACGCCTTTAAAGGTTGTCTTTGTGGGTTTAATCCTTGAGGGATCTATACCCATTTTTCGCACTGTATCCTGATAAAGCAGGTTCAGGCTGCTGCCGCCGTCCATGAGGACTCTAGTGAGGTGAAATCCGTCAATGATTGGGTCTAGGACCAATGCGGCGAATCCGCCGTGACGAATGCTAGTGGGGTGGTCCCTTCGATCAAAAGTGATCGGGCAGGAGGACCATGGGTTGAACTTTGGGGCGACTGGCTCCAACGCATAGACGTCCTTGAGAGCACGCTTCCGCTCCCTTTTGGGGATATGGGTTGCGTATATCATGTTCACCGTCCGCACTTGCGGGGGAAGCCCTTCTGTCCTCTGTTGTTCGGCGGCCGGGGCTCCTCCTCGTCATCGCTATGCAGCCCCTTGTCTCTGGTTTCGGCACTTAACTTGCCTGCCTGCTTGAACACCCAACAATCCCTGTTGGTGTGGTTGGCTGGTTGTTCGGGGGTGCCGTGTATCTGGCACGAGCGATCGAGTATCCGGTCTAAACTGGATGGGCCCGGAGGGTTTCTTTTGAATGGCTTCTTCCGCTGACCGGGTTTAGAGCCTCTGAATCCGGCATTAACTGTCGTATCCTCAGTATTGTCGCCGTTAATGCGGCGCTTGTGCTTGTTGCGACGTGACCTGCCATTGTTGTCCTTGGTATCCGAATTGCCAGGGCTCTTGGTTATGTTATTGCTACGAGCTAGCCAGCTGTCTTCTCCCGCGCAAAAGCGGGTCATGAGTGTCGTGAGGGCTGCCATAGATTTCGGCTTTTCCTGTCCTAGGTGCCGGGCAAGCCATTCGTCTCGGATGTTGTGCCTGAAGGCTGCAAGGGCCTCGGCGTCCGGACAGTCGACTATTTGATTTTTCTTGGTTAGGAACCGTGTCCAGAATTGTCTGGCCGATTCCTCTGGCTGCTGGATTATGTGGCTTAGGTCATCGGCGTCTGGTGGTCGCACATAAGTGCCCTGGAAGTTGTCAAGGAATGCGGATTCCAGGTCCTCCCAGCAACTAATTGACTCTGCTGGCAGGCTGTTAAGCCAATGCCGAGCTGGTCCTTTAAGCTTGAGCGGGAGGTATTTGATGGCGTGTAGATCATCACCACGGGCCATGTGGATATGAAGGAGATAATCCTCGATCCATACCGCGGGATCTGTTGTGCCATCGTATGATTCGATGTTTACGGGTTTAAAACCCTCGGGGATTTGATGATCCATTACTTCGTCTGTGAAGCATAGTGGGTGTGCGGCGCCCCTGTACTGGGCTATATCGCGACGTAGCTCGGATGAGCTTTGTCTGTTGTATTCGGCCTGGCCGTATTTATCATATCCGGCGTGACGGTTATCGTCACGTGATGTGGGGCGCCCACGCGATCCGTAGATCGATCTTGTTTGCCTTGCCTTATCCTCCAATATGTCTCGCAGGTCTGTTGCGTTTCCCCGTGCTCTGGTATTCTTGGAGCGGCGCCGGGGTGCGGCTTGGGTTGAGGGCCGAAAGGCCTCTCTGTCGTGGCTACGGGGTGGCCGATCGGGCGCATCGTACGCTGATGATGTAGGTTTAGTTGCTTCCTCCTCTAGTTGGGGTAGCAGCCTGCGCTCTGGGTAACTCTTGGAGGGGTGTTCGAGTTTATACTCTTCGGCCGCCAGGACTTCAGTCCATCTGTTGGCTAGCAAGTCTTGGTCAGCTCTAAGCTGCTGTTGTTTTTTCTTGAGGCTGCTCGCCGTGGCCATAAGCCTGCGTTTGAAACGCTCTTGTTCGACGGGATCCCCTGGCACGATGAATTTGTCGTCGTCGAGGCTTGCCTCATCTTCGGAGGGAGGCATATAGTTGTCGTCCTCGACCTCCCTGTCTACCGCTCTCTCATGAGGGTTGGCTCCTCCGTCCTCCTGCGCTGAATCCTGCTGGAGGGGGTTGTCTTCGGCACTGTCCGGGGTGTTGATGTCTCCGGTGCCGGATTCGCCATTTTTTCTTTGGCGGGATTTAGAGCGGCGCCGCTGACGTCCGCGCTTGGGTTGCTTCTTGGAGGGGTCGTCCTCCGTTTTTTCATCACCATCCCCTGCTTGGGTTGCTTTTTGGGGGTGTCCACCATGTATATGTCATATGACGAGGTGGCTTTCCAGTGCCCTATAGGTGTTGGTTCTTGGTCGTCTCCTTCATCGGCGTCCATACCGTCGATGTCTTCGGAGTCGAAGTCGAGCATGTCGGTTAGATCGTCGACAGTGGCTACAAAGTGGGTGGTGGGTGGGTTTCGAATTTCTTCGTCATCCGCATCCCAACCATGCTGACCATAGTCCGGTCAGGGCTCTCTTGACAAAGAGAGAGACTTTAGTGAATTCAGGATATCGCCAAAGGGCGAGTGCTGAAAGACGTCCGTGGCGGTGAACTCCATGATCGGAGCCCAATCGGGTTCGATCGGAAGGGGTGCGGAAGATTCGGAGTCCGGAACGGAGTCCGGCACCTTGGAGTCACGGGCCTTGCAAAGGACTAGGCTGGTATTCGGCTCTATCGCCATAGAGATTGCGGCTCCTGGGGCGGCGGCCAACCGTCCGTCCCCAACTGGCACAGTCGGCTCCGAGCTAATGGTCGGAGCGGACACCTGAGCGGCGCTCTAGGCGCTGTCCGGCGGCAGAGCTAGATCATGCCCATCGTGACAGTGCGGCGTGCTCGGCCGTGGCTCGAATCCGTCGAAGATCAAGTCCCCGCGAATGTCGGCCATGTAGTTTAAGCTTCCAAACCTGACCTGATGGCCAGGGGCGTAGCTTTCGATCTGCTCCAGAGGCCAAGCGAATTGGCCCGCAGTGCGAAGCCGCCGAATACGAAGATCTGTCCGGGGAGAAAAGTCTCACCGTGGACCGCGTCGTGGTTGATGATCGAAGAAGCCATCGGGCCTAAGGGTGACTACACAGAGGAACTCTCAATGAAAGCACCAATGTCGGTGTCAAAACCGGCGGATCTCGGGTAGGGGGTCCCGAACTGTGCGTCTAGGCGGATGGTAACAGGAGACAAGGGACACGATGTTTTTACCCAGGTTCGGGCCCTCTCGATGGAGGTAAAACCCTACTCCTGCTTGATTAATATTGATGATATGGGTAGTACAAGAGTTGATCTACTACGAGATCAGAGAGGCTAAACCCTAGAAGCTAGCCTATGGTATGATTGTTGTTCGTCCTACGGACTAAAACTCTCCGGTTTATATAGACACCAGAGAGGGCTAGGGTTACACAGAGTCAGTTACAATGGGAGGAGATCTTCATATCATATCGCCAAGCTTGCCTTCCACGCCAAGGAAACTCCTATCCAGACACGGGACAAAGTCTTCAATCTTGTATCTTCATAGTCCGGGAGTCCGGCCAAAGGTCATAGTTCGGCCATCCGGACACCCCCTAATCCAGGACTCCCTCAGCACCCGTTGTATTTGAACGTAGAGCCTATCACACCCGATCATCACGTGGTGTCTCAGCACGAAGAACTTTCGCAACGGTGCATACTCAGGGAGAACACTTCTTGATAATTAGTGAGAGATCATATTAAAATGCTACCGTCAAACTAAGCAAAATAAGATGTATAAAAGATAAACATCATATGCAATCAAAATATGTGACATGATATGTCCATGATCATCTTGCGCCTTTGATCTCCATCTCCAAAGTACTGTCATGATCTCTATCGTCACCGGCATGACACCATGATCTCCATCATCTTGATCTATATCAATGTGTCGTCACATGGTCGTCTCGCCAATTATTGCTCGTGCAACTATTGCTATCGCATAAAGATAAAGTAAAGCAATTATTTGGCGCTTGCATCTTATGCAATAAAGAGACAACCATAAGGCTTCTGCCAGTTGCCGATAACTTCAAAAAAAAACATGATCATCTCATACAACAATTTATATCTCATCCCGTCTTGACCATATCACATCACAACAAGCCCTGCAAAAACAAGTTAGACGTCCTCTACTTTGTTGTTGCAAGTTTTACGTGGCTGCTACGGGCTGAGCAAGAACCATTCTTACCTACGCATCAAAACCACAACGATAGTTCATCAAGTTAGTGATGTTTTAACCTTCTCAAGGACCGGGCGTAGCCACACTCGATTCAACTAAAGTTGGAGAAACTGACACCCGCTAGTCACCTCTGTGCAAAGCACGTCGGTAAAACCAGTCTTGCGTAAGCGTACGCGTAATGTCGGTCCGGGCCGCTTCATCCAACAATACCGCCGAACCAAAGTATGACCTGCTGGTAAGCAGTATGACTTGTACCGCCCATAACTCACTTGTGTTCTACTCGTGCATATAACATCTACGCATAAAACCAGGCTCGGATGCCACTGTTGGGGAACGTAGTAATTTCAAAATTTTCCTACGCACACGCAAGATCATGGTGATGCATAGCAACAAGAGGGGAGAGTGTTGTCCACGTACCCTCGTAGACCGAAAACGGAAGCATTAGAACAACGTGGTTGATGTAGTCGTACGTCTTCACGGCCCGACCAATCAAGCACCGAAACTACGGCACGTCCGAGTTCTAGCACACGTTCAGCTCGATGACGATCCCGGACTCCGATCCGGCAAAATGTCGGGGAAGAGTTCCGTCAGCACGACGTCATGGTGACAATCTTGATGTTCTACCGTCGCAGGGCTTCACCTAAGCACTGCTACAATATTATCGAGGACTATCGTGGAGGGGGCACCGCACACAGCTAAGAGATCAAGAGATCAATTGTTGTGTCTCCAAGGGTTGCCCCTCTCCCCGTATATAAAGGAGTGGAGGAGGGGGGGGGGCGGCCCTCTCTATGGCGCGCCCTAGGGGAGTCCTACTCCCACCGGGAGTAGGATTCCCCTTTTCCTAGTAGAACTAGGAGACCTTCCAAGTAGTAGGAGTAGGAGAGAAGGAAAGGGAAGGGAGAAGGAGAAGGAAGGAAGGGGGAGCCCCCCCTCCCTAGTCCAATTCGGACTAGTCCATGGGGAGGGGTGTGGCCACCCTTTGGGCCCTTTCTCTCCTTTTCCGTATGGCCCATTAAGGCCCACTACGAATTCCCGTAACTCTCCGGTACTCCGAAAAATACCCGAATCACTCGTAACCTTTTTGAAGTCCGAATATAGTCGTCCAATATATCGATCTTTACGTCTCGGCCATTTCGAGACTCCTCGTCATGTCCCCGATCTCATCCGGGACTCCGAACTCCTTCGGTACATCAAAACTCATAAACTCATAATATAATTGTCATTGAAACCTTAAGCGTGCGGACCCTACGGGTTCGAGAACTATGTAGACATGACCGAGACACGTTACCGGTCAATAACCAATAGCGGAACCTGGATGCTCATATTGGCTCCTACATATTCCACGAAGATCTTTTTTGGTCAAACCGCATAACAACATACATTATTCCCTTTGTCATCGGTATGTTACTTTCCCGAGATTCGATCGTTGGTATCTCAATACCTAGTTCAATCTCGTTACTAGCAAGTCTCTTTACTCATTACTTAATGCATCATCCCGCAACTAACTCATTAGCCACATTGCTTGCAAGGCTTATAGTGATGTGCATTACCGGGAGGGCCCAGAGATACATCTCCGACAATCGGAGTGACAAATCCTAATCTCGAAATACGCCAACTCAACATGTACCTTCGGAGACACCTGTAGAGCTCCTTTATAATCACCCAGTTACGTTGTGACGTTTGGTAGCACACAAATTGTTCCTCCGGTAAACGGGAGTTGCATAATCTCATAGTTGTAGGAACTTGTATAAGTCATGAAGAAAGCAATAGCAACATACTAAACAATCAAGTGTTAAGCTAACGGAATGGGTCAAGTCAATCACATTATTCTCTTAATGATGTGATCCCGTTAATCAAATGACAACTCATGTCTATGGTTAGGAAACTTAACCATCTTTGATTAACGAGCTAGTCAAGTAGAGGCATACTAGTGACACTATGTTTGTCTATGTATTCACACATGTATTATGTTTCCCGTTAATACAATTCAAACATGAATAATAAACATTTATCATGAAATAAGGAAATAAATAATAACTTTATTATTGCCTCTAGGGCATATTTCCTTCAAGCGAGACTTCTCATCATTAGTAAACAGGGTGGCTATACCATTCAACTTGGTAAGATGTGCCACAACAGTTTCAGATTCAAGGCCATAAAAAGGATCAGATTCAACCAAAGTAATTATTTCAGGATCAACAGAGAATTCATAATCCTTAGCAGTAACACAGATAGGTGAAGTAGCAAAAGCGGGGTCAGATTTCATTCTAGCATTAAGAGATTGTTGCTTCCATTTAGCTAATAATTTCTTAAGATTGTATCTATCTTTGCAAGGAAAGATAGCTCTAGCAGCTTCCTCATTCATAACATAACCCTCAGGAACAACATATAATTCATAATTAGGGGGAGAACTTTCATCATCACTATCATCAATAATAGCATCTTCAATAATTTCATTCTCTCTAACCCTAGCAAGTTGTTCATCAAGAAATTCACCTAATGGCAAAGTAGTATCACGCACAGAAGTAGTTTCATCATAAGTATCATGCATAGCAGAAGTGACATCATCAATAACATGCGACATATCAGAATTCATAGCAGTAGCAGGTTTAGGTGTTGCAAGCTTACTAATAACGGAAGGAGAATCTAGTGCAGAGCTAGATGGCAGTTCCTTACCTCCCCTCGTAGTTGAGGGAAAAATCTTAGTTCTTTCGTGTTCAAGTTACTCATAGTGATCAGCAGATATAAATCCCAAGTGACTCAAAGAATAGAGCTATGGTCCCCGGCAACGGCGCCAGAAATTAGTCTTGATAACCCACAAGTGTAGGGGATCGCAACAGCTTTCGAGGGTAGAGTATTCAACCCAAATTTATTGATTCGACACAAGGGGAGCCAAAGAATATTCTTAAGTATTAGCAGTTGAGTTGTCAATTCAACCACACCTGGATAACTTAGTATCTGCAGCAAAGTATTTAGTAGCAAAGTAGTATGATAGGAATGGTAACAGTGGCAAAAGTAAAGATAGCAGTTTTGTATTAGTTGTAACAGTAGCAACAGAAAAGTAAATAAGCGAAGCACAATATGTGTAAAGCTCGTAGGCATTGGATCAGTGATGGATAATTATGTCGGATGCGATTCCTCATGTAATAGCTATAACATAGGGTGACACAGAACTAGCTCCAGTTCATCAATGTAATGTAGGCATGTATTCCGAATATAGTCATACATGCTTATGGAAAAGAACTTGCATGGCATCTTTTGTCCTACCCTCCCGTGGCAGCGGGGTCCTAGCGGAAACTAAGGGATATTAAGGCCTCCTTTTAATAGAGAATCGGAACAAAGCATTAGCACATAGTGAATACATGAACTCCTCAAACTATGGTCATCACCGAGAAGTATCCCGATTATTGTCACTTCGGGGTTGTCGGATCATAACACATAATAGGTGACTATAGACTTGCAAGATAGGATCAAGAACTCCCATATATTCATGAAAACATAATAGGTTCAGATCTGAAATCATGGCACTCGGGCCCTAGTGACAAGCATTAAGCATAGCAAAGTCATAGAAACATCAATCTCAAAACATAGTGGTTACTAGGGATCAAACCCTAACAAAACTAACTTGATTACATGGTAAATCTCATCCAACCCATCACCATCCAGCAAGCCTATGATGGAATTACTCACGCACGGCGGTGAGCATCATGAAATTGGTGATGGAGGATGGTTGATGATGACGACGGCGACGAATCCCCCTCTCCGGAGCCCCGAACAGACTCCAGATCAGCCCTCCCGAGAGAGATTAGGGCTTGGCGGCGGCTCTGTATCGTAAAACGCGATGAAACTTTCTCTTTGATCTTTTTCTCGGTGAAACAGAATATATAGAGTTGGAGTTGAGGTCGGTGGAGCATCAGGGGGCCCACGAGACAGGGGGCACGCCCAGGGGGGAGGGCGCGCCCCCCACCCTCATGGACAGGGTGTGGGCCCCCTGGCCTTGATTCTTTCGCTAGTATTTTTTATATTTTCCAAAACTTATCTCCGTGGATTTTCAGGTCATTCCGAGAACTTTTGTTTTCTGCACAATAAACAACACCATGGCAGTTCTGCTAAAAACAACGTCAGTCCGGGTTAGTTTCATTCAAATCATGCAAATTAGAGTCCAAAACAAGGGCAAAAGTGTTTGGAAAACTAGATACGTTGGAGACGTATCATGGGGACACAAGAGACTCTTTGTTATTTGGTTGCATGGTTGTTTGAGAGATACCATCTTCATCCTACGCCTCCCACAGATTGATAAACCTTAGGTCATCCACTTGAGGGAAATTTGCTACTGTCCTACAAACCTCTGCACTTGGAGGCCCAACAACGTCTACAAGAAGAAGGTTGCATAGTAGACATCAAGCTCTTTTCTAGCGCCGTTGCCGGGGATGTTATTGCTTGAAGGTATATCTTTAGATCTTGCAATCGAATCTTTTAGTTTCTTGTTTTATCACTAGTTTAGTTTATAAAATAAAACTACAAACAATGGAATTAGGGTTGCCTCATATGCTTCATCTTTTTAATGTCTTTCGTGAAAATGATGGGAGGGAAAATTGTGCTCAAGTACTAGAAGAAGAATTACATAGAATGTTTGGCATAAAATATGTGAATGATGAGCATGATTGCAATGTTGTTAGTATGAATTATTTGAATACCCATGATGCTAATGATTTGCAAAGCCACAAGCTTGGGGATGCTATGTTTGATGAAGATGTTATGTTTAGTCCCCCAAGTTTTGATGAGAATATTTATTATGATGAAAGCATGCCTCCTATTTCTGATGATTATATTGATGAAAGTGGGTTTGGAAGAGTGTCAACTTTAGGAAGTATTGATCCCACTATTTTGGAGGATGATGAATATTATTGTGATAATTATGAAAGTGGATTTGGAGAGGTCATGACTTTATTTAGTGATGAATCCACTATTTCGGAAGAGGTTCCAATTGATTATGAGAACAAAGCTGCTATCTATGATGATTATTGTGATGACTTGTATGCTATTAAGAATAATGATAACCATGAAACTTGTCATCATGATTTTAATTTTCAATTGGATTATGCCTCACATGATAATTATTTTGTTGAGTTTGCTCCCACTACTATTCATGAGAAGAAATTTGCTTATGTGGAGAGTAGTAAATTTTCTATGCTTGTAGATCATGAAAAGAATGCTTTATGTGATGGTTATATTTTTGAATTCATTCATGATGCTACTGAAAATTATTATGAGGGAGGAATATATGCTTGTAGGAATTGCAATAATATCAAGTTTCCTCTCTATGTGCTTAAAGTTTTGAAGTTATGATTGTTTAGCCTTCCTATGCGAGTTGATTATTGTTCCCATAAATCGTTTGCTCACAAAATCCCCATGCATAGGAAGTGGGTTAGACTTAAATATGCTAGTTATATTCTTCATGATGCTCTCTTTATGTTTCAGTTCTTATCTTTTATGTGAGCATTATTGAAATCATCATGCCTAGCTAGGGGCGTTAAACGATAGCGCTTGTTGGGAGGCAACCCAATTTTACCTTTGTCCTTTGTTTTTGCTCCTGTTTAGTAATAAATAATTCATATAGCTTCTGCTTAGATGTGGTTTTATGTTTTAATTAGTGTTTGTGCCAAGTAGAACCTTTGGGAAGACTTGGGTGAAATCTGTATGATCTTGCTGTAAAAAATAGAAACTTTGGCGCTCAAGAGATTAGCTGCAATTTTTTTACTGGAGAGTGCTTTTAGGTTGATTCTTTTTGCAGATGATTAATAGACAAATTTCTCACGTCCAATAATTTATTTTAGAATTCATGGAGTTACACAAGTATTCGAATGATACAGATTACTACAGACTATTCTGTTTTTGACAGATTCTGTTTTCATTGTGTTGTTTGCTTATTTTGATGAATCTATGAGTAGTATCGGAGGGTATGAACCATAGAGAAGTTGGAATACAGTAGATATTACACCAATATGAATTTAGAATGAGTTCACAACAGTACCTAAGTGGTGATTTATTTTCTTATACTAACGGAGCTTACTAGTTTTCTGTTGAGTTTTGTGTTGTGAAGTTTTCAAGTTTTGGGTAAAGATTCGAGGGACTATGGACTAAGGAGTGGCAAGAGCCTAAGCTTGGGGATGCCCACGGCACCCCAAGGTAAAATTCAAGGACAATCAAAAGCCTAAGCTTGGGGATGCCCCGGAAGGCATCCCCTCTTTCGTCTTCGTCTATCGGTAACTTTACTTGAGGCTATATTTTTATTCACCAAATGATATGTGTTTTGCTTGGAGCGTCTTGTATGATATGAGTCTTTGCGTTTTAGTTTACCACAATCATCCTTTCTGTACACACCTTTTGGTAGAGACACACATGAATCGGAATTTATTAGAATACTCTATGTGCTTCACTTATATCTTTTGAGCTAGATAATTTTGCTCTAGTGCTTCACTTATATCTTTTTAGAGCACGGTGGTGGTTTTATTTTGTAGAAATTATTGATATCTCATGCTTCACTTATATTATTTTCAGAGTCTTTAGAACAACATGGTAATTTGCTTTGGTTATGAATTCAGTCCTAATATGATAGGTATCCAAGAGGGATATAAAAAAAACTTTCATATAAAGTGCATTGAATACTATGATAAATTTGATACTTGATATTGTTTTGAGATATAAAGGTGGTAATGTTAGAGTCATGCTAGTTGGGTAATTATGAAATTGAGAAATACTTGTGTTAAAGTTGGCAAGTCCCGTAGCATGCACGTATGGTGAATGTTGTGTGACAAATTTGAAGCATGGGGTGTTATTTGATTGCCTTCCTTATGAGTGGAGGTCGGGATCGCGCGATGGTTAACTCCTACCAACCCTTCCCCTAGGAGCATGTGTGGTAGTACTTTTCTTCGAGGGCTAATAAACTTTTGCAATAAGTATATGAGTTCTTTATTACTAATGTGGGTTCATGGATTATACGCACTCTTACCCTTCCATCATTGCTAGCCTCTACGGTACCGTGCATTGCCCTTTCTCACCTTGAGAGTTGGTGCAAACTTCGCCGGTGCATCCAAACCCCGTGATACGATACGCTCTATCACACATAAACCTCCTTATATCTTCCTCAAAATAGCCACCATACCTACCTATTATGGCATTTCCATAGCCATTCCGAGATATATTGCCATGCAACTTTCCACCGTTTCGTTTATTATGACACACTCCATTATTGTCATATTGCCTTTGCATGATCATGTAGTTGACATCGTATTTGTGGCAAAGCCACCTTTATAATTCTTTCATACATGTCTCTCTTGATTCAATGCATATCCCGGTACACCGCCGGAGGCATTCACATAGAGTCATATTTTGTTCTACGTATTGAGTTGTAATTCTTGAGTTGAAAATAAATAAAAGTGTGATGATCTTCATTATTAGAGCATTGTCCCAAGTGAGGAAAGGATGATGGAGACTATGATTCCCCCACAAGTCGGGATGAGACTTCGGACTTTATGAAAAATAAAAGAGGCCAAAGAAGCCCAAATAAAAAAAGAGGCCAAAGAAGACTAAATAAAAAATAAAAAAAGAAGAAAAAATGAGAGAAAAAGAGAGAAGGGACAATGTTACTATCCTTTTTCCACACTTGTGCTTCAAAGTAGCACCATGATCTTCATGATAGAGAGTCTCCTATGTTGTCACTTTCATATACTAGTGGGAATTTTTCATTATAGAACTTGGCTTGTATATTCCAATGATGGGCTTCCTCAAAATGCCCTAGGTCTTCGTGAGCACGCAAGTTGGATGCACACCCACTTAGTTTCTTTTTGATGAGCTTTCATACATTTATAGCTCTAGTGCATCCGTTGCATGGCAATCCCTACTCCTTGCATTGACATCAATTGATGGGCATCTCCATAGCATGTTGATTAGCCACATCAATGTGAGACTTTCTCCCTTTTTGTCTTCTCCACACAACCTCCATCATCATATTCTATTCCACCCATAGTGCTATATCCATGGCTTACACTCATGTATTGCGTGAGGGTTAAAAAAGTTGAAGCGTGTTAAAAAGTATGAACCAATTGCTTGGCTGAAACCGGGGTTGTGCATGATCTGAATATTTTGTGTAATGAAAATGATGCATGGACTAACTATAGGATTTTGTAGGGATAAGCTTTCTTTGGCTATGCTATTTTGATAAGACATAAACTGCTTGGTTAGCATTCTTGAAGTATTACTATTTTAATGTCAATATTAAACTTTTATCTTGAATCTTTTGGATCTAAACATTCATGCCAAAATAAAGATAATTACATTGAAAATTATGTTAGGTAGCATTCCACATCAAAAATTCTGTTTTTATCATTTACCTACTCGAGGACGAGCAGGAATTAAGCTTGGGGATGCTTGATACGTCTCCAATGTATCTATAATTTTTGATTGTTCCATGCTATTATGTTATCCATCTAGGATGTTTTATATGCACTTATATGCTATTTTATATGATTTTTGGTCCTAACCTATTAACCTAGAGCCCAGTGCTAGTTTCTGTTTTTTTTCTTATTTTTGAGTTTTACAGAAAAGGAATACCAAACTGAGTCCAATTGACGTGCCAATTTTTAACGATTTGTTTTGGACCAAAAGAAGCCCCCGGAGTAAAAGAGTTGTGCCATAAGAGTCCCGAGCCGTCCACAAGGGTGGAGGGCAATCCCTCCCCCCTAGGCGCGCCCCCCTGCCTCGTGGACGACTCGGAGACCCCCCCCTGACGTGAGACTGACGCCAAAAAATCCTATAAATACAGAAACCCCTGAAAAGAAACCTAGATCGGGAGTTCCGCCGCTGCAAGCCTCTGTAGCCACCAAAAACCAATCGGAACCCTGTTCTGGCACCCTGCCAGAGGCGGGATCCATCACCGGTGTCCATCTTCATCATCCCGGCGCTCTCCATGACGAGGAGAGAGTAGTTCACCCTCGGGGCTAAGGGTATGTACCAGTAGCTATGTGTTTGATCTCTCTCTCTCATGTTCTTGGTTTGGCACGATCTTGATGTACCGGGAGCTTTGCTACTATAGTTGGATCTTATGACGTTTCTCCCCCTCTACCTTCTTGTAATGGATTGAGTTTTCCTTTGAAGTTATCTTATTGGATTGAGTCTTTAAGGATTTGAGAATACTTGATGTATGTCTTGCATGTGCTTATCTGTGGTGACAATGCGATATTCACGTGATCTACTTGATGTATGTTTTGGTGATCAACTTGCGGGTTCAGTGACCTTGTGAACTTATGCATAGGGGTTGGCACACGTTTTCGTCTTGACTCTCCGGTAGAAACTTTGGGGCACTCTTTGAAGTACTTTGTCTTTGTTGAATAGATGAATCTGAGATTGTGTGATGCATATCATATAATCATACCCGCGGATACTTGAGGTGATATTGGAGTATCTAGGTGACATTAGGGTTTTGGTTGATTTGTGTCTTAAGGTGTTATTATAGTACGAACTCTATGATAGATCGAACCGGAAAGAATAGTTTCGTGTTATTTTATTACAGACTCTTGAATAAATCGATCAGAAAGGATAACTTTGAGGTGGTTTCATATCCTACAATAATCTCTTCATTTGTTCTCCGCTATTAGTGACTTTGGAGTGACTCTTTGTTGCATGTTGAGGGATAGTTATATGATCCAGTTATGTTATTATTGTTAAGAGAACTTGCACTAGTGAAAGTATGAACCTTGGGCCTTGTTTCCTAGCATTGCAATACCGTCTGTGCTCACTTTTATCATTAGTTACCTTGATGTTTTTATAATTTCAGATTACAAAAACCTATATCTACCATCCATATTGCACTTGTATCACCATCTCTTCGTCGAACTAGTGCACCTATACAATTTACCATTGTATTGGGTGTGTTGGGGACACAAGAGACTCTTTGTTATTTCGTTTCAGGGTTGTTTGAGAGAGACCATCTTCATCCTACGCCTCCCACAGATTGATAAACCTTAGGTCATCCACTTGAGGGAAATTTGCTACTATCCTACAAACCTCTGCACTTGGAGACCCAACAACGTCTACAAGAAGAAGGTTGCGTAGTAGACATCAAATCTTCATCATCACTTTCATCAATATTATAAGTTTCAATAATTTCATTCTCTCTAGCCCTTGCAAGTTGTTCATCAAGAAATTCACCTAATGGCACGGTAGTATCAAGCATAGAAGTAGTTTCATCATAAGTGTCATGCATAGCAGAAGTGGCATCACCAATAACATGCGACATATCAGAATTAATAGCAGAAGCGGGTTTAGGTGTCGCAAGTTTACTCAAAACTGAAGGTGAATCAAGTGCAGAGCTAGATGGCAGTTCCTTACCTCCCCTCTTAGTTGAGGGATAAATCGTGGTTTCTCGTCTGTCAAGTTCCTCATAGTGATCAACAGATATAAATCCCAAGTGAATCAGAGAATAGAGCTATGCTCCCCGGCAATGGCGCCAGAAAATAGTCTTGATAACCCACAAGTATAGGTGATCGCAAAAGTTTTCGACGGTAGAGTATTCAACCCAAATTTATTGATTCGACACAAGGGGAGCCAAAGAATATTCTCAAGTATTAGCAGTTGAGTTGTCAATTCAACCACACCTGGATAACTTAATATCTGTAGCAAAGTATTTAGTAGCAAAGTAGTATGGAAGTAATGGTAACAGTGGCAAAAGTAACAGTAGCAGTTCTGTAGTAATTGTAACAGTGGCAATGGTAAAGTAACTAAGCAAATATCAATATCTGAAAAGCTCATAGGCATTGGATCAATGATGGATAATTATGTCGGATGCGATTCCTCATGCAATAGTTATAACATAGGGTGACACATAACTAGCTCCAGTTCATCAATGTAATGTAGGCATGTATTCCGAATATAGTCATACATGCTTATGGAAAAGAACTTGCATGGCATATTTTGTCCTACCCTCCCTTGGCAGCGGGGTCCTATTGGAAACTAAGGGATATTAAGGCCTCCTTTTAATAGAGTACCAGACCAAAGCATTAACACTTAGTGAATACATGAACTCCTCAAACTACGGTCATCACCGGGAGTGGTCTCGATTATTGTCACTTCTGGGTTGCTGGATCATAACACATAGTAGGTGACTATAGACTTGCAAGATAGGATCAAGAACTCACATATATTCATGAAAACATAAAAGGTTCAGACCTGAAATCATGGCACACAGGCCCTAGTGACAAGCAATAAGCATAGCAAAGTCATAGCAATATCAATCTTAGAACATAATGGATACTAGGGATCAAACCCTATCAAAACTAACTCGATTACATGGTAAATCTCATCCAACCCATCACCGTCCAGCAAGCCTACGATGGAATTACTCACGCACGGCAGTGAGCACCATGAAATTGGTGATGGAGAAAGGTTGATGACGACGACAATGACAGATTCCCCTCTCCGGAGCCCCGAACGGACTCCAGATCAGCCCTCCCGAGAGAGATGAGGGCTTGGTGGCGGCTCCGTATCATAAAATGCGATGAATCCTTCTCTCTGATTTTTTTTCTCCCCGAACATGAATATATGGAGTTGGAGTTGAGGTCGGTGGAGCACCAGGGGGCCCACGAGGCAGGGGTGCGCCCCCACCCTCGTGGACAGGGTGTAGGCCCCCTGACCTTGATTCTTCCGCCAGTATTTTTTATTAATTCCAAAAACAATCTCCGTGGAGTTTCAGGTCATTCCGAGAACTTTTATTTCTGCACAAAAATAACAACATGGCAATTCTGCTGAAAACAGCGTCAGTCCGGGTTAGTTCCATTCAAATCATGCAAGTTAGAGTCCAAAACAAGGGCAAAGGTGTTTGGAAAATTAGATACGATGGAGACGTATCAGAGCAGAGGTTCGGGTGCGTGACTGCGACAACAAGCAGCAGGGAGCACTGGGTGGTCGCGTGCGTGCGGCGGCTATGGCAGGGTGAGCGGGCGTGGGCGCGAGCGCAGCAACAAGGGGGATGCGTGCCGGGCGCACACAGTCGCAACGCGCGCGAGGCCAGGGCATGAGCACGCATGCGCGGCCACGGACATGGCGACCACGGGGTCGTCGGAAGTTGGCGCGAGGGGGTGCGGTGGCCTAAGGCGTTCGAGGCAGGGGAAAAGGAGGGAGGGTTTGGATGGGGGCCTCACCGGACCTGTAATTGTGCAAGAGCATGCTCGGGAAGGGGCCAGAGCACAGGACAACGATTGACTTAAAGAAGAAGGCGACGATGCCCAAGGAGGAGGATAGCGTCGATCCGCTTGATGCAGGGACGCCCAGCTCGAGCCCGCCCATGTACATGTCGTAGGGGAAGTGAACGCGTCGGAGGGGCTCAGGGACGGTGGTGGCCGTGGCTACGTTGGCGTCGCGTCCATGGCAGAGCTCGGAAGGAGGGGAAAGGGGATCTGGGCGAGGGGATAGGCGGAGGAGGAGAGAGGGGAGTGAGATGGACATATTTTGGGTGAGATGGGGAAGGGCTCGAGGCATCAGGGGGAGGGGGGTCCTTAACCTCTCCGGCATGCCTGCGAGGCGGCTCGGTGGCGACGGAGTGTGCGCCGACGCTCGGTCGGAAGAACAGGGTCCGAAGGCGACCGGGTGGTGGGGAGTTGGGCTGTCTGGGCCCGTTCAGTGGCCAGACCCAGGGGCAGAGGGAAGTCCCCCCTTTTTATTTTCCCTTTGTATTTTCTTTTTACAATTTATTTTTCTTTTTATTTTTGAATAGCAATTAGCTTTATAAAATATAGGAACAACACGTAAATTTGCTTTTACTAATTATACCGCTACCACATTTAGTTTGAGGTTCCAATAAAATAGTCTAGTATTTTTATAATTTAAAAAGCATTTAAGAATGATTTTTAGCCACTATTATATTCACAAAGGGGATTTAAATACTTTGCAAAAGTGTTGGCTCACCACCATAATTAGTTATGGAAGATTTGCCACACTTGGAACATTTTATTTTGCATGTTTGAGAAATTTGAATTTGGGACTTTAATTTGAACTTGAATTTGAATTCTGATTTGGATAAAGTGAGGATCAGCAATAGTAATGTGATGACCTGGCATCATTAGCAGGGGACTACTGTAGCTTAATTATCCGGGCGGCACAATTCTCCTCCGCTACAAGAAATCTCGTCCCGAGATTTTAGGAGGTAGACGGAAACAAAACGGGGTATTCATCTCGAAGACGATCCTTGAGTTCCCAAGTGGCTTCATCTTCAGAAGGATTTGACCATGGACTCTTTACAAATTTGATAGCCCTCAGACAGGTGAGACGTTCAGCTTGAACGAGAACGCAGATCGGATGCTCTTTGCACTGAGATCATCTTGCAAGGGTTGAGCTTTATAAGCCATGTGGTTGTTGCAAAAGGACTAGAGACTCAGGGCATCGGCCATGATTAGCCTTGCTAGGGGCATAAGAAATACCATAGTCCTGGTCGGTAATTGTTTCCATATATCGCTGCCGACGGAGATCCAGATCTAGCCGAGTAAACAGATACTTCAGACTTTGATGATCGGTGAAGATCTCGCAACGAGTAACAAGAAGGAAAAGTTGCCACAACTTCGGTGCAAATTTAACTGCAGCAAGTTCAAGGTTATGGACTGGGTAGTTATTTTGGAAAGATATCCTGGAATTTACAAATGACTGGAGCATTTTCAACTCTCACAAGAGGAGAAGCGTTCAACGCATTCAAGGAATAAATCCATGCTTCGGCATTTCGAACGAGATGAGCATGATAGCTTACTATCTCATTTGAAGGATGTAGTAGATGGACGGTCTTAGTGGCGCAAATGATGGAAGTGGTATGTATTTTCAACCATTCCATTCCCAGAATGAGGTCGATATTGGACGACTTTAAAACAATGGGGGAAACATGGAAATCCAGTCCTTCAATTTCAACGGGGACGTTGAGACTAACCATGGTGGTTTGACATTGGCCCGCGGAATGCAGCTTGGAATTTTGGCCAAGTGATGATGGTTCCAATAGGTAAGGAACGCATGTGGCTGTCCCACCATTGAGTAGCGGGGCCTTTCAGGTAATAGGCCGCGAAGATAACATAGTTGGCAGGGGCTACATCAGTAGACTCTAGCCCAAAAGTGATGTCACGGACTCAGTCATCAGCATCAAGGGGCTGAGTTGAGTTGCGGTAGAGGACAGGGCTGAGGCGCACAAAGTATTGCAGAGTCACTGGTGCGGGTTGCTGATTCATATTGGGGCGTGGAAACTTAGCCATGACTCCTTCCATGAACTGGCAATTCAACATCAAACTGTTGTATCATTCCGACCATGTATCTGGGTGGTGGTGGATTGTTACCACCATGGCCACGATTAGCAGGTCTAAACATCCTGCTTAAATGCTACAGGGGGTAGTTTAGCAAGGGGTGGAGCAAGTGTAAGGACTCATTCATGGTGTAATCAGAACAATGAGCAAAGGCGCAGTATGTACAAAGCAATAGTCATTGAAGACATACTGATACATATATAGAGCCAATTACACGCTTTTTGTATGAGTTGGATAAGAGAAATACCCTAAACATACTAGGCGGCACGCATGCACGCGATGGAGGGCTACAACAGCGGGACATAGCAAAGGCTACATCAGCGTCGAAAAAGCCACTAGAGTGAGGGATTTGCAAGTGATGACACAGGGTGCCCTCGATAAGAGGAACCTGCGACCAGTGAACATTGTGAAGCAGATATTGGCCCTCAATTCGAGAAATGGGTAATACAAATCTCCGGATGGATGTGATCACTAGATCCTAATGTTAGATTTAGCAAAATCATTTAGCCCAAATAGACAAGAGATCGAAGTCCCAGAGTATAGACGAGGAGTAAAAGATCCTAATACCACCCAATGGCGACGTGGGCCCGTAACCCACACATCCATGTTAGTAAAACAATTTTTCAAACACTAGACTCAACTTCGGCCAAGGAGTTGGAAAGGGGGATCCTACAGGCAGTCGGCTCTGATACCAACTTGTGACGCCCCCGATTCAATCGTACACTAATCATACACGTAAATGTGTACGATCAAGGTAAGGGACTCACGGGGAGATATTACAACACAACTCTAAACACAAATAGAAGAATAAAAGCTTTATATTACAAGCCAGGGGCCTCGAGGGCTCGAATACAAAAGCTCGAGACACAAGCATCAGCGGAAGCAATAATATCTGAATACAGACATAAGGTAAACAAGGGTGCCTTAAGAAGGCTAGCACAAAAGCAACACAATCGAAGAGGCAAGGCCTCCTGCCTGGGACCTCCTAACTACTCCTGGTCGTCGGCGGTCTCCACGTAGCAGTATCCGTCGGCGGTGGCATCTAGCTCCAGGGATCCACCATCTGGTTGCATCAACCGGGAAGAAGAAAGAAGGGGGAAAAGGGGTAGCAAAGCAACCGTGAGTACTCATCCAAAGTACTCACAAGCATCAGATCTATACTAAGTATGCATTGGTATCAAAAGGAAGGTTTATATCTATGGATTGAACTGCAGAATGCCAGAATAGAGGGGGAAAGCCTACCCTATCAAAGACTAGTATCTTCAAGCAGCTCCAAGCATCTTGCAGCATGTAGAAGAGTAAAGAATAGCAGTTTAATTAACAAGCATGTTATAACAACAACGCCCAGAGATCCTTCCTCGACTTCCTGCGAGAAAGCAATCTTGGAGCCACATATCCATCACATATCTCAAGTATCCATTTCTAATTATATAAGATCAAGATACAAGTTTGAACGTCCATTACCGTGGACACGGTATTCGAATATATATCTTCCCTGTAGGGGTGCACCATGTTACCCAACATGCTCAATCACTCTGGCTGGACACACCTTTCTAGAGTCAATGCCCGGCCTCGGAAGATCAACACGTCGCAGCCCTACCTAGGCTCAGCAAAGAGGTCCCCGCCGGCCTACATCCTAAGCACTCCGGGGTCTGGGCCCATTGCCCGTTGCATTCTGGATCGTTGCGCGCAGGGCGATTCAGGCCACCTCCACTAGGGCGCCGACCAGGCCGTGCCGCAATGCTGAACTGGATGTCTGACAGAGCTTCGGCTGATATCACGACGTCGAGGCTCATAACTATTCTCGCGTGGTGGTTAGTGCGTAAAGGCCAGAGGCCAACTCAGAACAAATACCCAAACCTGTTAGTGCATTAGGGGCTCGCAGAAACGAGCAGACTCACGATAATGTGACCCTGTCGCCCCGTCTCGTGGACTTAGGGCAAGGGCCCAAGTTGCCCAGCCGTGCCACGTGGAAAACTCACGGGTGCTCTCCGGGCCCGCCCGACTTCCACATCAACTCGCGGGTACCCCTCAGGGCCGACCCGATTTCAACAATGGTCTCAAGTAAAGTCCGGGTAACAGTGTGTCCAAACATCAAGGGGAAAACCCGAGGAATCACCCTCGATGGATTCCACTCGATGTAATCATCAAGGTGAACGTAAGAGGAACCACCCTCGAGGTTCACACTTGAGGGGTTGCACGACAGAGTCGTATCATAAGTGGTTAAGGAGGAATCACCCTCAATGACCACGACCGAATAGCTATACTACGGAGATTTCATCAGGAGTGATGTATGAGGTACCACCCGCACACGATGGTAACTCTGCAGAGTCGAGCAACAAAAAGAGTGTGATGTGATGTGAGGTGTCGGGCTCTGGTTGTCGATCATGTTGATCGAGACATTGATGATGAAGCAGGGGCAACAAGGACAAGTGAGGGTCACTGGTGGATCACTAACCAACCTATACTAAGCAGTTTAGGTTAAGCAGGTAAGGGACAAAAGCAGGTACAAAAGCAGGCTATGCATCAGAATAGGAGCAATCAATTACAGTAGCAAAATCTAATGCAAGCATGAGATAATGAAATGTGCGATATCGGGATGATCAAAGGGGGGCTTGCTTGGAAGCTCCGCTGAAAGATAAGAAGGGTCATCGGTGACGTAGTCAATCACAGTGGCATCAACAGCAATCTCGGGGTCTACCGGAGAGAAGAGAAGGAAGAAAGAGTAAATACACGTAAACATATGCATAACATGACAATAAGTGATGCTAAGGGTGTTCTAACGCAGTGCTACACGATAAGTGAAGGGGGAAAACATCCGGGCACGACGTGGGCAACCAGAGAGGCTCGCGGGCACGACGCGGGCGTGCACACATAGCAGCAAAAGCAGCAGGTAGCATCAGTCCAGCGGCAGCGGTTGCTCGCGGGAGCAGCGGCGAGCGGAAGGCCACGAGGCGCGGGCAACACAGGACGGCGCGGGAAGCAGAGGTTCGGGCGCATGACTGCGACAGCAAGCAGCAGGCAGCGCTGGGTGGTCGCGGGCGTGCGGCGGCTACGGCAGGGTGAGCGGGCGCGGGCGCGAGCGCGAGCGCAGCAGCAAGGGGGACGCGCGCGGGGCGCACGCGGTCGCAACGCGCGCGAGGCCAGGGCACGAGCACGCATGCGCGGCCACGGACGTGGCGACCGCGGGGTCGTCGGAAGTTGGCGCGAGGGGGGGCGGTGGCTTAAGGCGTTCGGGACGGGGGAAAAGGAGGGAGGGTTTGGATGGGGGCCTCACCGGACCTGTAATTGTGCAAGAGCATGCTCGGGGAGGGGCCGGAGCACAGGACGACGACGGGCTTGAAGAAGAAGAAGGCGGTGCCCGAGGAGGAGGATGGCGTGGATCCGCTTGATGCAGGGACGTCCAGCTCGAGCCAGCCCATGTAGATGTCGTAGGGGAATTGGACGCGTCGGAGGGGCTCAGGGACGGTGGTGGCCGCGGCTACGTCGGCGTCACGTCCATGGCAGAGCTCGGAAGGAGGGGAAAGGGGATCTGGGCGAGGGGATAGGCGGAAGAGGAGAGAGGGGAGTGCGGTGGAGATATTTTGGGTGAGATGGGGAAGGGCTCGAGGCATCGGGGGGGTCCTTAACCTCTCCGGCGTGCCGGCGAGGCGACTCGGTGGCGACGGAGCGTGCGCCGATGCCCGGTCGGAGGAACAGGGTCTGAAGGCGACCGGGTGGTGGGGAGTTGGGCTGTCTGGGTCAGTTCGGTGGCCAGACCCAGGGGCCGGGGGAAGTCCCCCCTTTTTTTATTTTCCCTTTGTATTTTTTTTTTACAATTTATTTTTCTTTTATTTTTTGAATAGCAATTAGCTTTATGAAATATAGGAACAACACCTAAATTTGCTTTTACTAATTATACCACTGCCACATTTAGTTTGAGGTTGCAATAAAATAGTCTAGTATTTTTATAATTTAAAAAGCATTTAAAAGTTATTTTTAGCCACTATTATATTCACAAAAGGGGATTTAAATACTTTGCAAAAGTGTTGGCTCACCACCATAATTAGTTATGGAAGATTTTCCACACTTGTAACATTTTATTTTGCATGTTTGAGAAATTTGAATTTTAGACTTTAATTTGAACTTGAATTTGAATTGTGATTTGGATAAAGTGAGGATCAGCAACAGTAATGTGATGACCTGGCATCATTAGCAGGGGATTACTGTAGCTTAATTATCCGGGCGTCATACCATCCTCGGACTCGGCATCATTGTCGTTGTCGGCAACGTCCGCGTCACGGACATGTAGAGGTGCTCGGTGCTGCAGGGCATGTTGTGCCCTCGCTGGAGCAGCCACACATGTTGCCCTTGCCTCTAGGCGACAGAGGGCAGCCTGCATGGCCTGGAACCCGTCGGTCACCGTCTCATCGAGGGCCTTAATGCGGTTGTCAAAGTGCTGGTATGTAGCCTCGAACGTAGCACGGACACCTGGGTCCAGATCGGGACCATATTGCGGCGGCCCGTCATCCTCCTGCACTTCATCCTCGTCACGCTTGCTTGCGATTGACATCGCGCGCAGTGATAAACATGGGGTCTTCGATATCAATTGATATGCCTCAAGTAGCTTTGAGACGATTTTATGTAATGGCCCCGATCTTTCACTCGCGCAAACAGCTAGAAGATTTATGTGGAAGAATTATTCAGTGGCTAAGAAAACAGAAATAGAGAAATATACGTAGCAGCTAGATGACTAGACTTGAGCGCATGCAGATGAATTAGAAAGACAGAGATATATGGAGTCGTGGACGTGATGTAGTAGTACTAGAGCTAGACTAAATTGATGAATTATGCTAATGATGATCAGCGGCGGCGACGGCGACAAAGTAATTAAGACAGGAGATTAGAACTAGTAGAAGTAGATGGAGAAGACAGGAAGCTGGATCGACCCTTGCGGATCAAGGACCAAAACGAAGCTTGTACCTTGGCGATCGACGTCGCCGAAACACACGCAAATATCAAACCCTAAATAGGGACGCAGCAGTATAGATGCGCATCCATCAGATGCAGCTTCTGTGTTTTCTTCTCAAAACTAAAACCTCCCCTTTACATGGCCACTCGGCGTTTATTTATATAGGTGCACGCAGGCAACCTGGGCTAAGCCCGTAACTCACAAGGACACACGAACGGACTTAAAAAAAACTAATTAACTAGGAGGAGCAAAACTAATATAGTAAATTCTCCGTATAACTAGGAGACCTTCATGTATATGGTTTAATTAATTCCAACAAAGTGGAGTCCAAAAGTTTGGCCTGATATCTTCTATGGGTGGTGTCGCTGGCGATTGATATTTAACTGAAGGTTGTAGCATTGATTGATATGCTCATGGTACAAGCCCAAGTATGCCTGCACCTATTCTCCTCATGCCAGCTGCTACTCCATGTTGTGCTGGTATGATATATTTTCTATAGCCAGAGTCGCATGCATCCTTCTCAGCCGTGACCTTCTCCAATAGTGCAATAATATTAGCTACATAGCTAGGGGTGATCACATCAGACACTTGGTAGATTACAAGTAGGAGCAAGGAAATCGACTCTTTGTCGTTCCCGGGAAGGAACTGTAGCTCACCACACACCGAATCAACAAAACATAATGAAGGAGTAGCGTATTATGCAACCATGCGGTCCGAACCTGGGTAAACAATAGTGTGCTATGTTTTGTTTCTAGCTGATATCAATCCATGTTTTGCGCCCCACTCCACGAATCAACAAAGGGACTCTCTCAGTCCTTGGTGTCTCACGTGTGTTGTGCACACGCGCGACGACATTCGTAGTTCTTGATCACGGTTCAATCCTTGGCAAAGTTTTCTCCTTATCTTTTTCCTCCTCTTTCTAACAAACAGTAGCATGGGCAGCGTTACTACAATTGGCCAGAGGCCACATCGGGGTGGTTCTGGCACGGAGAGAGGAGCAGTTGGCTCTGTAGAAGGCCAAGACCGCTATGCCCATTGCCCCATTTTGTTGTTTTCGTCAGCGGTCAAAGAAGGTTGTTGGTGACGCTTGTGACATGTGAACCTATGACGCATCTGAGTGGTCGTAAACTTGTAGTGTTGTTGCTTCTATGCAAAAGGTAGACGTGAGTGGGGGGGGGGGGGGGCAATGCCCCCTCATAACCTCCACAGAGTTGTGTAGTTGTCCTTTGTCCATTGATGATCCTTTCAGAAATGTTGATCTGTCACTGGTTTGCCGAGCCGAGGAATATCTTGGACCATCATTGTCATTTGTGAGCGCCACGTCCAAGGCGTATTTTTTGGTGGCATTGTCATGCGTGCTGACCAGATAAAGATCTTGCCGCGTCTCCAGTACGCTCCGAAGGAGTCCCTACGTGTAGGTCGAGGGTGGGAGGGAGGAGGCACTGCCCCATCCAAATTATTAAATTTCTCGTAGCATGTAGTACTAGGCAAGTTGTCAAGCCCATCTGGCCATCTTCACACATGCACTGGTAATGCATAAGCCCATCCAGTGCTCCAGTCAATTACTAGTTGATCCCCATATTCGCGCCTTGACGTACCACGTATGCACTACAGGCCATGCTCGACTCCCCAACTCCAGCACAAACCAACAACAACTCAACGCCATCGACAAGGAGTTAGATAGATTGCAGTCTCTTTCTTATGGTAGGATCAACCCTGCACTCAACTAAGAAACCATGTTCATGTCCCCAACATATTCTACTGAGGTTATAAATCTCAATAGCTTTGCTACTCGTCAAAGCATTAACATATCAAGTCTTCGGAATTGTTTCTGGATGTGAAAACTAATAAATCACATAATATAAAGTGCATACAGAAGTAAGCGAATGGTTGTGTCAGTGAGATAGATAAGCCTACACTATGTGTTGAGATTCGTGTTTGTGCAGTGCTTTTTTATCTCACACTGAGGAAGAGCTCCCGTGGTGGTGGGTTCTTATTTGTTGGACTTCTTGTGTGCTTGTTTTCAACACTGACATGTTCCTTTTTTTGTCCATGGCTACGGGGGTGCACGAGATAGATAAGTGGAAGAGGTGATGCTCTTTTCTTTGTGTGTTTGTTGTTTCTTTCCATTTTCTCTATTTTTTGCGGGGTAAAGGGAGGTTCTATTGCTTAAGGAGGCAACACTAGTTTTACAATGTCATTCATACCCGAGCCCAGTCATACCTTTTGTGATTGACTAATAGACGTAACAGAAATCTCCCTAGTTTCAGCTTCCATCATCCTTTTTATATATTTTCTCTATTATCCTTTTTTTACAGTTTCTGGTTTAATTTCTTTAAAATTTATTTCACCTTTTTTGTTTTTTTTTGTGGGAGAAAATATGTAGACACTCTTCTAACTAATTTCTAATCAGATGAGATTTGGTTAATTTTTAAATGTACAAGGACATGGTATTTTTATCATTTTTCTTTCATGTTCCCGTTTAATTTTCTCTCTCTCTCTCTCATTTGTGTTTTTTATTCTTATTATTATACTCCCTCCGTTTCTAAATGTAAGTCTTTGTAGAGATTTCACTATAAATCGCATATGGATGTATATAGATGCATTTTAAATTTAGATTCATTCATTTTGCTCCGTATGTAGTCCACCTAGTGAAATCTCTATAAAGACTTATATTTAGGAACGGAGGGAGTACATATGCTTCTGTGTCATGTTGCACGTCAACCCCCATGTTTGACCCGCACGGGCATGTACATGGACACTTATTATTATCCCTTTTTATATTTTTAGTGATTCATTTTTCCCACTCACAAAAAGGATGCCAGCTAAATTCATTCAAGAATCGAAGAGAACGTGAAAGAGAGTAGTGGATACCTTGATTGCTTCGTCTCCTTGGACATTAGTGCAAGGGATGAGTAGTGGTTGTAGATTTTTTTTTTCTGTTTTTCTTTGACAATTTAGTCTTGTTGCTGTTTATTTTTTATTTTGTAAGTTCTCGATTCTACTCATTCTTCCTTTTTTTTCTTTTTTTCCATTTCACATTTCTCTTTTGTTATTTTCTGTTCCTCATTTATTAAAAATTCTTTTGTTTCCTATTACTCGGAAGTAACATGCATGAAACTGCGAGTGTCGCACCTTATGCGTAGTTGCAAGCATCATAACATGCACGCAATTGCAAGCATCAAGCTTAGGGTGCGACTACAAGCGTTGCAACACGCAACGAATTGCAAGCGCCATCACACGTGTGCAGCTGGGTGGGATTCTTATTAATTTTATTTTATTGTTTAGCACTATACATGCAACCGCGGGCGTTGTAAAACGATTGCAGCTGCACGAGTAGAGAGCAAATGGAACTGAGGTCTGGAGAAGGATTATCGGCGCCAATTGCATGTCCACCACTAGAGATGCAACTGCATGTGTTACATCATAATAGCAATGCATAGGCACAAAGCGGCTGCAACTAGGGTCGAGAGGAGGGGGTGTCGTGTCAGTAGCATGTCAATCACTCGACGTGCAACTGCAAGCGTTGTAACCCGAGTGCAACTGCACGAGCACACATCGACTGCAACTCGGGTCCAGAGGTGGTTGTTGGGTTAGTTGCATGTCAATCACTATTCATGCAACTGCAATCATTGTAACCCGACTGACTACACAAGTACAAAGCGGCTGCAACTGGGGTCGAAAGGGGGTTGTTGAGTCAGTTGCATGTCAATGGCTATACATGCAACTGCAAGCGTTCTAACCTAACAGCAACTGCGCATGCACAAAGCGACTGCAATTGGGAGGAAATGGGAAGTTGTCGGGGCCAATTGCATGTCCACCACCAGTCACATGCAACTGCAAATGTTGTAACCCGACTGCAACTCTAGTACTCCACAAACACAAAGCTTCTGCTAGAACAAGTTTTCAAAATGGGTCACAACTACAAGTTTTCAAATGGAGACCCAACTTTCATGTTTTCAAATGGGGGCGCAATTGCATTTTTTCAAGGGTGTCAGCAACTACATGTTCCAAATGTGGTCGTTATCGCATGTTTTCAAGGGGGGCCACAACTGCACTATTTTAATAGAATCGCAACTACATGCTTTCAAGGGGGGTGCAATTGCATGTCTTCAAGGAAGGTTGCATTTGCAAGTTTTCAAATCGGGTCGAAAACTGCATTTATTTCGATGGGACTCACAACTACATGTTTTATAATGCGCTTGCAAATGCATGTTTCGAAGATGGGGCACAACTAGAATTTTTTAAATGGATTCACAACAACATGCTTTCGCGGGGGGTCACAATTGCATGTTTTCAAGTGAGGTTGCAATTGCATTTGTTAAACAGGGTTGCAACTGCATGTTTTCATGGGAGTCGCAACCACAAGTTATTTTTCACTTGAATGCAATTAACAATTTTAAAATTTACGAAAATTTTCTAAGTTCATGAACATTTTTTTCAAATCTGTGAACATTTTAAATCCCAATTTTTATTATAAAAATGCCATTTCTAAAACTCCTGAATAGTTTATAAAATTCCTAAAGATTTTCTAATCGATGTGGTTAAAAAAGAGTACAACTTAGACATTTCATTTGAAAACTATGCATTTTTACTTTGGATCACAGACTAGTATAATGACCTAGCCGCTGCTACCCCTTGAGAAATATTGCAACAATTTTTTTGTGTGTGCTTGCCGCAGAGTTTGTCTCTCCTCCCTGCTCCCTGGCGGCTGGAACCCTAGCCTCCGCCAGGAGAGGACATCTTTGAGGGCCGTACTCCGGCGGCTCCCCTCCGCCGGCGACCTCGGTCGTCGGTGGTGAGGGGGGTCACCGGATCCACGCGTGTGGATCGTTTTTACTCCCGTGTAGTCTAGATTTTTAGGTTGTTCATCGTCTTCGCTTCGGCGGCAACGATGACGGCGCTGAATAAAGATTCTTCAGATCCTTCTCTGACGAGGCCATCGGTCCTATGGTTGGGGATGGATTTGGAAATCAGTCAGTTCAAACAAGGATGGCGTGGCGGCGGCGGCGGCATCCTCGTGGTGGACATGTGTCCTCAGGCTCCGTCGTTGCGACGACGTTTGCTCCAGCGTCGGCGTGGAGCTTGGGGGGTAGTCTAGGAGCGGATGCTGATTGTGGTCTGCATCGACGACATCTGGAAGACTGAACGTGTGCTGGGTTTGTGGGGATGGCAAGTATGGTTTCCTTCTTCGGTGTCTTAGTCGTGGTGGGGTGCCAGATCTGTAGTTCGATGGCATGTCCGGAGTGTTGCCCCGGTCTGATTCGTTCAACGGCAATGGCATTACTTTTGGTGAGCCACCTTGGAGGTCCGCAAAGCTGCATATCAGCGATGGAGCCGCGTCGAACTCGGGTGAGGAGATGATCCATCATTCTTTTCTTTGGTGGCTGTTGTGATGGTGCCGGAGGCAGATGACGGGCGTTAGTGTCAAGCTCAGATCGGTCGTGCCGTTGGCATCCCTACTAACATGTTACACCGAAAAAGAAGCAAAATTTGCAGCTCTCTCCCTGATTTCCTCGAAGATAGGCGTCACAATAGATCTTGTATTATGACGCGAAAGCCAGAGGTTAACCACCTCTAAACAGTCGACCTCCATCACCACATGCGAGAAGCCCCTCAATTGGGCAAATATAACCCCCTTGCGTAGCGCAAGCACTTCAACAATGAAAGGGTCAGTGGTACCAGGTAGAGGTTTGCTCCATACGCCCAAAACGGAGAGGTGAGACTGTGCTACCCCGCCTCCTCCTCCTACCTGCATCAAAGCATCCACTGATCCATCGGTATTAATTTTAACCCAGCCAGGTTCCGGTGGTCGCCAAGCATGACCTTCATGAATGCTAGATCTATCTCCCGGAAGGTCCAAGAGAGCAAGATCCTCCCTCGCCCTCTTGATTGCCTGAATTGGGTTATATCCGTCCTCATCATGGGTCCAACGATTCCTCAATGACCATATTGCATGCATGATCGTGATGATCTGACATCTTTCCGTTGTGGAAAACCTTGTATCCACCACTAAGTCTCGGGACCATGTGGTTGGATGCAATGACGGCAGCTTCAGGTCCAAGACCTCCCTTGCTGCTGCCCAAAAACTCTTAGCATGAGAGCAATGCACTAGGGCATGCATTAGATCTTCATCCATAGCTTTACAAAGATCACATACTGAAGTAGTTCTTATGTGCCGGTATTTCATGGTGTCATAGTCAGGGAGAATACCACTATGGAGGATATATGGCTGGGCGTGTGTCGTCCGATCATTTGCAGCTTCTGTACTGTACATGTGTTTTTTTTTTTGCGGGAAACTGTACATGTGTTACTTGTGCACGTCTCAGGTGAAAAAATTCATCCAGCACGAGCAGCACGGCAGCGGGACTGGTAGCAGGCAGGAGGCCGTCGTCCACCCGAAGTCGAGTCACCATCTGAGTTGGACTTAACTGCCTAGCTACTTGGCTAGCGCTAGCCATTGGAAGCTGCATGCATGCTTCACACTCCCTGCGAGTTAAATCAAATCACGGCCTGGGTTCATCTGGCGGGATGTTGACCGGAGATACGAAGGTTAACCTAACCCTATTAGTTTAGCATAATTAACCCTGGTAGTCACACCTCACACACGCGAGCGGGTGCCGAGTGTCAAGTGGAAACGCAACTACGCCACGCATTGGCGACCAGGAGGTCACCTTATCGGGCGGGCCGGGCACCACGTATTGACGACAAGTCGTCTAGGTCGGCCAATCGAGCAGTGATCGCAAGGGTCCCTTTGACTGAGTGAGGGCTAAGACTTTTCTGGTGTGACACTGACGTACTAGTAAATGTTACACTACCAAAAAACACGCATGCGTGTTAAATCTTCGGGCTAATTAGTCGCGGCAAGGGCATCTTCAAAGGCAACTCACAAAAATCCTTCCGCATCCGTCTGTGGACAGACATGAATGTGGGAAGACGTCATTCAACCGTAGTTGTATACATTTCAAGCTATTTCTCAATAAACCGGATGAAATTCGTACAAACAAGGCGAATTTCATATAAACATGACGGGTTACATACAAACCGGACGAAAACGGTTTCATTTTCAACATATTTTCAACTAAAAAGCTAAAACTATGTGCACATACTGTATGATTCAAAAGGTGAGAAATTCCAAAGTCTTATTTGTAGAATAGTACGGCAAAGGGCTTCCTTCATTCGTTTGTAACAACAGGAGTTTGGTAAGCTATCAACAACAATATTCAAAAAATCAATCAGTGATAGAGACCACTGTAGTGGAACGGTGCATTGGGATCTGCACACACGAGAACGTCCGCGGCGCAGCGAAACCGGAGCAGACCCTACAATTATGGACTCACTAGCGAATGAGGTATTATAGGGTAAGGTAAATAATTTCATCGCTATAACCATCGAATAAATACAATGTGAACAAGTGCGGGGGGGGGGGGGGGGGGGGGCAATGCCCCCTCTCTACCCCATAACAGTTTTGAATATATGTACTGCATATCGGCATACACGTGAATGCACGTGATGCAGCGGAACCAGAGGAGGCCCTAGAAGTACGGAGGCGCTAGCGAATGAGGTATTATAGGGTAAGGTAACTAATTTCATCGCTATAACCATCGAATAAATACAACGTGGACATGGCAATGCCCCCTCTCCACCCCGATAACAATTTTGAATATATGTTCTACACATCATATGCTTTTTAATTCTATTTAGGTGCGTATATAATAGGCCCTTATTTGAGATGCACTAGTAGAAAACAGGGCATTTGTCCCGGTTCGTAAGGGCCTTTAGTCCCGGTTCATGAACCGGGACTAATGGGTCATTGCTAATACCTCCCCCTCAAGTCCCGGTTCAAACACGAACCAGGACAGATGGTCCTCCACGTGGCCGGTGCGCCAAGCCCTGGCAGGGGGGCCTTTGGTTCCGGTTGGTGGCACCAACCGGGACCAAAAGGCATCCACGCATCAGCATTCCAGTGGCTAGGGTTTTTGTTTTCTGTTTTGAAAGAAGGGGGGGTTGGGGGGTTAATTTAGGTGTTTCATATATTATGTTAGCTAGCTAATTAATAGAGAGAAGTGTCCTCTCTTATGTCCGTGCTTGGTCGACGCTACGTACTATATACATAAGTGATCGAGAGAACCATTGAGTACAGAAGTTCGTCATGCATACCGAGAGAAGTGATCGATCGACCTCTCCTTCTCCGAGAGATTGGTCGAACAACAAGTTTTCGTATCATGTATCCGACGCTACTTGCTACATACATGTACAATATGTATAAGATCTCTTAATTACAATCCCCTAGCAATTGAAATCAGCTTCCACATGGTATTCTCCGGCTTTATTGATGACGTGGTCAAGAAAGAATCCCGCCAATTCCTCTTGAATTGCTTTCATGCAATCTGGTTCTAGGAGTTCATTCCGCATCTGCCACGTCTAATTTGAATAAGGGGGTTAATTAATACATATATATGAATGAAACTCAACAGAAATGACGGTGTAATAAAATGAAATTGTGAATATTATTGCTTACGCACTTCATATTGTCTTTTAGAGTAGCCCCGTTTGTTTTTCAAAGTCGCGTTGTGGATGAACTCGCACACGTAGTATCCATAGAAATCATTTCCTTATTCCTGCCACAAGCACTTTACGAGAAATAGAGGTCAATCAAACTGATAATGAAGCATTATAAATGGCATTGATGAAAGTATAGCTATAGAATTAACGGGAGATGCGCGCAACTAGCTAGCCAGTAGTACTTACTTTCGGGTATGTATATCGCAGCTCCTTCGGCAGTCCCGGAGCTTCTGCGGTGAACTGTTTCCAAACCCTGCAAGACAAAAATAATAATTATTATTACTTGAGATATCAGGAAATGAACAAAAAGTTGCCGATATGGTGCGATAATGATCGATTGAACTTGTTGAGCAATTCAGTCATGTCCGCATAGGTTTCGGGATCTTTCCGTCTCGAGTCTAAGACGGTTACTAGTCCCCGCTCAAGCTTAATCTCCAGAAGAATTTAGTGGTACCTGCGCACACATGCATAACTCATCAATTACATTACTATAACCTCACTCGAGTAATAAAGGAAACCGAATATGCACATGACAGTAACACTCACTTGTCGTTGTAAGGAAAGAGTATGGTATCTTTGTTTTGATTTTTGATCAACGATCGTAGCAAGTTGTCCTCGGCCTCTTTGACGTCCTTTTTAACCAGAAATTCATCTATGATATTTGTGTTAATGAACCCAATATCATAAATTTCTTGTTTCTCGACAATCTTCAATCTGCATAATATATTGAGGATAATTAATTATAAATACATGAAATGAAAGAGCCGAGCTATATATAGAGACTTAATGACAGAAATAGTACTTACAGATAGTAGCAAAAGACCATTAGTTTATCGAGGGCCTTTTGATTGAAGAACGCGAAGAACTCATCAAATGGAACAGTCAACAGATCAGTTGCAACGAGGTCGTGCTCCTCTTTAATATTCAGATACAAAGCATTCGTCCCCCCAGACTCTCTGCAGGTTGTCATGTACCAATTATGAAATCTTCGCATCATTGTTGTCAGAGATTTTTCATCTTTGACGAGAGGCTTCCCGTACTCGTATCTATGTTCGTCCACCTCCAAGAAATCAGGAAGTTGATCATCAGGGAGGTAATCTTCAAGATTACCATAACCGGCCACCGGCCTCGGAGCATTAGCGATGATGTTGCCGCTAGACACATTGAGCGGGGGGGCACGATTGGTTTGCTTGTTCGCCGAGCTGGTCAATTTTTTTCGCAGCTGCTCGTTCTCTTGACCTTAGATGTCTGACAGTACTTCCTGACCGCTCCGCTTGAAGATATGTCTGTTCAGTAATGCGTTCATAGTTGGTTCTCGGCGGAGACTTTTCCGGTTTCCTCAGGGCATCGAGAGTGTGCTTTGCTTTCACCGGATCTACCTTCTCCTCCGGAGGTGGATGTCTCTTTGCTTTCACCCCTTCAAAGAACTCCTCCACATGGGTCCGCACGATCGTATCGTTTTCCTCCTCGGTCCTCTCGTACGGTAACTTCTCTAGAGGCTTGAGAGGTGGACCGTATCTGTATTGCCTCCCACCTCTGGTTGTGCTGCTAGACGCTGGAGCAGACGGAGCGGCTGCGGCGTCTATCTTCTTTTGTGCTTGCTTACGAGGCGGAGGAGAAGGAGTACGACGCGCCGGAGCAGCCGGGGCGGCGGCGGGTCTCTTCCGCCCTTGCTGGCGAGGCGGAGAAGGATGAGGTTGCTGGCTGCTCGGGAGCGCCGGCGCAGGCGGAGAAGGAGGAGGAGTGCCGCCACGCGCCGAAGAAGGAGGCGGAGTGCCGCCATGCATGCCCTGATCGTCACTCGCCGGAGGAGGAGGCGGTGGAGGAGGCGGAGTGCCCTGACTCGCCGAAGGAGGAGGAGGAGGCGGAGGCGTCCAATTCAGAAGGTTGATGAGCTCCTTCCGCCATAGGCATGGAGTCTTCAGAGAAGAACCTAGCCTAGTCTCCCCTTCACCGGTAGGGTGGTCAAGCAGGAGGTCCTCAAATCCCTCCGTTATTTCATCCACCATCACCTTAGCATATCCTTCTAGAATCGGCCGACAGTGATAAGTTGCTCTGGATCCAGTAGGATAAATAGAGCCAACAGCCGCCTTCACCTTCAAACTCATCCATCGCGCCATAATATGGCAATTTTGAGAGTCCGTGATAGCATCCACGGGATAGCTGGCAGGAGCCGTCAAGACATGCTCCGACTGAAGCAGCTCGGTGGAAGCCACGCTGCTTCTCTGCTGAGATGGCAGGGTAGCTTCGGGGGAAGCTTCGGTAGGTCGTTTGCTGCGATCTGCTGCTTCTCGTTCCTATAGCCCAATTACCCTTTCATGCAGCGCCTGCAGTTGGCCCTGCTCCAGTTTCTTCCTTCTCTCGTGGGTTTTGTAACCCCCTGCGTCTGGAAAACCAACCTTCCACGGAATGGAGTCTGGGGTGCCTCGTGTCCGTCCAGGGTGCTCAGGATTCCCGAGGGCCATTGTGAGCTCGTCCTTCTCCATGTCTGGTACGAACGTTCCTTGCTGCGCTGCATTGATATAGTGTCGAAGGTTCTTGACTGGTATTTCCAGTTGCTCGTCCGTCCAACAGCACCTCCCTGATACAGGGTCCAAGGTTCCGCCAGCCCTGAAGAACCAAGTCCGGCAATGATTTGGCCATCTCATTGTCTCTGGTTCAATCCCTTTTTCAAGCAGATCATTCTCAGCCTTGGACCACTTAGGCCGGGCTTGCAGGTAGCCACCTGACCCCGTGCGATGGTGAAGCTTCTTCTTAGCAGCATTTTGCTTGTTTGTCGCCGACATCTTCTTACTCTTTTCCGATGTCTTGTGGGCCACAAATGCGGGCCAGTGATCTTTGATCTTCTCATATTTGCCGATGAGTTCTGGTGTCTTTTTTTTGTTGACAAACTTGTTCAGCTCTTTCCTCCACCTCCTAAATAGGGTTGCCATCTTCTTAAGAGCACAAGACTTGATTAATTGCTCTTTAACTGGCTTCTCTGGATCCTCCTCTGGCGGTAGGGTGGAATTTGCCTTCAGCCGAGTCCAAAGATCTTCTTTCTGCATATCATTGACATAAGACACCTCAGGGTCCTCCTTAGGCTTATACCATTGTTGGATGCTGATCGGGATCTTGTCCCTAACAAGAACCCCGCACTGAAAAGAAAATGTGTTCTTTGTCCGGATGGGTTCAATCGGTTCGCCGTCGGGCGCGATTTTTCTGATCTCAAACCTTTCATCCGAGCTCAACTTTTTCTTCGGGCCTCGTCTCCTTACCGAAGTTGTGCTCGATCCGGAGGGCTAGAAATTAAGAGGAAGAAAGACGAGAGCAATTAATATGTGTACATATACCAAAACAATGGATGCATCAATTAACTAGTCAGCACGGGCTTAACTAATATATATATATACCTGGCCGGACCCGGTTCGGTCACCGGAGCAGTCAGCACGGTCTCCTTCTTGTACCTCCATTGTGTCACCGGAGCCATCATGAACATAGCCCTCTTCTTGTACCGGCATTAATGGGCCGAAGCCATCATGAACATAGCCCTCTTCTTCACCCAGTCCTTCCTGACGAACGACGTCGATGAAAAATGACGCAACGACATCAGTTCCTTCTGCAATTATCTCCCCCAACATCTCTTCTGTTGCTTCGTCTCGGTAGTGCTCCATACTTTCTGCAAATATTTACAACATGTCAATTATTATTCAAACATGCATGGTACAGATGGATATATATTAGTGGCAAACGTAGAACTAGCTAGCTAATCACAATAAGAAATCATGTTAATTAGTGGCATCGACGCTGCTTCTCTAGGGTTTGGGGTGGCCTCGACACAACGCTTCAAGGGTTTGGGGTGGCCTCGACGACAACGCTCTTTTAACTTGGTAAATTTGGGTGGCCTCAAGAGAGTTTGTCGGGTAGGGGCGCAGCGGGAGGGGGTAGAGACCAACATCGTTTTTTCTCTAGGGTTTGGGTATCCTCGAGAGTTTTGGTCGAGCGAGAGGGCCGAGGGGGGGTATATTGACGACGACAGAGGAGAAGATCGAAGAAAAAAAGGAAAAAAAAGAGAAGAAGAAGAAAGTAATAAAGGAGAAGAAAAAAAATAGAATTTCTTTTTTTTCCTCTTCTTATTTTACTTTTTCCTCTACACTAAACTAAAATGCACTAACCTAAAACCTAATACTAACAACCTAAATAAAAAATTAATACATATATTAAAAAACATATATAAACAAAAAAATGCTTCAAGGGTTTGGGGTGGCCCCGACGACAACGCTTCAAGGGTTTGGGGTGGCCTCGACGACAACGCTCTTTTAACTTGGTAAATTTGGGTGGCCTCAAAAGAATTTGTCGGGTAGGGGCGCAGCGGGAGGGGGTATAGACCAACATCGTTTTTTCTCTAGGGTTTGGGTGTCCTCGAGAGTTTTGGTCGAGCGAGAGGGCCGAGGGGGGGTATATCAACGACGACAGAGGAGAAGATCGAAGAAAAAAAAGAAGAAAAAAAGAGGAGAAGAAGAAAGGAATAGAGGAGAAAGAAGAAAAAATATTCTTCTCCTCTATTCCTTTCTTCTTCTCCTCTTCTTTTTCTTTTTTTTCCTCTTCTTATTTTACTTTTTCCTCTACACTAAACTAAAATGCACTAACCTAAAACCTAATACTAATTAACAACCTAAATAAAAAATTAATACATATATTAAAAAACATACATAAAAAAAATGTTATGAACATTATATTTAGGTTGTTTAGTATATACACATACATAAACATACATATATATACATATACACAAAAAATACACATATATACACATACAAACACATATATACACATATACACAAAAAAATTGCATATATACACATATACAAAAAAATGCAAGGCAGGGGCGGCGGCGCGGCGGCCGCGCAGGACAGGGGCGACGGGAGCGAGGCAGGTGCTCACAGGGGGGTGGCGGGGCACGGCGGGCGGCGTTGGGGCGCGGGGAGCGGCGCCGGTGTCGGGGCAGATGGCGTCGAGGGCGGCGGGGACGGCAAAGTTGAGCAGCCTGACGGCGTCGGAGGCGGCGACGATGGTGAGGTGGACCAGCCTGACGGCGTCGGAGGCGGCGGCGACGACGAGGTGGAGCAGCCTGACGGCTCGGCGGCGACGGCGATGAGGCAGATCGAGCAGCGGGCGTCGGGCGAAGAAGAAAGGGATGGATTTTGGAGAAACTGCTAAGTGCTAGTTATATATGAAGAGAATTGGTCCCGGTTCATGAAACCAACCGGGACCAATGCCCCCTTTAGTCCCGGTTAGTGCCACCAACCGGGACCAAAGGCCTCTTTTCAGCAGCCCAAAGGGCGGGAAGCGGCAGCCTTTGGTCCCGATTGGTGCCACCAACCGGAACCAATGGTTGTGTGCTGGCACGGTGCGACACGAAAGTTTAGTCCCACCTCGCTAGCTGAAAGGGGCGCGCAGTGGTTTATAAGCCCCACTGCCGCACCCCTCTCGAGCTCCTCTCCACTGCAGGCTTACGGGCCTACTTACTACTGCTTTGCCTGGTGGGCCTACTGGGCCACCTGTGGGCCTGAATCCTGGCCCATGGTGGTTTTCTAGTCGTATTCAGGCTGTGGGGGCCCAGTAGGAGGCACTTTTTTTTTCTTTACTTATTGTTGCTATTTTTTCCCCAGATTTTTTGTTTTGTTTTCTGCATTATTTATTTTCTTTTGTTTTTTTGCTTTATTTTTTAATTCTTTTTGCTTTTAGTTTTAGAAAATTTATAAACTTTCTGTTAGTGCCATTAGTTCTCAAATTGAAAAACATTTTTTTTGTTTTTTTGTTTTGTTTCGTCCTTTATTTATTTTATTTTGTTTCTACTTACAACAAAATACTTATTATTGCTATTTTTATTTTTTCCCAAGATTTTTTGTTTTGTTTTCTGCATTTTTTTTGTTTTTTTGCTTTATTTTTTAATTCTTTTTGCTTTTAGTTTTAGAAAAATTATAAACTTTCAGTTAGTGCCATTAGTTTTCAAATTTGAATACACTTTTTTGTTTTCTTTTTGCTTTATTTATTTTATTTTGTTTCTACTTACAACAAAATACTTATTGTTGCTATTTTATTTTTTTCCAGTTTTTTTGTTTTGTTTTCTGCATTTTTTTTTATTTTCTGCATTAAAGCATTTCAAATGAACTCTAAAAAAGTTGAAAGTTGAAAGATGGCATGGTATCACGAGGGCCGAACCATAAGACATTAAAGCATTTCAAATGAACTCTGAAAAAGTTGAAAGTTGAAAGTTGGCATGGTATCATAATTTCGTCTATTACAAAGTTGGCATGGTATCATCATAATAGTTGCGGGAGAAAGTCTTCACTTTTTCTTCGCTTGTGTCATTTGCTTATTGCGCCGTAACCATGGATAATCTTCATCGTTTATCAGGATGCTGGGTCAGCCTTGACTTTGAAGGGAGGAATTTCATGGAACTTTTCATAATCTTCAGACATGTCTGTCTTGCCCTTCACTCCCACGATGTCCCTTTTTCCTGAAAGAACTATGTGGCGCTTTGGCTCATCATATGATGTATTCGCTTCCTTATCTTTTCTTTTTCTCGGTCTGGTAGACATGTCCTTCACATAGATAACCTGTGCCACATCATTGGCTAGGACGAACAGTTTGTCAGTGTACCCAAGATTTTTCAGATCCACTGTTGTCATTCCGTACTGTGGGTCTACCTGTACCCTGCCTCCTGACAGATTGACCCATTTGCACTTAAACAAAGGGACCTTAAAATCATGTCCGTAGTCAAGTTCCCATATGTCCACTATGTAACCATAATATGTGTCCTTTCCCCTCTCGGTTGTTGCATCAAAGTGGACACCGCTATTTTGGTTGGTGCTCTTTTTATCTTGGTCAATCGTGTAAAATGTATTCCCATTTATCTCGTATCCTTTCCAAATCGTAACAGTCGAAGATGGTCCCCTGGACAACAAGTACAGCTCATCACAAACAGTGTTGTCACCTCTGAGATGTGCTTCCAACCAACTGCTGAAAGTCCTAATGTGTTCACATATAATCCAGTCGTCGCATAGCTCCGGGTGTTTGGAGCGCAGACTGTTCTTGTGTTCATCGACATACGGGGTCACCAAGGTAGAGTTCTGTAGAACTGTGTAGCGTGCTTGAGACCAAGAATATCCGTCCCTGCATATTATTGAGTCCCTTCCAAGCGTGCCTTTTCTAGTCAGTCTCCCCTCATACCGCGATTGAGGGAGACCTATCTTCTTAAGGCCAGGAATGAAGTCAACACAAAACCCGATGACATCCTCTGTTTGATGGCCCATGGAGATGCTTCCTTCTGGCCTAGCGCGGTTATGGACATATTTCTTTAAGACTCCCATGAACCTCTCAAAGGGGTACATATTGTGTAGAAATATGGGGTCCAGAATGACAATCTTGTCAACTAGATGAACTAGGACGTGCGTCATGATATTGAAGAAGGATGGTGGGAACACCAGCTCGAAACTGACAAGACATTGCACCACATCACTCCTTAGCCTTGGTATGATTTCTGGATCGATCACCTTCTGAGAGATTGCATTGAGGAATGCACATAGATTCACAATGGCTAATCGGACGTTTTCTGGTAGAAGCCCCCTCAATGCAACCGGAAGCAGTTGCGTCATAATCACGTGGCAGTCATGAGACTTTAGGTTCTGAAACTTTTTCTCTGACATATTTATTATTCCTTTTATATTCGATGAGAAGCCAGTCGGGACCTTCATACTAAGCAGGCATTCAAAGAAGATTTCCTTCTCTTCTTTGGTAAGAGCATAGCTGGCAGGACCTTCATACTGCTTTGGAGGCATGCCGTCTTTTTCGTGCAAACGTTGCAGGTCCTCCCGTGCCTCAGTTGTATCTTTTGTCTTCCCATACACGCCCAAGAAGCCTAGCAGGTTCATGCAAAGGTTCTTCGTCACGTGCATCACATCGATCGAAGAGCGGACCTCTAGGTCTTTCCAGTAGGGTAGGTCCCAAAATATAGATTTCTTCTTCCACATGTGTGCGTGTCCCCCAGCGTCACTCGGAACAGCTAGTCCGTCGGGACCCTTTCCAAAGATTACGTGTAAATCATTGACCATAGCAAGTACGTGATCACCGGTACGCATGGCGGGCTTCTTCCAGTGATCTGCCTCGCCTTTGAAATGCTTGCCTTTCTTTCGACATTGATGTTGGTCGAAAGAAATCAACGATGACCCAGGTACACATTCTTCTTGCAGCTTCCCAGGTGTATACTATCGGTGTCAAGTAAACAGTGCGTGCATGCGTGGTATCCCTTATTTGTTTGTCCTGAAAGGTTACTGAGAGCGGGCCAATCGTTGATGGTCACGAACAGCAACGCCTTTAGGTGAAATTCCTCCTGTTTGTGCTCATCCCACGTACGTACACCGTTTCCATTCCACAGCTGTAAAAGTTCTTCAACTAATGGCCTTAGGTACACATCAATGTCGTTGCCGGGTTGCTTAGGGCCTTGGATGAGAACTGGCATCATAATGAACATCCGCTTCATGCACATCCAAGGAGGAAGGTTATACATACATAGAGTCACGGGCCAGGTGTTGTGATTGCTGCTCTGCTCCCCGAAAGGATTAATGCCATCTGCGCTTAAAGCAAACCATATGTTCCTTGGGTCACTTGCAAACTCATCCCAGTACTTTCTCTCGATTTTTCTCCACTGCGACCCGTCAGCGGGTGCTCTCAACTTCTGTCTTTCTTACGGTCCTCACTATGCCATCGCATCAACTTGACATGCTCTCTGTTTCTGAACAGACATTTCAACCGTGGTATTATAGGAGCATACCGCATCATCTTCGCAGGAACCCTCTTCCTGGGGGGCTCGCCGTCAACATCACCAGGGTCATCTCGTCTGATCTTATACCATAATGCACCGCATACTGGGCATGCGTTCAGATCCTTATACACACCACGGTAGAGGATGCAGTCATTAGGACATGCATGTATCTTCTGCACCTCCAATCCTAGAGGGCATACGACCTTCTTTGCTGCGTATGTACTGTCGGGCAATTCGTTATCCTTTGGAAGCTTCTTCTTCAATATTTTCAGTAGCTTCTCAAATCCTTTGTCAGGCACAGCATTCTCTGCCTTTCACTGCAGCAATTCCAGTACGGTACCGAGCTTTGTGTTGCCATCTTCGCAATTGGGGTACAACCCTTTTTTGTGGTCCTCTAACATGCGATCGAACTTTAGCTTCTCCTTTTGACTTTTGCATTGCGTCCTTGCATCGACAATGACCCGGCGGAGATCATCATCATCGGGCACATCGTCTGGTTCCTCTTGATCTTCAGCAGCTTCGCCTGTTGCAGCATCATCGTGCACATCGTCTGGTTCCTCTTGATCTTCAGTAGCATCACCGTATTCAGGGGGCACATAGTTGTCATCGTACTTTTCTTCTTCGCTGTCTTCCATCATAACCCCTATTTCTCCGTGCCTCGTCCAAACAGTATAGTGTGGCATGAAACCCTTGTAAAGTAGGTGGGTGTGAAGGATTTTCCGGTCAGAGTAAGACTTCGTATTCCCACATATAGGGCATGGACAACACATAAAACCATTCAGCTTGTTTGCCTCAGCCACTTCGAGAAATTCATGCACGCCCTTAATGTACTCGGAGGTGTGTCTTGAACCGTACATCCATTGCCGGTTCATCTGCGTGCATTATATATAATTAAGTGTGTCAAAAATCATTACAGAACACCATGAATAGATAATTAAGTGACCAAATTAATAGAAGTTCATCATCACATTAAAACCAAAGTACATACATAGTTCTCATCTAACAACATAAAGCTCTGCAGAGCATCTAAATTAATTAAACCATACATTGAAACTATGTAAAACATTTCAATGCGAAAACAAATGCAGTCATAATCGCAACCAATGTAACAACTGATCCAACGGCATAATGATACCAAGCCTCGCTACGAATGGCATATTTTCTAATCTTTCTAATCTTCAAGCGCATTGCATCCATCTTGATCTTGTGATCATCCACGACATCCGCAACATGCAACTCCAATATCATCTTCTCCTCCTCAATTTTTCTAATTTTTTCCTTCAAGAAATTGTTTTCTTCTTTAACTAAATTTAACCTCTTGACAATAGGGTCGGTTGGAATTTCCGGTTCAACAACCTCCTAGATAAATAAAATCTATGTCACGTTGGTCAGCATAATTATCATAAACAATAGATGAACCAATAGTTATGAAAAGATAATATATACCACATTCGAATCATAGACAGGATGAGGGCCGACGGGGGCGAATACCAAAACCATCGCACTATATAAGATGCAATAATAAAAGTAACAAAATTATACAAGTATCTATATAAACATACAAGTAAGATTTTTTTTTCCTTTCAGAAAGAAGATAAGAACAAGAGGCTCACCACGGTGGTGCCGGCGACAAGATCGACGCGGGCGATCGACAGCGGTGAAGACGGGGACGAGACGTGACAGACCGCTAAACCTAGACAAATATTAAGGAAAATGGAGCTTGGAGGTCGAGCTTGGAGAGGAGAAAGCTTAAGTAGTGTGGCTCGGGCATTCCATCGAACACCTCGTGTGCATAGGAGGTGAGCTAGAGCACCACAAAGCTCTCTTCTCACCGGCCACGAAAAACAGAGCAGTGAGAGTGCTCTGCTCGCGGGCGAGGGGTATATATAGGCAATTAATTGGTCCCAGTTCGTGGCTTGAACCGGGACTAAAGGGAAGCCTTTGGTCCTGGTTCAGGCCACCAACCGGGACCAATGGTGGTGGGCCAGGAGCAAGGCACATTGGTCCCAGTTCGTCCCACCAACCGGGACCAAAAGGTCCAGATGAACCGGGACCAGTGGCCCACGTGGCCCGGCCGGCCCCCGGGGCTCACGAACCGGGTCCAATGCCCCCATTGGTCCCGGTTCTGGATTGAATCCGGACTAATGGGCTGACCCGGCCTGGACCAATGCCCCCTTTTCTACTAGTGATGGGCCTAGGCCGCCGCACCTTTTGTCATCATGGATCGACGAGTTCACATATCATTTATTCAATTTTTTGTGGCCTGTCGCAGAGCTCCGAATTGGCCTGATGCCTCCACGATGCGATGCCCCCGCGGCGAGCCACAAGGAGGAGGAGGACAACACCGCGCGAGGCTCTGGTTTCCGCTGGGTGGGAGCGAGTGATGGGGGTGCAAGACTGGGTGAAACCCCTAGCCAGCCTCGCTAGATGTGATGGCGGCGACACCCACGGGTGCCACGCACCTTCCGGGAGGCGTTGTTCAGGTCTTGTCCCCCACTCCTTCCCCTTTTGTGTTTCCTGGTGAAAATCTCAACATTGTTGGGCGGCGGCGACACCCATGGTGCCGTATCCTTCTTGAAGGCGCTGTTCTGGGAACAAGCTGGGTTGCGGGCTTCGCCGTGGAGTGGGCGGTGAGTGTAGCGTGTCTCCAATGGCGGCAGTGTCTTCCCTGGTATGGCATTTACAAGTGGGGTAAACTCATTAGGAATTATGTCAATATAGTCAAACAATGACTTAGAACTAGACGCAACAGATTACACCATTAGATGGTGTTTTGTGCAATAAATCTGAAGAATTGGCTTTCTATACACAATATGAAAAAAAGTTAAATGTGTATCGAATTTGAGAAAATTTCAACGATTTTGAAAAAAATTCGCCGAATGTGAACAAAATTCATTAAGTTTGATGAACTTTTTTCGTCGAATTAGAAAAAGGAAAAAGAATAGGGAAAAAAGAAAAAATAAAAAGAAAAAGAAAAGGAAAAGGAAAGAATAACAAAGGAATAGAAAGGTTCTTGCTAATCATATCAGTGTGATTGGTCGAGTTGGCTATCGTTTAAAACGGAAATGGGAGGGAATATAGGCTAGCCTATCTCGGCGCGGGGGGGGGGGGGGGGGGCGCCCGTTTGCGTACAACGAAGGAACATGCACCATTTAGGATTTGCCCGTCGTCAATTAGGAGGGCGCCCCTATGTACCACTTTGAGCGAAATGTAGGGAACCTAACGTCAAGGCCAGCACCAGATAGCCCGGCCCAGTTCGTGGGACGCCACATCCTCGTTCTTTCTGATTTCTCCATTTTTTTTTGTTTTCATCAGTTGCTTTAACTTTTTTACTTCGTAATATATATATAAATACTTTGCATAGAAACATTTAAAAAAATTGTTAACCAAGTATTTGAAAAAAAGTTAAATGTGTATACAGAAAATGTTTCTCATGTATACAAAAAATAAAATGTGTATGTGAAAATTTGATCATGTAAAAAATGATAGTCAAGCATATGAAAAAACATATTAAACAAGTATTTCAAAAATATTAATAAAGCATTTAAAAAATGTAAAATGCATATAGAATTTTTTTCCATGTACTCAATAAAATGTTTATCTTGCATTCAACTTTTTTTAATCATGCATTTGAAAAATGTTAAAATTTTGTATAGAAAAAATATTGATCATGTATTAAAAAATGTTAATTGGTATTTCAAAATCGTTAACCATGCATTTAAAAAATATTAAATTTGTATAGAAGCTTTTTTCACCAGGTATTAAAAGAACCATCTTGGATTTGAAAAACTGTTAATCAAGCATTTAAAAATGTTAAATGTTGTCCATGTATTTAAAAATGTTAATGTTGTATTTGAAACTTTTAAAACAAGCATTTAAAATGTTAAAATGTGTATTGTTTTTTTTACCTGTATTCAAAAACTGTTAATCTCATATTTGATTTTAAAAGAATATAAATAGAAACAATGTTGACCATGTATTTAGAAAATATTGAACCTGTATTTGAACAATGTTAAACATGTATTAAAAAATGCTCTTGACATATATGAGAAATGTAGAATGAAAATAAAAAGAAGCAATTAAAAAGAAAAAACCCAATGAAAACCAAAAAGAGAAAGGAAACCAAAGAATAAAAGAAAATAAAAAAGGAAACCAAAAGAGAACTGCAAAGGAATGAAAAACAGTTAATGCCGACAAAGAAAAAAACAAAAGAAGACAGTTGCAAACCACGAATGGAACAAAAACTCAAAGAAAAATAAGAAATAAAAGAAAAACAAGGAAAATCATGAAAGAAACATAAAGAAATAGAATAAAATGAAAAAAAAAAACCAAAGTATAACGACGACACAAAGAAACCAGAACAACATAGAAGAAATAAGAAAACTAAACAAAAAGGCAAAAAGAAACAAAAAAACCCGAACAAACACATCAACAAACAGACCGGCGACCGAACGAACAAGGTAACACGCCATTAGGCCGGCCCATACGCGCTGCAGGAAAGCTTCACGCGATACAGATGCTAGTCTTGCTATAAGCGGGACATTACCATTCGCGCAATTAGGAGGGAGAGCTCCTGTTCGGCGCCTTATGCGCTCGAACAGGTCCCTGGAGCCCATGCAGCGCCCTGTTGGGCCGGCCCGTGAACGTACTGTGCAGCGAAGCTGTAGTAAAAAAATAAACCAGGAGAAAACATGCCTAACACAGGATTCGAACTCGGGTCACTCAGTCTACGTGCCAGGTTCGGTAACCACTAGACCAACTGCACGTTCTGAATTGATATAAAGCACCAACCTTTAGATCACTTAAAGTTTGAATTATTTAGAAAAAAATCGTGAATTTAAAAACGTTCATCATTTTTTAAGAACAATTCACATACTTTAAAAAAAGATTCATCGATATTGAAAAGAGTTCAACGTTTTGAAAAAAGTTCATCGAATTTGAAGAAAAGCTCATCAATTTATAAAAAAGTTCATCAAGTTTGAAAAAAGTTCATCAATTTTGAAAAAAAGTTCATCAAATTTGAAGAAATGTTCATCGATCTTAAAAAAAGTTCACCGGGTTTGAAAAAAGTTCATAAAATTTGAAGAAAAGTTCATCCATTTTGAAAAAAGTTCATATCAAGTTTTCAAAAAAGCTCATCAAATTTGAAGAAAAGTTCATCAAACTTGAAAAAAGTACATCGAATTTGAAGAAAAGTTCATCAATTTTGAAAAAAGTTAATATCAAGTTTCCAGAAAAGTTCATCAAATTTGAAGAAAAGTTCATCAAACTCAAAGAAATGTTCATGGAATTGAAGAAAAATTCATCAATTTTGAAAAAGGATCATCGAATTTTATAAGAAGTTCATCGAGCTTTAAGAAATAGTCACGAATTTTTCAGAAAAACATCGAACCAGGAAGAAGATTAAAGAAGAAAAGAAAAAAGAAATGTAGGGAATAATAGAAGGAAGAGATGTCAGTAGTCACCTGTGAATCGGTGGCGGGATGTTAAGTGCGAACTAATTTTAGGCGGCAGGTCCTGTGTTCGAGTCTCACCGTAGCCTCTTTTTTTGTGCGAAAAATAGAAGAGAGAAAAGAGCAGATGGGCCAGCCCAGCGCGAAGGGGGGTATGCGCCCGTTAGCGAAAACGCCTGTAACGGGCGCTAAAGGCGCCGAATAGGAACCAGCATTAGGAGGGGAGCTTTCCGAAATTTTCTGAAGGAAGAACTGCTGCCACCGGGCCATGAATCTTATACTAACCATACTTAACACGACGGCCCGTTAAACGTTGGCGGAACCATCGAGAAGAAACAACCCATCCGTTGCCGTCTTCCTCCTGCGAAAGGAAAGCAGATAAGACGAGCCTCCCCCATCTCCCCGCTGAGCGAAGCAACCGAGCAAAACCCTCCTCTTTCCCTAGAACCTTCCGGGCGCATCCACCTCCCAATGGCCCCCTCCCTCCTCGCCGCCGCCGCCTCGCCCTTCCTCATCCACGGCGCCACCGGAAGCACCAGCCGCAGGCCGGTCGCCGCCGTCGCCCCCGGCCGCCGCGCCGCATCCTCCGTGCGCATGCGCGCCGCCATCAAGTGCGACCCTTCCAAGGTGACCGCCGCCGCGCCGCCGTGGAGTCGCGTCTGCTCAACTAATTATTTCCCTACTTGATAGGATCTGTGGTTCAGAGGTCTGACGCTCTGCTGATTCTCCTGCTCTCCGTTTTGTCAGGTGGAACCGCAGTCCGACCGGGTGCTCGTCCGTCTTGAGACTATCCCAGAGGTCCCTCCGCTGCGAACCAGTGTCTTTTGGTTTGCCGAATTTACTTTTGTTTATTTATTTGTTCCCATTGCTTGCTTGCTGGCTGGTGGTGTGTATTTCCCACCTGCAGTGCCTGTAGATTTCTAGTCGGATGAATCCTTCCAACTATAGCGCCGCACACGGGTGAACAAATGGCACCGAAATTGTAAGAAAGCTGTCATAAGTGGTCATGTTTTGAGATACTGAAACGCTAAATTTGGACTCCAGCTAATATCCTTCACAATTTGTAGTGTTTCCCCACCTCTGAACTTGTTTCAATTCAGTTAAGCTGGAACTTGGATCGTATATGAACGGAGCTTATATAGAAAAAAAAATACATAACCTTATGGTGCTATGAAGGTGCACGTTTGGAGTGAGAATCTAAAATATGTCAGGAAATAGTTTGCTGCATTTAATTCCACATGTGATAAAATTCGTTGATGAACTGATACGACCATCGAGCCCTATACCCTTGGGATAGTAAGAAATAATAATCGGGTGTTTCGTAATGCTTACACATACGTGTAAATAGTTGGACATGCTGTGGATCCAGTAGGCTGGAAAATTCCATTTCTTGGAGAGTAGCACTAAATCAGTATCGCTGTTTGTCTACTTGTCTAGAAGCAATATTTTCTTTGCCTAGGCTATATCACTGCATACTCTGATGATTTTACGTGCTTTGTATTTTATGTTACGAGTAAAGTTTATAGCAGAATTTTTTTCCACGTCTGGCTGATTGTTTTAAGGGAACTGTTTGAACTGCAGAAATCTGCTGGGGGAGTCCTGCTACCGAAATCTGCTGTTAAATTCGAGAGATATTTGATGGGCGAGGTAACATACAAGTCACTATAAGCTTCTGCTGTAGTAACTTTATCAGCCTACACTCACAATCTTTCTCTGTTGAGCCAGATTTTATCGGTCGGTGTTGATGTTAGTGAAGTTGAAGCTGGAAAGAAGGTGAGCAGCTTATTTCTTATTTTTTCAAGGGCCTCCTTTTAATGCCTGCCCAAGCTTTTCACAGACAAAGGAGCACCGAATGCTTGCACGTGAAGCAAGTGTATGCTTGCACCTTGTTCCTTGTGCTGTTAATATTGCATCTATATAATCTTCCTGCAGTGGTGAAGTCCTCCCCACTTGTGCCAAGAGGTCCTGGGTTCGAACCAGCCTCTCTGCATTGCACTTTGCAGGGGTAAGACTAGGTTCCTATAATCCCTCCCCAGACCCCACCTTGTGTGGGAGCTTCTATGCACTGGGTCTGTCCTTATAATCTTCCTGCAGTGCTCCTTTGTTGGATTCCGAAAGTATGTTAATGAAAATTGCGAGTTGGGATGTTAGTGTTGCATAAAAAGAATAGTGATTATTTTCAGTCTGGGTTGCTTGCTTTTGCCTGTATTTGCAACACAAGTTATAGATGTGACACACTTCATCTATAAGAAATTGCGCTCCATGTCTAGATAATGCCCTTTAGTGGCCAAAAGTGAGCTAGCGTCCATTGCTGGAGTAGCATAACCAGGTTGAAATATAAACAAGGCTTGTTGTCTGAAAAAACACTCTCATGCTAACCTGCAAGGCGCAACCACCAAGCAATCACACTATATTTTTATGTTCAACACCATATACCGTGCAAAATAGTCACCTCAAATTAGCTGAAAATGACCTCCATGATCAGTGAGGCCTCCTCAAAGTTTCCTACATGAGAAATTAGCTTTCCTTTTATTGACCTGGTGGTGTATGCATATCTTTCTTTAGTTACGCAACTAGCACATGCAAGGTTTGCCTATATTATAGGGCAAGGTGTGTTGAGCCTTCTAGGAAAGAAACTGACATGCATATTTTTTTTGTGTGTATTGAACAGGGATGCTTTGAATGCCAGATGTGTTTATGTTTTCTGATCAATATCATGTTAAACTAACTCCGGTTTTGGAGAAATACCGCAGTGCATGTTGTTCTTTTTTGCTGCTTTTATCCTCCTCTGAGATGATGTGAAAACAGTATCCTGCATATATCTGATAACACCTCTGCTTGCTTGTTCAATTTTCTGTCTGTTAGTTTATTATGTATCTGCAATGCTTCCTGCTCTCACACTTGCCACGCGTTACTTACAGTTTTCTTCTATCAGCTTCGATGGCTAACATAGGTGTTTCATGTATATACTCTTTTATACTAATATAAGTATGTATGTACTCCGTCCGGAAATACTTGTCATCAAAATGAATAAAAGAGGATGTATCTAGATGTATTTTAGTTCTAGATACATTCCTTTTTGTCCATTTTGATGACAAGTTTTTTCGGACGGAGGGAGTAGCACCTGGGATTTTCTGACCATGTTCTGCTTGTGATTGTTGCAGGTTCTCTTCTCGGACATAAACGCTTATGAGGTAAGCTAGTGTCTCCCGAGTAACTGAATGTTTTTTGTGGGTTTGTCATGGTGGCCATGCCTCCTGGTTCATTGTTATGTGACTGTTCATTGTGTTGATGCATTCCTACAGGTGGACCTGGGAACAGAAGAGAAGCACTGCTTCTGCCGAGAGTCGGATCTCTTGGCTGTCGTCGCATGAGCGTACTCTTAAATTCTAGTGTGGTGCACACATGCTCCAAATGCCTTATCTCAGTTGCGCAAGCTTTTGCTAGCATGAACTCTTTCTTTTGATGATCATGGGTTGAGTAATTGATGAGTTTTAGACACAGGTGCTTCTTTTGTTGCCAAAAGACGGGGCACGGTGATTTAATTTTACTCATACCCACGTGCATTTTCCCTCTAGTAATGGTGCCCTGAAACCCTGACCTTAATGCGAACGATATTTGGAATGTGAGACGAGATGCGTTGCTGGTAATACCTTGGGCATGTGAGTATGAGACCCCGTGCCATGGCTGCACATGAAGCCTTTTTCCTAGCTAAGCTAGCTTGCCATGCAAATTGGCTCATGGATTGACTTGTAACTTGCTAGCCAGATCCGGAAGTTCAGCGGGCTGAGGCATCATCGTCTGCACATGACCGTGTGCAGTGCAGATGTACTCACGATCTCGACTGACCTAAGGACTGGAATGTTTGGTTAAGCTTTAGGCATGTTGCTAGTCAATTCACGCAGCTAGCCATGTAGAGGACTAGCGAGCCGAGCAAGTGGTAGAAAGACTGCACCCGGCTGAAAACATGGCAGGAGTAACCTGGATGAGCCAAACTTTGGCGCAAAATGAAATTGCTGGATTTCGGCAGGAAACTACTAAAGTTAGTATAAAGTTGAGTCATCTATTTTGGAACGGATGGAGTAGTCACTTATCAACCACTCCCAGCAACCAGCGAAAATCAAATTACAGTGTCGCAAACGACAGCAAGTGGCAAAAAAGTTAAATCAGTGTTCCAAACGTGGTCTCACATAGTACATCATAGTTTGCTACAGCTACCTCAGCATCCTATGGAGTATGGATGTGACTGGTGACCTTGGCACGTTGAACAGCTGAACTGCACAGGACGAACTGATCAAGCCTTAACTCAATGCAATAAATTGCAGTGACAAATATACAGGGAGGCAGGCCTGCCTTAGACTCTTTGGGATGCACATACTGTAAGGGTTTGTGGCATTGGAAAGGCCAGTTCGTGTTCGAATCCGGGCACATGCCAAGCCACCGTTAAACCAGATGCTGTACTTGTACCCGGGGCGCAGAATCCATCGGCGCGCGCATGTAACCATTTGACTCCGCGGAATGGTTTAGCCAAGTGCTCCCACCACACCGTTCCGTTTAATCTATTAAGCCGTGTACTACTCCCACTAACAAATCCTGGGGATTTCAGAGGCGGTGCACATGTTTCTGCTTGATTTGATGAACTGGCTATCGATCTAGCTGGGGGAATTATACGCTGTTGCCAATTTGGCATTCCTTCATTTGCGGATCTTACGCGTACATGGGTCAAATGATTAGCTCATTTTAGCCAGTTGAATTGGTTTCAACCAATGAGGCCGGTAATTGAAAAGTGAATACAGTCTTCCTTGATTAAGAAGCATAAGTAACTCCCAGCAAAAAAGAAAGAGAGAAGCATGAGTAACAAATGTAACATACTGTGGAGAAAGTGGTCAATGATGGGCACCGGATATGCATATCCGGCAACAGGAGATCAATCTAATTGAAACGGTGTGTGGCCCATCTAATTGACCTGCAGCCTGTTTCGTTAGTTTGCTAGTTTTTCCAGTGTCCTTGCTGACATGGGGTTTACTTGCTGCACATTTACATAACAAAAGTCAACCGTTTGGATGAACTCAGGCCGGTCAATTGTCTTGTACTCCAGTGATAGTTGGCTGATGTGAAATACCTCGATCGAGGACATCAAATCACAGAGATACTCTCACAGAGGTGTGAGTAACAGGCAACAGGGAGAATATCTGGAACTCCCACCTCTAGGGTGTTCCCGGTGCTCCAAACTCGGTAGCATATTTTTTAATGGTTGAAAAATTCTCAAAAAAACCCTAGCACATTGACACAACATCAATGTATGTTGTCAAAAAAATTCAAATCAAAATTCAAAACATTGCTCGAGATACAAAAATGACAAAATCGACATCAATGTGATAATGGGCCAAATCTAAAGCCCAACTTATGTTGTCTACTATTTACTGTCGAATTTCTCATTATGTTTCTCAAGCCATGTTTTGAATTTTGATTTCAAATATTGTGACAACATACATTGGTGTTGTGTTTATGTGCTGGGTTTTTTTCAGAATTTTTCGAACATCTAAAAATGTGCTACCGAGTTTGGAGCACCGGGAGCACCCTAGGGGTGGGAGTACTAGATATTCTCCCACAGGCAACAAGTGGTTAACAACATTGCAGAATTGATAAAGTACTATTACTACAGAGCATAGTATTAGAACTCGCAAACAGAGGCTTGACTCATGGTAAGGCTTGCGGTTGTGAGCCTGCTTACCAGGGTTCAATTGCCATATTTGAGCCGTGATGCACGGGTTTTTTCCCATTTAGTTTTCCCGAGGATCAGGTTTGGTGAATGGTGGACTAGTGCCCACATTTTAAGGTGTTCGGGTAAAGCCAGGAATCACATAACTGACCATGTGCCCCCCCCCCCCCTCGTACCGTTGCAGGCAAAGCCCGGCGACAGGACTAGGCACCCATGCGACCTCGCTTTAGTGTGTGCCCCTGTTGTGGATGGTGTGCGGTGGAATGTGCAACTTCTAAGAGGGCGCAGACATAGCACGCGACGGCGGGGAGACTAGGTGGTGTTGCACTTGGTGAGCTGCGACCTTCCCTTCCCACGGCAAGGAAGCCCTTGTTGGTGCTACTCCAACTTCTAGTTGTGGCCGGATGACGGCGTTCTCGAGTGTCGTTCCCTTCTTGATGATGGTATCATCGAGGCGATGTTGCAGCTTCGAGAATAACCTTAGATCCATGTGACTGGATGATGGAGACTCTTTCACATTGTCTATCTCCTTGGGGGCATCGGCAAGAAAACTTGTGAATGTGGCGGTGATGGTGTCAGGGCTTCTGGCTGGAGGTTGGTTGTGAGGATGAAGCTACACACAACAATGCCCTGTCTTGATGGTGCCCTGCTTTGGGTGGTTGAGGCATGGTAGCGGCGATGCATCATGGTGGTGTGGTGTTGACGAGGTGTTGTGGATGGTCGACCCATGGATGCCTACGTGTTGTTCGCGATGGCACATCGTGCACATGGCGGTGTAGTGATGGCTCGTGGTTGTCTAGGCTGGTGGACATTGTCAGATCTACCACCGACATACACTTGAGTCTGAGGAGAGATCGCTGAAGCGTCTCTAATATGAGATTTGGCGGTGTAGTCTTATCTTGCCAGTTTGATCCGCGACCTACGTCACACATGGTCGACAAATATTCTTGGCTCCATAGACTACTCTTGGTGGTAGGCTGCTTGCCTGGAGTGTGCATGATTTTTGTTATGTCCATGCCTGGATTGTGTGCGCTTGCATCATCGACGTCGGGTCTGCAACTACTCGGCGTGGATCACTGTACCTTTTTCACTTTCCCTTTTCCCTTTTCTCGCGCCTAGCAATAACTTCGGTCTTATACGACTTTACTCTTTATCGGCATGGTCATTTGTGTGTGCGCGTTGATATTGACTACTGCATCCTAGTCATATAGAGAGTCAGTGTGTGCTAAGTATATTTGAATCCCTTTACAATGTGCTACATTGAGAAATAAAAACGGAACAAAATGCTACTCCCTCCGTCCCATTATGGGCCCATAAGTGTCAAAAACGCTTATTACGGGACAGAGAGTAGTGACGAAGCTGTTGGTAGCTAGTACTCCCTCCGTCTGAAAATACTTGTCATTAAAATGGATAAAAAAAGATGTATCTAGAACTAAAATACGTCTAGATACATCTTCTTTTATTCATTTTGATGACAAGTATTTCCGTACGGATGGAGTACCGGCAAGAGTTTTTTTTTGTGTGTGTGTGTGGTGCAGCCTGTGGGGTGTGGGCACGTGTGGCCGGCACGGATAATGAGGCCTCGGCATCGGCAGTGAGCAGGCGCAGGATCCAAACGCTCGCGCACAACTCTCCACGCAATCTCACTGGCCACACCTGTCCATCTTGGAGCCGGATCCCCTGACGTACGGCCCCCTGCCGTTGGGCCGCTGACGGGTGGGTCCGGGCCCACACGTCAGTGTGTGGGCCGTACGTCAGACGAGCCGCGTCCGTCCATCTCACTGGTCCATGATACTACGATGCTTCCTTCTTCTCCCCTTGTACTTCTTGTAGCTACAAGTAGTAGTACGTGTACTGTCGGCTACTACATTGCTCGATCGTCCTCCACACGATCCAACCTATATAGCCGTGCCACCATTCTGCCTACGGCTTCGCGAAGCCTCGAAGCTTGCACAGTCGTCGAGTCAGCTAGCCAGTACAGTCAAGTGGCCACCCCCATCTCCCTCCCTCCCCCTCTCTCTCATTGCTGCAGCTGCTGCGCATAGCTAGGCAGCAGACGCGCTCGTCGTGCTCACCCTCCCCCTCAGACGAGAAGCTACACATCGGCGGCAAGAGGCGCACTGCGCCGCCGGACCGATATATCGATCGACCGGAGAGAAGCAGAGGGAGAGGAGGAGATCGTTCGATATATATCCGATGCAGCCTGCCGGGTCCGCCTCCCGCCTCGCCGTGCTGGTGGCTGTGGTGGTGCTGGCGTCGTCGTCGGCGTGCTGCCGAGCGCAGCTGGCGAGCAACTACTACGCCGGCAAGTGCGGCAACACGAGCGTGGAGGTCGTCATCCAGAGCGCCGTCCAGGCCCGCCTCGTGTGGGACAAGCGCATGGTCGCCGGCCTCCTCCACATGCTCTTCCACGACTGCTTCGTCCAAGTAAGCAAAGCATACATACATACTGCTCCTTCTTCCACGATTTCTTCTAGCTAGTTTGCTCACCTCTTCGGCGGCACAATGCATGGATGGGTGGTCAGGGGTGTGATGCGTCGCTGCTGCTGGACGGTCCCAACACGGAGAAGACGGCGCCGCAGAACAGCGGCATCTTCGGCTACGACTTCATCGACGACATCAAGTCCGACCTCGAGGCCGCCTGCCCCGGCGTCGTCTCCTGCGCCGACATCATCATAGCCGCGACCAGGGACGCCATCGCCCTGGTACGTTCGTTCGCTACCACATTGCTGATTGCGCAATGCAGACGGTGACGATGTCAAACCTCTTAACCGTTGGCTTGGCTACCATGTTACTGTTCGCTTCTCCATTTCCATTGTTTATTCTAGTTCTTTCGTTATCAGTATTTGACTATTGGCACATCGATCGATCATCGCAGTGCGGAGGGCCGAGCTATGCGGTGACCCTGGGTAGGAGGGACGGCATGTTGTCGGTGTCATGGATGGCCGGCGACCTGCCGTCGCCCCACGTCGACATCACCACTGCGATAGCCATGTTTGCCAAGAAGGGCTTCAACAGCTTAGAGATGACCACCCTCATGGGTACGCATCGACCCCGCCCTTTCTCTCTTCATCAACTATCTTGGTTTACCCTTGCCACTAGCAGTCCTTTGCCCTAGCTAGAACAAGGCCTATTCCATGATGCATCAACACTTGGAATGTCACGTATTCCAGTGCTGATACATAAAAAAAAAAGTTCATGTAGGGAAATGCATATGCATAGGACTAGTTAACCTTTGTACTCGCCGTGTATCTAACGTCTTTTTGCTTAACCTAATTAGAACAGTATTCAACTAAGTACCTAGCTAGTGTGTGTATAGTATTCTGCCGTTGATCGAGATCTGAGGCACATTGGTAAGCGGGTCAAGTAACAATCGCACACACAAATTCCCATGTCAAAATTTCAACTGCTGTAAGAAAGGAATCTTACAATAATCTGAGCACCTCCATTGCAAGATACTTACGTGCATGCATGTGCAGGCGCGCACACGGTGGGGGTGACGCACTGCTCGGTGATCGAGGACCGCCTGTACAACCACAACGGCACCGGCAAGCCGGACCCGTCCATGGACCCGACGTATGCGTGGGTCCTGACAACGTACGCGTGCCCCAAGGGCCAGCCCTTCGACAACATCGTCTACCTCGACGACCCCTCCAGCATCCTCATCTTCGACAAGAGCTACTTCAACCAGATCAAGAGCCGCCGCGGCGTCCTCCCCGTCGACCAGGCGCTGGGCATCGACCCCGCCACCTCGTGGATGGTCGAGTTCTTCGCAACCACCGACTTCTTCCCCGCCATGTTCGCCCACTCGATCACCAAGCTCGCCGCCCTCGAAGTCAAGACCGGCACCGCCGGCGAGATCAGGAGAAACTGCCGGTTTACAAACTAAACTAGAGATACAAGTTTATTGCTATAGACACCACAGGACCAGAGATCCAAGAGATGGAGAGTATACATGGCCATTTGAGACGCCCAATTGAGATCCATGCACATTCATATTTTCCCCCTTTTTGTCAAGGATCGCATGATTCTACCATAGTAGTCGGTCCACCTGAGTAGCAGTACGTAATTTTGTTGTGATTCTTTTGTACGTGGCTGGTATAAAAATAAGCATTCCATGATGTGACAAGACTTTGTTTTCCCACAAGATCATCATACAATACAAGGAGAAAAATGAAATGACTTTCCTCTCAAGAACCAATTAACAGGGACTCTGCTTGGCATGACCGCACGAGCTAGCCAGCAATTACTGAAGGATCAACACCAGCGACATTTTTTAATTCAATTCGATTAATTAGGAGTAATGTAGCCACATTAGTCAACTAGCATCTTGAAGAGACTGAAACTAGGAAGCACACAGAATATGGGCAGAGTGCATCCCCAGAGGCCTTATTTTTGCTTTCCCAGATGCTATCTAGGGGATGCAAGAGGAATCTTCACGCCGACGCAAGCCACTTTCTTATTACGCGCGTCTGGTCCAGGCAAATTAAGCCAACTGGACTGAAACCCTAAAAGAAGGGGCAATTGAACTGAACCATCACGCCCCGTCCAGCTTGAGCTACCCCAGTAGATGGATACACTGTTTGAATTTATATATACGCTCTTCATAAATAATTCTATCTGCATAATACAATGTACTGTATTGTCATGGTAGGTATAAGAAAAACCAGAAGGTAACATTCCCTGGCACAGATACATGCACAAGATCGACATTGCTTCGAGAACGGTCAACACAGCTAGCTAGGTAGCTCAAGCTCCAGCTGACCGAGAAGGCAAACAAGTTGATATCGGAGCTACAATAGTATTTGTTTCTCTTCTCACAAACTACGTACCATGCATGGAAGGTAGTATTTGTTTCCAACTCGTGGAAGGTAGCTTCTGTGGTTGGCATGATTAATTCATGGGTTCATCCCATGACTGCTTTTGGCCGAATGCAGATGCAGAGGCTGGGGCATACCCCTTTTCGAAGAAAAGAAAAAAATCCCATGACTGCCATGTTCAAGTAACGTGATTTGACTTGCATGCAGTTAGGGTTCGGTCTTGGGGCCGGGATGCATCATGCATGATGCCTCAAACTGGCAGAAAGGGCAACCGTACAAGCATTCAGTCTAGCACGGCCTGGCTACAGGATGCACACAAGCATGCATGCGGACCAGATCATCGAGGAGCCACTAAGCAGAAGCTAGCACATGTACTATTGTATGCACTCGATTGATCATGTGCACATCATGCATCTGGACTTTCTGATCCAGCATGATTAGGTCGAGTTATACAAGTGATCGCATGTTCAGCTACATATAGAAAAGGCTTCGTGTGCTCTCCCCGACGACTTGACTTTCGTCATGCAACGCCGCGCCCGTGTCCACTCATGGAAAGCTAAGTAAGCTTCACCCATCGATGTAATTTTCACTGCGCAAGAAAAGAACTTTAACAAGATTCCTACACAAGTAATTTTGGTTGAAGTTCTTGAACTTTAATCAAGATTAATTCCTACGGGAACTTCGAGTCCGGCAGCTATCTTCCTCCCTGGAGTTGGACTTCAGTAGAGGGATCAAAGAATCGGTATCCATCACCCCAACGAGGTGGCTCGTAGAACGACGGAACTGCAGGCGAGGCCCGCTCGAGCACTTCTGGCGGTGTGTCGTGGCGCCAATCCGGGCGGCTGCTGCGAAGTCGGGAGCTGAAGGCTCAAAACGCCCGCATCATTGGCCCGGTAATGGATGCTCCCTTGGGCCGGCCCTACCAAAGCCCGATGCAAAAAACTTAGGCCCAAGCCCGGCCCATCACATAAAAAGTCCGTCGGGCCTTGAACCGAGCCTCTTCGTTAAATTGAAAATACGACGGGTCAGGCCCGACCTGACCATCGGGCTCAAAATCTAGGCCCAGGCCCGGCCACGGGCAAGGTCGGGTCGGGTTTTTTTTCGACCGTGTCGGGCCGTCCAGGCCGGGATGCCCATGCCCAGGTATACTCCCGCCAAGGGCAGAGCTACAGGGTGGCCAGTTTCAGATCATCCTAGGGTTTAGGGTTAGAGCAAGTACAATACGTCCTAGTTAGCTGTCTGCAAGCCATTCCACGTCATTGAAATCTTAGCTGGAGGGAAGAGAAGAGAGGAGAGAGAAGGGAATGGGCGCTTCACGAACAGCCCGGCTACAGCACAATAAACAAGAAGTAATAGCCTGCATGCAGCCCGTGTGATAGCTTTAGGCTGGTGTTTGTTTCTCCCATCCAATCACGTTAGCTCTTTCTATCTTCTCCACATGCAAGCAGTTAATGCTATAGTAAGCCTTGTAATTAATCTACAGCCAACTTATTATTTTAGTCTACTTTTATGGAGGCTTTGAGTGACATGGCACTACTATAGAGCCGACAACGGGCTCTTCTATTAGCCATGCTCTTATGGATATCTCGGCGAGAGAGAAAAAATATGGCCCAATAACTGGTTGACCTAGGAAGAACAGAGCCACGCCCTCGTCCACCATTGACATCGAGCAGAACAGCCGCCTCCTCCCGACACCCCACTAGTAGAAAAGGGGACATCGGTTCCGGTTCGTAAGGGCCTTTAGTCCCGGTTCTTGAACCGGGACTAAAGGGTCGTTACTAATGCCTCCCCCCTTTAGTCCCGGTTCTAACACAAACCGGGACAGATGTGCCTCCACGTGGCCAGTGCGCCGAACCCAGGCAGGAGGGCCTTTGGTCCCGGTTGGTGGCACCAACCGGGACCAAAAGGCATCCACGCGTCAGCATTTCAGTGGCCGTGGTTTTTTTTGAATGGGGGTGGGGTGGGGGTTTTGGGGGGGTTAATTTAGGTGTTTCATATATTGTGTTAGCTAGCTAATTAATAGAGAGAAGTGTCCTCTCTTATGTTCGTGCTTGGTCGACGCTACGTACTGTACATAGAGAGGCCCTCGACACACTAGCTAGTAAGAAAATGAAGGGAACCATTAAGTACAGAAATTCGTCATGCATACCGAGAGAAGTGATCGATCGACCTCTCCTTCTCGGAGAGATTGGTCGAACAACAAGTTTTCGTATTATCTATCCGACGCTACTGGCTACATACATATACAATATGTAAAATCTCTTACAATCCCCTAGCAATGGAAATCAATTTCCACATGATATTCTCCGGCTTTATTGATGACGTGGTCAAGAAAGAATCCCGCCAATTCCTCTTGAATTGCTTTCATGCGATCTTGTTCTAGGAGTTCATCCCGCATCTGCCACGTCTAATTTGAAGAAGGGGGTTAATACATATATGAATGAAACTCAACAGAAATGATGGTGTAATAAAATGAAATTGTGAATATTATTGCTTACGCACTTCATATTGTCTTTTAGAGTAGCCCCACTTATTTTTCAAAGTCGCGTTGTAGATGAACTCGCACACGTAGTATCCACAGAAATCATTCCCTTGTTCCTGCCACAATCACTTTACGAGAAATAGAGGTCAATCAAACTGATAATGAAGCATTATAAATGGCATTGATAAAAGTACAGCTATAGAATCAACGGGAGGTGCGCGCAACTAGCTAGCTAGTAGTACTTACTTCCGGGTATGTATATCGCAGCTCCTTCGGCAGTCCCGGAACTTCTGAGGTGAACTGTTTCCAAACCCTGCAAGACAAAGAAAATAATTATTATTACTTAAGATATCAGAAAAGGAACAAAAAGTTGCCGATATGGTGCGATAAATGATCGATTGAACTTACTTGTTGAACATTTTAGTCATGTCCGCATAGGTTTGGGGATCTTTTCGTCTCGAGTCTAAGACGTTTACTACTCCCCGCTCAAGCTTAATCTCCAGAAGAACATAGTGAAATCTGCGCACGCATGCATAACTCATCAATTACATTACTGTAACCTCGCTCGAGTAATAAGGGAAACCGAATATGCACACGACAGTAACACTCACTTGAAGTTGTAAGGAAAGAGTATTAAATCTTTGTTTTGATTTTTGATCAACGATTGTAGCAAGTACCCCTCGGCCTCTTCGGCGTCCTTTTCAACCAGAAATTCATCTATGATATTTCTGTTAATAAACCCAATATCATACATTTCTTGTTTTTTGCACTCGACGATCTTCAATCTGCATAATATAGTGAGGATAATTAATTATAAATACATGCAATGAAAGAGCCAAGCTATATATAGAGACTTAATGACAGAAATAGTACTTACAGACAGTAGCAAAAGACCGTTAGTTTATCGAGGGCCTTTTGATTGAAGAACGTGAAGGACTCCTCAAATGGAACAGTTAACAGACCAGTTCCAACGAGGTCGTGCTCCTCTTTAATATTCAGATACAAAGCATTCGTCCCCTCAGACTCTCTGCAGGTTTTCATGTACCAATCATGGAATCTTCGCATCATAGTTGTTAGAGATTTTTCATCTTTGACGAGAGGCTTCCCGTACTCGTATCTGTGTTCGTCCACCTCCAAGAAATCTGGAATTTGATCGTCAGGCAGGTAATCTCCAAGATTGCCATAACCGGCCACCGTCCCCGGAGCATTAGCGACGATGTCGCCGCTAGACACATTGAGCGGGGGGCACGATTGGTTTGCTTGTTCGCCGAGCTGGTCAATTTTTTTCACATCTGCTCGTTCTCTTGACTTTTGATGTCTGACAGTACTTCCCGACCGCTCCGCTTGGAGATATGTCTGTTCAGTAATGCGCTCATAGTTGGTTCTCGGCGGAGACTTTGCCGGTTTCCTCAGGGCATCGAGAGTGCGCTTTGCTTTCACCGGATCTACCTTCTCCTTCGGAGGTGGATGTATCTTTGCTTTCACCCCTTCAAAGAAGTCCTTCACGTGGGTCCACACGATCGTCGTGTTTTCCTCCTCGGTCCTCTCGTATGGTAACTTCTCTAGAGGCTTGAGAGGTGGACCGTATCTGTATTGCCTCCCGCCTCTACTGGCTGTACTGCTAGATGCCGGAGCAGACGGAGCGGCTGTGGCGTCTGTCTTCTTTCGTGCTTGCTTACGAGGCGGAGGAGAAGGACTACGACACGCCGGAGCAGCCGGGGCGGCGGCGGGTCTCTTCCGCCCTTGCTGGCGAGGCGGAGAAGGAGGAGGCTGCTGGCTGCTTGGGCGCACTGGCGCAGGCGGAGAAGGAGGCGGAGTGCCACCACGCGCCGAAGAAGGAGAAGGCTGCTGGTTGCTCAGGCACGCCGGCGCAGGCGGAGAAGGAGGCGGAGTGCCACCATGTTGGGGAACGTTGCAGAAAACAAAAATTTCCCTACTCGTTTCACCAAGATCATCTAGGAGTTCATCTAGCAACGAGTGATTAGATGCATCTACATACCTTTGTAGATCGCGAGCGGAAGCGTTCAAAAGAACGGTGATGATGTAGTCGTACTCGACGTGATCCAAATCACCGATGACCAGCGCCGAACGGACGGCACCTCCGCGTTCAACACACGTACGGAACAGCCACGTCTCCTCCTTCTTGATCCAGCAAGGGAGGGAGGAGAGGTTGAGGGAGATGGCACCAGCAGCAGCACGACGGCGTGGTGTTGATGGAGCTGCAGTACTCCGGCAGAGCTTCGCTAAGCACTATGGAGGTGGAGGAGGTGTTGGGGAGGGAGAAGGAGGCAACCAAAGGCCAAGGCGTTCAGGTATGAAGTCCCTCCTCTCCCCCACTATATATAGGAGGGCCAAGGGGGGGTGGCCGTCCCTAGGAGATCCAATCTCCTAGGGGGTGCGGCGGCCAAGGGGGGTTTCCCTCCCCCCCAAGGCACCTAGGAGGTGCCTTCCCCTCCTAGGACTCTTCCCCCTTCAAACCCTAGGCGCATGGGCCTATGTGGGGCTGGTGCCCTTGGCCCATTAGGCCAAGGCGCACCCCCTACAGCCCATGTGGCCCCCCCGGGACAGGTGGACCCACCCGGTGGACCCCCGGGACCCTTCCGGTGGTCCCGGTACAATACCGATAACCCCGAAACTTGTCCCGATGCCCGAAACAGGACTTCCCATATATAAATCTTTACCTCCGGACCATTCCGGAACTCCTCGTGACGTCCGGGATCTCATCCGGGACTCCGAACAACATTCGGGTTACTGCATATACATATCCCTACAACCCTAGCGTAACTGAACCTTAAGTGTGTAGACCCTACGGGTTCGGGAGACAAGCAGACATGACCGAGACGACTCTCCGGTCAATAACCAACAGCGGGATCTGGATACCCATGTTGGCTCCCACATGCTCCACGATGATCTCATCGGATGAACCACGATGTCGAGGATTCTATCAACCCCGTACGCTATTCCCTTTGTCTATCGATATGTTACTCGCCCGAGATTCGATCGCCGGTATCCCAATACCTCGTTCAATCTCGTTACCGGCAAGTCACTTTACTCATACCGTAATGCATGATCCCGTGACCAGACACTTGGTCACTCTGAGCTCATTATGATGATGCATTACCGAGTGGGCCCAGTGATACCTCTCCGTCATACGGAGTGACAAATCCCAGTCTTGATCCATGTCACCCAACAGACACTTTCGGAGATACCCGTAGTCTACCTTTATAGTCACCCAGTTACGTTGTGACGTTTGGCATACCCAAAGCACTCCTACGGTATCCGGGAGTTACACGATCTCATGGTCTAAGGAAAAGATACTTGACATTGGAAAACTCTAGCAAACGAACTATACGATCTTGTGCTATGTTTAGGATTGGGTCTTGTCCATCACATCATTCTCCTAATGATGTGATCTCGTTATCAATGACATCCAGTGTCCATAGTCAGGAAACCATGACTATCTGTTGATCAACGAGCTAGTCAACTAGAGGCTCACTAGGGACATGTTGATGTCTGTTATTCACACATGTATTACGATTTCCGGATAACACAATTATAGCATGAATAAAGACAATTATCATGAACAAGGAAATATAATAATAATGCTTTTATTATTGCCTCTAGGGCATATTTCCAACAGTCTCCCACTTGCACTAGAGTCAATAATCTAGTTACATTGTGATGAATCGAACACCCATGGAATTCTGGTGTTGATCATGTTTTGCTCTAGGGAGAGGTTTAGTCAACGGATCTGCTACATTCAGGTCCGTATGTACTTTACAAATCTCTATGTCTCCATCTTGAACATTTTCACGAATGGAGTTGAAGCGACGCTTGATGTGCCTTGTCTTCTTGTGAAACCTGGGCTCCTTGGCAAGTGCAATAGCTCCAGTGTTGTCACAGAAGAGCTTGATTGGCCCCGACGCATTGGGTATGACTCCTAGGTCGGTGATGAACTCCTTCACCCATATTGCTTCATGTGCTGCCTCCGAGGCTGCCATGTACTCCGCTTCACATGTGGATCCCGCCACGACGCTTTGCTTGCAACTGCACCAGCTTACTGCCCCACCATTCAAAGTATACACGTATCCGGTTTGTGACTTAGAGTCATCCAGATCTGTGTCGAAGCTAGCGTCGACGTAACCCTTTACGACGAGCTCTTCGTCACCTCCATAAACGAGAAACATTTCCTTAGTCCTTTTCAGGTACTTCAGGATATTCTTGACCGCTGTCCAGTGTTCCTTGCCGGGATTACTTTGGTACCTTCCTACCAAACTTACGGCAAGGTTTACATCAGGTCTGGTACACAGCATGGCATACATAATAGAACCTATGGCTGAGGCATAGGGGATGACGCTCATCTCTTTTATATCTTCTGCCGTGGTTGGACATTGAGCTGAGCTCAATTTCATACCTTGCAACACAGGCAAGAACCCCTTCTTGGATTGATCCATATTGAACTTCTTCAATATCTTATCAAGGTATGTGCTTTGTGAAAGACCTATGAGGCGTCTCGATCTATCTCTATAGATTTTGATGCCTAATATATAAGCAGCTTCTCCAAGGTCCTTCATTGAAAAACTTTTATTCAAGTAGGCCTTGATGCTGTCCAAGAGTTCTATATCATTTCCCATCAAAAGTATGTCATCTACATATAATATGAGAAATGCTACAGAGCTCCCACTCACTTTCTTGTAAACGCAGGCTTCTCCATAAGTCTGTGTAAACCCAAACGCTTTGATCATCTCATCAAAGCGAATGTTCCAACTCCGAGATGCTTGCACCAGCCCATAAATCGAGCGTTGGAGCTTGCACACTTTGTCAGCATTCTTAGGATCGACAAAACCTTCCGGCTGCATCATATACAATTCTTCCTTAAGGAAACCATTAAGGAATGCCGTTTTGACGTCCATTTGCCATATTTCGTAATCATAGAATGCGGCAATTGCTAACATGATTCAGACGGACTTCAGCTTCGCTACCGGTGAGAAAGTCTCATCGTAGTCAACCCCTTGAACTTGTCGATAACCCTTAGCGACAAGCCGAGCTTTATAGATGGTCACGTTACCATCCGCGTCTATCTTCCTCTTAAAGATCCATTTATTTTCTATGGTTCGCCTCTCAACGGGCAAGTCAGTCAAAGTCCATACTTTGTTTTCATACATGGATCCTATCTCGGATTTCATGGCTTCCAGCCATTTGTCGGAATCCGGGCCCACCATCGCTTCTTCATAGTTCGAAGGTTCACCACTGTCTAACAGCATGATTTCCAAGACAGGGTTGCCGTACCACTCTGGTGCAAAACGTGTCCTTGTGGACCTTCGAATTTCAGTAGGGGCTTGATCAGAAGTATCTTGATCATTTTCATTAACTTCCTCTCTAGTCGGTGCAGGCACCTCAGGAACATTTTCTTGAGTTGCGCCATTTTCCGGTTCAAGAGGTAATACTTCATCAAGCTCTACTTTCCTCCCACTTACTTCTTTCGAGAGAAACTCTTTCTCCAGAAAGGACCCATTCTTGGCAACAAAGATCTTGCCTTCGGATCTGAGGTAGAAGGTGTACCCAATAGTTTCTTTTGGGTATCCTATGAAGACGCATTTTTCCGACTTGGGTTCGAGCTTTTCAGGTTGAAGTTTCTTGACATAAGCATCGCATCCCCAAACTTTTAGAAACGACAGCTTAGGTTTCTTCCCAAACCATAATTCATACGGTGTCATCTCAACGGATTTCAACGGAGCCCTATTTAAAGTGAATGCGGCAGTCTCTAAAGCATAGCCCCAAAAAGAAAGCGGTAAATCGGTAAGAGACATCATAGATCGCACCATATCTAACAGAGTGCGATTACGACGTTCGGACACACCATTACGCTGAGGTGTTCCAGGCGGCGTGAGTTGTGAAACTATTCCACATTTTCTTAAGTGTGCCCCAAACTCGTGACTCAAGTATTCTCCTCCACGATCTGATCATAGAAACTTGATTTTCCTGTCACGTTGATTTTCAACCTCACTCTGAAATTCCTTGAACTTTTCAAAGGTTTCAGACTTGTGTTTCATTAAGTAGATATACCCATACCTACTTAAATCATCAGTGAGAGTGAGAACATAACGATAGCCACCACGAGCCTCAACACTCATCGGACCGCACACATCAGTATGTATGATTTCCAATAAGTCGGTTGCTCGCTCCATTGTTCCTGAGAACGGAGTCTTGGTCATTTTACCCATAAGGCATGGTTCGCACGTGTCAAATGATTCATAATCAAGAGACTCTAAAAGTCCATCAGCATGGAGCTTCTTCATGCGTTTGACACCTATGTGACCAAGGCGGCAGTGCCACAAGTATGTGGGACTATCATTATCAACCTTACTTCTTTTGGTACTCACATTATGAACATGTGTAGCATCACGTTCGAGATTCATAAAGAATAAACCATTCACCATAGGAGCATGACCATAAAACATATCTCTCATAAAAATGGAACAACCATTATTCTCAGATTTAAAAGAGTAGCCATCTCGAATTAAACGAGATCCCGATACAATGTTCATGCTCAAAGCTGGCACTAAATAACAATTATTAAGGTTTAAAACTAATCCCGAAGGGAGATGCAGAGGTAGCGTGCCGACGGCGATCACATTGACCTTGGAACCATTCCCGACGCGCATCGTCACCTCATCCTTTGCCAGTTTCCGCTTATTCCGCAGCCCCTTTCGTTTTGCCGGCCTTCTTATCCGCTAAGTACTTAGGGCAGTTCCGCTTCCAGTGACCGCTTCCCTTGCAATAAAAGCACTCAGGCTTGGGTCCATTCTTTGGCTTCTTCCCGGCAGCTTGCTTGCCGGGCGCGGCAACCTCCTTGCCGTCCTTCTTGAAGTTCTTTTTACCCTTGCCTTTCTTGAACTTAGTGGTTTTATTGACCATCAACACTTGATGTTCCTTCCTGACTTCTACCTCTGCTGATTTCAGCATAGCAAATACTTCAGGAATGGTCTTTTCCATCCCCTGCATATTGAAGTTCATCACAAAGCTCTTGTAGCTTGGTGGAAGCGACTGGAGGATTCTGTCAATGACCGCATCATCCGGAAGATTAACTCCCAGCTGAGTCAAGCGGTTATGCAACCCAGACATAGTGAGTATGTGCTCACTGACAGAACTGTTTTCCTCCATCTTACAGCTGAAGAATTTGTCGGAGACTTCATATCTCTCGACCCGGGCATGAGCTTGGAAAACCATTTTCAGCTCTTCGAACATCTCATATGCTCCATGTCTCTCAAAACGCTTTTGGAGTCCCGGCGCTAGGCTGTAAAGCATGCCGCACTGAACGAGGGAGTAGTCATCGAAACGTGCCTACCAAGCGTTCATAACATCTTGTTCTGCAGGGAGAACGGGTGCGTCACCAAGCGGTGCTTGTAGGACATAATCTTTCTTGGCAGCTATGAGGATGATCCTCAGGTTCCGGACCCAGTCCGTATAGTTGCTGCCATCGTCTTTCAGCTTAGTTTTCTCTAGGAACGCGTTGAAGTTGAGGACTACGTTGGCCATTTGATCTACAAGACATATTGCAAAGATTTTAGACTAAGTTCATGATAATTAAGTTCAACTAATCAAATTATTAGTGAACTCCCACTTAGATTAGACATCCCTCTAGTCATCTAAGTATTACATGATCCGAGTTAAACTAGACCGTGTCCGATCATCACGTGAGACGGACTAGTCAACATCGGTGAACATCTTCATGTTGATCGTATCTTCTATACGACTCATGCTCGACCTTTCGGTTTTCTGTGTTCTGAGGCCATGTCTGTACATGCTAGGCTCGTCAAGTCAACCTAAGTGTTTGCATGTGTAAATCTGTCTTACACCCGTTGTATGTGAACGTCTGAATAAAACACCCGATCATCACGTGGTGTTTTGAAACAGCAAACTGTCGCAACGGTGCACAGTTAGGGGGAACACTTCTTGAATTTATTGTGAGGGATCATCTTATTTACTACCGTCGTTCTAAGTAAACAAGATGCAAAACATGATAAACATCACATGCAATCAAATAATAAACGTGACATGATATGGCCAATATCACATAGCTCCTTTGATCTCCATCTTGGGGCTCCATGATCATCTTGTCACCGGCTTGACACCATGATCTCCATCATCATGATCTCCATCATCGTGTCTCCATGAAGTTGCTCGCCAACTATTACTTCTACTACTATGGCTAACGCGTTTAGTAATAAAGTAAAGTAATTTACATGGCGTTTCTCGATGACACGCAGGTCATATAAAAGAATAAAGACAACTCCTATGGCTCCTGCCGGTTGTCATACTCATCGACATGCAAGTCGTGATTCCTATTACAATAGCATGAACATCTCATACATCACATATATATCATTCATCATTCATCACAACTTTGGCCATATCATATCACAAACCACTTGCTGCAAAAACAAGTTAGACGTCCTCTAATTGTTGTTGCAAGTTTTTACGTGGCTGAATTAGGGTTCTAGCAAGAACGTCTTCTTACCTACGTTAAAGCCACAACGTGATTTGTCAACTTCTATTTACCCTTCATAAGGACCCTGTTCATCGATTCCGCTCCAACTAAAGTGGGAGAGACAGACACCCGCCAGCCACCTTATGCAACTAGTGCATGTTAGTCGGTGGAACCGGTCTCACGTAAGCGTACGTGTAAGGTTGGTCCGGGCCGCTTCATCCCACAATACCGCTGAAGCAAGAAAGGACTAGTAACGGCAAGAAAGTTGACAAATCTACGCCCACAACAAATTGTGTTCTACTCGCGCAAGAAGAACTACGCATAGACCTAGCTCATGATGCCACTGTTGGGGAACGTTGCAGAAAACAAAAAATTTCCTACTCGTTTCACCAAGATCATCTAGGAGTTCATCTAGCAACGAGTGATTAGATGCATCTACATACCTTTGTAGATCGCAAGCGGAAGCGTTCAAAAGAACGGTGATGATGTAGTCGTACTCGACGTGATCCAAATCACCGATGACCAGCGCCGAACGGACGGCACCTCCGGGTTCAACACACGTACGGAACAGCCACGTCTCCTCCTTCTTGATCCAGCAAGGGAGGGAGGAGAGGTTGAGGGAGATGGCACCAGCAGCAGCACGACGGCGTGGTGTTGATGGAGCTGCAGTACTCCGGCAGAGCTTCGCTAAGCACTATGGAGGTGGAGGAGGTGTTGGGGAGGGAGAAGGAGGCAACCAAAGGCCAAGGCGTTCAGGTATGAAGTCCCTCCTCTCCCCCACTATATATAGGAGGGCCAAGGGGGGTGGCTGGCCCTAGGAGATCCAATCTCCTAGGGGCTGCGGCGGCCAAGGGGGGTTTCCCTCCCCCCCAAGGCACCTAGGAGGTGCCTTCCCCTCCTAGGACTCTTCCCCCTTCAAACCCTAGATGCATGGGCCTATGTGGGGCTGGTTCCCTTGGCCCATTAGGCCAAGGCGCACCCCCTACAGCCCATGTGGCCCCCCCGGGACAGGTGGACCCACCCGGTGGACCCCCGGGACCCTTCCGGTGGTCCCGGTACAATACCGATAACCCCAAAACTTGTCCCGATGCCCGAAACAGGACTTCCCATATATAAATCTTTACCTCCGGACCATTCCGGAACTCCTCGTGACGTCCGGGATCTCATCCGGGACTCCGAACAACATTCGGGTTACTGCATATACATATCCCTACAACCCTAGCGTAACTGAACCTTAAGTGTGTAGACCCTACGGGTTCGGGAGACAAGCAGACATGACCGAGACGACTCTCCGGTCAATAACCAACAGCGGGATCTGGATACCCATGTTGGCTCCCACATGCTCCACGATGATCTCATCGGATGAACCACGATGTCGAGGATTCTATCAACCCCGTACGCTATTCCCTTTGTCTATCGATATGTTACTTGCCCGAGATTCGATCGTCGGTATCCCAATACCTCGTTCAATCTCGTTACCGGCAAGTCACTTTACTCGTACCGTAATGCATGATCCCGTGACCAGACACTTGGTCACTCTGAGCTCATTATGATGATGCATTACCGAGTGGGCCCAGTGATACCTCTCCGTCATACGGAGTGACAAATCCCAGTCTTGATCCATGTCACCCAACAGACACTTTCGGAGATACCCGTAGTCTACCTTTATAGTCACCCAGTTACGTTGTGACGTTTGGCATACCCAAAGCACTCCTACGGTATCCGGGAGTTACACGATCTCATGGTCTAAGGAAAAGATACTTGACATTGGAAAACTCTAGCAAACGAACTATACGATCTTGTGCTATGTTTAGGATTGGGTCTTGTCCATCACATCATTCTCCTAATGATGTGATCTCGTTATCAATGACATCCAGTGTCCATAGTCAGGAAACCATGACTATCTGTTGATCAACGAGCTAGTCAACTAGAGGCTCACTAGGGACATGTTGATGTCTGTTATTCACACATGTATTACGATTTCCGGATAACACAATTATAGCATGAATAAAGACAATTATCATGAACAAGGAAATATAATAATAATGCTTTTATTATTGCCTCTAGGGCATATTTCCAACACACCATGCACCGGAGAAGGAGGAGGCTGCTGGCTGCTCGGGCGCGCCGTCGCAGGCGAAGAAGGAGGCAGAGTGCCGCCACGCGCCGGAGAAGGAGGCCCAGTGCCCTGATCGACACTCGCCGGAGGAGGAGGCGGTGGAGGAGGCTAAGTGTCCTGACTCGCCGGAGGAGGAGGAGGAGGCGGAGGTGTCCAGTTTGGAAGGTTGATGAGCTCCTTCCGCCATAGGCATGGAGTCTTCAGAGCAGAACCCAGCCTAGTCTCCCCTTCACCGGTAGGGTAGTCAGGCCGGAGGTCCTCAAATCCCTCCGTTATTTCATCCACCATCACCCTGGCATATCCTTCTAGAATCGGCTGGCAGTGAAAAGTTGCGCCTTTGTGACGCCCCCGATTCAATCGTACACTAATCATGCACGCAAATGTGTACGATCAAGATCAGGGACTCACGGGAAGATATCACAACACAACTCTAAAAGTAAAATAAGTCATACAAGCATCATATTACAAGCCAGGGGCCTCGAGGGCTCGAATACAAGTGCTCGATCATAAGCAAGTCAGCGGAAGCAACAATATCTGAGTACATACATAAGTTAAACAAGTTTGCCTTAAGAAGGCTAGAACAATCTGGGATACAGATCGAAAGAGGCGCAGGCCTCCTGCCTGGGATCCTCCTAAACTACTCCTGGTCGTCATCAGCGGCCTACACATAGTAGTAGGCACCTCCGGTGTAGTAGGAGTCATCATCAACGGTGGCGTCTGGCTCCAGGGCTCCAGCATCTGGTTGCGACAACCAGGTAGAAGGGAAAGGGGGGAAAGAGGGAGAAAAGCAACCGTGAGTACTCATCCAAAGTACTCGCAAGCAAGGAGCTACACTACATATGCATGGGTATATGTGTAAAGGGCCATATCGGTGGACTGAACTGCAGAATGCCAAAATAAGAGGGGGATAGCTAATCCTGTCGAAGACTACGCTTCTGGCAGCCTCCGTCTTGCAGCATGTAGAAGAGAGTAGATTGAAGTCCTCCAAGTAGCATCGCATAGCATAATCCTACCCGGGGATCCTCCCCTCGTCGCCCTGTGGAAAAGCGATCACCGGGTTGTATGTGGAACTTGTATGGGTGTGTTTTATTAAGTATCCGGTTCTAGTTGTCATAAGGTAAAGGTACAACTCCGGATCGTCCTTTTACCGAGGGACACGACTATTCGAATAGATAAACTTCCCTGCAGGGGTGCACCACATAACCCAACACGCTCGATCCCATTTGACCGGACACACTTTCCTGGGTCATGCCCGGCCTCGGAAGATCAACACGTCGCAGCCCCACCTAGGCACAACAGAGAGGTCAGCATGCCGGTCTAAATCCTATGCGCGCAGGGGTCTGGGCCCATCGCCCATTGCACACCTGCACGTTGCGAGGGCGGCCGGAAGCAGACCTAGCCTCCCTAATACAAGAGCAGTCGTTCCAGTCCAATCCAGCGCGCGCCGCTCCGTCACTGACATCAAGAAGGCTTCGGCTGATACCACGACGTCGAGTGCCCATATCTTTCCCGTGTAGTTGGTTAGTGCGTATAGGCCAGTGGCCAGACTCAGATCAAATACCAAGATATCATTAAGCGTGTTATTATGAAGTAACCGCGGACGCCGACCAGGGCCAGGCCCACCTCTCGCCTAGGTGGTCTCAACCTGCCCTGTCACTCCGCCACATAGTAATAGTCGGGGGCCGTCGGGAACCCAGGCCCACCTCTACCGGGATGGAGCCACCTGTCCTTTCAGCCCCCACATCAGAATCACTTGCGGGTACTCAACGAGCCAACCCGACTTTAGTCACCATCTGTATAGTACGTATATATGTATAGTATATACCCGTGATCACCTCCCAAGTGATCACGGCCCGATAGTATAGCAAGGCAGACTGACAAGAATGTAGGGCCAATGATGATAAACTAGCATCCTATACTAGGCATTTAGGATTGCGGGTAAGGTATCAATGATTGTAGCAACAATGACAGGCTATGCATCAGAATAGGATTAATCAAACAGTAACATGTTACACTACTCTAATGCAAGCAGTAGAGAGAAGAATAGGCGATATCTACTGATCAAAGGGGGGCTTGCCTGGTTGCTCTGGCAAGAAGGAGGGGTCGTCGGTGACGTAGTCGTACTCGATCGCATCAACACCGGTCTCGGGGTCTATCGGAGAAGGAGAGGGGGAAAGGAAGAGTAAATATGGAGCAAACAAAGCATCACAAAATATAACAAGGCAATACGCGGTGCCAGGGGTGATCTAACGCAGGGATAGGTGGTACCGGCGAAGGGGGAAAACATTCGGGAAAGTATTCCCGGTGTTTTGTGTTTCCGGACAGACGGACCGGAGGTGAAATGTTGCAGGTTCACTATGCTAGGGATGTGTGGCGGACGAACAGGCTGCATATTCGAATTCGTCTCGTCGTTCTGAGCAACTTTCGTGTACAAAGTTTTTTCGTCCGAGCTACGGTTTATTTTATATTAATTTTCAAAGTTTTAAATCACAATTAGAATTATCAGAAATTAATTTAATTCGAAAACGTTTATTGCGTCATCGTGACATCAATAGTCAGCGTTGACCGTTGACCGGTCAAACAGGGCAGTGGGGCCCATCTGTCATTGACTGTTTACCTAATAAGATAATTAAGGCTAATTAACAATGTTAATTAGATTAACTAATAGGATTAACTAAGTTAATTAATTATCTTAATTAATTAATTATTATTTTTACTATTATTTTTATTCTTCTTCTTTTTTCTCTTTTTTTAAAAAAGTTCCACGGGGTGGGGCCTGCCTGTCATTGGCCCCAGGGGACCTAGCGGGTTCGGGCGCTGGAGCGGACAACCCGCGAGGGCGACAGGGAGCCCCGCCCAGAAGGGTGCGGTCGCGCTGGCGGGTGCCGGGCGCGCCGGCGGGTGCCGGGCGCGCCGGCGGGCGCCGGCCGCGGCGGCAGGCGGCTGCGTGAGGGGGGCGGAGGCCACGGCAGGGCACCGCGGGCACAGGCGAGTGGCACGGGGGAGGTGGCTGGAGGCGGGCAAGGCAATGGGCGTCGGGGACCTGCGCGCGGACAGGGGCACGGTGAGCGCGCATCGGGCGCGGCCGGAGATGGCGCGGGCGTGCATGGCGATGGGGACCGGGGCGCACGGTGATGAGGCGAGCCGGGGAAGGCGAGTGCGCGGCCGACACGGGGAGAGGAGGAGGGAAAGGCGGCTGCTCACGATGGGGAGTAGGGTCCAGGGCAGCGGGCTCGGGGTGGTCCGGCGAGGAGGAGACAAGGAGGAGGACGGCGAGGCGCCGACGAGGTCCGGCGACAGCGTGGCAGCTCCGGGGCGGCGGCGGTGAGGTGACATCGTCGGGGATGGCGAGGCTTGGTGGAGCCGTCGAGGGCGAGGCGAGGAGGCTGGAGTCCGGCGGAGAGGAAGACGGGGATGATGGCGTAGAGGACAGCGGGGGAAGGTTCGGCGAGGTCCAGGTCGATGGCCGACGCGGCCGGTGCGGCGAGAGGCGCCGCCGAGCGCCTGATCCAATCTGGATCGGGGGAGCAGAGGAAGGAGTGGGACGAGTGGGGGCAAGTGGTGCGGTCGGGGTTAGGGTTTGGTCGCCCAGGGGGATAAGGGAGTGAGGGTCGGGGCGCGGCTGGGCCGGCCTGGTTGGCCCAGTTGGGCTGGTGGCCTGCTGGGCCGGAGCCTGGGGGTGTTTTCTTTCTTTTCTTTTCTTTTTGTTTTGTTTTTGTTTAGACCTTTTCTTTTTATTTATTTTATTTCTTTACTGTGTCACTTGAAGTTTCTTTTATGTTAGTTTTATAAAATACCAAATGAGCACCTAAATTAGTATTACTAATTAGTCCACTACCACAATTATTTTGGCACACTACTAAATTAGTTATATTATTATAACTTTATAAAAGGCATTTAATTAATTATTTTGCCCTCTGTTTTGGTTGTTTTAGTGCATTTAAATATTATAAGAAATGTTGGTTTCTCCAACATTATTAATCATGAATTTATTTGTCACATTTAGAACATTTTAGTTTTAATGTTTGAATACTTTTATTGTTATCTTGATTTTGATTGTGAATTTGAACGCAGACCGGTTTCGAACTAACGAGAGATTAGCAACAGTAATCGGGGTGACGTGGCATCATTAGCAGAGGTTCACTGCAGCTTAAATACCCGGGCATCACAGCCTTGTTCAGTAGGATAAACAGAGCCAACAGCCGCCTTGACCTTCAAATTCATCCATCGCGTCATAAGGTGGCAATTTTGAGCCCCCGTGATAGCATCCACGGGATAGCTGGCAGGAGCCGTCAAGGCATGCTCCGGCTAAAGCATCTCGGTGGAAGCCACGCTGCTTCTCCGCTGAGATGGCAGGGTAGCTTCGGGGGAAGCTTCGGCAGGTCGTTTGTTGCAATCTGCTTCTCGTTCCTCTAGCCCCATTACCCTTTCGTGCAGCGCCTGCAGTTGGCTCTGCTCCATTTTCTTTCTCCTCTCGTGGGTTTTGTAACCCCCTGCGTCCGGAAAACCAACCTTCCACGGAATGGAGCCTGGTGTGCCTCGTGTCCGTCCAGGGTGCTCAGGATTTCCGAGGGCCATTGTGAGCTCGTCCTTCTCCCTGTCTGGAACGAACGTCCCTTGCTGCGCTGCATGGATATACTGCCGAAGCCTTGTGACTGGTGTCTTCAGTTGCTCGTCCGTCCAACGACACTTCCCTGATATAGGGTCCAAGGTTCCGCCAGCCCCGAAGAACCAAGTCCGGCAACGGTCTGGCCATCTCATTGTCTCCGGTTCGATCCCTTTATCAAGCAGATCATTCTCAGCCTTGGACCACTTAGGCCGGGCTTGCAGGTAGCCACCTGACCCCGTGCGATGGTGAAACTTCTTCTTCACAGCATTTAGCTTGTTTGTCGCCGACATCTTCTTACTCTTTTCTGATGTCGTGTAGGCCACAAATGCGGGCCAGTGATCTCTGATCTTCTCATATTTGCCGATGAATTCTGGTGTCTCTTCTTTGTCGACAAACTTTTTCAGCTCTTTCCTCCACCTCCTGAATAGGCCTGCCATCTTCTTAAGAGCACAAGACTTTATTAATTGCTCTTTAACTGGCTTCTCCAGATCCTCCTCTGGCGATAGGGTGAAATTTGCCTTCAGCTCAGTCCAAAGATCATCTTTCTGCATATCATTGACATAAGACACCTGAGGGTCTTCCTCCTTAGGCTTATACCATTGGTGGATGTTGATCGAGATCTTGTCCCTAACAAGAACCCCGCACTGAGCAACAAATGCGTTCTTTGTCCGGATGGGTTCAATCGGTTCGCCGCCGCGCGCGATTGCTGTGATCTCAAACCTTTCATCCGAGCTCAACTTTTTCTTCGGGCCTCGTCTCCTTACCGAAGTTGTGCTTGATCCGAAGGGCTAGAAAAGGAAGAAAAACGAGAGTTAATTAATATGTGTACATATACCAAAACAATGAATGCATCAATTAACTAGTCAGCACGGGCTTAACTAATATATATATATATACCTGGCCGGACTCGGTTCGGTCACCGGAGCAGTCAACACGGTCTCCTTCTTGTACCTCCATTGGGTCATCACCGGAGCCATCATGAACATAGCCCTCTTCTTGTACCGGCATTAATGGGCTGGAGCCATCATGAACATAGCCCTCTTCTTCACCCAGTCCTTCCTGACCAACGACGTCGTTGAAAAATGATGCAACGACATCAGTTCCTTCTGCGATTATCTCCCCCAACATCGCTTCTGTTGCTTCATCTCGGTAGTGCTCCATAGTTTCTGCAAATATTTACAAGATGTCAATTATTATTCAAACATGGTACAGATGGATATATATTAGTGGCAAACGTAGAACTAGCTAGCTAATCACAATAAGGAATCATGTTAGTGGCCTCGACACTGCTTCTCTAGGGTTTGGGGTGGCCTAGACAATGCTTCAAGGGTTTGGGGTGGCCTCGACACAACGCTTCAAGGGTTTGGGGTGGCCTCGATGACAACGCTCTTTTAACTTGGTAAATTTGGGTGGCCTCAAGAGAGTTTGTCGGGGAGGGGAGCAACGGGAGGGGGTAGGAGACCAACATCGTTTTTTCTCTAGGGTTTGGGTGTCCTCGAGAGTTTTGGTCGAGTGAGAGGGCCGAGGGGGCGTATATCGACGATGACAGAGGAGAAGATCGAAGAAAAAAAAGAAGAAAAAAAGAGGAGAAGAAGAAAGGAATAGAGGAGAAGAAGAAAAAATAGATTTATATTTTTTCTTCCTTTCTTCTTCTCCTCTTCTTTTTCTTATTTTTTCCTCTTCTTATTTATTTCTCCTCTTCTTCCTCTCCTCTTCTTCTCCTTTCTTCCTCTTCTTATTTTCCTTTTTCCTCTCCTTCTTTTTCTTCTTCTTCTTCCTTCTTCCTTCTTCTTCTTTTCTTCCGTTTCCTTATTTTACTTTTTCCTCTACACTAACCTAAAATGCACTAACCTAAAATCGATATCTACTAACAACCTAAATAAAAAATTAATACATATATTAAAAAACATATATAAACAAAAAAAATGCTACGAACATTATATTCATACATAGATAGCCACATCCATTCATCATATAGCTACCACATACATATATACATTATATATATATATATGAAAAAATGCATATATACACATATATACACATACAAACACATATATACACATATATACACATATACACAAAAAATGTATATATACACATATACACACAAAAAATGCAGGGCAGGGGCGGCGGCGCGGCGACCGCGCACGGGCGCGGGATGGGAGGGGCGCGGGAGCATGTGCTCACAGGGGGCGGCAGCGACGGCGACGGCGAGCAGCCTGACGGTGTCGGTGGCGGCGGCGACGGCGAAGGCGAGCAGCCTGACGACGTCGATGGCGGCCGCGACGGCAAGGTGGAGCAGGGGCGTCGGGCGGCGACGGCGGCGAGGAGGAGCAGGGGGCATCGGGGGAGAAGCGGGGGATTTGGTCGAAAACTGGTAAGTGCTGTATATATATCAAGAGCATTGGTCCCGGTTCGTGGCACCAACCGGGACTAATACACCCTTTAGTCCCGGTTGGTGCCACCAACCGGGACCAAAGGCCTCTTTTCAGCAGCCCAAAGGGCAGGAAGCGGCGGCCTTTGGTCTCGGTTGGTGCCGCGAACCGGGACTAAAGAGTGGGCATTGGTACCGGTTGGTGCCATGAACCGGGACCAATGCACCCCTTTAGTCCTGGTTGGTGCCGCCAACCGGGACCAAAGGCCCCTGCGCTGCCCGCGTCGCGGCCAAAATTTAGTCTCACCTCGCTAGTTGAGAGGGGCTCGGAGTGGTTTATAAGCCCTGTTGCGGCTACCCTCTCGAGCACCTCTCAAATGCAGGCTTACGGGCCTAATCTCACACTATGCTGTTGCGGGCCTATTGGACCTACTGCGGGCCTGAATCCTGGCCCAGGTTGGGTTTCTAGTCGTATTCAGGCCGTGGTGGCCCAATAGGTGGCAATTTTTTTTATTTTTTCCCCAGTTTTTTTGTTTTGTTTTTTGCATTATTTATTTTCTTTTGTTTTTTGCTTTAATTTTTAATTTTTTTTGCTTTTAGGTCAGAAAAATTATAAACTTTCTATTAGTGCCATTAGTTTTAGAAAAATTATTTTGTTTTTTTGTTTTCTTTGTTGCTTTATTTATTTTATTTTGTTTCTACTTACAACAAAATACTTATTGTTGCTATTTTTATTTATTTTAAAGTTTATGTTTAATTATTTTTCTTTTAAGTCACAAAAATTATAAACTTTCTGTTAGTGCCATTAGTTTTCAAATTTGAATTCTTTGAAATTTGTGTGAATCATAAGTTTGTGATTAACTTTACTAAAAAATGAACATAGATGCGCCTATAGAGAAAAAAGATCCAGACGAACCGGGAACATAGATGCGCCTATAGAGAAAAAAGATTACAGAATACCATTAATCGTTTATCAGGATGTTGGGGTCAGCCTTGACTTTGAAGGGAGGAATTTCATGAAACTTTTCATAATCTTCAGACATGTCTGTCTTACCCTCCACTCCCACGATGTCCCTTTTTCCTGAAAGAACTATGTGGCGCTTTGGCTCATTGTATGATGTATTCGCTTTCTTATCTTTTCTTTTTCTCGGTCTAGTAGACATGTCCTTCACATAGATAACATGTGCCACATCATTGGCTAGGACGAACGGTTCGTCAGTGTACCCAAGATTTTTCAGATCCACTGTTGTCATTCCGTACTATGGGTCTACCTATACCGCGCCTCCTGACAGATTGACCCATTTGCACTTAAACAAAGGAACCTTAAAATCATGTCCATAGTCAAGTTCCCATATGTCCACTATGTAACCATAATACGTGTCCTTTCCCCTCTCGGTTGTTGCATCAAAGCGGACACCGCTGTTTTGGTTGGTGCTCTTTTTATCTTGGTCAATCGTGTAAAATATATTCTCATTTATCTCGTATCCTTTTCAAATCGTAACAGTCGAAGATGGTCCCGTGGACAACAAGTACAGCTCATCACAAACAGTGTTGTCACCTCTGAGACGTGTTTCCAACCAACTGCTGAAAGTCCTGATGTGTTCACATGTAATCTAGTCGTCGAACTACTCCGGGTGTTTGGAGCGCAGACTGTTCTTGTGTTCATCGACATATGGGGTCACCAAGGTAGAGTTCTGTAGAACTGTGTAGCGTGCTTGAGACCAAGAATATCCGTCCTTGCATATTATTGAGTCCCTTCCAAGCGTGCCTTTTCCAGTCAGTCTCCCCTCATACCGCGATTTAGGAAGACCTGTCTTCTTAAGGCCAGGAATGAATTCAACACAAAACCCGATGACATCCTCTGTTTGATGGCCCATGGAGATGCTTCCTTCTGGCCTAGCGCGGTTACGGACATATTTATTTAGGACTCCCATGAACCTCTCAAAGGGGTACATATTGTGTAGAAATATGGGGCCCAGAATGACAATCTCGTCGACTAGATGAACTAGGACGTGTGTCATGATATTGAAGAAGGATGGTGGGAACACCAGCTCGAAACTGACAAGACATTGCACCACATCATTCCTTAGCCTTGGTATGATTTCTGGATCAATCACCTTCCGAGAGATTGCATTGAGGAATGCACATAGTTTCACAATGGCTAATTGGACGTTTTTCGGTAGAAGCCCCCTCGATGCAACCGGAAGCAGTTGCGTCATAATCACGTGGCAGTCATGAGACTTTAGGTTCTGGAACTTTTTGTCTGGCATATTTATTATTCCCTTTATATTCGACGAGAAGCCAGTCGGAACCTTCATACTAAGCAGGCATTCAAAGAAGATTTCCTTCTCTTCTTTGGTAAGAGCATAGCTGGCAGGACCTTCATACTGCTTTGGAGGCATGCCGTCTTTTTCGTGCAAACGTTGCAGGTCCTCCCGTGCCTTAGTTGTATCTTTTGTCTTTCCATACACGCCCAAGAAGCCTAGCAGGTTCACGCAAAGGTTCTTCGTCACATGCATCCGCGCTTAAAGCAAACCATACGTTCCTTGGGTCACGTGCAAACTCATCCCAGTACTTTCTCTTGATTTTTCTCCACTGCGACCCATCAGCGGGTGCTCTCAACTTCCCGTCTTTCTTATGGTCCTCGCTGTGCCATCACATCAACTTGGCATGCTCTCCGTTTTTGAACAGACGTTTCAACCATGGTATTATAGGAGCATACCACATCACCTTCACAGGAACCCTCTTCCTGGGGGGGGGGGGGGTCACCGTCAACATCACCAGGGTCATCTCGTTTGATCTTATACCGTAATGCACCGCATACCGGCCATTTCAGATCCTTGTACGCACCGCGGTAGAGGATGCAGTCATTAGGGCATGCATGTATCTTCTGCACCTCCAATCCTAGAGGGCATACGACCTTCTTTGCTACGTATGTACTGTCGGGCAATTCGTTATCCTTTGGAAGCTTCTTCTTCAATATTTTCAGTAGCTTCTCAAATCCTTTGTCTGGCCCAGCATTCTCTGCCTTCCACTGCAGTAATTCCAGTACGGTACCGAGCTTTGTGTTGCCATCTTTGCAATTGGGGTACAACCCTTTTTTATGATCCTCTAACATGCGATCGAACTTCAGCTTATCCTTTTGACTTCCGCATTGCGTTCTTGCATCGACAATGACCCGGCGGAGATCATCATCATAGGGCACATCGTCTGGTTCCTCTTGATCTTCAGCAGCTTCGCCCATTGTAGCATCATCGTGCACATCATCTGGTTCCTCTTGATGTTCAGTAGCATCACCGTATTCAGGGGGCACATAGTTGTAATCGTACTCTTCTTCTTCACCGTCTTCCATCATAACCCCTATTTCTCCGTGCCTCGTCCAAACATTATAGTGTGGCATGAAACCCTTGTAAAGCAGGTGGATGTGAAGGATTTTCCGGTCAGAGTAAGACTTCGTATTCCCACATATAGGGCATGGACAACACATAAAACCATTCTGCTTGTTTGCCTCAGCCACTTCGAGAAAATCATGCACGCCCTTAATGTACTCAGAGGTGCGTCTGTCATCGTACATCCATTGCCGGTTCATCTGCGTGCATTATATATAATTAAGTGTGTCAAAAATAATTACAGAACATCATGAATAGATAATTAAGTGACCAAATTAATAGAAGTTCATCATCACATTAAAACCAAAGTACATACATAGTTCTCATCTAACAACATAAAGCTCTGCAGAGCATCTAAATTAATTAAACCATACATTGAAACTATGTAAAACATTTCAATGCGAAAACAAATGCGATCATAATCGCAACCAAGGTAACAACTGATCCAACGGCATAATGATACCAAGCCTCGGTATGAATGGCATATTTTCTAATCTTTCTAGTCTTCAAGCGCATTGCATCCATCTTGATCTTGTGATCATCGACGACATCCGCAACATGCAACTCCAATATCATCTTCTCCTCCTCAATTTTTCTTATTTTTTCCTTCAAGAAATTGTTTTCTTCTTCAACTAAATTTAACCTCTCGACAATAGGGTCGGTTGGAATTTCTGGTTCAACAACCTCCTAGATAAATAAAATCTATGTCACATTGATCGGCATAATTGTCATAAACAATAAATGAACCAAATAGTTATGAAAAGATAATATATACCACATCTGAATCATAGACAGGACGAGGGCCGACGGGGGCGGATACCAAAACCATCGCACTATATAAGATGCAATAATAAAAGTAACAAAATAATACAAGTATCTATCTAAACATACAAGTAAGAATATTTTTCCTTTCAGAAAGAAGATAAGAACAAGAGGCTCACCACGATGGTGCCGGCGATGAGGCCGGCGCGGGTGATCGACGGCGGTGAAGACGGGTACGGGGCGTGACGGACCGCTAAACCTAGACAAATATTAAGAAAAATGGAGCTTGAAGGTCGAGCTTGGAGAGGAGAAAGCTTAAGTAGTGTGGCTCGGGCATTCCATCGAACACCTTGTGTGCATAGGAGGTGAGCTAGAGCACCACCAAGCCCTCTCCCCCTCGGCGGCCAGAAAAAACAGAGCAGTGTGCTCTGCTCTTACGTGAGGGGGTATATATAGGCACCTCATTGGTCCCGGTTGGTAGCATGAACCGGGACTAAAGGGCAGCCTTTGGTCCCGGTTCAAGCCACCAACCGAGACCAATGGTGGTGGGCCAGAAGCGAGGCCCATTGGTCTCGGTTCGTCCCACCAACCAGGACCAAAAGGTCCAGACGAACCGGGACCAATGGCCCACGTACCCCGGCCGGCCCCGGGGCTCATGAACCGGGTCCAATGCCACCATTGGTCCCGGTTCTGGACTGAACCGGGACTAATGGGCTGACCCGACCTGGACCAATGCCCCCTTTTCTACTAGTGCCCTCCGAAGCCTAGTGGTCGTTCCTCAACCTTGTGGCCTAGCCGGCCGGAGCCCAGCCCGCCTCTCCTTCCCGCCCACCCGGCAATCGGCTCCAGCCGTGCACCGGAGCCCCCTGTGTGCGCCCCGGCCCTATGGCCATCGCGTCTGCGCCCCTGACGGTTTGACCCGGCTGCCTGGCGCCCCTGCCTCCGGCGGTTCGGTCCTCTGCCCCCCTCCAAAGCCGACGGCCGCCGCCGCTGCTGACTCAGTCACCAGCAGGTCTCGCAGCAAGTGAGCAACCAAAATACCCCAATTTCTTGTATAGGGTTAGCTTTTTTGCACTGTGCTATCCAGTACATGAACACATACACAATTTTGCACATTGTTTCTACCTCAATTAGCTCTATTGATAGAAAATAATTTTTATTACCGAAATTTGGTGTGTTTGTAAGACCATATTGAGCTATTTTTACATGATATTGATAATTAGTTAGAACTTAGAAGGTTCACATGTCATATTGGTTATAAAAAAAGGGCGGGCCACCCCGTTGTCAAATTCCAGCTCCGCCACTGTCCCGCGTGCCGACAAATTAGCTCTATTCAAGGGAGCATCACGATGCCACGCCGAGCCGTCAATGGCGAACTCGAGGACGGCGAAACGGATGCTGCCGGCGGGAGTCAATGAAAGTACCTTCTGCACCATGATGTCGATAGCCCCATGGTGGGCACCAACTGTCGTGGATATAAATTTGAAAATACTACGGGGTTGTGTATGTAGAGGCAATCGTATATGTCAAATAGTATATATGTGTGTATGTTGAAAGATTTATACAGGTTCATGCCTTCTTCGTTGGAGGTAATACCCTACTCATGATAGAAGCAAAGGTGTCCCGTCTTTCGATGAGATGATGGATTTCGCTTTGGTGGAAGTCGACTTTGATGATCCGACTATGAACGTGCGAGGACGTCGCGCCTTAGCAATCACTAAACCAACTCTGAGAGGTTATTGACCACGCCGGAGCACGATCACCCTGACCACGAGGGTTTGTTTCCTGCGAACAAACGAAGAACAAGCAAGAATCTGAGATTGCAATCTGGATATTGCGAATATAAGATGAAAGCTTTATTGATCAAGGTGGGGTTCTGTGACGCCTTTGTCTGGTCGTTGAACACAAACGAAGTACGCGAAGTTGCAGCTATGGCGAATTTTAATCTAAACAAAACCCAAAGTCTAAACGGTGCCCTAAGGGCTGTATATATGGAGGAAGAGGGGGGGAATTTCGTGGCCCTTGGTGGAGGGGTCCGAAATCAACCCTATATATGGTTTCCCCACACATACGGACTCTAAAAATAGCCTATACTTATGTATTTCGAAATTACAAGGGCCTGTCCCAATAATAAGGTGACGCAGCACCTAGAATAGCCTCGGGACGAAATTTATGAAGTGGCATCTTGTATATTTCGTCCAAGGCTTCATGCACCCATTATGGTGGCTTCAAAGTCCTGAAATCATCACTTGTAACTCCGTTCTTGTTCCCCTTGCGCATGGCATCATCTCCATGCTTGTTCTTGCTCCAATGTTCATCCTTCTCCAAGCTAGGCCCTTCATTTGTAAGCAAAACAAATGTATCCAATTTAGGCAGCATCATATTCTCATGAACATTAGAATCATTACCAAGAAACGAAAGTACCTGATAATTTAATTGGCGTGCGCGAGCTCTAGTAATTGGTCCCGTATATGTAGCAGTAGGGGTTGTGGGTGTAACAATGGTATTGATGTCCTCATCATCCTCCCCTTCTTGAAATGAAGTCGTCCTCGACGGAAGCTCATCTTCCTCACCCAAATAAGGCTTCAAATCTGCAATGTTAAAAGTGGGACTAACCCCAAAATCTACAGGCAGCTCAAGTTTATATGCATTATCATTTATTTTCTCTAACACCTTAAAGGGACCATCAGCACGTGGCATTAGCTTTGATTTGCGCAAATCAGGAAATCTATCCTTACGCAAATGTAACCAAACAAGATCTCCAGGTGCAAACACAACATGTTTTCTACCCTTATCTCCAGCAAGTTTATATTTAGCATTCATACGCTCAATGTTTTCCTTAGTTAACTCATGCATCTTTAAAATCAATTCAGCATGTTGTTTAGCATCAAAATTAACCTTCTCCAAAGATGGAAGAGGCAACAAATCAATAGGTGCACGAGGTAGGAAACCATACACAACTTCAAAAGGGCACATCTTAGTAGTAGAATGCAATGAACGATTATAAGAAAATTCAATATGAGGCAAGCATTCCTCCCACATTTTCTTATTACTCTTCAAAACAACCCTAAGCATAGTAGACAATGTTCTATTGACTACTTCAGTTTGTCCATCAGTTTGGGGGTGACAAGTAGTACTAAAAAAGCAGTTTAGTCCCCAACTTAGCCCATAAACATCTCCAAAAGTGGCTAAGAAATTTAGTATCACGATCTGAAACAATAGTATTTGGCACACCATGCAAGCGAATAATTTCACGAAAGAACAAATCAGCAACATTAACAGCATCATCGCTTTTATGACATGGTATAAAGTGTGCCATTTTCGAGAATCTATCCACAACAACAAATATGCTATCCCTCCCCTTCTTTGTTCGAGGTAAACCTAAAACAAAGTCCATAGATATATCCTCCCAAGGAACACTAGGTACAGGCAAAGGCATATATAAACCATGAGGATTGAGTCGTGACTTAGCTTTTTGACATGTAGTGCATCGAGCAATAAAACGCTCAACATCCCGTCTCATCTTTGGCCAAAAGAAATATGTAGCAAGTACGTCCTCCGTCTTTTTCACGCCAAAGTGTCCCATTAATCCTCCTCCATGCGCCTCCCGCAATAACAAAAGACGAACGGAGCTAGCTAGAATGCATAGCTTGTTAGCATGAAACACAAATCCATCGTTAACGACAAACTTGTTTCACATTCTTCCTTCTTTACAATTCTGCGTTACATCTTTAAAATCAGCATCATGCACATGTTGATCTTTGATGGTCTCCAAACCAAATATTTTGAAGTCAAGTTGTGAAAGCATAGTATAGCGACGAGACAATGCATCAGCAATAACATTTTCTTTTCCCTTCTTGTGTTTAATGACATAAGAGAAAGTCTCAATGAATTCAACCCATTTAGCATGTCTACGATTCAGTTTAGCTTGACTTTTATATGTTTCAAAGATTCATGATCAAAATGTATAACAAATTCTTTGGGCCATAAATAATGTTGCCATGTTTCTAAAGTCCGAACAAGAGCATATAATTCTTTATCATAAGTAGAATAATTCAGACTAGGCCCACTCAATTTTTCAGAAAAGTATGCAACAGGTTTGCCATCTTGTAATAACACACCTCCTAATCCAATTCCACTAGCATCACATTCAAGCTCAAAAGTCTTATTAAAATCAGGAAGTTGGAGTAAAGGAGCATGTGTCAACTTATCTTTCAATACCGTGAAGGCTTCTTCCTGTGCGGTACCCCAAAGAAAAGACACATCTTTCTTTGTAAGCTCATTGAGAGGTGCAGCAATGGTGCTGAAATCTCTCACAAAACGTCTATAGAATCCAGCAAGGCCAAGAAAACTCCTCACTTGTGTGACCGTTTTGGGCTGCGGCCAACTCTCAATACCTTCAATCTTGGCTTTATCAACTTCAGTTCCCTGTGGAGTAACAACATAGCCAAGAAAAGATACTCGGTCGGTGCAAAAGGTGCACTTCCCAAGGTTACCAAACAAACGTGCATCACGTAGAGCAATAAAAATAGCACGTAAATGTTCCAAATGTTCTTCCAAAGATCTGCTATAAATCAATATGTCATCAAAGTAAACTACCACAAATCATCCAATGAAAGCACGTAAAACTTCGTTCATTAATCTCATGAAAGTACTAGGTGCATTAGTTAATCCAAAAGGCATGACTAACCACTCATATAATCCAAACTTAGTTTTAAATGCTGTTTTCCATTCATCTCCCAATTTCATACGAATTTGATGGTATCCACTATGCAAATCAACTTTGGAGAATATTGTAGAGCCACTCAATTCATCAAGCATATCATCTAGCCTAGGAATAGGATGACGATAACGAATAGTAATATTATTAATGCCTCTACAATCAACACACATACGTGATGTACCATCCTTTTTCGGCACTAGAATAATAGGAACAGCACAAGGACTAAGGGATTCGCGTATATAACCTTTGTCGAGAAGCTCTTGTACTTGACACATAATCTCCTTCGTCTCTTCTAGATTGGTACGGTATGGTGCACGGTTTGGCAGTGAAGCACCGGGAATTAAGTCAATCTGATGCTCAATCCCTCGAATAGTCGGTTATCCCGGTGGCACGTCTTGTGGAAAGACGTCAGCGAACTCCTGCAAAATGTTAGTGACAGCAGGAGGCAAAGAGGAAGGCACGTCCTCGAATGAAAATAATGCCTCTTTGCACACAAAAGCATAGCAAACAGATTTGCTGAAATCTAGCTCATCAATATCAGATTTGGTGGCAAATAAACATGCACTTTTCAATTTAATTTCAGAAGCAACACTAGATGGTTTATTATTAGGCTTCATTTGTTGCTCAAATTCTTTTGCCACAATCTGATTTTCACTCTTATTCTTCTCCTGTTTTGCTTTATTAGCTCTATTAATATCATCTTTCAAAATGGAATCAAGAGTCATAGGAAGCAAAGTAATATTTTTATCCTTATGAACAAGAGTATAGTGATTGTTTCTACCATGGTGTACAGAATTTTTATCAAATTGCCATGGTCTACCAAGTAATAAGGAACATGCTTGCATAGGTACCACATCACAATCAACATAATCAGCATATGTAGAGATACTAAAATGCACACGAACAGTATGTGTTACCTTAACCTTGCCGCTGTTGTTGAACCATTGGATGTAGTAAGGATGTGGATGTGATCTTGTGGTGAGAGAAAGCTTCTCCACCATCTCCATGCTAGCCAAGTTGTTGCAGCTCCCTCCGTCTATTATGACACGCACAGAACGTTCCTTCACAACTCCCTTGGTATGGAACAAATTGTTCCTCTGATTTTGCTCAGCTTGTGTGACCTGCACACTCAAAACACGTTGAGCAACTAAACATTCATACCTGTCAGCGTCTTCAGGAGCCATGTATTGCGTCTCATGATCAGAATCATCTCCACCATGTTCTTCACGTGTAATAAGAGCCAAAGTCTCCTCATCATAGTCACTAGCGGACTCATATCCACCACCCTCGATAGCAATCATCACACGCGGAGATTTGCATTCTCTCGCATAATGACCTCCTCCCTTACAATGACGACAAATAATATCACTTGTGTGCCCTGTTGATGCCATGGAAGAAGAAGAACTCTGTGCAGGCCCGGCAGGTGCGCTCTTGGCAGATAATGGTGGTTGTGCCTATTTTCTTGTATCACGGCTGGAGGAGGCACCTGATTGAGGTGCTGGTGCGGTTGAAGTAGAAGATGCATGCAGTGTCCATGATGAAGGCCGGCCTGCAAAAAAGTTAGTTCGCGCCAATGCTTGTCGATCCTGCACTTCACGTTCAGCTTTACAAGCAAGATGGAATAAACGAGTGATATTAGTATACTCCTTATAGTCTAGAATGGTCTGAATCTTTCTATTTAATCCACCCAGAAAACGTGCAAGCATAGCTTCATTCTCCTCAATAATACCACATCGAATCATGCCAGTTTGTAATTCCTGATAATATTCTTCTACAGAATTTTTCCCTTATCTTAAATGCTGCAATTTTTGAAGCAATTCACGTTGATAATATGGTGGAACCCAACGCGTACGCATAGCAGTTTTCAAAGCAGCCCAAGTAGTTGGAATATGATATAATCTACAATGTTCAGGCCACCAGACACATGCAAAACTAGTGAAAGCACAAACAGCAGCAGCAACCCGTCTCTCCTCGGGATATTGTAAACATGTAAAACGTTGTTCAGTTTCTAACTCCCAAGTAAGATATATATCAGGAACATATCTACCCTCAAATGGTGGAATATTCAATTTCAGTTTAGGAATATGGACATCATCTCGTACCTGAGGTGGTGGTGCAGGCCTACCATTACGAATATATACCTGAGGTCGACCTGCTGGTGGTGGTGCTGGTGGCTGCACATAGTTCGGATTTTGATCAACCTCATCCTCATAATCGCCCGCATACTCATCATCCTCCTGGGTACCAGCAGCAGCAGTAGCACGAGCCAAAGAAGCATCAACAACAGGAACAGCAACACCAGAAGTTTGGCCATCCTCAATAGGAACACGCTTCGCTCGTCCATACTGATTAGAAAAGAGGCGTTGTTGTTGTTGTTGTTGCAGAGGTGCGATAGGTGCAGCCGGCGGTGGTGGTGGAAAACGCGCGAGCAATTCATTAAACTTGCTATCAAGCTTCGTTTCGAACGTCTTCTCAATGCCATCTACCTTCTCCATGGCCTCGTCAAATCTGTTTAGCACATCTTGCACCTGTCCACTCATCATTTGCTGAAATTTATCATGTAGCCATTTGTTCGTCACGTTCTCCCAATCAGTCCCATCGGCTTGTGATCCTACCATGGTTAGCAGCAAATAGAAACACACAAGAATATGATCCTACAGACTACTAAGAAGTGGTGGTGGTGTATCACAAACCCGTCAAGCAAATCTCAAATTCTTACCAGTTCTTACCCAACAGCAGGTGGTGATCGGCAACTGTTGTAGTCAAAACTCTCAAAGCTTGGATAGAGCGATTACCAAGGAGAGTCAAACGCTCGACGTAGATGTATGTGGAGCTGGGAAGGCTTATAATATGGTAGCAAAAAAGGATCAGCAATAATCAATTCAGAGATGCAAAGTTGAATAAACGCTCAACGACGGTACTGTGCTGGTCCTAGGCTAGACTGTACTAGAGACGCGAGCCTAGAACACTAACAAAATCACGGGGCTGCACGTAAACAAGGGAAAAGCACACTCTGGTTTTTTTTCGCTCTTTTTTTGCGCTGCTTTTTTTTGCGAAAAAACACTATAATGGCGAGTGTCTCAAAACTCTTCCCAGGTCAAACTGACAGGATGGGCACGAAATTTTTTTTACCAATTTTTTTTTCGACTGCCCGGACCCAAAAACTGAAAACGGGTCAAAAAAAACTTTCTATAACGGCGACTGTCTCAATACGCTTAGAAACACCTAAAAATAGGATAGCCAGAAATTTTTTCGACAAGTGCATTTTCGAAAAATTTTGGGCCTAAACGGAGGGTGGTTTCCGGACTCTTTTTTTTTCTGAAACCTACTCCGGCAAGGAAACACGAATCGGAATCTAGATGGATCTCGAAAACAAACCTAATATGACAAGAACTCGGATTGGTGGTGGATATATGGTGGTAGATGGCAGCGGTGGTGGTATATGACAGCGGTAGTGGTATATGGATACGGATTTGAAGCGGTGGTGGTAGATGGCAGGGGCGATGATGATGGTGCGGCGACGGCGTGATAACTTATGACCAGAACTCGAAACTCTAAAAGACTAGACTCTAAGACCAGCAACTAGACACGACGATGCAACCGCAAATTCAACAAAGCAAAACCCTAAAAAGATTATGCAATGGCTCAGACTGATTCAGATATGATGAACTAACCCTAATTTTTTTGTGGCTTTTTCATGGACTATAGGTATAAAGAAAAGACTTGATCTAAACTACGAAAAACTGTAAAATCTCACCGAGCAACCTGGAGCTCTGATACCACTTGATAGAAGCAAAGGTGTCCCGTCTTTCGATGAGATGATGGATTTCGCTTTGTTGGAAGTCGACTTTGACAATCCGACTACGAACGTGCGAGGACGTCGCGCCTTAGCAATCGCTAAACCAACTCCGAGAGGTTATTGACCACGTCGGAGCACGATCATCCTGACCACGAGGGTCTGTTTCCTGCGAGCAAACGAAGAACAAGCAAGAATCTGAGATTGCAATCTGGATATTGCGAATATAAGATGAAAGCTTTATTGATCAAGGTGGGGTTCTGTGACGCCTTTGTCTGGTCGTTGAACACAAACGAAGTACGCGAAGTTGCAGCTATGGCGAACTTTAATCTAAACAAAACCCAAAGTCTAAACGGTGCCCTAAGGGCTGTATATATGGAGGAAGAGGGGGGGAATTTCGTGGCCCTTGGTGGAGGGGTCCGAAATCAACCCTATCTCTGGTTTCCCCACACATACGGACTCTAAAAATAGCCTATACTTATGTATTTCGAAATTACAAGGGCCTGGCCCAATAATAAGGTGACGCAGTACCTAGAATAGCCTCGGGATGAAATTTATGAAGTGGCATCTTGTATATTTCGTCCAAGGCTTCATGCACCCATTATGGTGGCTTCAAAGTCCTGAAATCATCACTTGTAACTCCGTTCTTGTTCCCCTTGCGCATGGCATCATCTCCATGCTTGTTCTTGCTCCAATGTTCATCCTTCTCCAAGCTAGGCCCTTCATTTGTAAGCAAAACAAAATGTATCCAATTTAGGCAGCATCATATTCTCATGAACATTAGAATCATTACCAAGAAACGAAAGTACCTGATAATTTAATTGGCGTGCGCGAGCTCTAGTAATTGGTCCCGTATATGTAGCAGTAGGGGCTGTGGGTGTAACAATGGTATTGATGTCCTCATCAACTCTTGTGGTGCTCTTTCTCTTGGTATAGATTACAACATTGTTGAGTAACACGGTATTGAATGCATTGTGGGGGGTCACGGTATCCTAGGACACAACCAACCGTAGGCCATCCAACTATGTTTCTTGGTGACCGACTGTTGGATCTCATCCATTAGGGGGTTCGTAAACCAACTGTAGACACTTGGTTCCTTAGAAACTATCTCCCCTGGTATGGTATCTGACGCCATGAGCTAGTGTCGCAATGCGACTTGTGTATAGCCCTTGGCTCATTGTCGTCAGGACTATATTTCTTGGTGGGCTTAGGCCTTAGGCTAGGCCATATATGTGCTTGGGCGTACCCCTTAGATATAACCCGACCCATTTTGCCCTCGGTGGTTCTCAGGCGTACCTCCCCTATAGTTGACGATCAAATCTAGTTGACGCCCACATGTGTCAGCCGGGGGAGCCAACGACCGCTGGTGAGCAAGACAGGCCATCCCAGTTCGTTGTGCGCCGCTGCGTTCGTTGTCCGCTGGTTGTCGTTCTTTTCATCGTGGTTTTTGTTTGTTTTTTCTAGTTCTTTCAGGTTCTTTCTGTTTTTTGTTTGTTCTGATTTTTTCTTTTCCCCTTTTTATTTTTTAGTACACCGTGAACATGTTTTTAATGCACAGGGAACAATTCATTAATATACTATGATCATATTTTTAGTACACCACTAATTTTTTGTAATATAACATACTTTAAATATTTCTTTTAATACACATCGAACATTTTTCTAATATATGGTGAACTTTTTTATTATATGGTGAACACATTTTTGTAAAGTGGAAAAGTTTCAAGAATACTATTTTTTTATTTTTTAACAGAATTTTAAATATTTAGCCTAAAAAGCCCTTTTTTGGAGAAACCCCGATTAAAAACCGAAAATAATAATAATAAAAACTCACGCCAGAGTGGGCCGTTCTCCTGTTTGGAGGCCAAACGTTCGAACTGGACCGGCCCACGACGTACGCGCCTGTTTTTTCCTTTTCATGCCCCGAGTCCTCCGATACAGCTAGGGCCGTTCCGCCGCCGCCGCCGTCTCCTCCGCTCTTCCCTTCGCCGCTGGCCTCCGCGCCCCACCTCCGCCTTCGAGTTCTCCCGCCTCGCCGCAGTGCCGAGCGCGTTCTTCCTCTGCCGCGCTGCCTCTTTCACCGGCCGCCGACCGACGGCAAGCCACTGCCTCCTGTACCGTCGAACCGCGTCGCGCCGTTGCTGCACGCGGAGGAGGAGGCCCCCATCTTACCGTCTGCACACCTCCCTTCGGAAACTAACCGCTGCACATCTCTCCGCTCCAGTGACTGGCGGCGTGCACCTCGGCAACTTCACCCGTTGACCGTCTTCTCCACCGTGCCGGACACTCAGCAATCAGGCAACGTAAGTCCCCAGCTCGTCTCATCCTCTGCCTCAAATCTTTGTTCAATTTATACTAGTTCTATATGTAGATCAAAGATCATACATGGATGCTTTTCTTGGAGATTCTAGCACTTCTACTGGTTCTGTATGTCGAATTGTAGATGATACATGGATGCTTGGTCTGTTGTTCATACATGGATGCTTTGTGTGTGTGCTGTCAATTATGGTTTCTGCCGAAAACCAAGCTGAATTCCTCGGTTAACTGAAATGTCGGTTTTCACTTTTTGACTGCCTAATTCAGTTACCACATAGCACTAACTGAATTTCAAAATAAACCGAATTGTACTAACCGAAATTTTGGTTTCTACCCAGGCCTAGCCGCCACATACCCTTTCCGTCCTCATCGGCCACCGCCGTTTCCTAAAGAAAGCAAGCGCTGCCGAAAAGTAGGTCCTAGCTGGGAGTTCAAGCACTGGGGTCAGGAAGGGAAGCGAGGCGAGCTGTCAATCGGGATGGAGGCGATGGTGCGGAAGGTGCAGCAGAGGGTGAGGAAGGCACGGGAGGAGACGGAGCGTTGGGACGACCTCAACTCCCGCCTCCTCTCCCAGTTCTCCAACGCCACGACCATCATCACTCGCCTTCCGGTACATTTCATTCTCCTCAGATCCTCTTTGTGCTTATTTGCATTCTACTTTTATGCAGCGTCTCCGGTGATGCGCTGCGCATGATCAATTCACAGCTGTGATGGGGTTTGAGAAATCTAGTGATAGGTGGTTACAGTAGCTTCAGTTAATGAGCAGTACCAAATTTTAGGAATAGTGATCCCTGATATTGCTGCATTGTGATTTTGTGATTCTTTACTCTCCGGAGGAATTTTAAATTCTTACTCATCTCATGTGTTAGGTACTTGGAGATGCTAAAAACTATGGTGTCCTGCGGTGTGTACCCAACATCAGGGAGGATCTCTTGGGGAAGCAGATGGAGAGCCTGGAGCTCATCTTTGTTTTGATGAGGGAAACTTTGTAAGATGCTGTCACTTTTGTTTTAACCGCTTTTTGTAACTCTAGAAGCTTGTGCGATGAAATTGTTTTGAGTTGGTGTTACAATGCTGCTGCATTTTCTCAGGGAGGAGTTCAGTGGCATTGCCAAAGGTTTGAGCAAAGTGTTGCGTGATACTAATCAGATGGTGAGGGGTGGATCGGCACTCAGTGCAAAACAGTTGCAGTTACAAGTGGGAATTTTGCCAACTATCGCAGACTGCTTGGATGGGCTACGAACGCTGTCAGATATGCACCAGGCTGAGTAAGAACCAAGTGAAATTCCTTCACCAAACCTGCTGAAGCTTGACCACATTCCCGATTTTTTTTATTTTTTTTCTATTTTTTTGCCAAATAACATGAATCTGGCTCACTTGACCACATTCCTTCTGGTTGAATAGAAGATTGTTGCACTATTGCTGATATGTGCATTTGCCATCTCGTATATGGCCAGTTCACCAATACTGTCTCTTAGCATTTTGTTTTCGCTTGTGTCATATGTAAAAATGCTATTTTTCTAACAATTCATTGATATACGTCTTACTCTTTTTATCATAGCAGAAGCTACTTCTTTACTGACAATGCATTGATATGCCAGGTATGCGCTAAAATCATCGATCATCTCTTTGTTGACATGGACAAGCAGGCAAGTTGGAGTTTATGGCCACTAAACTATCTTTTCATCTCCTTATATTAGTTTTATTCCCTGTAATTCTGTATCTCTGTTAGTTTACCAAGACTGATCTCCTTCCCATCCCTTAAAACTAGCAGCTATCCAAATCTCGATTCTTATCTTTCGTCATTGACTTTTGGTGCCCTTTCCTTTGCAGTTCAAGTGATATCGCTGCAATGCGCCAACTCTTGGTAGACCAACCGAACATACCAAAAGATGAAGGTAAGAAACGAAACAATAGTACTGAAAACATGTTTTTTTTTACTAATGGTTTGATCTAATGCTTTTCCACTCCATTTTCCTCATTTTGCAGTGCAATCTATTTTCGACATTATATTTGCAGATGAAATTTGTTAGGTTGGGTGTGTGTTGGTGTGTCCTACTATCTGGAGCCTTATTACCCAGACATATTGAAGGCATTGTATTTTGATCTACTTTCTCATCTAGACAAAGCATGAAGGTGGCTGCAGGTTCAGGTTTCCCAATTGCTGACAAAGCGCAAGCTGGAATTATTTTACGGAACCATTTAGCTTGTGGCAATGTTCTGTCTCGTTGTATGGTCAAAGTCTTTATTTCTGGAATTTGGTATCAATCAAACTATTGATGTGCTGCAACTTAAAGTGGTCTGGTGAAAGCGCCTTGAGGAAATACTGTAGTTACTGGAAGTTTCCTGTGCGAAGCTGCTACTGTGCGGACTATTATGACCTAGCTTTGCTCGTTTGACCCTTTTGTTCTCGGTTTTATGTAACTATATCAGTCCTGGAGATTGCAAGTTATCAAACCTTTTTATTGAGAAATATTTCTTTCAAACTTGTAAATGCCAAATTACGGAATGTGAATGGACAAATTGTGCTGGGTTTCTCTTTCATAAAGTTCTTCCAAGAGAAGAAACCCTTGCCGCGGCCGGCCACCGTTTCAGAAAATGTTGTTCTGTGGTATACTGATAACTGGTCAACACTCAACTGGCAGCTTGGTGAAAGAGAAACTGCTCATAATTCAGATGGAACGCAAATCAACACTCGTCGTGTGTTCAAATTGTTTCCAAATTGCGGCCCTGTGTTTCGTAGAGTAGATGCTCGTCGTTCCTGGTCACATTTTTCTCTCGTCGCCTCGCGGGGGATGGTGGCCTGCGGAGTTCGGATCTGGATCGACCAGCGGGGTTCGGTTCATCGCGGCCGTCCGGATTTTGAATTGGACGGCCCACGTCGGCGGCAGAGCACATGTCAGCACGAGCGCCCTTCCCGTCGTGCGCTCGGCCCCCTCCCCTCCCCACCCAATGTCCATCCCCCGCCGATCGCCGCCGCCGACATCGCCGCCGTGCTCCGGCCTCCTCGGCGCCCTCCACCACAGCGTCTCGGCCGGCCACGCCTCCGCCGCCGTCTCCCTCCTGCCCACCCTCTCCCGAGCCGGCCTGCGCCCGCCCTTCCCGCTCCTCTCCTCGCTCGCCCGCCTCCTCCTGCTCCGCCGCGCCGCGCCGTCCTTCCCCGCCCTGGCAGGCCGCCTGCTGCTCTACATACGCCTCGCCGGCCTCAAGCATTTCGTCCCCTCCTCCACCCAGCTCGCCAACCACCTCCTTTCTCTGCATTTCCTCCTCGGCCGGCCGCGCGACGCCCGCCGCCTGTTCGCCAGAATGCCCCGCCACAGCGTGTACTCCTGCAATGCCATGTTAGCGGGGTACGCCCACCTCTCCCTCGCAGCTCCGGCGGCGGAGATCTTTGCGGCTATGCCGCATCACGACCTCACCTCCTATAACTCTGCTATGCTTGCGCTCGCGGGCGGTGGAGAAATGCGGGGAAGCTTGGTGCTGTACTCCGACCTCCGGCACACGTCTCCTTCCCTTGGCTACAGCGATCACACCTTCTCGGCGCTCCTGGTGGCGTGCGCTGGTCTCATGGACAGGGGCCTTGCTAGGCAGCTCCATGCCCATTTATCTCATCTTGGGTTCTTGTCTGATATTGACATCGCCAGTTCCCTTGTTGATGTGTACAGAAAATGTGGCTGCATTGCTGATGCACATAGGCTGTTCGACGAGATGCCTGTGAAAGACTTGCGCATGTGGACATCAATAGTTTGCGGCTACGCAGAGGATGGCCAGATGAGTCCTGCTCGTCAGATCTTTGATCAGATGCAAAAAAGGAGTATCATTTCATGGAATGCTCTCATGGAGGGATATGTTCGTCATGGACAGGCAGCAGAAGCATTGAGTATTTTTAAGCATTTGATCAAGGATGGTCTTCAACCAGATCAGTCCACCTTCAGTAGCGCTTTGTCTGCTTGTGCAGCTATTGGTTCAGTGACACATGGTAAGCAGATCCATGGGATGTTGCTACAAACTGGTTTTGATCCCAGTGTAATTGTTCTTAGCTCACTCATTGACATGTACTCGAAAGGTGGTTATCTGGCCGGTGCCAGGCAGGTTTTCAGTCTAGCATGTCAGGAGAGGAGGGATACTGTGCTGTGGAATGCAATGTTATCTGCTCTATGCCATCATGTCCATGGACAGGACGCGATAGGATTGTTTGTTCAGATGATTCGGGAGCGAGTGAAGCCTGATGCTAACACATTTTTGCTAGTTTTGACAGCTTGTTGCCATTGCGGCCTAGTTGATGAAGGCATGAATTTCTTGGAGTTGATGAGCAAGAGATACAGGATTGTTCCAGGAGAAGACCATTATGTTTGTGTGGTGGATTTGATCAGCTGTTCATCCCGTTCATGTGATGAAGTAGTTGAATGGATCAGAAGTTCACCATTCGGTTCTAGCAAACAAGCTTGGGAAACTTTGGTTGGGAAATGCGCGATAAATGGCAACGCAGAGTTGATGAGTAAAGCAGAGGAGCAGCTAGCCGAACTAGACAGTCCAAAATAAATGAGTGCTTGCTCTTCAAAGTTTGTTTTGCGAGGTTATCTCCCTTGACTCCCATGTTGAAGAAGGCTCAGGCAGACAAATTACTTTGTGATAAGAACTTTGGCATGGTGAAAGCTGTTTGTTCTTTGCACAGGAGACATTCTTTTGTGAACAGAGACTGGATAAGTGCATCCCTGAACAAGTGTGATGTAGCAGTGGCATCATAAAGAATCGGTGGTGAAGGGACCTGCAGACATGGGCGTTCTGCTGGGCCTGGTGTAATTGAAGGAAGAGGGAACGGATATTCTTGAGCAAATAATGCTGCGGCTTGGCATACCAAGTAAAGAGTGAAAAAGCGATTTCACAAATATTGTCAAGCTAACATCGCTTTGTCATGTCACATGCCAATGGACACAGGACACACCGAAACAGGAAGCTCAGCATTACTATTTTTCTGCGCTACATTCACTTGAAAGTTTGTAGGTACAAATAATTCATCATCCATATTGTATCTGCATCTGTGTCCAGTTTTAGAAAATGATGTACAGATACCTTGCATTACAGCAAGGAAATATGATTTTGCTCAGGTTAGCATGTAGTTGTGTCCACAGGATTACATGGCAGATGAAACAAATAAACATAGGCTATTGCAAATTTAGCAATATATTTCTGATGCTGGTGCATAAATCATGTATGTTGTTTGTGTACAAATATGTGTGACAAAGCTAATCCATAAACATGGATGTTGTTTTTCTTTTGCTTCTACAGGTGATACATTCATTTCATATGCGTACCTAAGATATAAACTGTAACATTTCATATACATACTCCATAAATATGGATGTTGTTGTTCACAGGATTACAATGGCAGATGTTGTGTACAAACATGTTTCTGCTGCAAAATGCCATCATGTTCAACAACGTACATGGTACATCAAATATCTTAAAGAAGCAGACAAAATTCCCTAGAAAAGCCTAACTATGTATGTTGAGAATTGCGCTATCTGCTTGGATGTTGCAACCAGCAAAATGATGCCAAAGCCTTCAAGTCTGTAATACTTCATGAAGCTATTGGTAATGATTGACCCATACTGGCACAGAGTATACCAGAGTTCCCAGCACGAAAGAGAGCACGAAGGTCGCTGCAGCATAGACAAAGGCCCTACCAATCTGTCCGCTGCTTCGCATAGCATAGATTTCAGCAGCAAAAGTAGACACTGTGCTCAAGCAGCCAAGGAAACCAAACTGTATGCCATTAAGAACAGTTGTCGAACGCTTTGTATTCACCTACAGAAAGACTAAACCAATCAGAGAGATAGCAACGCAATTTACATAAACCGTATAAACACATGCTTTAGCTATCATACCGCTTTGGCGGTCACAGCCAGTGATGCCATGATACCCGCAGCAAGAACATTGGCTACAAGTGTCCCAATGGGCAGCCATTTGAGGGATCTCTGTTTGCCGATTCCCTGGCCATTGAGCCTTGCCAAGTACCAGCGTAACCAAACGCCTGGAGGCGCAACCGAGCACCCCAACCATAGTACAGCGCCATCATCAAGATTGCGCACCTTTATTATGGCCAACACGATACTCAGAACCCACACAAAAGAAAGCAAAATCATCATAACTGCTATAAGCACAAAATGTTTAGTCCTAGTGTTGACTTTCAGCTGCTCCCAGTTACAGTTGCTTCCTATTGAACTATTTTCCTTGATGCATTTCAGGATCCAGCTTCGTAGGCGCTCACCTGTTTCGGCGCCCACCCTGATGGACTCATTGACGATGAACATTCCTGAGTAGGTTAGTGTTGTTAATCATCAAAAGAATGATTTCCCTTATGTCTTTACTTAGCGGTAACTAATTTTGGACTAATAGCACTTTATAGAAAATTATGATGAGGTACCTAATACTATGCCAGCTATGGCATATGCCCAATGGTCTTTGGAAGACATGCTAACCATCGCTTGATTCCACCCACTGAAGGTGGTAAGGCTTCCCATGTATCCGGTTGTGATTCCAACAATGAGATGTTCAGATATGTGCCGAATGTCAGTCTTAAAGATTATCCCAAACCAGGCCATCAGGAAGGATCCTAGCTGATGCACAAACATTTGGGCATTAACATGCGTCAGTACAGCCCAAATCCCTGGTGTTTTTTTTACTTGAGCAGGTACAGGATAGAACATACCATGTTTGATGGAAGATCAAGGTACAACGGGCTTTGGTTGGAGGTGAGTGCCAGGCAGCCTGGGCCGAACAGCTTTTGGAGCCCGTACCTTGTAAATACCTAATTTGGACATCAAAAACATAATTATGGTAATGGAAAGGGATGGTACCACGGTAAATGTTTTCTGAACGCATGCATGGGTTTAAAGTAAAAATGTCCCCTGAACTTTCATCAATCTTCCGCTACATTTATGTACACTAAGGAAGACCACTTAGTAATTAATACCTAATACAAACAACAGTAGACAACGATTTGGAGAGTTACCCCGAATGATCCAAAGGCGGCTAAATGGATCAGGTAAGAAGCATAATCTAGCCTCCGAGAAAGCATATATTGTTCAACCTGCAGGAAAGCATAGACATGTTCATTTTAGAATCTATAGCACAACGTACAGCCTTGCAATAGTGCTAGACAGCATAATCATTTGATTGATTATTGCAAGCAATCACTCAACTCAAAGTACAATTTTGTACCTTGCCTGATGAGCTCTCGCCCTTTGGCTCCAGAGAAGACTCAGGTGCTGGCAGACCTGTGCCATGTGAGCTGTAGCCATGGATTCGATTATCTCGGACAGGATGTTGATCCAATGTATTTGCCATATCTTCATCGGCCTCATCTTCCAAGGCTAGCACTCGGTCACCACTGTCAATGACCTGAGCCAAAGCCGAGCTATCAGCATGACCAAGCAACTGGTCTGCTGACTGAAGGGAATGCCTCATTGAGTTCAGGATCGAGTCGCCCATCTCGCGAGAGAGGCTGATGGATCCCCTTGAACTGGGCCTGCTACTTCTCCTACTTAGCAGTGAGCCTGACCTAGCAGCCGAAGGATGGCCAGCGGAATCCATGGATTCACTTCTTACATAGCCCAGCCGATTCCCCTCAAAAACATGGCTCCTAGTTGAAGAGTCCTCCATCATGCAAGCTCGCTTTTCCAGCTAGCTACAAGAGATGTAAGAGCACTGCCACAGAAAAAGAGAGTAGTTTTTCAAAATCAATCGCCACCAATCCATGCCTTATAAAATCAGGAAGCAATAGGAACCAGACAATGAGCAGGACAAAGAGATAGATTGGGGGTATATTTGTTGGGTGAAGCTGGACCAATCACATCAAAAACATATTAGTACCGCACAAGGTCATGGAAAATCTTTTTGAAAATTCACAAACTCCTTTCTCTAGCCAATCCCAACGAGTTCAAAACATATTAGTAGTGCCCAGCAAAGTTCAGAAAGTAAGAAGAAAAAACACTAGCTCAAAATTTTAACAAAAGGTGAAAATAACATAGCTGGTTATATACTGAAGGGCACATAAAGAACTCTGAAAAAAGATTCCTGGCACATACACATGGGGTACTGAACTAACTATACTGATCAGTGAAGTGATCATACGCAGGGATAGGGTATACCAGCTGAAAGCAAGATCAAGAGCCCAAGACAACAATAGCCAATCAGTGGGATCAAAATCCAAAAGAAGAGCCAAAGTGTGGAGCCACCACCAGAATTTAACAGAAGAGCTAACTAACCAGTGAAATAATTAAGTAGATGCAGACAGCGGTGACGGCACCATTTCAATCAGCACGGCGCTTAGCGAAACATGTGGCGTCTGCTAATTAGGCTGCTACTGGATAAACAAATGAATTTCCAGAAGAGAAGCTAGTGCAAAGGAGCTGGCCTTTTTGACATGGACACTAAACTAATTGTGAACCCAGTCTAATCCCCGGCGCCTTTAGCTGCCGAAGCGCACTCGCTTGGTCAAGGAAGGTGGGAGGGAGATCGGCGGGACCCCACGCCGCCCGCGTACCCGCCGTCGCCGGTCGTTTTTCGCCGTCTCAGAAAAGGGCGGGCGCATCCTTCTACTCGTATAATGGTCGCGAGCCATGCCTGTATCTTGCGGCTTCTTTGTTGATCGGATTTAACCATCTACAGGAGCAGGAGAGAGAAAGGTGGAGGAGGGGAGGAGAGAACCTGTTGGGGTTGAAGCTGACGGCGGAGGACGGCGGGTGGCTCGTACGGAGGGGGTGAGCGCGCGTGGCCGGCGGTGAGTCGAGGAGGTCGTCTCCGTGCATACTCCTCATTTTTATAGGTGGAAAACGGAATCACTGGAGAACAGAGCCTGTGGACGGACGGGAATGGGATGGGTATGAACGGACTGTGTGGTGATGGCAATGGACGGCTCCGATCGGATGGGATCTTCTCATGACTCACGATTCTGCTTCCTGCTGAAAGAGTGAAGACGGGTTTCAGAGCTTCTCCCACGTCGACATTTTCAAATGTTTACGGACATTTGCGCCATTTAAAGTTATTCCTCAAATATTTTTTATTTATATGGTCTTTTTCCTTTACTGAGTTAAATCAATCAGTAACATTTTAACGATATATTTAGTACCTACAACAAATACAACCAGAAGCAATTTCATTGTATGTTCAACAAGTTTTATAATTAGCATCCATCAAACAAGCAGAAGGACTGATTTTTCGAACCGAATGAATCATTTTTGCCTCCGCATAGTTTGCGAAGATGCTGCTACGCTATTGGTGTACAAACTTCGCCACATCGGGATCCAAGTCACCAGTCTTCACGTATAAGACCTTGGACTTGCATGCTTGCTTGACGGCAAGCTTTTTCTTCTCGAGGTCAACTTTTTCTTTTTTGCATCTCCATGAACGTGTTAAACATCTTCGCCTTTTCTTCTCCTTGGCCTTTGCCTCATCTTCTTCAACATGATGTCCTCTCACTTGTCTGTCATCTTGGTCGACATCCCTTCACGCTTCACCTTCATTCTCATGTTTCTTCTCACTCGACCTCGGCACACTGGTGGCCGGTACAAGCCCTCCCCCATTTCATCGCTTGTTTCACCAACTTCATCCCCTTTGGTGATGGCGGTCTTGACGTAATTGGGTATACCACTCCACTTGATTTGGCCATTCAACTTGCTCCAACAATGAAGCATCATGAATGGCTTCACCCTCGTCTTTTACAATGTCGTCGCAAGGTCGGGCTAGCAAAGAAATACAATCACATGATCAACACATTGCAACATAGAGCAAAACAGTCACATGATCAACACATGCAACATAGCGAAGCAAAACTTGCCCGCTCATGGAGTCTCACGCCACTTGACCACCGATTTTGCATTTGTGGCTTTGTGCATATGCTCCACAAAACTTGTTGACACCCTCTTGAATGGTGAAGTAGAATCAACGCCCCCACCCCCTAAAACTATAGAAACCTAAGGGGTGTTGAAAGTGCATTATCTCCCAATTAACGTTTTGGTGTTGAAGGCTCAGAAGTTTTTTGATTTTATTTGAGTCGTAGCGAAGCCACGCTATAAAGAGGGGGAGGGTGTTGAGAGTGTTAGGGATCATATTTCATTCATATAAAAATTCTTCAGAAGTCTTGATCCAGTCAAAATCATGAATCAAATCCAAAATTGAATCTCTCGCTTGAATGTGAGGGCTTGTTGAGAAATAGTTGACCATGTCAAATCATGAACAAAATCCAAAAATTAAACACCTCAATTGAATGGGAGGGGTCCAAAATTAGGGTGCATAGTGAATTAGATGTTCCTGAGAAAAATAGGTGTTATGGGGATTGATATGTTCTTTTAGATGGTAAGAGGGTGTACATGACTGATGTGTTTACATGACGATTAATTTATGAAGTCATTGACCCATTCAAAATCGTGAATCAAATCCAAAATTGAATATCTCAACCGAATAAGAGAGCTCATGGTGAAAATAGTTGACTCCAGGCAAAATCATGAACCAAATCCAAAATTACACACCTCAATTGAGCAAGAGGGCTCCAAGACTAGGGAGCACAGTGAATTAGATAGATGATCCAGAGAAACTAGGTCTTATGAGAACTGATGTATTTTTAGTGGTGAGAGGGTTCACGGGGTTGATGTGTTTTGCAGGCTGGTTATTGCTGATTAATATGCTAAATCATTGACCCAGTTCAAATCATGAATCGCATCCACAATTGAATACCTCAACTAAAAGAGCGAGCTCGTTGAGAAATAGTTGACCTGGTCACGTGAACAAAATCAAAAATTGAACATCTCAAATTGAATGGAGGGCTCTAAAATTAGGGAGCATAATGAATTAGATTCCCGAATGAGAGGGCTCGCTAAGAAATAGTTGACCAAGTCAAAATCATGAACTAAATCCAAAACTGAACACCTCAATTGAATGGGAAGGGGTCCAAAATTGGGGAGCATATTTTACGCCCTTTGTCTCAAAATATAGGATGTATTAGTTTTTTCAAAAAAGTCAAATCTCTTGAAATTTGGCCAAATTTGTAGAGAATATATCAATATCCATAATCAAATCGGTATCATTAGGTTCATCATGAAATGAATTTTTGTATTCTATTTAATTAGTATTATGGATGTCAATATTTTTGGCTCTGGACTTGGTCGAATTAAAAAACCGGCTTTTTCCAAAAACTAATGCCCTTTATATCTTGGAAGTGAGAGAATATTTGGTTTGACGAGTGGGGCAGATGATGGAGTGTGTTTTATTTTTATTTGTAATGCAGTGTTTTGGTGGGCCTTTCACGATGTGACTGTATTATCTGCTAATCAAGCCATATTTATGTGGGGAATTTTTCTGCACCGGTGTGCTAGTATATTGGTATTACAGTACCACATGTTGGTGTTTCTTTTTTATAGGTGGCGAGATGGTGCGCGGTTGACATTTATTTATAGGCTGGTTGCTGACGGTTGATTTGAAAAATCGCTGAGCCCGTTAAAATATGAACCTAATCTAAAAAATTTATAGCTCAATCGAACATGAGTAAATTAGAGAGCATATTAAATTAAAATAATTGAATGACAAAGCTCCTTGAGAAATTGTTGACTCAGTTAAAATTGGATGACCCAATTCCAAATTGAAGACCTCGATTGATTATGAGCCCTTGAAAATTAGGAAGCATAGTGTATGTAATATGATTCAAAGAAAAATAGATGTTGTGAAGACTGATATGTTCCTTTAGATGGTGAGAGGGCGCACAATACTGATGTGTTTTACATAGTAGTTGTTGCTGATTAATTTATGTGATCGTTGGCCTAGTCAAAATCATGATCAAATCCAAAACTAAATTCCTCAACTGAATGAAAGAGCTCGTTAAGAAATAGTTGATCTAGTTAAGATCATGAACCAAATTTAAAATTAAACATCTCAATTTAAATGGGTGGGCTTCAAAATTAGGAAGCATGGTGAATTAGATGATTTAGGAAAAAAAAAAGATGCTATGAGAAATCATGTGTTTTTTTGTTGGTTCAGGGGACTGATATGTTTTTACAGGCTGGTTCCTGCCTATTAATCATTGATACAGTCAAAATCATGAACTAAATCTAATATTAAGTACCTCAAATGAAAGAGAGAAGTCGTTGAGAAATAGTTGACACGATAAAAATCATGAACCAAATTCAAATTAAAAATCTCAATTGAATGGATAGGGAGGGTCAAAATCAAGAAGCACAATGAATTAGATGATGATAAGACATCTCAATCCTACGTTTTCCCTTTTTTTTATTTAGAGCCTTGGAGATGAAAAAACGTGGAATCAACCGCTTGGCATCTGACGGCCAGGAGCAACCCCAGTTTTCATATCCAACGGCTGCAGATAGCAGTATCCCACTCCCCCGGCCGTCACCGAACAAACCGTTATGACACACCATTTCGGAGCGGAAGCGGGACCAAGAAAACCCTTGCCTCCGCCGAACCACGGTGCGGCGGTCCCGGGATGGCGGCGCCGGCAGAACCCGGTGAAATCGAGGGCTACCTCGGCCTCCGCGACGTGCGGGTCGAGCTGGACCTGGGTAAGGCCCGAGGCGGGGGAGAAGGAGGCGCGGGCGCGGGCGGAGGATTCGCCGTCTGCTTCTGGCTCTACCTCTCCGGCTCCGCGAGGCCTTCCCCGGTTATCCTTCACCAGGTTCGACTAGATTCGAGTAATTTGGTCGTTCCCCTGTTTTAGGAGATCGTTAGGCCTTACGTTGCTGTAGGAATTTTGATTTTCTGACTTGTGAGTGCGCGCGAAGAGCGAATTCTATCTTTTGGGGGAGGGGAGTTTCTCGGTCTGCCGTAACGCGTGCTTATGGTTGTCCCGTGGTACATCCTGCAATTGGTAGGTGGTTGGTGCATTTACATTATAGGATTCATCAGTCGGTCCATGTGATGGGTTCACAGGCCCATCCTGTGGCACACTGAGCACTAGCAGTATGGCAAAATCTTGATAGGACAGTTAAGAATGGGTGCTGCTATATACATCTCTTTTTAATCGAGAGACTAGCCAGGACTGGCCCTTGGCAGCATATATTTTACTAAAAGAAACAACCCTGAGCACCTCGCGGAGTCCAGGGCTCGAACATGGGCGGGCTGATTGCGCACTCGCACGCCTTGCCAACGGAGCGAGACCCTGTTCTTATCACCATCTCTTTTTTAGCGCGGGAAAGTTCTTAGTGATTTATTTAGGATGGGTGTAAGAAGAATGTTTTTGTTTTGGCGATTAGACCTGAAATGCAATCCTAGGTTTCCATGTGTAGTCTGCCGAGAGCCCGAGACTTGTATTGAACTGATAGAAATTTTGATTTTGTGATTGCGCACGAGGAGCAAATTATATCTTAGGGAGGGGAGTTTATCGGTCTGCTGTTACGCGTGCTTATGGTTGTGCTGTGGATGCTGCAGCCTGCAATTGGTAGGTCGTTGGTGCATTTCAATTATACGGATTCATTGGTCGATCTGTGTGAGAGGTTGGCGCCCATTCTGTGGCACACTGAGCAGTATGCAAAATCTTCACTGGGCCATTAAAAATGGGTTCTACATCTCTTTTTAATTGTGACAAGCCAGGACTAGCCCTTGGCGGCACATTTTAATATTAGAAATAACCCTGAGCACCTCGGGGAGCCCGAGACTCGAACGTGGGCGGGCTGGTTGCGCACTTGCACGCCTTGCCAACGGAGCGACACTCTGTTCTCGTCACGCTCTTTTTTGGATGGGTGTAAGAAGAATGTTTTTTGTTCGGCAATAAGATCTGAACTGCAATTCTAGGTTTCCATGTGTACTTCTGCCAAGATTTGTATTGAACTGATGGGAATTCTCAATTTTTTGCAGATAACTGCAGGAGATGGCAATAAGTTGCCATTTCTTGCTTTAAGTGAAGGAAATAAGCTGCTTCTCTTCCCATTGCTGAGGTTGCACAAGCAAGCTCCTAGTTCCTCTAATTCCTCTCCATGGACTGATACGACCTATATATCGGCTGTAAATGAATGCCCTCTTGAGCACTGGATACACGTTGGATGCGAGGTATGCTGCAAGCATGAATGTCTGTAACATGCCTTTTGCGTTGCTCAATATCCTTGGATTGGTTGAGTCAGCAGAGGTGTCCATTTAATGTTTTTCCACACTTCCTATTTTTCTCCCTCATATACTTGTTTTTGACTTATGTGCAACACACTGACATGCTCCAAATGGCAATCTTCCTTTACGTTTACAACAATTGCTTTATTTAATCTGTTTTGTAAAACTATGCACCCATGTCAGGTTACTGAAAATGTTATGCGCCTTCACATTGATGGCGATCTAGTTGCCGAGGCTCATCTTTGTTCACTATCTAGCCAGCCAGACAATCAAGATGATGCATACCAAGTTTGCTTGCTTGGAAACAATGGCAAGGTCGATGGCTATGTGTACAATATCCAAGTGCTATCTATGATAGGAACCATACAGGAGCAGTACGCAGAGGTGATGCAGCTTAGCTAATAGTAAGGCATTATTTTTTCTTCTTCTGTAAAGGTGAAAACTTACAATTGTTTTTTGCAGAATCCACCGTCTAAGCTATCTATTGACTACTCATGCTGCGACGGAATTGAGGAGGGCGATGATGGCATTTGGTGCATTGTCGGTGGGAAGGTAGACCAAATTATGTCTCCTGACACAAACTATTTATCCTATCTTTATTTCAGCTATTTTACGCACAGCAAGAAATGTTTCTGCATTTCTATTATGTTTAACCTGTAAAAATGTGAAAGATAACCTGAGAGCTGCAGTGAGTTGCAGAAGATAATGCCGAGCTATGTTTATTCTATGTACAAAACACATAATAATCCTAAATAACCCCTGACTGTTGTTGTAATGGTCGAAATTGGTTTCTGTAGGCTTCTTGTCGGAGGAACTTCATGTTGGAAGTAGTACTAACAAACGCTTTTGGTGAACATATGAACAAGGATACACAGGTTTTTTGATTTATCTTCTTTTTTGGTACATTTAGCAAGTGTGCTACTTGTTTGTTTGCTTACTTAAGAAATGAATCGTCTTCTAGATTGTTGCTTCACTCGTCTATGCTGACAATGGAGCATTAGTCGAGAAATCAAGGGATGATGCAGAACCTCCCCTACTGATTGCTTGCGAAGGACTTGAATACCCAGCTGAAAGCAGGCCTCTTCCAATTCTTCGTGGGCGTGCACTATTTAAGCTCAAGATATCTCAGGTGGGTTTCTCCATATGCTGAATTCCTACAAAAATTGATTGCTTTAGTTTTGTTATTGCTCTGTAGCAGCAACATAGTGGTATGAGGCCGTATCTATAATACAGCAGCCATTATGATCCTGAAGCAGACTGCTACGCAATGCTCCATCTTAGTTAAACACTTACAGCATCTTGTTTTGAACCCCCCCCCCCCCCCAGTTTTCCAGCAGGAAGGGGAAAAAAAGGTTGCTATTTATGCCATGTGCCTTGAATATTTATTCATTTTCCACCATATTTAATTACTTCTGTTAAATTCACTTGAATCTGAAATACATATCTGCCAAAAAGAAAGAAAAGGCTGAAATGTCTATAGAAGCTTTTGTTGTGGCCCAGTATGGCCCTGGATTTGCGCAGGTGCTATGTAGTATGTACAAGTGAAGGCTTATACTGTCAGAAATACCATGTTTGTCTCAATGAACCTACATATACGATTTTATGATTTTTTTAACTGGATTTTATGCTATGATTTTGCTTGGTTGATCTTCTTTCATGATATTTGATCCGATTGTTGCAGCTCTCTTCTAAATGTGACAATAAGCTGTTCCGCATTTATTTCTCAACACTTCACACGCGCAAATATCCTTTTCTGGAGGCATCTTCCAAGCCAATTCGCTGTATATCCCGAGGCCGCCCCAGCCGTCCATTGAGTGCTGCAAAGCGGACAAGTTCTGCAACAGTCGATGAAATTCACTTGCTTAACAATGGACAAGGGCTTGATCGTGATGGCAAAGCAAATGCTTGCTCACTGTCTCAGGATCAAAGTTCAGTGGCATGTTTGCATCCATCCAAGTTTCTCAAGGTAGAAGGCGATGGAACAGAGACTCACAAAATGGTATCCCAGGTAGTCAATCTGCTAGATTGTGGTACTTCTGAAATTGTGATTAATTCACTTGAACTTCGTAGTTAATGGTTTGTTTGCAGAGTAAGCAGGCTAGAAAGATGGTAGTGGAAGCACAAAGTGTCAGAACTGAATCTACGATGTCAGACTCCGACAGCATTGATGCGAGAAGTTCTTGGAGTGGATCAGATAAGGATGAAGCTGAAACTCTTTCAGATGCTATGATCTTCAGATATTGTCTAGAAGGAACGTATGAGCGGTCAACATTTCTTAAAGGTGCAGCTTCTTCCATCAATGTGGACGATTTGATCACACTTGCAAATGAGGTCTCTTTGTATAGTGGATGCTCCCATCACAGGTAGTCTTATATTTTTTGTTTTATGTATTTTATAAGATAAGGAGGTTCCTCTCCCTCTTTATCACTAACAATAACATGCATTTGCATTTTCCTTCTAAAGAAACCAAATATTAATTTCAAAGCAATTGCTTGAAGAGGGTGCTGTAACTTGGAGCATAATCTCAAAGAACAAGGAGCGTGCTCTTTGGTCATCCGCAGTTCCTGAAATCATGTCAAATTTTATGGACATTGCCCATTCTACAAACAGAGGTTTGTCAGAGCAGGTAGATCCATTTACTTCTGTATGAGGTCTCTTAACACCTTTACCCCTCATTTTTTGAGAGGGTTATACATTAACTCAGTAGGAGGGTTCTGTTGTCAATTATTTGTGAGTAGCACAAGAATAGATGTTTGATTCCATAGCACGTACTATTCATTATAGGATCTGGAGGTTTTAAGAGGAATTGCTGGCTGTGGGGATGATCTTGGAAGGAACGAATTTGATAGGCTATGGTATTGGCTATACCCAGTGGCCGTTTCTCTGTCGAAAGATAAAATCAACAGCCTATGGGGTTGCACTGCACCTGTGTGGATAGAGGGATTGATTACAACAGAGGAAGCTGAGAATGCGCTAAGAAGCTCCAGGGAACTGCTCAAGAAGCCGGGAACATTCGTTCTCAGATTCCCTACCACACGAAGCTGGCCACATCCAGATGCTGGAAGCCTCGTTGTCACCTATGTTGGCTCCGATAACTCAATTCACCACAGACTTCTCTCCCTGGATGTCAGGTGCGCTCCTATCAGTGACCTTGTTTGGTGATACTTTTTATCCCATACTCAGGTTCGGCTTTGTTTCGATTCGATGTTGCTGAAAGTGAAATCCATTGTTTTTCTGCTGGATGCAGCGATGCTAGGGCTGGGAGTCTACAAGATTTGCTGCTGCAGGAGCCTGAACTACTCCAGTTAGGCAGGCAAGCACACTGAACTTCCATTCACTGAACCCTTTCTGAATAAATAGTTGAAGCTATCGCCATTCTCATTCCGACTCAACTTGAGTGCAGGGTTGATCGCCTACCGACTGCCATGAAATATTAATCCAGTGTGCTATAAGAGGCAATGCAGCAAACTGAAGTTCATCACAAGCCAGAGAAGATGAAGAGTTCATGGCATGCTTTCCAAAGGCAGCCATGGGAGTAGTTAGTCGATTTTCTGATAGGCTGTTGCCCTGTATAATTTTGTAAACCAAGCGATTACTTAGCAGAAATAGATGACCCTAGTGTACAATTAGACATGACACTAGTCAAACCGGACGGTCCAGTTTGTTCAGTTCGTGTATATAAACTGAAATTTTGGAATGCAGATTTTCCTTTTTGCAAGTACAGTAGTTTCTTGCACATCCCATTCTAGTTTCCCCATTTCGAAGTTTCCCATTGATAAAAGTAGAAAAATGCCCCGTGCGACAGCGGAAATGTTCTAAATTAAGCTGTCTGCAAGGCACATGCGCATGGTAGACGTAAAGATTACGTGCTGGTAAAACATAGGGTTTAACTAATTTGTTGCGTACAGATGCCAAGAGTACACCCTTAAACCAACTTGTTAAAATAAACAAATTCCATGACAACTATGCTGGACTCGATTGGATTTGCAAGTTACCCCCTTGTCACGCCTAAGCAGATGTTAGCGTGACTAAGGAGCTGGCTGGTGGGCCCAGCCAGCTGGCCAGCCAAGTGGAGGCGTAGGTAGCGGTAAAGGGTGGCCGCATGTGGCCAGGGAAGGGCATGCGTGTGTAAACCAAACTCTGTATCCAAACTTTCCTCTGTAATCTCAGCCCTTTTCTTCAAGCTCATCCCCTCTCTCGCCTGCTCCCTCAACCCCTTTCTAGATCATCGATCCTCCGATCAGATCGCGGACATTACATTGGTATTTAGAGCCAAAAATTTTCTTCCCCTCACCATTGCTGCGCCGTCGGAGTTTGGGAGGCGGATCGGTAACATCCACCGCGTACGGTGCGAGTCCGCTCGCCGGATCTCGCCCAAAATCCGTCGCGGGGTTTGATCCCCTTTCAGGCCGAAGCAACGGCGCCCTCGAAGCCCTCCGTGGCGACGCGGCAAGTTCTGGAGGCCATGGAGGAAGGGAACGCCAACATCGCGAAGATGCTCGACTCCCTCCTCACCAAGTTCGACGAGCAGACCGCCCTCCGCGGCAAGCAATTGGAGGCGCAACTCTCCTTCAACAATCAGATCGCGCTGGAGCTGCGGGGTCTTGCGCGGCAGCTCGATCTGACACAGGCCGATGTCGATGCGACCCGCAAGACCGTCGACTGCCCGGCCTCACCTGCGGGATCCGTCACCATGTTGGTACCACCACCGCCGCCGCCGCCGCCGCCGCCGCCTCCACCGTCTCCGCGCCACCAGCCCCCCCACGCGGAACCCCATCGCTCCGCTTCTGCTCACACTCGCTTGGGGGACAACCGACCACCACTCCTCCCGGTTCCCCCTCTCGGGGCGCCCATGGCTGGGGTCACTGCGCCGCCGCCCAGCCCCAGCTACACCGAGAGCTCCTACCACAAACCACCAAAACATGATTTCCCCCGTTTTGACGGATCCGCACCCTACCTCTGGTTGGATCGGTGCCTGGCATACTTTGAGCTCTACAAGGTGGGTCAACATGTTTGGGTACCCACAGCTGCTCTATACATCGAAGGACAGGCAGCACACTGGCTCCAGGCGTTTCGCCAGAACCACCGCAACCTGTCATGGGACATGTTCGACGCCGCTGTGCTCGAAGAATTCGGTGCGGACGAGTTCGAGCTCACTATGCACCGTCTCCTTCAACTACGACAGACGGGCAGCGTCGCAGAGTATCGCACAGTGTTTGACGAGCTCATGTATCATCTGCTGGCGCTGGATCCCTCCATCAACAACAAATTCTTCATCACCCAGTTCTGTTTGGGTTTGAAGGACGAGCTACGAGCAGCAATTTGTTTACAAGCCCCATCGAGCATCACCCGCGCGTCTGTGCTTGCGCGCATTCAGGAGGAAGAGCTGGGCACGACACGCCCACGGGTCCGACCGGTTCCTCCAGGGCGTCCTCCTCCACCCACGAACGTGGCGCCGCCGCGGCAAGCAGCCGCTCCACGCGCAACCGGCGACGAATTCGCTCGGGAGCGACAGCTGCGGGATTACCGGCGCGCCAACAATCTCTGCTTCAAGTGCGGGGACAAGTACTCGCGGGAGCACCACTGCGCGCAGCCGGCACAGTTGCTCACCATCCATGTAGGGGAGCATGGCGAGGTCCTCTCCGATGGCGCGATCCATGCTCTCCAACTCTTGGACGAGCCAGAACCACCAGCGCGGCCTGCCGAGTGCTGCGTTCTGTCAGCTCAAGCGCTGGACGGCTCCGACTCGCCAAGCACCATCCGCCTGCGTGCTCTGGTGGGGAATCAGGTGATGCTGCTGCTCCTCGATTCGGGCAGCACCCACAGCTTCGTCAACAAGAGTTTCGTCGACTGCATCGGCGTGCAAACTCAACCATTGCCTCCGGTGGAAGTGCGCGTCGCCAACGGTGATCGCATCACCTGTGATCGCATCGTGCCCGACCTGAAGTGGTGGATGCAGGGGCACACCTTCTCCACACCAATGCACGAGCTCGACATCGGCGCCTACGACGGCATTCTGGGCATGGACTGGCTGGCACAGCACAGTCCCATGACTTGCCACTGGCAAGACAAGTTCGTCTCGTTCCTCCACGAGGGCGAACAAGTCACGCTGCGCGGTGTCAAGTCCAAGACCACCGAGACCCTGATGGCCGTGGAACTAGCAGAGCTTCACAAATTGATCGCAGGCAATGAGGTTTGGGCAATGGCCATGGTGGATGCCTGCCCACCCGTCCAGACTAAGCGCAAGACACCGAGTCACACACCGCTCGCTGATCTTCTCGACGAGCACGCGGATGTCTTCGCCGCGCCTCACGGCCTGCCGCCACACCGGCAGTATGACCACGCCGTCACGTTGGTGGAAGGGGCGATTCCAGCCAACACTCGCCCCTACCGCTACTCTCCTCTGCAGAAAGACGAGATCGAGCGACAGGTTCGTGAAATACTGGACTCGAGGGTTATCACACACAGCGTGAGCCCCTACGCGGCACCGGTGTTGCTCGTCAAGAAGAAGAACGGCACCTGGAGGTTTTGCATCGATTACCGCCGGCTCAATGACGCAACTATCAAGAACAAGTTCCCCCTGCCAATCGTGGATGAACTGCTCGATGAACTAGCGGGTGCCACAGTCTTCTCCAAGTTGGATTTGCGGTCTGGCTACCATCAGATTCGAATGCGAGAAGAAGATGAGGCCAAGACAGCATTCAAAACCCATCACGACCATTTTCAGTTCCGTGTCATGCCGTTCGGCCTCACCAACGCACCGACAACATTTCAGTGCCTGATGAACGCGATCTTCAGTAAGTATATCCGCAAGTTCGTCATCATTTTCCTTGACGATATTTTGGTCTTCAGTGAAATGATGGAAGAACACCTGGAACACGTGCGTATGGTGCTGGAATTGCTTCGTCAACACCAACTCTATGTCAAGGCCTCCAAGTGCGAATTCGCCACTGACCACATAGACTACCTCGGCCATGTGATCTCCAGCGAGGGCGTCGCCACCGATGCGGAGAAAACCCAGGCCATGGTGAAGTGGCCTACGCCGACGACAGCGACCGAACTTCGCGGTTTCCTCGGCCTCACCGGCTATTACCGCAAGTTTGTGCCACACTACGGCATCATCGCCAAGCCCCTCACGCAGCTCCTCACCAAGAAAGGCTTCGAGTGGACTGAGCACGCTCAGGCAGCGTTCGACCTGCTCAAGCAGGCCATGGTCACCACCCTGGTGCTCGCGCTCCCCAACTTCGACAAGCCGTTCGCCATCGAGATGGATGCCTGTGACAGGGGCATCAGCATGGTGCTCACCCAGGAGGGGCACCCCGTGGCTTACTTCAGCAAGGCGCTGGGTGTGCGCAATCAAAAACTCTCCACTTATGAAAAGGAGTTTCTAGCCGTTATGATGGCGGTGGACAAATGGCGTCAGTATCTTCAGCGCGGGCCATTCGACATCCTCACGGACCACAAGAGCCTCTGCAACTTGGGAGAACAACACCTGGAGACAGACGTACAGCGCAAGGCCATGTCCAAGCTCGCCGGCCTTCAATTTTGATTCCTGTACAAGCGCGGCCTCGACAATGGAGCACCAGATGTGCTCTCCAGAGTGGGCAAGCGGATGGACTTGGCCGCGCTCTCGACCTATCAGCCGGCATGGTTGCAAGAGGTGGCTAACTCGTACGCGACAGATGTAGATGCCCAGGAACACCTGCAGCACTTAGCACTGTCCAGTCCGGATGCAGAGGGGTACGAGCTTCATCGAGGCATCATTCGTCGCCAAGGCAGGCTCTGGATCGGGGCAAACACAACCCTGCGCACCAAGCTGATCGCCGCGCTCCACAACAGCGTCGTGGGTGGCCACTCCGGCATCACGGCGACCTATCACCGGGTCAAGAAGCATTTCGAGTGGCGTGGTCTGAAGAAGGATGTGGAGGAATTCGTGCACCAATGCACCACCTGTCAACAGGCCAAGCACGAGCACACCAAGTCGGCCGACCTCCTCGCGCCCTTGCCCATTCCATCTGCGCCATGGGAGGACCTGACAATGGATTTCATCGAGGGCTTGCCGGCGTCCGAGAGCTACAACTCCATCATGGTGGTTGTTGATCGCTTCACCAAGTTTGCGCACTTCGTGCCACTTCGCCACCCCTTCACCGCGACAACAGTCGCCCGCGCGTTCTGGGATAACATTGTGAAGCTGCATGGGATTCCTTCTTCCATTGTCTCCGACCGCGACAAGATCTTCACCAGCAACCTCTGTCCTGAGCTCCTGGAGAGCGCGGGCACCAAACTGCTGTACTCGACGGCATACCACCCGCAGACCGATGGCTAGAGCGAGAGGGTGAACCAGTGCCTGGAGATGTACCTGCGCTGCGCCGTCCACGACTCCCCCAACAAGTGGCACCGCTGGCTACCGATGGCTGAGTTCTGGTACAATTCGACCTTCCATTCCTCCCTCAACTGCACGCCCTTCAAGGCCCTGTATGGCAGAGAAGCCAATTTGGGCGCCATGGCAACCTGGGCAGAGGAGGCACCAGCCGGTGACGACCTGGACTGGGCAGCGCATACGGATGCCATCCGTGCGCAGCTGACGCGCGCCCAGCACCGCTTCAAGAAGTAGGCGGACAAGCACCGCGTCGAACGCTCCTTCCAGGTGGGGGAACGAGTCCTACTGAAGTTGCAGCCATACGTGCAACGCTCGGTGGTCTCGCGCCCATGCGCCAAGCTCGCATACAAATTCTTCGGCCCCTACACCGTGTTGGAGAAGATTGGACCGCTGGCTTACAAACTGGACTTGCCGCCGGACAGCCGCGTGCACCCAGTTTTTCATGTCTCCCAGCTGAAGCCGTTCACGCCGGATTACACGCCGGTGTTCGCCGAGCTTCCCCGAGTCCACGACTTATAGGCGTCAATGGCCGAGCCTATCAAGATCCTGGAGCGGCGAATGATGAAGCATGGTGACGCGTCCGTGGTGCATCTCAAGATCTAGTGGTCGTCTTCGTCCTCGGACACGACCACTTGGGAGGACTACGACGTGCTACGTCGGCGATTTCCCACGGCCCCCATCTGGGAGGGAGAGGCCTCTTCTTAAGGAGGGGAGAATGTCACACCTAAGCAGATGTTAGCGTGACTAAGGAGCTGGCTGGTGGGCCCAACCAGCTGGCCAGCCAAGTGGAGGCGTAGGTAGCGTTAAAGGGTGGCCGCCTGTGGCCAGGGGAGGGCATGCGTGTGTAAGCCAAACTCTGTATCCAAACTTTCCTCTGTAATCTCAGCCCCCTTCTCCAAGCTCATCCCCTCTCTCGCATGCTCCCTCAACCCCTCTCTAGATCATCGATCCTCCGATCAGATCGCGGACATTACACCCCTCCGATCTAAATTAATTGGTGCAACTATGGTACAACTTTATGCTTTAGTACTAAAGTTGTACTAAAGCTGCGACAATTAATTTGAATCGGGGGAGTACTTGATTTGAGCAGACGACCATCACTACAAACGGCTAAAGATTAAAATAAAAAATGGTAGTTAAAGCCATTGACATTTCATCAAACAAGATGAAAACGTGATTGAAACGTGGTTTGCAATGGTTGAAAACATGGCCTGGGATTCATAGGTTCACTAGTGTCAATTCTCAACATGACACTTCATTAAAATACATGATATACCATTACAAAGTCCCTTATTGGATCAAACCTGGATGAGATCTGTCAGGTGCGCAGAGTGCTAACAACCTCAAAGTTGTCTTTCTAATCTTAATATACTGAGCCACCCCAATATCAACACAAGCAACCACAGAAATTATATTACAACAACAACACATGATCTTTATCGTTCTAATCTTAATCTACCGAGTTACCCCAATGTGCCACGTGTGTCTCCAGAAAATTATACTAGGTATGCATCATGTAATTTCGTTAACTCCTAAAGTTCAACATAACATGAACATGATTTAGTCCATAAAGGTCCTCGTCACAAGAGGTACATTGTATATTTCAATTAATCATCAATTCCCTAGATCACAATTATGGCCGCAATTCTTATGATCAAGAAAAAGAGATACATGCCACATAGCTACTACTACCCCCGTCTAGATGAATAAGTCATTTGTGTAGTTCTAGGTCATCGATTTGAGGAATTAAATATGTGTTATATGTCATAAAAAGTTTATCACTAGATTTCTACACGGATGTAGTTTCTAAATATATATTTTTTGTCACATATAATACATATTTAAATAGTTAAATCGTCGACCTAGAACTACGTGAATGAATTATTCACCGAGACGGAGGTAGTACCACAAACCCTCAACCTCGAAGGTATTACTCCTTCATTGCCATGGGAGCAATAAGGGTTGATGAAGGGGTCAAAGAAGATCCCCCCTCCCATAGAGTGCCATATTAGGGCTAAAAATAAAGATACCTCAAACTAGGGAGTGGCAACAGCATAAAAAATCCATCATAAATCGAGGGGTGTGTGTGTGCTGGGGTATATATAAGCCATCGGGCACCGAGTCACCATAGGCAGCCCTAGGGTGCCTAGGCACACTCAGACCCATGGAGCCTACATAGGGCACATAGGCGCCATATTGCCCACCTGGCTAGCTGGTGTGGCCCATGGTGCCCCTACTGGCTTGAAACTGCTCTTCTATTTTTCTGGAATTTTCTCGGAAGTTTAAAATACCTATTTTCCTTAAAAAACACAAACGCTGACAAATAGAGACTGGCGATGGGCACTTTATTAATGTGTTAATCCAATAAACTTCAAAACTTTGCAAAAAATGATAGATAAAAGCTACGAAACATACAAAAATTATAGATATGTTGCAGACGCATCACTATGCTACTAGTCTAATGAGGTTTCCAAAAGCCAAAACTCAATTTGGTAATGCTATTTGGCACACACTATGGATGACCTTAATCGACGTAGTTCTATGAGGGGTCTCTCTCCATTATTGAGCACTCTGCTCGCTCCCACTCCCATTCCCACTCAAGTACTAAATTTACTCGCCCACTACTGGTACCCCTTCCGGCCTGTGGCTGTCGTCTCCGACAAGAAGAACCCCTCGTCGTCGCAGGAGAACAAGCATAGGATGAGCAGATCATGTAGCACATTGAGAAATACGATGCAATGATGGTTAGTTTGATTCTCCACAATAACCATGGAAAGAGTTCTGGTTAGCGCGACAGCGGGAGCGATGACATCCCTCTTGGGGAAGTTGGGAACCATGCTGCCAGTGAGCACAAGCTTCTCAAGGATGTCCATCATGAGTCATGCAATCGAGCTCCTCAAGGATGATCTCAAGGCTATGCAAGCATTCCTGCCATGATGGCAGATGTGGAGGGGCCTGACCACCAAGTCACGCTTCGTGATGATGTTGTGTGAGAGCTGTCATATGATATTGAGGACAACATCAACAAGTTCATGTTACTTGTGAACCATGATTCCGGTTCCAAGTCGAAAAGCTTCAAGGAGATTCGTGGCAAAATCAAGAAAAATATATTGGACATCAACACTCGCCATAGGATCGCCAATGATGTAAGGCTTGGGGGCCATTGCCCCCCATCTGGGAACAGTGTAGGGGTTCCTCCATTGTCACACGAGCGAGAGGAGAGATGGAGGTGAATTGAAGGGCTTTCAATTTTTTTCGGGAGTAGTGGCCTCTCCGTGAGACCGAAGAGTGCCTTTTTTTTCCAGTCATGACACCTTAGCCCATTTGGTCCAAAGTCACAAGAAACGTCGGAAATAGTTCGTGGAGCAGCGGCCCACTACCGTTAAGCGCTCAGTGTCCAGCGATAGAGCCCACGCGGGATTAAAACATCATCCAACGGTCAGAAAAGGGTTAAACAACACATCTAACGGTTAATAATGCTAATGGCCGGGGATGGCTTGATTAGTGCTCGGTTATAATGTATCTAAATGGCAACTCCTTAAACTCTGTTACTTATATCTAATTCTTGCTTCGTAATCACTAAAGGGACAAGGTCGATGGCTCTCCATGCCTTGTGACCCACGACTTTCCGCGCGGTATATGAAGATGCATCAGAGTTTGTTGGCATCAATTACCCGAGAGATGAGTTTGTGAAGTTGCTGAATGACAAGGGAGGTGAATTGACAAATCAGCTAAGAGTTTTCTCTATTCTTGGAAAGGGTGGGGGTAGGTAAGATGACCCTTACTAGACAGGTCTATAACAAGCTTGGACCGCACTTAGACTATCAAGCTTTTGTGTCGATCTCATAAGCCCTAGTATTACGAAAGAGTTCTATTTTACACAATTACTCAAACAAGATCAAGATCATGCCGGAGAAGGAAATCCAGAACTCCTTATTCACCAAATCAGAAAGTTTCTCAAAGATAAAAGGTACTCCCTCCGTCTGAAATAAGTGTCTCAACTTTAATAGAACTTTAGTAGTACAAAGTTGAGACATTTTTTTGGGACTGAGGGAATACGTAAATAGCAGCTAGTGCTTGCATACATTTTTGGGCAAATATATTAGACAACTCTTTGTTAGATTGTCGTTGGTTGGGGCGTAGTATCTCGATGCGGTTATTACCTTCATATCTTTCAAAATTATGAATTGTACATATCATATTCATAATTATGCCAACAATGAAATGATTTGAATATAGGTGCTATTTTCATTGAATGCATAGTTTATATATCACGGCAACCACATTTAGTACTATACATGGAAAAGTTGGTAACCCGCGTCGCTCAAGTTTGGTTGTCGCCGGCTCAGGCTCAGTGCCTCGCTCGCTGCCTTTTCACCATTGTCCCTCCACCCCCGCCTCGACGATGTCATTCCTTAACTGGATCATGCCCAAGAAGACACATGGTGCTTGCAAGTTGGCTGACGTCCCTTTCGTATCGCCTTGTCGAGCCATCACCCCCCATCCGGCCTTCCCTCTAACCCTCTCCCCTCTGACACCGGTGACCTGAACCGCTCATATTTGGTCGTCGCGGCTCAAGCTCAGGCTCAGTGCCTCGCTCGACGCCGTCTCGCCATCGTCGCTCCACTCCCGCCTCGCCGCTAGGTCCATGAAGATACATGGTGCATGCAGGTGTGTGTGTGTGTGCGCTCGCTGTTCCGCCCATAACATGTAGAATTTGCCTACTATTTGTTTATTTTTGAGAATTATTTGCCGAAAATACACCTTGGGACATGGGTAAAATATTTTTGAACCTTTGTCGGAACAAGCATAGTCTAGTGTATCACTCACATGTAAAGTTTCACGACAAAATGACTTGCGTGGTATTCTGAATGAATACAAACTGACTGATACTATATCAAGTGGAGCTTATCATTCACACGGTTTGTAGTTGTAATTTTGTCGTTTTTCCAGTAATACTACGTAAGTCATTTTTTCGCGAAACTTTACACGTGAGTGATAATACTAGACAATGTTTATTCCGACTAAGTTTAATTATTTTTTCTCAGGGTGCGCTTACACTCAGGTTCGAAAAATCTGCACCGCTATATGCACCACAAAGCCCAATGGGCTTTCCACTGTGAGCGTGGTGGCCCAACCCTTCCATTCTCGCCGCGCCGCCGTGGCCGCCTCCACCACCATCTCACTTCCCCAGCCAAAACCCGCGACGCCGGCGACCTCCGCGCGACGCGAGGGTTTTAGCCATCCGCCCCCGCTCCCGCCTCCACCCGATGCCTCCGCCTCGCCGCGCGCTCCTCTGCTCCCTCCTCCGCATCCGCGGCTGCTCCTCCCTTGCCCACCACCGACCGCGGCCGCCGCCGCCCTCCTCGCGCCGCCACCAGTTCGTCGCCGACCCCAACGCCGCCGCCGGCACGGGGCGAAGCAGCGTCGGCGGAAACCCCTTGGACCCCACCCAGCTCCTCCGCGACGACCCGGTGTCCATCACCGCGTCGCTGTGGGTCTCCTCCTTCCGCGCCGCCGCGCCTGGCGACGCCGCTCCGCCACCGCCGCCGACGCTGGCCCCCTTCCTCACTCGCCTCGAGCTCTGGGTGCTCGCCTACCAGAAGGCCTACGCGGACGAGACCGGCTCCTACCTACCCCGTTCCTCCATCCCCGCCTCCACGCTCACCTCCATCCTCACGCTCCGCAACGCCGTCATCGACGCCCGCTTCCGCTTCGGCAACCGCCTCACACCCTACCTCCACTCCCCACGCGCCGCGGCGGCCCCGGACCCCGCCACCCTCTCCAAGCGCAAGCTCCGCGCCCTCCTCACCACCCCGGGCCCGGCCCCCTTCCAGGACCGCGTCGTGCAAGAGCTACTCCTGCTGCTGCTCGAGCCCGTGTATGAGGCGCGGTTCTCGCCCAAGTCCTTTGCCTTCCGCCCTGGGCGATCCCCGCATGCCACACTCCGTAGCATCCGCCGGAGCTGGGCGCCCTACCTCTGGTACATCAAGGGAGACCTCTCCCCGCTGCTTGATTCCCCCGACCCTGCGCTCGTGGTCGGTGCGCTCATCCGGGATGTGCGTGACAAGAAAGTCGTCGATTTAGTCCGTTCGGCGCTGCTTACTCCAGTGGTGACCGCAAGGCCTGGTGATGATGATGCATCAAAGAAGAAGAAGAAGAGGAAGTACCAGAAAAAGAAGGTGCTGCCTGAAGGGGAGCCGAAGCCTGACCCCTACTGGTTGCAGACATTCTTTGGGTTTGCACCAGAGGAGGCTCTGACTCAGCCTGATTGGGGGCATTGTGGGGTGTTGAGCCCGTTGCTCGCCAATGTCTGCCTGGATGAGTTTGATAAGTGGATGGACGAGAAGATCAAGGAGTTCTACAAGCCGTCCAAGTCGGATGTTGTGGGAGGGGAGGATGGCATCGAGCAGGGGAATACATCATGGCCGGAGTTTGTACCCACGAGCGGGCCTGACAAAACAAGGAAGGTGGACTATATTCGGTTTGGCGGGCATTTCTTGATTGGGGTGAGGGGGCCTAGGGCTGATGCTGCAGTGATCCGAAAGCAGCTCATTGAATTTTGTGATCAGCGGTTCAGGATCAAGCTTGACAATGAGAGCCTCCCAATTGAACACATCACTAAAGGGATCATGTTTCTTGATCATGTGTTGTGTCGTCGTGTCGTGTACCCAACCCTCCGTTACACAGCCACTGGAGGCAAGATCATTAGCGAGAAGGGGGTTGGTACTTTGCTCTCTGTTACAGCCAGTTTGAAACAGTGCATCAGGCAGTTCCGGAAGCTAGAGTTTTTAAAGGGAGACCGTGAGCCAGACCCACAGCCATGTTTCCGGATGTTCCATGCCACACAAGCTCACACTAACTTGCAGATGAATAAGCTTTTAACGACGATGGCAGAATGGTATCGCTACGCTGATAACCGCAAAAAGGTTGTCAACTTTTGCTCCTACATTATAAGGGGGTCCTTGGCAAAGTTATATGCCGCCAAGTATAAGCTGCGGTCAAGGGCAAAGGTTTATAAGATTGCATCAAGGAATCTTAGTCGACCATTGAAGGATAAGAAAGGGCAGTCACCAGAGTACACCAATTTGCTGAGAATGGGTCTTGTAGACTCAGTTGATGGACTCCAGTATACAAGGATGTCAATGGTTCCTGATCCTGACTATACACCATTACCAAGCGGGTGGCGCCCAGACCACGAGAAGTTTTTGCTTGAATATATAAAGCTCACAGATCAACAAACACTGGAAGAGCAGCGGAGTTGCATTAGAGAGGAGGGGCTTATAACACCACAAGACCACATTTCAATGCTTGTATGGAGCTACAAGAAAAATGCAGTTTTACTACCTTCTTCAAAAGAGAGTGATGTCCAAGATTCCATAGAAGACCTTGGTTCAGACACAGATGAATTGAATAACAAGGAACTAGGGCATGGAGGCCATCAGGGTTTTCCACAACCTACTGAAATGTCTTGAGTGTCAATAATTTCTGTAAAATCACCAAGGCTTAATTATGATAACAGTTGGTTGCTGCCACTGAATTTACAAGAGACCAACTCACCGATGGACTAAACAGACTATGTAAATGTGTACTACTGTCAAGCAGATTCTAGCATTTTGCTGGCTGGTTCATAACTGCCTAGCTAGATGGTTACTTCCTGCTCAAGGACATGACATATTGTGCGGCTCTATCCTTGAAGACCATTTTCAAATGCTCAGGGCATGGTGCAAGAACATGAACTTCAATAATGCAACTCAGGATCATTTTGCTTCCAAACAGTGCATCTGCATCAAGGCCAGCTGCTCATACATCATTCATGTCTTTTAGTAAGACTTTATCAAGCCTATGTATTTAAAGTTATGTAGGAAATTTATTGAACACAGATTCTATGACAGCATATCCTGTTTTTTCAAATGGTCATCTGTACAATCTTTTATCAAATACAGAGCTTGCTGAAGTTACTACTAAAGGATAATAAATTTCCTTGGCCTTGTGGAAGGTTGCTCATGTTAACTTGTTTCGCTGATATGGTGAAGTACTCCCTCTTTATCAAAATATAAGACGTTTTTTGATACAAAGGGAGTATAAAAAAATGACTTATATTTTGATAGAGGGAGTAGCTCACCGGATGCCAATCGCAGTGTGTGAGCCATAAGATAAATGCGGAAACCCCTGAATTGGTCACATATTTTATTTGCATTTTTTTGTTCAGTTTGTGCCCATATGTACTACTTTCTTCTGTTTTGGAGAAAATTTTGTCAACAGCAAAATGCTATAATTTATCGATAAATTTATGTATTAAGACATACTATTTCCTAATGATTCAGTAAAAAAATGGCATTCAACCATATTTTTGTGACTGATCTATGTCCTAGAATCTGTATGTTTCAGTTTATTGTTTCTTTTTCTATTTGTTTTCCCCTGGGCACTTGTAGTGCGCATGGCATGACCTTCAAGGAAAAGAAAAACAGTCGATGTTAATTTAGTACACACATTTAACAGATGCAGCATCATTTGCAGTGGGAAAAGGATAGACAGTTTTCTGACATAAATTTGTCATTGTTTTCTTGTGCTTTTATCCTTACTTATGTTGGGTTCTGTAAATAGCCCTGTTGCAACTTGCAAGGTGTGTGCTAATCATGCAAACTACTCTGCCTATCATGCATGATGGATGGCTTGTCACTATTATGTGTCAACGCAAGATACTGTTTCTGCTGGGATGAGCTGGGGATGCTGTTTGTAGTCTTAGCATTGGAAACAACTGCAGACAACTAAGTTTCGTCACTATTTAGAGTACTCTGTTGATCTGTTCTTGTATGTTAACGTTCCAATTCGTTTACTTTCCCATCCTTGCCCTGGATTTTGATTGCAAATGTTTTTTTTAGTGTTCTTGTATCTTTTGCTGTCAGAAGTAGATTGGCCCTTTGTTCATGCTTCGACTATGCCCAATAATATAATTGGAAGAGAGCAAGAGAGAAGAGAAGTGGAAGTCGAAGCACAAGATCTTGTACAACTAATGTTAAATCTTCTTTTCTAAGGTATGTCTAACATTCGGACTATTGTCATTCCCAACCATATATACTCTTCATCCAGACCTATGAAGCTTGTACTCATTTTGCATCTCTATTGCTCGTCTCCTTGTCTATGACCTTCATAAAAATCATAATGTTTTTCCTGTGTTGAACTCTACAAATAGTCTAAGACTATGCCTGCAAAAGTCTGATTATATGTTCTTAGTCTCACAAAAAGCATTTTGCTGGTGGTTCACTTTGTGACTTCATCATAGTTTTTGCGCTCCAGCTTTCTTGTACTATCAGTCTTTAGTACCATCTAGGTAAACTGAAACACCTGAGCAGAGTCAATCAAGCTTCATATTTACAAGAACTAAATGAGTGTGAATAATAGGTGCAGCAACCATGTTTGACTTTTTTTTTCCCATATGGCCTCCTGGAGTTGGCAAGATTGATGATTCGTTTTTCGTGAACAATAAGTCTTGTTTATCATTATCTTCTTTCGTATATTGAATTCCACGCTACATGAAACTGGTCCCTGCATACCCATGTTTGTTCTTCCTGTTGCCGTTTCCAGTTGATTGTTTTCTTTTTTTGGGTTCTTTTTGTGCCAGAGTATCCTAGTGCTGTATGCCTGTATGAAAATCTGCCTCACATCGATCTCGTGGCTGCTTTCAGATCTGAATGGAAATATGCATCTCGACGCTAAGTATGGGCCCCGTGGAGCACATTGAGGTCTGCCAATCATTTAGCACCACTAACCTTCTGTTATGCCAATGGATATGGTAGGCATGATTTTGTTCCCCACTAAAGGCCGACGAGAAGCACTCGCGGAGTCCTGACACATGGGCCCAAGGCTTTCAGGTATGTCCTAATTGAGAGACCTCTTGTCGTACCTTTTCACTATTGTTTCTGTTTAGTTCCTGCAAGAATTATCTTATATAGGTCAACGAATCTGGGCCAGATTTTCATATAATACACAGCAGTGTTAAGCTATTCGTGGGATAAGTTCTGTGATGGATTGTACAGTAGTAAACTCTTAGCAGCAATGCAAGCTGAAACCTGCACGCTATTGTTAGCCAAGCCCTGGTCTGAACTACTGTATGTTTCACTGCTGTTGCATTTGGGATCAGCGCACTGTTTCGGACCACTTGCCATTGAGCGGCTACCACATATCCTAGAATGCTAACTCTAACCAGAAGCAGTTAAGGTGTCGGCTAAAATTCTTTAATAATTCTTTAATATTTCGAGAGGAAATTTGAGTCTCCACAGCTAGCAGTGGGACCCCTAGATTGATTTCTTTATAATATTTTGGAATCAAGTATTGATTTCTTTATAATATTTTGGAATCAAGTTTGCAACCTAACAAAGGGGCAAGTGACAGCATCAAGATGCTGCACCGCCTTGACTGACCATACTAGGACCCCAAGCGGAGCTTTCAGCAGTTGGCAGTCTGCTCGCTTGATCCATCTAGAGTCGTCACGGTCGAACCGCCACTGATAGATCAGCCTGTAGCCCCTCTAAAATTTGGAATCTGGCCATCAGCAGCCATATGAAATCAGGCTTTCGGCCCGCGCTTTTGCGTGTGTCCGAAGGGTGGTTCCCCGTGTGGAAAGATGGCAATCAGCCGCTATTATATTCCTTTTGACAAAGAAGATGCCTGCTTCTGTTCATTTCATTTCAGTCTTCTGTTTAATTAATTAATATTCCTTTAATAGAGTATTTCATTTGTCTGTGATCTTTTGGGCGAATGATTTTCACACTGGGTAGTCCATAAGAATGGAGGAGCAAGCTCCATTGCCCGGCATGCCGGCCATCGAGCACCGGCCACTAGCGGTTGTTTCACGGTAGGCCCTCTTGTGGTGGATGGAAGTTTCTTTCAGCGCCGAAAAGCTGAGCACCTGGCCGTTGCGTTTGCTGCATGCCCAGTGCACACTGTCTGCACTGCGCAGTTGACTTATGCGCCTTGTTAGTAGTATAACAATACTGAAAGGAAATAAAGGCCCTAGCAAGATGAGCGAGTTGCCGGGCATTTCCCTTCCCACTGATTTCCTGACAAGGACATTCTGGGGGAAGGGCGTAGAGAACACACCACGCACTTCACACATATGCTTTTGAATATGAAGAAAGAAGCCTTGAGTATACTGACGATGCTCAAGAATTTTAAAATTGCGAAAATTAATCGGCAGGCCAATAAGGTGGCGCACGAAATTGCGAAGTTTAGCTTTATAAATAAATCTGATGGGATTCTTCTTAATAGTGTTCCGCCCTGCGTGGCGAATTTTGTAATGAAAGATTGTAATAACATTATTAATTAATTAATTAATATAGGGTTTTTTTTTTCAAAAAAAAAGAATATGTTCGCATTCTCCAGAGGGAAAGCGTAAACATATACTCCCTCCGTCTCAAAATACTTGTCGGAGAAATTGATAAAAATGGATGTATCAAAAACTAAAGTATGTCTAGATACATCCATTTCTCCGACGAGTATTTCCGGACGGAGGGATCTATCTTTTGCGTTCGGATGCTGGCGTATCTTTGGTGAAACGGTCGTCTATTTTTTTTTACGGTGAAGTAGTCGGCAGACATGGATGGGTCTCATGGTTTTGGTTATTCTCTTTTTGCTTGAACGGTTGGGATTATTGACTGTTTGCTGGTAGCTATGCTTGTTGTTGTGCTGCCTGAATCTATTTATTCTGATTTGTAGGGCCGGGGTGGCAATTTCTTGAGACTAGCATGACAATTTCTTCATACAGAAGACAATTTCTTTTCCCAAAACTGCTGCGAGGGCGTTCGTTGGGAGTTCCTTCCCAGCAAACATTTGCCAGTTAGCATTTGCGTTTATTTTTTACTCGTTGCTGCAGCAGTATTATCGTAGTGTAAGATAGCACTTGAGTGGTGCTGTGATGCGCTTGGTTGGTCTCTTTTTACTGGAGTGGTCTAGCTGTAGTTTTGTGATGAGTAGGAATCGGGGACCTTGCTCCTAGGCCATGGCCGCGTGCTCTGCTCTACGGGCTCTTTTTGGCATCGGCTGTCCGATCGAACAAACAGAGAAAGGCGTGGGAATTTGCAGTCTTGGCCGCGAGGAAAGAGGCGCCCCCGCTTTTGTGGTGTTTTGTGCTGCCTAGATGACCGGAGCGCGCGCGCACACACGCACACAATGTCGTAGTAATAGTGCTAGTACGTGGGTAGACGGGAAGCACAGAGGACGTCGTTGTAGCCAGGGGAGCCACGTCGAGGAGGAGAAGGGATATGCGTTTTCCTTTTGTTACCACAAGCCATGGCGTCGCATCGCATTATCATCCTAATGGTGATGTGATGCGCCCATTGCTTTCCGTTTCATCCTGTTTATCCTTTATGTATCCTTCATCATCTCACCCTCTCCAGGAGTCCAGCTTCTCTCACTCGAGCTCGATGCAATCTCAGTTCCCAAGGGATGAGTATCCTGCTAAGCTAATCATTGCCCTCGCCTTGCCAATGTCCAGTACAAGGCTTTATTCATCTTTTTTTATATAATAAAAATACTAGTAAAACATACTGACTGACACACGCATTGCCCGGGACCGGGAGAAGCTTCTTCTTCTTCTTACTCGTAGCACAGGCAGCTAAACAATGCCGCTAACAGTCGTCTTCCACCTCCCGAGAATTCGAAACATGAATGGAAAAACACAGGCACGGGCTCTCGAAGCAATACAGCCGCACGTAAATAAATGGGAGGGCAGAGCGGAACAAAATTGAAGTCGTAGGTGTCAGAGGTCAGAGAACACACGTTCAAACAAAAGAAATGAGGTGACCTGTGAGCTGGGCCTGGCCGCCCAGGTCGTCTCGTCGTAATTCACACAAAGCTACCGCAGCTGAACAGCGCAGCTCCCGTTCAAACAAGAAACTGAAAAACAAAACAACTTCATTTGATTATCTTTCTCTCGTCTCTCAGCGAGTAGACAGCGCACGGCATCAGCAAAAGGTCAAATTTTGCGGGAGGACAAGGTGACGATTTCTGACGGGGGAAAAGAGGAGGCGGTTTGCCGGCCGGAGCGGCCGCCACGTCACCGGAACCTGCCCATGTCGGCCAGCTTCCGGGAGGTGTTGCGCCCGAAGGACGCCGCGCTGCTGGCCGACAGGTGCCGCCGGTGGCTCTCGCCCAGGGTCGACGGGTCCGGCTGCTGGCACCGCCGGCGACCGCCCGTGCTGGGGCGGACCAGCGGGCTCAGGCACACCGCGAACCCCGAGATCCCGTCGCCGCTGGCGCCTGATCCGCTGGGCCTGCTGCGCCGCTGGGGGTGGTGATGGTGCCTGGCCGGGGAGGGCGATGGGAACCACCAGCTGCCGCTCATGCTGCCTCCTGGGGACTCGGGCTCCTCGTCCACCGGCCGCGGCAGCGATGACGACGACGACGCGTCCGGCCTCCGCTTGCGCCGGACTATGGCCGACAGCCACGAGGTGGACCGCCGGGGCGGGTCCTTCTTGCTCTCGCTCTCCTCCTCCCGGCTGCCCCGCCGCCCTCCGCCGAAGAGCGTTGCCAAGAAGGATCGCCTCCGCTGGAAGGACTTCTTCCGCTCGGTCTCCCGGGGCTCGTCGTCCGCGGCGCGGGTGGCGGGGCCGACCTGCGGCGTGCTGAAGAAGAGGAGCTCGGGGCGGTGGCTGTGGCTGTGGCGGGACGACGTGTAGGCGCAGGCGTCGGAGCGCCGGTGCTGCTGCGCCGGGGCGGCGGCGAAGGGCGACGCGGCGCGCCCGCGCGTGGGCGAGCTGCCCCGGCTGCTGCTGCTGCTGCAGTCAGCGCCGCTGCTGGCCCCGGCCCGGTCGCGCTCGGCGGCGAGCACGAGGAGGCGGTCGCGGAGGCAGGGCGCGCATACGCCGAGCGCGTTCGCGTACGGGTGGAGCTTGCACCTCATCGGCCCTCTCCTCCTCCTCGCCGGATCACCAGGCGCGCATCTCCGGCGAGGGGTGGTTGGGTTGGGCTCGCGGAGGCAGATCGCGAGCGGAGCACGAGGAGGATCCGCGGAGCGTGCGGTGGTTGGGTGGGTTCGGATTGCTGGAGCGTGCACTGCAGCTTGGATTTTTGTCGCCTTGGTTGGCTCGCTCGCTCGAGAGGGAGAGGGAGAGGGAGGACGGGACTGGAGGAGTGGTTGGGCGATGCTGTAACGCCCGGACGGATGGATGGATTTATTTGGGACGCGGGTGGGAAACGTTGCGGTACGGTCCCGGCCGCACCCCTGGTCTACTCTATTCCTATTCCAAGGCACCGGTGCTGTTCCGTAGTGTCCCCGTTCGGTTTTATTCGTTGCAAGTGGAGTATAGTGGCTTGGAAATAAGCCCGTTCTCTAAAAAATGACCGTTAAAAACATTTCCGCACACGTCTACACTTGCATGTATCTCGTGTTTAGATCGGATGGCATTTAACAGGTGATTTTGCTATTGTTTTTTCTCGGTCGATTTAGGAATAGCAAAATCATTACGTGCTCAATAAATTGCGGATCTTATTTTTTATGCCGTATCTTCTCAAAAGAACGTGCATGAAAAACGGAAATGGATCCTCTGACCCGCCGAAGACGCAGGGGGAGGCCCCCTCCCATTCTCGAAACAAAGGTTGTGAAAAAGGAAACATACCCTCTACTTTGCAGAAGGAAGGGGGAGGGGGTGGACTCCGTCAGTTCTCAGAATAACGGAGGTGAAAAAAGAATGAATCCTCTGCCCACTCGACGACGCGGGGAGGAAGTTGACTAAGTCTGTTCTAAAAAGAACAAATGCAAAAAAAGAAACCGGTATTCTCACATGCCGAAGGCGCCTGGATTGGGGTAGGTGGACTCCACCCATTGTCAAAAGAATTGTTGTGAAAAATGGAAACAAATGTAAGACATCCATGTGGATCTGCCAAACGCGTGAAAGTAAGATGTCATAGCTCTCTTACTTTGCAGGAGGCAAATCGATTTTTTTTTGGAAAAACATTAAAAAGACCAAGGAGTTATTGATGGACATGTAAACCGCCTATTTTACCCCTCATTAAGCGTTGACCGATATTGACCCCCCCCGGGTTGTTGTGCCATGGGCCTTCATTTTTGCATCCTATGTCATGATCATCAATTTTACCGTAACACCCCACGCACATCCATATTTTGCGTAGCCGAGCTCGCATGCTCAACTTGTCGTTAATCACCTCAAGAGATAAATTTGAGAGGGCTTCTACTCCCAATCTTCCATACCTCGAGGCTTTTTTGGGGGGGAGGGGAGGGGGGTGATGGTGTCCTGAACTAGCTCTCTTACTTTGCAGGAGGGGAGGGGAGGGGGGGGTGATGGTGTCCTGAACAACTGTAAGACATCCATGCTGGATCTGCCAAACGCGTGAAAGTAAGATGTCATAGCTCTCTTACTTTGCAGGAGGCAAACCAAAGGAATCTTTTTTGGAAAAACATTAAAAAGACCAAGGAGTTATTGATGGACATGAAAACCGCCTAGTTACTACTCATTAAGCGTTGGCCGATATTGACCCCCCACCCCCATGGTTGTTGTGCCATGGGCCTTCATTTTTGCATCCTATGTCATGACCATCAATTTTACTGTAACACCCCACGCACATCCATATTTGTGTAGACGAGCCCGCATGCTCAACTTGTCGTTAATCACCTCAAGAGATAAATTTGAGAGGGCTTCTACTCCCAATCTTCCATACCTCGAGGCTTTTTTGGGGGGGAGGGGAGGGGGGTGATGGTGTCCTGAACTAGCTCTCTTACTTTGCAGGAGGGGAGGGGAGGGGGGTGATGGTGTCCTGAACAACTGTAAGACATCCATGCTGGATCTGCCAAACGCGTGAAAGTAAGATGTCATAGCTCTCTTACTTTGCAGGAGGCAAACCAAAGGAATCTTTTTTTTTGGAAAAACATTAAAAAGACCAAGGAGTTATTGATGGACATGAAAACCGCCTAGTTACCACTCATTAAGCGTTGGACGATATTGACCCCCCCATGATTGTTGTGCCATGGGCCTTCATTTTTGCATCCTATGTCATGACCATCAATTTTACTGTAACACCCCACGCACATCCATATTTGTGTAGACGAGCCCGCATGCTCAACTTGTCGTTAATCACCTCAAGAGATAAATTTGAGAGGGCTTCTACTCCCAATCTTCCATAGACTCGGGGCTTTTGGGGGGCGGGGGTGATGGTGTCCTGAACTAGGGGGTGCATACCACATAGTCTCCTGGCCAGGTGGGCCGGGCCAAGGACCCCTGGGATGATTTACCAGTAGGCCACGTTCGTCGGGCCCAGAAACGCCAAGATGGAAACTTTCGAAGACTTGGCGCATACTCCAAGACATATAGGTCGTTTACGCCACGATTACCCTAGATGTAACCGACCTATGTGTAAACCCTAGACACCCTTGGCATTTATATAAACCGAGGGGCGAGACTCATAGACGACACCTCATACACACATAGATCTCACGGTAGATCAACCTGTAACTTGTACTCCCTCGAAATCAATACAATAAATTCAAGACGTAGGGTATTATCTCTTTGAGAGAGCTCAAACCCGGGTAAAATCATGCGTCTCTGTTACCATTGCACCAAGGCTGCCAGCTCAGGACCTCCTACCGGAGATCTACTGGAATTGACTCCATCATTGGTGGCACATGCAGGTCCCTTTGAGTAGTCCAAGCGGTTCGATGGCATGCCTCTAGGTCATCGATCAGGTCGGTTGTGGCATGACCTTTTTGCCGAGACAGATATTTGTCTTCTACAACATCACCCTCTTTGCAGATTCGACTGGCCACCCGAGGCAAAGTTTTCAACCTGGCCGAGGTCTGTCATCAGATCCGGGAACCTAGAATACATCGTAGATTCACGCAGCGAGCTTGCCTTCTCGGGCTACATGTCATACCAGATCGAGGGGCACAATGATACACCCGCCGGGACCTCGGAGCCAGTCATGGCGCAGGATGATGACATAGACCATGTTTCAGATCCGACCTTGAGCCAGGATGCAGACACCATACTTGACGACCAGACGTTGAGTCAAGCTGTCGACAAAGAACCTAGATTCATATTGTATCGGATCTTAGGGAAATTGGCGGTGGCGGTGGCGGTGGCAGTGGCGGTGGCGGCAAAGGCAATGACAAGGGGAAAGGAGGCGACAACGACGAGATGGATTACAACCCCGATGACAACCTAGAAAGAAGCCTTGGCCCCAACAATGAGGATGCCCTGAATGAATCTTTGGGAAATCTCAGTTATGACTCATTGCGTGTAAGGCTGGTTAGCACCGCCAAAAGAATTTAAAATACGTCTCAACGTCTTTGAGACGAGGATAACTACCTTAATGACCAGTGGAATGAGCTCCTCCAAGCCCAGGAGGCACTCAAGGCTAAGTTGGGTAGATATAGGCCAACAACTGCCCACCACACCACTCTAGGAACCTCCTCAAAGAGATGGATGTGGCGATCAACGACAGCGCCATATCTAGGTGCAAGTGGGCCGAGAACCTTGATTGACCTACCTAAAACCGGCCTCTTTGAGATGCCGGTGCTTAAAAGCATGCTCCCAATGTGCCGGAGCGTAGGAGTAGACATAATCCCCCAAATGAAGGCTCAAAGCCGGGCCCATGGATAAAAGGCCTAAACGGCCCAAGGAGCCATCTTCTCGGTCAATCTACCAATCCAAGCAGCGTCCACCTGCTAGACAGGTGCTTGCTCCCGCATGAGTTGTTGAGTTTTCCCTAAGTGTAAGGGTGAAGTAGAACGGTAACAAGTATTTCTCTCAGTTAGAGAACCAAGATTATCAATCAAGTAGGAGTCTCCTAGCTAGCAATGTCAATAGGACCCGTGCACAGAACACACACACACACACACACACACACACACACACTCGTCCCCAACATGTAAGAGGGTTGTCAAATCCCCTGGGGTTGCTAGCTACAAGATTAAACGCAAGTGATAGAGATAGATAGTAGCAAAGTAGCACGACAACTAAAAGTAGCAACTATGTAGAAGAATTCAGTAACGGGGAATAGAACCAGGGGTATAGGTTCACTAGTGGCATCTCCCCCACCCTTGGTACCAATGTTGTTGCCGACATAGCATGCAAGCTATCCTCTGACATGCCATGCTATCATGATCGTGCAAGATGTCATCGCTCTTCCTACTCTTAGTCCACAATAACCACAGTTCCACAAGGTCGAAACCTGGCTCTCCTGTACATCCATGTTTCGAAAGTTATTCCTCGCACTTGGCTTCTTATGTAATTCATGAGGATCTTCTAGAGATGATCTATTCTGGTACCAGATGCAATATTATTCCATGTTGCTCTGAACTCACACTCTGGTTTCGGCATCGAACGATTGCCTACCCGCTTGAAAATTCTTATTGTACCTTCTTACCCTTGCTCTCGGTATATTTCATTTGTTCAACTCAAGAGATACCTTGTGCCTTATTCCCTGAGCTAATTACAGAATATCAGTCCTTGCAGTCATCGATCCTTATAATTTCCCCCTTTTGCCGTATTTGTAAGTACGATGGAGTTCCCGAAGAAAGGATGACGACTTCATCATGATGACCTAAAGTAGAGAAAAGAAGACATCAACGAGAGGGATCAACTTCTTTGAGAACAACAACCAAGAACGAGAAGATCCATTAGAATTTCGAACCAAAACTTCCCCCTTACTCCACCTCTTAAATCTCGGGATGAGATTTCTTGTAGTGGAGGAGATTTTTAACACTCCAATAATCATGCTACAATAATCTTCCCCTAATGGTGCCATGCCATCACCTTTTTGCTAATCCAATTGTCGCTTGATCAAAATTCAAGCCAAACTCAAATTTAAAACAAAGCGAAAATAATATTTATTCAGACAACAAAATAAAAATGTTCGTTGTGTTGCAAATATTCACTAACTAATATTCATGAAGAAACCAACATAATTTGAATTCCCCAAATGCCCTTAGAGATATTTAAGGTGGCCTAACAACACTTAATTTGGCCATTTTGAAATAAACAAATACTTATGCTTTTCAAAAATATGTGAACTTTGTGGATAGTTCCAAAATATTGCATAGTAATTATGAGACAATTTTCATGTTAAACAAAATTCAGTTTTTGTGAAAGAAAAATGAAAAACAATAATGAAAATAGAAAACATAAACTAAAAAGAAAAAAACCTACTGTGCGGCTGGGCCCTAGTGGCCACAACGCATGGCCCAACCCACGAGGAGGTCTTCTGCCTCCCCTGTTCATCCAGGGCGCGGTGGACGACTGCCTCTCGTCCATGGCGCGGTGACCGCACGCGTCTGCCATCTGCCATCTCCTCGCGGTGAATAAGGCCTTCCCCCGCTGCTTCTCTCTCCCGACGTAACCCTAACCCCCCTCGCTCGCCTCTCACCCCTTCGTTCCAGTCGCGTCCGACGCTGTCGTTGCCGTGTTGCCTCGTTGTCGCGCCCATCAGCCACCACACGACCTGCTGTTGTGTCCACAAGCTTCGCGGGGTTCTTCTCATCCTCTACATCGCAAGATCGATACCGGCGAGCACCAGCAATGTCGCCCGTGCCGTTCCCCTCGCCGGGATCCACCTCGACCGCCGCCTCGTCTCGCTCGTCTTCGACAACATCCGACCTTCCCGAGCCCCCCATTTAAATGATCGATATGGTTGGCTAGAGGAGGGGGGGGGGAATAGGCAACTACCAATTTTTAGCTTTTCTTAACAAATCAGGTTTAGCAACAAGTAGGTTATCTAGAGGTGCAACTAGGTGAGCAACCTATATGATGCTAACAACAAATACAACAAGTGCAAGCAAAGGATACACCACAAAAGTAGCTTTGCACAAATTAATGGTAAGAGATAACCACAAATGGAGCTGGTGGAGACGAGGATGTGTTACCGAAGTTCCTTCCCTTTGAAGGGAAGTACGTCTCCGTTGGAGCGGTGTGGAGGCACAATGCTCCCCAAGAAGCCACTAGGGCCACCGTATTCTCCTCACGCCCTCACACAAGGCGAGATGTCGTGATTCCAATAGTGGTGCCCTTGAAGGCAGCGACCGGACCTTTAGAAACAAGGTTGGGTCAATCTTCAAAACTTAATTTGAGGCTCCCAACAACACCAGAAGCTTCACCACAATGGAATGTGGCTCCGAGGTGACCCCAACCGTCTAGGGTGCTCAATTACCCAAGAGTAACAAGATCGGCAGGGTATTGGTGGGGGAATAAAATTTCTCTTGGTGGAAGTGTAGATCGGGGCCTTCTCAACCAATCCCTAGAAAAACAACAAGTTTGATTGGATAGGGAGAGAGATCAGGCGAAAATGAGCTTTGGAGCAAAATGGAGTTTGGGGAAGGAAGAGGTAAGTCTTCTTGAGGAAGAAGACCCCCTTTTATAGTGGGAACAAATCCAACCGCTATGCTTTTCTCAGCCCGCACACAAGCGGTACTACCGCTCTGGGAGCGGTACTACCGCTTCCAACAGTATGTGGAGGAGAAATAAGAAAACAGGGGAGAACAGGGCGCCAAGCAGTAGTGGGAGTGGTGGTAGGGGTGGTACTATCGCCTACATGCGGTACTACTGCCTCTACTGCCGCTACTACTTCCGCTCGTCCTGCTGGTCTAATAAGGTTACATGGTAGAAACACAGAGGTACTACCATAGAACCTGACACAAGAAGACGCGACCCCAACAGAGAGCGGTAGTACAAGCGGGTCTAGCAGCGGTACTACCGCTTATAAGCGATACTACCGCTGCCCCCCTCCCCCGTGGTATTATTGCTTGCTGCTCTCCACCACTTCTTCAACAACACAAATGGACTACTCCAAAGTGGCGGAAAGATGAGATGACTGCAATAAGAGCGTGTATGTGATGATTCCACCCAAACCTTTTTGAAGTGGACCCCCTCTTGATAGTATGGTTTTACCTATGACAAATCCACCAAAAAAGAAACGCAGGAAAGAAAACTGTCTTCACTCTGAAACCCGAGGGGCTCGAATCGTCTTGTGCCATATGTTTGATAATCTGAAATGCTCAATGCACACGATTAGTGAGGGAGTCCTGGATTAAGGGGTCCTCGGGCCGCCGGCCCATTAATTATGGGCCGGACTGATGGGCTACAGTGGAGCCAAGCTAGGGTACGGATAGGAGATCTTCGGAGTCGTGGAGTGACCTTCAAGTCAAGATTTAGCATGAGCTTTCCTTTGTTGTAATCAGCCGCATGTATCCCTAACCTACTAGTGCCTGTATAAACCAGAGGGTTTTAGTCTTTAGGGCTAGAGCAACATCAAATCCCCCATCAACCTAGGGTTTAGCTCGCCTGATCTTGAGATAGATCGACTCTATAATCATATCATACACATCAATACAATCAAGCAAGACGTATGATTTTACCTCTTAGAGAGGGCCCGAACCTGGGTAAACACCGTGTTCTTCGTCCCTTGTTCCCCATCGATCCTAGATCTCCAGTTCGAGACCCCCTACCCGATATCCGCAGGTTTTGACACTGACATTGGTGCTTTCATTGATAATTGTGCTGCGGTATTGCCAAAGGATCGATGGCCCAACCATCCGCTGGAAGCCCTGTTTGCGCCAGGGACATCTTCGTTCCCGGCCAGATCTTCATGTTCGGCAGCATCACATTACGCTCCGACCTCACCGGTCGTCTGGACCAAGTTCAGAACCTCACCCCTGATCGCGGGGCCGGTCGCAGGAACTTAGAGTCTAGCACCGACCCTCGGGGAAGCCCTGTTCCTATCGAATCCGCTACTCCTGCATAAAAACCTACCGAGACCGATGCCTTGACCTCGAATTCAGCAGGCGCGAAGGGGGCAAATATTATTCAGAATTTTGCCTAAAAGCCGGACCCCATCAAAATATTCAAAAAACGTCTCGCCGAATACCCAGAAGGCATAGCTCCGACGGGAACCACTTCGGTTGACGACCTCTCAGATCTATTCCTCTCCATGGGGATCTCCCTCACCAGGCCCACGGCCAATAACCAGATCGTGCTTAAACCCGACAACAGAGAGATCCACACCCCGCCGGGCACACACCTCATCGGTACCATCAAAGAAACGGCGGAGGGATCACGATCTCCGAAGCTGAAAACAATATATACCTGGATCTCTAGCCCGGAGACAGATACCCGTCAAGAAAAGAGCTCAGACTCAGCCTACAATTCTGGATCCGACCTCGAGTCGGCCCAACCACCTACGGGTTTGCGCTCGAACTCTCTGCGACCAAATCCGGATATAGTCCAAGCACGGTTCGCCGCTGCCAACACTCTGGACTCACAACATTCAGGAATGTGTAAACGTTTCCCACCCACCTCCCACACCGAATATTCTTCGGACGCGGGAAGTCTGGATGTATAGGACCTGATGTACGTCAAACAACAACCCTAAGAAACCGTCCATCATTACTGGGCTAGATTTCTCGTCATCAAAAACAAGATGACGGACTGCCGTGACAAAGAAATAATTGAAGCTTTCCGATTCAACTACCGGGATGAAGGAATCCTGAACGCCCTTGCCCGTCACCACGTGCAAAGCTTCACCGAACTATCAGACATGGTCCGCAAATATTGCACCATGGAAAGCGCTTGGAAGTCGCAGCAAATGCACATGGAGTCAGTTCCTGCCACACAGCCAAGAAAAGCCCAAGCAAAATGAGCATATACGCGACGGTCGCCCGAACACGAGCCTGACGAAAATCAAAACAGACCCAGAACAGTTCTAGATGAGTTGCTGGATAAACCATGCCCTATACCACTACTGCAGGATGCTACTAATGCGACACTACGATCAGAGGCCCTTTGACGAAACTGTGTGATGCATTAATCGCAAACGATGATGTAAAAACTGTCAAAAAAGATGCAAAGCGTTTGCGATGGCGGAGACATCGAACACGGTTCAGATTTTAGTTGTGTGTGCGATGTAAGGCATACGGTTGATCCATACGAACTATTTGTGATGAGACAGAACAACAGAAATGGGCAGCCATATCAAGGTGTGTGCGATATACGACATACAGTTCACTTGAATTAACTGCTTGTGATTAGCAAACACAACAGAAACGGTCAGCCAGATCAAGATGTGTGTGATATACGGCATACAGTTCACTCTAACAAACTGTTTTCGATTAGGGAACAGAACAAAAACGGTTCAACCTAACAAGATGTGTGTGATATGCGGCATACAATTCACATAGATGAACTGTTTGTGGTGAGCCAAAAGAACACAAACGGTTCATGTAAACAAGATGTGTGTGATAAGCGGCAAACAACCCACTCGAATGAACTGTTTGCGATGGGAAATTATAACACAGACGGTTACTACGGTTAAGTTGTGTGCGGTTCTATGTGTAACAAAAACTTAAAAAAAAATGCAAACTAGTTGCTTGCCATGGCTAGGAGTATCGCACATGATGCGTCTGCGAATACTCGTGCGCGATGATTAGTAAGTTACACATACGTTTTCTTATGTTAACACATGTGTGATAGATAACACGTGGCACCACACACGGTATTCAGGTTGTGTGCTCCACTTAGACTTCCCGTGCTCTAGCGAATGCTTCCCGCACTCCACATGGGTGAACTGTAAAATCCCCGCCTCTTCCCTCATCGGTTTCCCGCCACGAGCTAATGGCTTGCTGCATATAACCCAGGTGGCAATGCACCGTCGCGACACTGTGTGTAGATCTAGTCCTCACCCATCTACCATTAGTTATTCCAAGCATGCCAGGCAACGACCAAAGCTTCGACATCGACCCCTACCTGCATTACATCTTCGGCGAGGAGAACGAGCCAGAGCAGGTCGGGGAGCAAGAGCTTCGTCGGCCGGTGCAGGCAACGTGGCCCATCGGCAACGATATCGGCGTGACAGTCCTTGGGCGCATAATCGAATATTGCAAAGGAAGTGTGATGACCAGTTTGTCATCCACCGTGCAAAAGATCCAGAGCTGCTCGGCGGCATGATCGACGACCCACCCGAAGAGCCGTCATCACCAGTGCCCATCGAGAGCCTGATGCCCTACAAGGAATGGGCAGAGGACCTCTGTGATTCAGTCAACACACAGCCAGCCTGCGGCTTCATCATTGCCAGCGGCGACCGTGTCAACCTCGATCCCCATGATGTGGTGGCCAGGCTCGAGCGTATCCTTGGCAGAGTTGATGTCCCCGATCAAACCAATATGTGTTCGCACTTAGCACCGGGCTATAAAAACTACCCACTTGAAAATTACTTCACAGTTCCTCTCCCCATCACCCACAAAACCGGTCTTTCCTGTCAGGTCGTTCTGCCATGACCGGTAGGAGGAGTTACGGGTGGACATATAACCAGAGAGCAAAGACCAAGGCCGCGGGAGCACTAGATGAAGGAAATATGCCCTAGAGGCAATAATAAAGTTATTACTTATTTCCTTATATCATGATAAATGTTTATTATTCATGCTAGAATTGTATTAACTGGAAACATAATACATGTGTGAATACATAGACAAACATAGTGCCACTAGTATGCCTCTACTTGACTAGTTCGTTGATCAAAGATGGTTGTGTTTCCTAACCATTGACATGAGTTGTCATTTGATTAACGGGATCACATCATTAGGAGAATGATGTGATTGACTTGACTCATTCCGTTAGCTTAGCACTTGATCATTTAGTATGTTGCTATTGCTTTCTTCATGACTTATACATGTTCCTATGACTATGAGATTATGCAACTCCCGTTTACCGGAGGAACACTTTGTGTGCTACCAAACATCACAACGTAACTGGGTGATTATAAAGGAGCTCTACAGGTGTCTCCGAAGGTACATGTTGAGTTGGCGTATTTCGAGATTAGGCTTTGTCACTCCGATTGTCGGAGAGGTATCTCTGAGCCCTCTCGGTAATGCACGTCACTATAAGACTTGCAAGCAATGTAGCTAATGAGTTAGTTACGGGATGATGCATTACGTAACGAGTAAAGAGACTTGCTGGTAATGAGATTGAACTAGGTATTGAGATACCGACGATCAAATCTCGGGCAAGTAACATATACCGATGACAAAGGGAACAACGTATGTTGTTATGCGGTTTGACCGATAAAGATCTTCGTATAATATGTAGGAGCCAATATGAGCATCCAGGTTCCGATATTGGTTATTGACCGGAGACGTGTCTCGGTCATATCTACATAGTTCTCGAACCCGTAGGGTCCTCACGCTTAAAGTTCGATAACGGTTATATTATGAGTTTATGTATTTTGATGTACCGAAGGTAGTTCGGAGTCCCGGATGAGATCGGGGACATGACGAGGAGTTTCGAAATGGTCGAGACGTAAAGATCGATATATTGGACGACTATATTCGGACTTCGGAAGGGTTCCGAGTGATTCAGGTATTTTTTGGAGTCCCGGAGAGTTACGGGAATTCGCCGGGGAGTATATGGGCCTTATTGGGCCATACAGGAATAGAGGAGAGAGGCCAAAAGGAAGGAGGCACGCAGCCCCCCTCTGGTCCGAATTGGACAAGGGGTGCAGCCCCCTTTTCCTTCTTCCTCTCCCCCTCTTTCCTTCTCTCCTACTCCAACAAGGGAAAGGAGGAGTCCTACTCCCGGTGGGAGTAGGACTCCCCCCTTGGCGCCCCCTCCTCCTAGGCCGGCCACCTCCCCCCTTGCTCCTTTATATACGGGGGTAGGGGGCACCCCATAATGACAACAATTGATCATTGATCTCTTAGCCGTGTGCGGTGCCCCCTTCCACCATAGTCCTCCTCGATAATATTGTAGCGGTGCTTAGGCGAAGCCCTACGACGGTAGAACATCAAGATCGTCACCACGCCGTCGTGCTGACGAAACTCTTCCCCGACATTCTGCTGGATCGGAGTACGGGGATCGTCATCGAGCTGAACGTGTGCTAGAACTCGGAGGTGTCGTAGTTTCGGTGCTTGATCGGTCGGGTCATGAAGACGTACGACTACATCAACCGTGTTGTTCTAACGCTTCCGCTTTCGGTCTACGAGGGTACGTGGACAACACTCTCCCCTTTCGTTGCTATGCATCACCATGATCTTGCGTGTGCGTAGATTTTTTTTTGAAATTACTACGTTTCCCGACAGTGGTATCCGAGCCTGGTTTTATGCGTAGATGTTATATGCACGAGTAGAACACAAGTGAGTTGGGGGCGATACAAGTCATGCTGCTTACCAGCATGTCATACTTTGGTTCGGCGGTATTGTTGGATGAAGCGGCCCGGACCGACATTACGCGTACGCTTACACGAGACTGGTTCTACCGACGTGCTTTGCACATAGGTGGCTGGCGGGTGTCAGTTTCTCCAACTTTAGTTGAACCAAGTGTATCTACGCCCGGTCCTTGAGAAGGTTAAATCATCACTAACTTGACGAACTATCGTTGTGGTTTTGATGTGTAGGTAAGAACGGTTCTTGCTCGACCCGTAGCAGCCACTTAAAACTTGCAACAACAAAGTAGAGGATGTCTAACTTGTTTTTGCAGGGCATGTTGTGATGTGATATGGTCAAGACGTGATGAGATATAAGTTGTTGTATGAGATAATCATGTTTTGTTAAAGTTATCGGCAACTGGCAGTAGCCTTATGGTTGTCTCTTTATTTGCATAAGATGCAAGTGCCATGTAATTTCTTTACTTTATCGCTATGCGATGGCAATAGTTGCAAAAGCAATAGCTGGTGAGACGACCATGTGACAACACATTGATAGAAGATCAAGATGATGGAGATCATGGTGTCATGCCGGTGACGATAGAGATGATGACAGTACTTTGGAGATGGAGATTAAAGGCGCAAGATGATCATGGCCATATCATGTCACATATTTTGATTGCATGTGATGTTTATCTTTTATACATCTTATTTTGCTTAGTTCGGCGGTAGCTTTATAAGATTATCCCTTACTAAATTTCAAGGTATAAGTGTTCTCCCTGAGTATGCACCGTTGCGAAAGTTCTTCGTGCTGAGACACCACGTGATGATCGGGTGTGATAGGCTCTACGTTCAAATACAACGGGTGCAAAACAGTTGCAGACATGGAATACTGTAGGACCTTGAGAAGAGGTGTCTAGAGGGGTAGGGGGGTGGGGTGGGGGTGATTAGACACTAAGTACCAAAGTTGCAGTTTTTAACCCTTTTTAAGTTTAAGTGGAGTTTAGGCACAAGTTTAACATTCACAACACATAGCAAGCAAGCATGCAAAGAGTATATGAGCAGCGGAAAATAAAGCATGCAACTTGCAAGAATGTAAAGGGAAGGGTTTTGGAGGATTCAAACGCAATTGGAGACACGGATGTTTTTGGCGTGGTTCCGATAGGTGGTGCTATCGTACATCCACGTTGATGGAGACTTCAACCCACGAAGGGTAACAGTTGTGCGAGTCCACGGAGGGCTCCACCCAAGAAGGGTCCACGAAGAAGCAACCTTGTCTATCCCACCATGGCCGCTGCCCACGAAGGACTTGCCTCACTAGCGGTAGATCTTCACGAAGTAGGCGATCTCCTTGCCCTTACAAACTCCTTGGTTCAACTCCACAATCTTTATCGGAGGCTCCCAAGTGACACCTAGCCAATCTAGGAGACACCACTCTCCAAGAAGTAACAAATGGTGCGTTGATGATGAACTCCTTGCTCTTGTGCTTCAAATGATAGTCTCCCCAACACTCAACTCTCTCTCATAGGATTTGGATCTGGTGGAAAGAAGATTTGAGTGGAAAGCAACTTGGGGAAGGCTAGAGATCAAGATTCATATGGGAGGAATGGAATATCTTGGCCTCAACACATGAGTAGGTAGTTCTCTCTCAGAAATAGGATGCTGGAAGTGTAGGCTTGTTCTGATGGCTCTCTCCACGAATGAAGAGGAGGTGGAGGGGTATATATAGCCTCCACACAAAATCTAACCGTTACACACAATTTACCAAACTTGGTGGGATCGATTCAACAGACTCGGCCAGACCGATTTAGTAAACCTAGTGACCGTTAGGATTTTCGGTGGGACCGAAATGCAACTCGGTAGGACCGATTCGGTTAGGGTTAGGGCATAACGTAATCTCGGTGAGACCGATTACACAAACTCGGTGGGACCGATTTTGGTAATTAGCTAACCAGAGAGTTGGTCAGGCAAACTCGGTGGGAACGATTACTCAAACTCGGTGGGACCGATTTTGGTAATAAGTTAACCAGAGAGTTTGCATTTTAATCTCGGTAATGGACATACACAGAGAGATTACAATCCCATCTCGGTGAGACCGAGATCCCTATCGGTAGGACCGATTTGCCCAGGGTTTGTGGCAGTGGCTAAGACACCCAAACTCGGTGGCGCCGGATAGAAGGAATCGGTATGGCCGATTTTGGCTTTGGGTTTAGGTCATTTGTGGATGTGAGAAAGTAGCTGAGGGTTTTGGAGCATATCACTAAGCACATGAAGCAAGAGGCTCATTAAGCAACACCTCATCCCTCCTTGATAGTATTGGCTTTTCCTATAGACTCAATGCGATCTTGGATCACTAAAATGAAAAAGGAAGAGTCTTGAGCTTGAAGCTTGAGCCAATCCTTTGTCCTTAACATCTTGAAGGAGTTCCCACATCCTTTAGTCCATGCCACTCCACTGTTGAACTTGTCTGAAAAATACTAGATAAAAGTGTTAGTCTAATAAGAGATATGTTGACATTAATTACCAAAACCACCTAGGGAGCACTTGTGCTTTCAATCTCCCCCTTTTTGGTAATTGATGGCAACATACATCAAAGCTTTAGATAAGGATATGAAGAATAACAAGTAAAGCTTTGTAAAGACATGTAACAAGCATAGGCTCCCGTACATGTATGCAATCATGTGAATATGAAATATAGAAGCATGTGAGAGCATAACCATGATAGAGCAGGCAATGTGTTACATGTATCTTGGCCATATGCATCAGAGAAAAAATATATTAAAGGAAATACCTTCATGCCCATGAGTCCTTCTTGCAAACAGTATGTACATCAGCAAGAATTCCTCATACACATGATTGTGATGCATATACTTACCTTGTAGTCTTGAGTAGGCTTAGGATGGAATGAACTTGTGTAAACAAGGTTAGATAACACAGATACATCTACTAGCCAGAGCAAACAGAAGAAACCACAAGAATACCCAGACTGGGATGACATGTAGAGAGTGAGTACTAAGTACCACATTTGATTAGACATGTCCCCAAGAGTAAAGATATGCAATGAATTTAAATGATTTCTATCCCTTGGATGTCTTGCTCCCCCTGAATCTAACATGGGATACTGGGAGAAGATAGGGAACAGAAAATCAGAGCTGAAAGATATAAATGAACAGAGCTAATGCAAACTAATGCGAGTAAGCACATATGAACATGTCTTTCCCCTCAAGAAGACATGTGGCATCTCTCCTCTTGAACACCAAGCATGTGGGATCCTTGAGAAATACTTTCTACTAGTATTCTCTCCCCCTGGAGATCTCTCTCTCTCTCCCTGAAGGATCTCTCTCCCCCTGAGAAGGTGATACTCTCTCTAAAATGATAAGCTTTGATGTGATCTCTCTCTCCCCCTTTGACGTCAATTTCCAAGAAGGGCTTGATAAAGATGTGATCTCTCTCTCCCTCTGGAATTTGTCGTGAATGGGTTTGATCCTTGAGTCACAACATAAAGCACCTGATAAAAATGTGATGCTTGTTAGAGGACAAGATTCATTGAGTGGAGCTGGATCAGAAGAATCACAGAATAAGTGGCAAACTGTTTTTCCTGTGGTGAAATCGGTGGCACCGAGTTGTATGCTTCGGTTGTACCGAAAATAAAAAATTGGTGTAACCGAGTTCATCACAGAGAAAACACTTGTCACCTCAGCTCACTAGACTAGTATGATCTCACAAAGATTTGCAAGGAATTAACTAAATGATATGCAATGAATTGGATGCATAAAATGCAGAGCAAACAGAAAAGAAAGAAATCTAGATGAAGTTTTTTTTGAAAGGGGAAACAAATATGCATGAGACAAATGCAAAAACACAAAGACGAACACAAGGGAACTTCATCTAGAGATGGTCGGCGACAGAGTCACCTATGTTAGAGTATATTGACTTAGGAGTCAAGTGAGATCACTTGATCATAGGTCATACTCATCGTTTAAGCTCAAAATGGGGTTACCATTTTTCCTTTAAGCATCTTGATGTATTCACATCTTGTCGAGTTGCTTTAGCTCATGTCTCAAGTAAAGCTTCTCTAAGATGGAATAACATACCTTGGTTGGTGGTGTTGATCATGTAGTTGAACTTGTGTGGGTTGCTCAAGGTTGATGTAGCTCATCAAGAGTTGGGAGCACCACTTGGAATTTGAGTCCATCTACCTACATGGGTTAGTTCTTGCAAGGAAGAGCACTTGTGTATCCAAAAATGACAATCATGAAGCTTAACATAGAATTTGTCAAAGGATATGTTTGAATGGTTTCGTGCTTCCTTGTCTTCAACCACCTTTGCATAGAGACTTGGTGATGTAGAGATTGCTCAAGATGTGAGTAGATTACAATCTCATGGAATTTGATTCAACCAAGTACCTACATGGGTTAGATAACATGCAAGATGCAAATATATCCAAGACATAAGATTTTCATCATAAGAGAAATATCAAGGATTAGTCATAAGCTCATGTCTTGCATGTATCCAATGGAGTTTCTACTCCAAGTTTGAAGCATCTATGATGTTCAATTCTCCTCTCAACCTGCAAAACACTTTCTCATCAAGAGGTTTAGTGAATATATCCGCTAATTGCTTTTCGGTGCGAACATGCTTAAGATCAATGTCACCCTTAGCAACATGATCTCGAATGAAATGATGACGAACTTCAATATGCTTAGTTCGAGAATGTTGCACATGATTATGTCCAATTTTGATAGCACTTTCATTGTCACAAAGCAATGGAACATGGTTCACATATATTCCATAATCTTTAAGAGTTTGGGTCATCCAAAGTAATTGAGCACAACATGAACCAGCAGCAATGTATTCCGCTTCGGCGGTAGATAACGATACCGAGTTTTGTTTCTTGGAGGACCAAGACACAAGAGGTCTACCAAGAAATTGACAAGTACCCGAAGTGGACTTTCTATCAACCTTGTCTCCGGCATAGTCTGAGTCAGAGTAGCCAACAAGATCGAAAGAGGCCCTCTTAGGATACCAAATGCCAAAATTTGGTGTATGTATTAAGTATCTCACTATCCTTTTCACAGCCTTAAGATGACATTCTTTAGGAGCAGCTTGATATCTTGCACACATGCACACACTTAGCATAATATCGGGACGTGAAGCACATAGGTATAACAATGAACCAATCATAGAGCGATAAACCTTTTGATCAACTGGTTCACCATCTTTGGTCAAATCAAGATGTCCACTAGTAGGCATGGGTGTAGACATACCTTTGCATTCTTGCATATTGAACTTCTTGAATAAGTCCTTAGTGTACTTCGTTTAAGAGATGAAAGTACCTTCCTTAGTTTGCTTGATTTGCAACCCAAGAAACAATTTGAGTTCACTCATCATTGACATCTCAAACTTCTCCGACATTAGCTTTCCAAACTTCTCACTAAAATGAGGGTTAGTTGATCCAAATATGATATCATCGACATAAATTTGGCATACAAATAATTCTCCATTAACCCTTTTAGTGAAAAGAGTAGAATCAATTTTCCCAATTTCAAATCCCTTTCCAAGAAGAAACTTGGTCAAGAATTTATACCAAGCTCCAGGAGCTTGTTTAAGACCATAAAGAGCTTTGTGAAGTTTGTAAACATGATTTGGTTTCTTAGGATTGACAAAGCCGGGAGGTTGTTTAACATAAACTTCCTCCTCTATTTCACCATTTAGAAAAGCACTTTTAATGTCCATTTGGTACAATGTGATATCATGGTGATTAGCATAGGCAAGTAAGATGCGAATAGACTCAAGTCTAGCAACGGGAGCATAAGTCTCACCATAGTCCATACCTTCGACTTGTGTGTAGCCTTGGGCGACGAGACATGCTTTGTTGCAAACAACTTGTCCATATTCATCTTGTTTGTTGCAAAACGCCCATTTGGTACCGATGATGTTGTGGTTGTTGTCGGGCTTCTCAACCAATGTCCAAACTTGGTTTCTCTCAAAGTTGTGTAGCTCTTCATGCATAGTGTTTATCCAATCCGGATCTTCCAATGCTTCTTCGACCTTCATAGGTTCAATGCTAGAGATGAAATAATAGTTTTCACAAAAGTTAGCTAAACGAGTTTTAGAGCGAGTGATTCTCCCGGTTTGAATATCTTTGTAGATTTGCTCGACGGGATGGTCTTTAGCAATTCTTGCTCGAACTCATGAAAGCTTTTGCTTGGATCTTGGTTGAACTTCTTCTTCATCTTCTTCATTGTTGGCGTTGTCGTTCTCTTGTCGTGGTGGAGAAGGAGGTCGTTGACGTTCATCTTGATGCACTTCCTCGTTTTCTTCATCTTGGTGTGTCCCACTTGTGGATGCTTCCGTATCGACTCTTGGTTCACCTTGTCGTGAAGTAGAAGCTTCCACTTGGACGGACGAGGTACTCTCCTTCACCTCCGTTGGACGAACCTTGCCAATAGACAAGTCTTGGATTGCTTCCGAAGGATCTTTGTCTCCTACATCAATTGGCAATTGCTCTACTTGCGAGCCGTTAGATTCATCAAACTTCACATCTACCGTCTCTTCAACCTTTCGGGTGAAATTGTTGTAGACACGGTATGTGTGAGAGTTTGAGCCATAACCTAGTAGGAAACCTTCATGAGACTTAGGAGCAAATTTAGAACGACGATGCTTATCAAGAATGTAGCACTTTGAGCCGAATACTTGAAAGTATCCAACTTGGGGTTTGTTACCGCTGAGGAGCTCATATGACATCTTGCCGAGTAGCTTGTGAAGATATAAGCGATTTGTTGCATGACAAGCTGTCTCAACCGCTTCTGCCCAAAAGTGCTTTCGCGTCTTGTACTCATCAAGCATCGTTCTCGCCATTTCGATGAGCGTCTGGTTCTTCCTCTCAACAACTCCATTTTGTTGAGGTGTGTACGTAGCCGAGAGCTCGTGTGAAATCCCTTCTTCGTCAAGAAAGGTGTCCACATTTGCGTTCTTGAACTCCATTCCATTGTCGCTGCGAACCTTCTTGATCTTCACTTCAAATTGATTTTGGGCCTTCCTAGCGAAGTTTTTGAAGATCTTTTGGACCTTCGATTTATCATCGAGAAAGAACACCCACGTAAATCTTGAAAAATCATCAACTATAATTAGACCAAAAGAATTTCCACCGAGACTCTTGTAAGAGTTGGGACCAAAGAGATCCATGTGAAGTAGCTCAAGTGGCCTCCTTGTGGTCATGATGTTCTTCACGGGATGCCTTCCTCCAACCTGTTTACCTGCTTGACAAGCACTGCAAAGTCTATCCTTATCAAATATGACATCATTAACTCCAAGGATATGATTTCCTTTAATAAGCTTGTCAAGGTTTCTCATGCCAACATGTCCTAGTCGTCTATGCCATAACCAACCTTTTGAGGATTTAGCAATGAAGCAAGTTTTAGGTTGGGCCTTTTTAGTGAAATCAACAATATAAAGATCACCTCTACGTATACCGGTAAAGACCATTTTATGATTGTCTCGATGAAACACTTGGCAATCAATTTCAGTAAATAAGACATTGAAACCAAAGTCAGCAAGTCTAGATACTGAAAGTAAGTTGTATCCAAGAGATTCAACGAGCATAACATTTTGTATGGAGCTATCATCTGAGATGGCCACCTTACCGAGGCCAACCACCTTACCCTTTGAGTTGTCATCGAAAGTGACATACTTTCGAGGACTATCATTATCAGCAAGCTCACGAAACATGTCTTTATCTCCGGTCATGTGATCGGTACATCCACTGTCAAGGACCCATTCCTTTCCTCCTGACATATACCCCCGAAGATTTGCCATAAGACCAATGTGTCTCATTGCATCATCAAGATCGAAGTCACTTTCATCATCCTCGTCATAGTATCCATGTTCAACATCGTCATGTGGTGGATCAAATCCTAGAGAGGGTGATTCGTTAGATTGAGTTTGACAATGATCTTGTCTATGAATTTTTAAAGCTTCGGAAACAATATCACTAATAATACCAACATTTCCTTTGGCACGCATGAAGCTCGTAAGCTCAAATAGATGATCACCAAACATAGGATCACTAGTATTCATCTTACTCAAGGCAATAGACTTATGAAGAATTTCATCAAGATTTTTCAAAGAATAATCAGGAAATCGTTCCTCAAGAAATTTCCATATAGTGTAGGCACACTCAAGAGTAGGTAGTTTTATAATCAAGTTTCTAGGCAAGCCTCTAGTGATAAGATTAACAGTTCTAACATTCCTAATCATGTTAATAGACTCATCAAGGGTAGGATGCATATGATCAACACAAGGTGCACAAGGACTAGCAATGTACTTGTTCAAATGATATTGATTGAAAATTACAAGCATCTCATTTTTCCACTCATGAAAATACTCTCCATCAAGAATAGGCACTCTATGTCTAAGACTCACCAAAGTAGACTCATCCATCTTCCTCCAATGGTGATTAAACCAAGGCAATGGAGACCAATGCTCTGATACCACTTGTAGGACCTTGAGAAGAGGTGTCTAGAGGGGGTGATTAGACAGTAAGTACCAAAGTTGCAGTTTTTAACCCTTTTTAAGTTTAAGTGGAGTTTAGGCACAAGTTTAACATTCACAACACATAGCAAGCAAGCATGCAAAGAGTATATGAGCAGAGGAAAATAAAGCATGCAACTTGCAATTGGAGACACGGATGTTTTTGGCGTGGTTCCGATAGATGGTGCTATTGTACATCCACGTTGATGGAGACTTCAACCCATGAAGGGTAACGGTTGCGCGAGTCCATGGAGGGCTCCACCCAAGAAGGGTCCACGAAGAAGCAACCTTGTCTATCCCACCATGGCCGTCGCCCACGAAGGACTTGCCTCACTAGCGGTAGATCTTCACGAAGTAGGCGATCTCCTTGCCCTTACAAACTCCTTGGTTCAACGCCACAATCTTTGTCGGAGGCTCCCAAGTGACACCTAGCCAATCTAGGAGACACCACTCTCCAAGAAGTAACAAATGGTGCGTTGATGATGAACTCCTTGCTCTTGTGCTTCAAATGATAGTCTCCCCAACACTCAACTCTCTCTCATAGGATTTGGATCTGGTGGAAAGAAGATTTGAGTGGAAAGCAACTTGGGGAAGGCTAGAGATCAAGATTCATATGGTAGGAATGGAATATCTTGGGCTCAACACATGAGTAGGTAGTTCTCTCTCAGAAATAGGATGCTGGAAGTGTAGGCTTGTTCTGATGGCTCTCTCCATGAATGAAGAGGAGGTGGAGGGGTATATATAGCCTCCACACAAAATCTAACCGTTACACACAATTTACCAAACTCGGTGGGACCGATTCAACAGACTCGGTCAGACCGATTTAGTAAACCTAGTGACCGTTAGGATTTTCGGTGGGACCGAAATGCAACTCGGTAGGACCGATTCGGTTAGGGTTAGGGCATAACGTAATCTTGGTGAGACCGATTACACAAACTCGGTGGGACCGATTTTGGTAATTAGCTAACCAGAGAGTTGGTCAGGCAAACTCGGTGGGAACGATTACTCAAACTCGATGCGACCGATTTTGGTAATAAGTTAACCAGAGAGTTTGAATTTTAATCTCGGTAGTACCAATTATACAAACTCGGTGAGACCAATTTTGGTAATGGACATACACAGAGAGATTACAATCCCATCTCGGTGAGACCGAGATCCCTATCGGTAAGACCGATTTGCCTAGGGTTTGTGGCAGTGGCTAAGACATCCAAACTCGGTGGCGCCGGATAGAAGGAATCGGTATGGCCGATTTTGGCTTTGGGTTTAGGTCATTTGTGGATGTGAGAAAGTAGCTGAGGGTTTTGGAGCATATCACTAAGCACATGAAGCAAGAGGCTCATTAAGCAACACCTCATCCCTCCTTGATAGTATTGGCTTTTCCTATAGACTCAATGTGATCTTGGATCACTAAAATGAAAAATCAAGAGTCTTGAGCTTGAAGCTTGAGCCAATCCTTTCTCCTTAACATCTTGAAGGAGTTCCCACATCCTTTAGTCCATGCCACTCCACTGTTGAGCTTGTCTGAAAAATACTAGATAAAAGTGTTAGTCCAACAAGAGATATGTTGACATTAATTACCAAAACCACCTAGGGAGCACTTGTGCTTTCAAATACTCAGGTTAAACTAGACGAGCCTAGCATATACAGATATGGCCTCAGAACACTGGAGACCGAAAGGTCGAGCGTGAATCATATAGTAGATATGATCAACATAGTGATGTTCACCATTGAAAACTACTCCATCTCACGTGATGATCGGACATGGTTTAGTTGATTTGGATCACGTGATCACTTAGATGATTAGAGGGATGCCTATCTAAGTGGGAGTTCTTAAGTAATATGATTAATTGAACTTTAATTTATCATGAACTTAGTCCTGATAGTATTTTGCAAATTATGCTGTAGATCAATAGCTCGCGTTGTTGCTTCCCTATGTTTATTCTGATATGTTCCTAGAGAAAAACTATGTTGAAAAATGAGAGTAGCAATGATGCGGACTGGGTCCGTGATCTGAGGTTTATCCTCATTGCTGCACAGAAGAATTATGTCCTTGATGCACCGCTAGGTGACAGACCTATTGCAGGAGCAGATGCAGACATTATGAACGTTTGGCTAGCTCAATATTATGACTACTTGATAGTTTAGTGCACCATGCTTAATGGCTTAGAATCGGGACTTCAAAGACGTTTTGAACGTCATGGACCATATGAGATGTTCCATAAGTTGAAGTTAATATTTCAAGCAAGTACCCGAGTTAAGAGATATGAAGTCTCCAACAAGTTCTATAGCTAAAAGATGGATGAGAATCGCTCAACTAGTGAGCATCTGCTCAGATTGTCTAGGTACTACAATCGCTTGAATCAAGTGGGCGTTAATCTTCCAGATAAGATAGTGATTGACAGAGTTCTCTAGTCACCATCACCAAGTTACTGGAACTTTGTGATGAACTATAGTATGTAAGGGATGACGAAAATGATTCCCGAGCTCTTCGTGATGCTGAAATCAACGAAGGTAGAAATCAAGAAAGAGCATCAAGTGTTGATGATTGACAAGACCACTAGTTTCAAGAATAGGGCAAAGGGAAAGAAAGGGAACTTCATGTAGAATGACAAGCAAGTTGTCACTCCCGTGAAGAAGCCCAAAGCTAGACCAAAGCCTGAAACTGAGTGCTTCTACTGCAAAGGAAATGGTCACTGGAAGCGGAAATACCCTGAATATTTGGTGGATAAGTAGGATGGCAAAGTTAACAAGGGTATATTTGATATACAGGTTATTGATGTGTACCTTACTAGTGTTTATAGTAGCCCCTGGGTATTTGATACTTGTTCGGTTGCTAAAAATTAGTAACTCGAAACAGGAGTTACAGAATAAACAGAGGCTAGTTGAGGGTGAAGTGATGATGTGTGTTGGAAGTGGTTCCAAGATTGATATGATCATCATCGCACACTCCCTATACTTTCGGGATTAGTGTTAAACCTAAATAAATGTTATTTGGCATTTGCATTGAGCATAAATATGATTTGATCATGTTTATTGCAATACAGTTATTCATTTACAAGTCAGAGAATAATTGTTGTTCTGTTTACATGAATAAAACCTTCAATGGTCATACACCCAATGAAAATAGGTTTTTGGATCTCGATCGTAGTGATACACATATTCATAATATTGAAGTCAAAAGATGCAAAGTTAATAATGATAGTGCAACTTATTTGTGGCACTGCCATTTGGGTCATATTGGTGTAAAGCGCTTGAAGAAACTCCATGCTGATGGAATTTTTGAATCACTTGATTATGAATCACTTGATGCTTGCGAACCATGCCTTATGGGCAAGATGAATAAGACTGCGTTCTCCGAAACAATGGAGCGAGCAATAGACTTATTGGAAATAATACATACTGATGTATGCGATCCGATGAGTGTTGAGGCTCACGGCGGGTATCATTATTTTCTGACCTTCCCAGATGATTTGAGCAGATATGGGTATATCTACTTGATGAAACATAAGTCTGAAACATTTGAAAAGTTCAAAGAATTTCAGAGTGAAGTGGAGAATCATCGTAACAAGAAAATAAAGTTTCTACAATCTAATCGTGGAGGAGAATATTTGAGTTATGAGTTTGGCTTTCATATAAAACAATGTGGAATAGTTTCACAGTTCACGCCACCTGGAACACCACAGCGTAGTGGTGTGTTCGAATGTCGTAACCGCACTTTATTGGATATGGTGCGATCTATGATGTCTCTTACAGATTTACCAATATTGTTTTGGGGCTATGCATTAGAGACAACTGCATTCACCTTAATAGGGCACCATCAATCCATTGAGACGACACTGTATGAACTATGGTTTAGCAATAAACCTAAGCTGTGGTTTCTTAAAGTTTGGGGCTGTGATGCTTATGAGAAAAAGTTTCAACCTGATAAGCTCGAACCCAAATCGGAGAAGTGCGTCTTCATAGAATACCCAAAGGAAATTGTTGGGTACACCTTCTATCACAGATCCGAAGGCAAAATATTCGTTGCTAAGATGGATTCTTTCTAGAGAAGAAGTTTCTCTCAAAAGAAGTGAGTGGGAGGAAAGTAGAGCTTGATAAGGTAATTGTACCTTCTCCCGAATTGGAAAGTAGTTCATCACAGAAATCAGTTCCAGTGATTCCTACACCAGTTAGTGAGGAAGCTAATGATGATGATCATGAAACTTCAGATTAAGTTCCTACAGAACCTCGTAGGTCTTCCAGAGTAAGATCCGCACCAGAGTGGTACGGTAATCTTATTCTGAAGGTCATGTTACTAGACCATGATGAACCTACGAACTATGAGGAAGCAACGATGAGCCCAGATTCCGCGAAATGGCTTGAGGCCATAAAATCTGAGATGGGATCCATGTATGAGAACAAAGTGTGGACTTTGGTGGACTTGCCCGATGATCGGCAAGCAATGGAAAATAAATGGATCTTCAAGAGGAAGACAGATGCTGATAGTAGTGTTACTATCTACAAAGCTCGACTTGTCGCAAAAAGTTTTTTGACAAGTTCAAGGTGTTGAATACGATGGAGATTTTCTCACTCGTATCGATGCTTAAGTCTGTCCGAATCATGTTAGCAATTGCCACATTTTATGAAATCTGGCAAATGGATGTCAAAACTGCATTCCTTAATGGATTTATGAAAGAAGAGTTGTATATGATGCAACCAGAAGGTTTTGTCAATCCTAAAGGTGCTAGCAAAATGTGCAAGCTCCAGCGATCCATCTATGGACTGGTGCAAGCATCTCGGAGTTGGAATATACACTTTGATGAGTTGATCAAAGCATATGGTTTTATACAGACTTTTGGAGAAGCTTGTATTTACAAGAAAGTGAGTGGGAGCTCTGTAGCATTTCTAAAACTATATGTAGATGACATATTATTGATTGGAAATGATATAGAAATTCTGGATAGCATAAAAGGATACTTGAATAAGAGTTTTTCAAAGAAAGACCTCGGTGAAGCTTCTTACACATTGAGCATCAAGATCTATAGAGATAGATCAAGATGCTTGATAAGATTTTTCAATGAGTACATACCTTGATAAGATTTTGAAGTAGTTCAAAATGGAATAGTCAAGGAGTTCTTGCCTGTGTTGCAAGGTGTGAAGTTGAGTAAGACTCAAAGCACGACCACGGCAGAAAATAAAAAGAGAATGAAAGTCATTCCCTATGCCATAGTCATAGGTTCTATGAAGTATGCTATACTGTGTACTAGACCTATTGTATACCTTGCTCTGAGTTTGGCAAGGGAGTACAATTTTTGATCTAGAAGTAGATCACTATACAGCGGTCAAGAATATCCTTAGTGAGGACTAAGGAAATATTTCTCGATTATGGAGGTGATAAAAGAGCCCGTCGTAAAGAGTTACATCGGCACAAGCTTTTACACCGATCCAGATGACTCTAAGTCTCAATCTGGATACATATTGAAAGTAGGAGTAATTAGCTAGAGTAGCTTCCTGCAAAGCATTGTAGACATAGAATATTTGCAAAATACATACGACTCCGAATGTGACAGACCCGTTGACTAAACTTCTCTCACGAGCAAAACATGATCATACCTTAGTACTCTTTGGGTGTTAATCACATATCGATGTGAACTAGATTATTGACTCTATTAAACCCTTTGGGTGTTGGTCACATGACGATGTGAACTATGGGTGTTAATCATATACAGATGTCAATATTGGTGTTAAATCACATGGTGATGTGAACTAGATTATCGACTCTAGTGCAAGTGGGAGACTGAAGGAAATATGCCCTAGAGGCAATAATAAAGTTATTATTTATTTCCTTATATCATGATAAATTTTTATTATTCATGCTAGAATTGTATTAACCGGAAACGTAATACATGTGTGAATACATAGACAAACATAGTGTCACTAGTATGCCTCTACTTGACTAGCTCGTTGATCAAAGATGGTTGTGTTTCCTAACCATAGACATGAGTTGTCATTTGATTAACGGGATCACATCATTAGGAGAATGATGTGATTGACTTCACCGATTCTGTTAGCTTAGCAATTGATTGTTTAGTATGTTGCTATTGCTTTCTTCATGACTTATACATGTTCCTATGACTATGAGATTATGCAACTTCCGTTTACCGGAGGAACACTTTGTGTGCTACCAAACGTCACAACGTAACTGGGTGATTATAAAGGAGCTCTACAGGTGTCTCCGAAGGTACATGTTGAGTTGGCGTATTTCGAGATTAAGATTTGTCATTCCGATTGCCGGAGAGGTATCTTTGGGCCCTCTCGGTAATGCACGTCACTATAAGCCTTGCAAGCAATGTAGCTAATCAGTTAGTTACGGGATGATGCATTACGTAATGAGTAAAGAGACTTGCTGGTAACGAGATTGAACTAGGTATTGAGATACCGACGATCAAATCTCGGGCAAGTAACATACACCGATGACAAAGGGAACAATGTATGTTGTTATGCGGTTTGAGCGATAAAGATCTTCGTATAATATGTAGGAGTCAATATGAGCATCCAGGTTCCGCTATTGGTTATTGACCGGAGACGTGTCTCGGTCATGTCTACATAGTTCTCGAACCCGTAGGGTCTGCACGTTTAAAGTTCGATGACGGTTATATTATGAGTTTATGTATTTTGATGTACCGAAGGTAGTTCGGAGTCCCGGATGAGATCAGGGACATGACGAGGAGTCTCGAAATGGTTGAGACGTAAAGATCGATATATTGGACGACTATATTCGGACTTTGGAAGGTTTCCGAGTGATTTGGGTATTTTTCGGAGTCCCGGAGAGTTACGGGAATTCGCCGGGGAGTATATGGGCCTTATTGGGCCATACGGGAAGAGAGGAGAGAGGCCAAAAGGAAGGAGGCATGCAGCCCCCCTCTGGTCCGAATTGGACAAGGGGTGCAGCCCCCTTTTCCTTCTTCCTCTCCCCCTCTTTCCTTCTCTCCTACTCCAACAAGGGAAAGGAGGAGTCCTACTCCCGGTGGGAGTAGGACTGCCCCCTTGGCGCGCCCTCCTCCTAGGCCGGCCGCCTCCCCCTTGCTCCTTTATATACGGGGGTAGGGGGGCACCCCATAGTGACAACAATTGATCATTGATCTCTTAGCCGTGTGCGATGCCCCCCTCCACCATAGTCCTCCTCGATAATATTGTAGCGGTGCTTAGGCGAAGCCCTGCGACGGTAGAACATCAAGATCGTCACCACGCCGTCGTGCTGACGAAACTCTTCCCGACATTCTACTGGATCGGAGTACGGGGATTGTCATCGAGCTGAACGTGTGCTAGAACTCGGAGGTGTCGTAGTTTCGGTGCTTGATCGGTCGGGTCGTGAAGACGTACGACTACATCAACCGCGTTGTTCTAACTCTTCTGCTTTCGGTCTACGAGGGTACGTGGACAACACTCTCCCCTCTCGTTGCTATGCTTCACCACGATCTTGCGTGTGCGTAGGAATTTATTTTAAATTACTACGTTTCCCAACACTAGAGAGGTCCCACCGCTACACGGCAGCCGCAAAAGAGATGCCCCGGTGCATCGCAGAGCCCTCAAATGAGCTCTCACCAGCATGCGAGGGATCTCACAAGCGCACTTGCTGCATCAGTGATCGTGATGAGTTGGCATTGCTGAAGTCCTTGGCCAGCAACGACAACATTCTCGCTGGCCTCATTAAGCAGCAGGAGCTGGTCGACAGCTTGATGAAGCTGCTCGAGATCAGCGATGCCTTGAGAAGGCGACAAACCTCGTCGAGCAACTCATGGGTGACAATGCGAAGCTCCTCAAGGCGCTCGCCGAGAAGGAGGATGAGGCCGCTGGCTGGAAGATGTTGCATGAGCTGAGCAGTGCCTCGAGGATGACGCTGAAAGCGGTCGTCAAGGAACTGATGGGTGACTTGAGGAAGCTCCGGATCGAGCGCGAGCAGGCGGTGGAGGAATATGTGGCTGCTGTCAAGCAAAGTCTTGAGGAATTAAAGAAGGAGCTGGAGGATGTCGTTGCCCGGCGATCCGTCTAGGAGTATAGACAGTAGCAACCCAGATCGTTGTCTGCGATTTCCTTCTTCTCTTGCCCCCGTGTCTTCCGGGTTTTGCCACATGTGGCATTTTAAATTATCCGGAATATTTTAGGCAATTATTATCTGCGCCATTGTAAATTTCTTGTCGTATTATCCGTTGCCATCTTATTTGTCGTCGTATTATCCATTGCCATTTTATTTGTTGTCATATTATCCGTTGCCCTATATGGCATTTTAAATTATCCAGAATACAAGTTGAAAACAAGAACAAAGCAAATGCTAATGTTGAGAGGGGTCATGGGATCACAAGCAAACACCCTCTGTCCAGGTGCTTTAATTAACCGCATGTTAAACAGCGACTCGGCCACCATTAATGGAGAAGTTGTGAGCGAGGCGGGTGGCTGGTGGATGTAGGTCAAAGAGCTCACTTCCCGGTGAGCATGGGTGGCCTTGCTGCTCGCATGTGTCCCGTCGAGCCTGCGTGACAGACTACTCGCACGCGTCCCATCGAGCCTGCATGGCAGACTTCTCGCGCTCGTCCCGTCTAATCAAATAGTTGCACGCACGCCACCAAGTATGGTTAATTTTTGGCACAAAATACAAAGATGAGCAATGAACGAGGATGAAGGTAGTATTATCCCATAAGAAAAGAGGGGCGCGTGGCCACACTTAAATGGTTATAGGAACACACGGTTCATATAATACAACTGTTTGTGATATTAACGTGTCAGCTATTTGTTTCAAAAGGAATTCACTGGCTATTAATGTGTGTTCCTTGTCTCAAACCGGACGATTTTTTTACCATGACATATATGTGCCATGTCATGAAACCATGCCAAGTTTCATGTTTTTGGGTGAGTTTTCGATTTACTGGGATTTAAAAACTGAGATGCTCAATGTTTTAGGACGACGAGATGTTTGTAATTCATTTCCATTCCTTTAGTGAGACCTAAACATGCACCCAATGACACATGTACGATTTTCCACCCATTTTGCTTCACTGGAGCATGCGCTTGTAGTTCAAATTTGAATTACAGACTACATTAAATGCCTAGAAAACCCAATTAATATATAAAATGGCCAAACGAACCTTGAACAGTTTCAAATTTCAGCATGACACTCCTGTTATTCTATGTTGCCTGTAGAAAACAAAATTCAAGGCGAGAAGAGGCAGCGATTATTGTTTTTCCCATAAGAGGGGCAGGTTTCCCTACCGGAACCACGAGGGTTGCGAGAAGCTTCAGTTTGTAAGAGGCTTGTAATATAGCTTGACCTAAATTGGACAATTTTTTACCACGACATATATGTGCCATGTAGTGACACCATGCCAAGTTTCATGATTTTCTGGTGAGTTTTCGATTTACGGAGATTTAAAAACCAAGATTTGTAATGTTTGAGGCCGAGCCAGGACGCCGAGACAGTTGAATTCATTCCCATTCCTTCCATGGGACCTAAACATGCACCCTAAGGACACATGTACAATTTCCTAGCCATTTTGGTGCATTGGAGCATGTATTTATAGTTTGGATTTGAATTATGGACATTAAATGCCTAGAAAAATTCAATTAATGAATAAAAAAGGTCAAACGAACCCTGAATAATTCCAAAGTTCAGCACGAATCTCCCGCTGTTCCATGTTGCATGTATAAGAAAATACAAGGCTAGGAGAGTGAGCAATTATCATTTCACCCACAAGGGGACACAATTCCCTACCAAAACCACAAGGGTTCTTGCGACAGGCTCCGGTTTGTAAGAGGTTTGTAATAAACCTTGGCCCAAATTGGACAATGTTTTACTACGACATATATGTGCCATGACGTGACACCATGCCAACTTTCATGACTTTCTAGTGAGTTTTGGATTTACAGGGATTTAAAAACTAAGATTCCAATGTTTGAGGACAAGCCAGGACACCGGTACGGTTGTAATTCATTCCCATTCCTTGCATGGGACCACACATGCACCCAAGGAGACATGTATGTTTTTTCTAGCCATTTTGGTGAACTGGAGCATGTATTTGTAGTTCGGATTTGAATTATGGACATTAAATGCCTAGGAAACTCAATTAATGTATAAAAAGGCCTAATGAACCCCGGATAATTTTAAATTCAGCACGGATATCCTGTCGTTCCGTGTTGCGTGTAGAAGAAAATACAAGGCGAAAAGAGGCAGTGATTATCGTTTCACCCATAAGGGGGACATTTCCCTATCGGAACCACGAGGCTTCTTGAGAGAAGCTCCGATTTGTAAGAGGCTTGTAATAAAACTTGCCCCAAAAAGGACAAAAAAAATCCTCGACATATATGTGCCATGTCGTGACACCATGCCAAGTTTCACGATTTTCAGGTGAGTTTTGGATTTACGGGGATTTAAAAACCAAGATTCTCACGAAATGTTTTCAAATAGCACAAGGTTCACTCACGAAAGTCGTGTGCCTACCAAACCGTCGCCGATGCCCCTACTGCGCGCGCGGTCCGAGTCGTGTGTTCTAGTTGGCGAGAGCCCAAGCCCCACGGATCGTACGCCTGCACCATTGGATGCTCCCAGATCGAACGACAATTGATACGTCTCCAACGTATCTATAATTTTTGATTGTTCCATGCTATTATATTATATATTTTGGATGTTTTATATGCATCAATATGCTATTTTATATTATTTTTGGGACTAACCTATTAACCTAGAGCCCAGTGTCGGTTTCTGTTTTTTCCTTGTTTTTGAGCTTCGCAGAAAAGGAATACCAAACGGAATAAAACTTCATGATGATTTTTCTTGGACCAGAAGACACCCAGGAGACTTGGAGTTCAAGTTAGAAGAGCCACGAAGCAGCGACAAGGTTGGAGGGCGCGGCCCCTACCTTGTGGGCCCCTCGAGACCCCCCTGACCTAGTTCTGCCTCCTATATATTCACATATATTCGCAAACCACCAGAAGCATCCACGAAAACACTTTTCCACCGCTGCAACCTTCTGTTCACGTGAGATCCCATCTTGGGGCCTTTCCGGCATCCTACCGGAGGGGGATTCGATCACGGAGGGTATCTACATCAACTCTATTGCACTTCCGATGAAGCGTGAGTAGTCCACCTCAGACCTACAGGTCCATAGCTAGTAGCTAGATGACTTCTCTATCTTTGATTCTCAATACCATGTTCTCCTCAATGTTCTTGGAGATCTATCCGATGTAATCTTTTTTTGCGGTGTGTTTGTCGTGATCCGGTGATTTGTGGACTTATGATCAGCTTATCTATGAATATTATTTGAATGAATTCTTATATGCATGATTTGGTATCTTTGTATTTCTCTTTGAATTATCGGTTTGGTTTGGCCAACTAGATTGGTATTTCTTGCAATGGGAGAGGTGCTTAGCTTTGGGTTCAATCTTGCGTGTTTTCATCTAATGACAAAGTAGGGGTAGCGAGACACGTATTGAATTGTTGCCATCGAGGATAAAAATATGAGGTTTTCATCATATTGCTTGAGTTAATTCCTATACATCATGTCATCTTACTTAATGTGTTACTCTGTTCTTATGAACTTAATACTCTAGATGCAGGCAGGAGTCGGTCGATGTGTGGAGCAATAGTAGTAGATGCAGAATCGTTTTGGTCTAGTGGACACGGACGTGATGCCTATATTTCATAATCATTGCCTTGGATATCATCATAACTTTGCGCTTTTCTATCAATTGCTCGATAGTAATTTGTTCATCCACCGTATTATTTGCCTTCATGAGAGAATCCTCTAGTGAAACCTATGCCCCCCAGGTCTATTTTCCATCATATTAGTTTCTGATATACTATTTTGCAATCTTTTACTTTCAGATCTATACACCAAAAAAACCAAAAATATTTTATCTGTTGTTTACTTCTATTTATATATCTCCATCAGAGCTTACCTTTGCAAGTGACCGTGAAGGGATTGACAACCCCTTTATCACGTTGGGTGCAAGTGTTTGATTGTTTGTGTAGATATTGGTGATTTGCGCGTTCTTCTCCTACTGGATTGATACCTTGGTTCTCAAACTGAGGGAAATACTTATATCTACTTTGCTGCATCACCCTTTCCTCTTCAAGGGAAAAACCAACACAAGCTCAAGAAGTAGCAGCAATCATCATCCCTTTCGACAGCACATGCAGTTCAGGTTGTGATTTTATTTATATGGGTAAGCACTGTGCGCATACGTCGTGCTAGCTCATGCTTCCTTCTCTACTAAGTTTTCGATATTCATGTAAAAAAAGTTTTCCATATTAATGTTGTTATATATCCAAACACGCTACCGTTTTCCGCCACTCCTCCCATCTATGTCCCGCCTCTTCTCCCATCGTTTTCCTGCTGCCAGTGTTAGTGGTCATAGAAGGCTAGGCGGCGACACACCGGCCATGTAAATATTGCACACCGTTTCTAAAAGCACAAATGTGTGCAATAGTAGGGAGTAGGTCCCATATGTTGGCTAGCGTGAAACGCCTTAAAGGCAAGGGGGCAATTCCTATCAGCAAGGGGCGGCTTCCCATCCACTAGCCTAGTCAAATAGAACGCAGAAGTTAAGCGTGTTCGGGCTGGAGTAGTCTAAGGATGGGTGACTTGGTGGGAAGTTGCATATCTCAAGCTTCATTTAAACGCTAGTATGATACTGTCATTATAGACATTTGTCATCTAAATGCATCTATAGGGACCTGTCATGATGATTATATAAACCTTGGGATCCTTGTTTTGCTAATTTGTAGACTATGTTTTTATTGGTTAATTTTTGTTCTCAAGAATGAAAGAATGAGTGACATCTTTAGGTCCACACAAATAATCCCTTTGACCCAACGCACGAGAAGGGTTTACTCTTTGCTCCATGTGCTATGTTAGAGCAAATCAAGTTTCAACACATGCGTTGGATGACACCTGACCCCTACCCCCCACCCACCTCGAAGTTGCATTCCCGACATCGTACGTCTTTAACCTGTCCGCGGGGGTACAATGTTCAGTTTGTAATGTTACTGATGTAGTTGGTGCCGCATTGAACTTGTGCTTTTGGGATTTGAACAAATCACACACCAGACCCATACATTTTTTGGGCCGCATGCAGGGTATAGGGGGCCGGGTGTTCTGATCGAGCATGTCTCCCTTGTGCAGTTTATAGACACCGCACATATCTACGGGCTCCCCACACAATCTATCCCTTTGACCCAACATACGAGAAGGGTTTGACCATGATCGTTTCCTATTGCTATGTGTGCCATGTTAAACCAAATAAAGTTTGAGCGCATGCGTTGGACGACACCCCCTCATACACCCATTTTGCATCATGTTTACCTGCTGTTATTTATATTGTTTTTATGCATAATAATGCTTTTTGGAGTAATTCTAATGCATTTTCTCTCATAATATGCAAGGTTCACACAAAGAGGGAGAATTCCGACAGCTAGAAATCTGAACTTGAAAAAGCTACATCAGGCCACCTATTCCATACAACTCCAAATGAGCTGAAACTTCACGAGGAATTTTTATGGAATAAATAAGAAATAATGGAGCAAATAACTACCGGAGGGGGGCCACCTGGTGAGCACAAGCCACCAAGGCGCGCCAGGCCCCCTAGGCGCGCCCTGGTGGGTTGTGCTCAGCCCAGCCCACCTCCGGTGCCCCTCTTCTGGTATTTAAGTCATTTTGACCTATAAAAAAATAAGGGGAGGACTTTCGGGATGATGTGCTGCTGTCTCGAGGCGGAACTTGCGCAGGAGCACTTTTGCCCTCCGGTGGAGCAATTCTGCTGGGGGAACTTCCCTCCTACAGGGGGAAATCATCGTCATCATCATCACCAACAACTCTCCCATCTTAGGGAGGGCAATCTCCATCAACATCTTCAACAACACCATCTCCTCTCAAACCCTAGTTCATTTCTCGTGTTCAATCTTTGTACCGAAACTATAGATTGGTGCTTGTGGGTGACTAGTAGTGTTGATTACATCTTTAGTTGATTACTATATGGTTTATTTGGTGGAAGATTATATGTTCAGATCCATTATGTTATTTAATACCCCTCTGATCTTGAGCATGCACTACTGCAGGATGATGCTAACGCGACACTACGATCAGAGACCCTTCAACGAAATTGTGTGCGATGCAATAATCGCAAACGGTGGTGTAAAAAACCGTCAAAAAGGTGCAAAACGTTTGCGATGATGGATGCATCAAACACGGTTTAGATTTTAGTTGCATGTGCGATTCATGGCATACGGTTCAGTTCAATTAACTATTTATGATGAGGATGAACAAAAGAAATGGGCTGCCAGATGAAGGCGTGTGCGATGTAGAGCATATGGTTCACTCGGATGAACTGTTTGTGATGAGGCGGAACAACAGAAACGGGCAGCCAGATGAAGGTGTGTGCGATATGCGGCATATAGTTCACTCGAATGAACTATTTGCGTCGAGCCAAGAGAACAGGAATTGTTCAACTTAACAAGATGTGTGTGATACACGACAAACAGGTCTGTAATTGGAAATGTGTGGGAAGACCGATAACAACATAGAAGATTCCTGATAACAAGCCGTGTGTGTTGTGAGCAAACGATTGCAGTATACAATTGTCAGTGATTGATGAAATCATCACCGACGGGTTCCATTGTTTAGTCCGTGTGCGATGTGATTTGCTCTGTCTATAGAGCATCAACATATATACTTTAAAAGACAACATTGCATAACCAAATTAAGCATACAGTTACACAAGTGACTACACACATAACATTTTGACACACCAAAGTAAGCAATTGCATGCATACTAAACTAGGAGAAACGATGATCTAATCATCTACTTCTTGTTGCGACGATGCTTGTCATTGCTCTGCTTCCAGCTGGATCCCTGACCGTTTTTGGGAAGGAGGCACTTCCTCATGTCAACAATCTGCCTATACATGTTGTAGCACATGTATGCCTCCTTGGCCGCGTACACGATGTGAGCTTTGTAGAGTTTCTCCATCCAGGCCGAGTGCCAGGCATGCTTGTCCTTGTTGTAGGAATCCTTCATGTCTCTATAGTAGGGGTCGATGATGGCCTCGACGAGGTGAACCAGTGAGTCCATATCATGATCCTTGCTGCCCAAGATCTTGTATTGGCCCTGGATGTTGATAAGATTCTGGCAGGCGATGCCCTTTGAGCACGTTGACATCGTTGGTGATGTCCACCGTAGCGAACATGTAGTGGGGGCTGTTGGCAAACCTAGTGAAATGCTCGCAAGGCCTTGTGGCCAGGCAGTAGTGGTAGACGAGGACGTGGTTGCGCACACACATATGGGCGACGACGACCTTGGGACGAGACCCGACACGAGTGCGGGTGTACTCGAGGTCGAACCCGACCACCTTGTACTTCTCCTCGGCAAGCAACAACTCCATGATGTAGATGGACTGCTCCACCCAGACCGGGTTGTTGGTGTAAACCACCGAGAGCTCCGTGAACCTTTGGTGGGTGTCCACCACGGCATGCATGGTGAACCGCTGCTCGTCGTCGGTGATACGTCTCCAACGTATCTATAATTTATGAAGCATTCATGCTATATTACTATGTGTTTTGAATGATTATGGGCTTTATTATACACTTTTATATTACTTTTCGGACTAACCTATTAACCGGAGGCCCAACCAATATTGCTGTTTTATTGCCTGTTTCAGTATTTCGAAGAAAAGGAATATCAAACGGAGTCCAAACAGAATGAAACCTTCGGCATCGTGATTTTTTGGAAGAATATCATCCTGGAGGCTTGGAGATCAAGTCAGAAGATACTCAAGGAGCCCAGAAGATAGGGGGGCGCCCCCCCCTACAGGGCGTGGCCCCTGTCTCGTGGACCCCTCGAGCACCTCCCGACCGACTTCTTTCGCCTATATAACCCTATGTACCCTAAAACCATCGAATATCAAGGATAGATCGGGAGTTCCGCCGCCGCAAGCCTCTGTAGCCACCAAAAACCTCTCGGGAGCCCTTCCCGGCACCCTCCCGGAGGGGGTATCCTTCACCTGTGGCCATCTTCATCATCCCGACGCTCTCCATGACGAGGAGGGAGTAGTTCACCCTTGGGGCTGAGGGTATGTACCAGTAGCTATGTGTTTGATCTCTCTCTATCTCTCTCTCTCGTGTTCTCTCTATGGCATGATCTTGATGTATCCCGAGCTTTGCTATTATAGTTGGATCTTATGATGTTTCTCCCCCTCTACTCTCTTGTGATGAATTGAGTTTCCCCTTTAGAGTTATCTTATCGGATTGAGTCTTTTATGAGAACACTTGATGTATGTATTGCCGTGCTTATCTGTGGTGACAATGGGATATCATGCATGTGCCACTTGATGTATGTTTTGGTGACCAACTTGCGGGTTCCGCCCATGAACCTATGCATAGGGGTTGCACACGTTCTTGACTCTCCGGTAGAAACTTTGGGGCACTCTTTGAAGTACTTTGTGTTGGTTGGATGAATCTGAGATTGTGTGATGCATATCGTATAATCATGCCCACGGATACTTGAGGTGACAATGGAGTATCTAGGTGACATTAGGGTTTTGGTTGATTTGTGTCTTAAGGTGTTATTCTAGTACGAACTCTTTTATAGATCGATCCAAAAGAATAACTTTGAGGTGGTTTCGTACCCTACCATAATCTCTATGTTTGTTCTCCGCTATTAGTGGCTTTGGAGTGAATCTTTGTTGCATGTTGAGGGATTGTTATATGATCTATCTATGTTATTATTGTTGAGAGAACTTGCACTGGTGATAGTATGAACCCTAGGCCTTGTTTCCTACCATCGCAATACCGTTTACGCTCACTTTTACCACTTGTTACCTTGCTGTTTTTATTATTTCAGATTACAAAACCTTTATCTACCATCCATATTGCACTTGTATCTTCATCTCTTCGCCGAACTAGTGCACCTATACAATTTACCATTGTATTGGGTGTGTTGGGGACACAAGAGACTCTTTGTTTTTTGGTTGCAGGGTTGTTTGAGAGAGACCATCTTCATCCTACGCCTCCTACGGATTGATAAACCTTAGGTCATCCACTTGAGGGAAATTTGCTACTGTCCTACAAACCTGTGCACTTGCAGGCCCAACAACGTCTACAAGAAGAAGGTTGTGTAGTAGACATCAAGCTCTTTTCTGGCGCCGTTGCTGGGGAGGTTAGCGCTTGAAGGTATATCTTTAGATCTTGCAATCGAATCTTTTTGTCTCTTGTTTTATCACTAGTTTAGTTTATAAGAGATAACTACAAAAAAATTGAATTGAGTTTGTCTCATACGCTTCGTATTTTTAATATCTTTCGTGAGAATGAGGGAAAGGAAAATTGTGCTCAAGTGCTAGAAGAAGAATGCATTAGAATGTTTGGTACTATATCTTTGTATGATGAGCATGATTGCAATGTTGTTAGCATGAATTCCTTGAATATCCATGATGCTAATGATATGCAAAGCCACAAGCTTGGGGAAGCTATGTTTGATGAATATGATATTTTTTGTCCCCCAAGTTTTGATGAGCAAATTTATTATGATGAAAGCATGCCTCCTACTTATGATGATTATATTGATGAAAGTGGGTTTGGAAGAGTGCCAACTTTAGGAAGTAGTGATCCCACTATTTTGGAGGATGTTGAATCTCATTGTGATGAACATTAAAGTGGATTTGGAAGAGTGTCAAATTTATTTAGTGATGATTCCACTATTTCGGAAGAGGTTCCAATTGATTATGAGAACAAAGTTGCTATCTATGATGATTATTGTGATGACTTGTATGCTATAAAGAATAATGATAACCATGAAACTTTTCATCATGATTTTAGTTTTCAATTGGATTTTGCCTCACATGATAGTTATTTTGTTGAGTTTACTCCCACTAATCATGAGAAGAATTTTGCTTATGTGGAGAGTAGTAAATTTCTATGCTAGTAGATCATGAAAAGAATGCTTTAGGTGCTGGTTATATTCTTGAATTCATTCATGATGCTACTGATAATTATTATGAGGGAGGAACATATGCTTGTAGGAATTGCAATAATGTCAAATTTCCTCTCTATATGCTTACAGTTTTGAAGCTATGCTTGTTTTGCCTTCCTATGCTAGATGATTATTGTTCCCATAAGTTGTTTTCTCACAAAATACCTATGCATAGGAAGCGGGTTAGACTTAAATGTGCTAGTCATATTCTTCATGATGCTCTCTTTATGTTTCAATTCTTATCTTTTATGTGAGCATCATTGTCATCATCATGCCTAGCTAGAAAGGCATTAAAGAAAAGCGCTTGTTGGGAGACAACGCAATATTTACCCTTACTGTTTTTATGTGTCGACATGATTATGCTACTGTAGTAATCATGTTTTATAGCTTTTGTTTCAATAAAGTGCCAAGTAGAACCTTTGGGAAGACTTGGGTGAAGTTTATGTGATCTTGCTGTAAAAAAACAGAAACTTTTGCGCTCACGAGAATAGCTGCCATTTTTTACTGGAGAGTGCTTTTAGGTTGATTATTTTTGCAGATGATTAATAGACAAATTACTCAGGTCCAGCAATTTATTTCAGAATTTTTTGGGTTCCAGAAGTATACGTTTGATACAGATTACTACAGACTGTTCTGTTTTTGACAGATTCTGTTTTCATTGTGTTGTTTGCTTATTTTGATGCATCTATGGCTAGTATTAAGTGGTATGAACCATAGAGAAGTTAGAATACAGTAGATATTACACCAATATGAATTTATAATGAGTTCATTACAGTACCTAAATGGTGATTTATTTTCTTATACTAACGGAGCTTACGAGTTTTGTTTTGAGTTTTGTGTGGTTGAAGTTTTCAAGTTTTGGGTAAAGATTTGATGGACTATGGAATAAGGAGTGGAAAGAGCCTAAGCTTGGTGATGCCTAAGGCACCCCAAGGTAATATTCAAGGACAACCAAGATCCTAAGCTTGGGGATCTCCCGGATGGCATCCCCTCTTTTGTCTTCGTTTATCGGTAACTTTACTTGGAGCTATATTTTTATTCGCCACATGATATGTATTTTGCTTGGAGCATCATTTTATTTTGTTAGTATTTGGTTGCTTTTATTCAGATTAAGGTTTTGCATCTTTAGTTTCAATAAAAAAGTCAAGGACAGCCTTTGCCATGCTTATTTTGCTAGTATACATGTTGCTGTTTGAAAACAGAAAGTTTACCGCTGTTGCAAAAATTCCCTAGAAAAGTCAGAGAATGGTATAACGTTGAATCATTTTGCATATTAAGCTCTGATAAATTTATTACAGTGGGAGTTTTAGTTCATAATTTTTGGAGTCAGGTAAGTATTGATACTCTTGCATTCTTTACAGACTGTACTGTTTTGGCAGATTGCTGTTATGGTTGCATTGTTTGCATATGTTTGCTTGTTTAATGATTCTATTTGAGGATAGGAGTGTTAAATATGCAGAGACATTTAGTATGCAATGTTGAATAATTATTTTAGTGATTTGTTACAGTAGAAGATGATATGGTTTTGCATTGGTTTATACTAACCTATCTCATGAGTTCTTGTTGAGTTTGGTGTGGATGAAGCTTTTGATAAAAAGAGAAACGTTGATATGAGAGGAATTAAGGAGACATAAAAGCTCAATCTTGGGGATGCCCAAGGCACCCCAAGATGATATTTCAAGAAGTCTCAAGCATCTACGCTTGGGGATGCCCCGGTAGACATCCCACCTTTCTTCTTCAACAACTATCGATTAGTATCGGTTGAGCCTAAGTTTTTTCTTCTTCACATGAGTTGTGCTATCCTTGCAATGTCATTTTATTTTGTTTTTATTGCTGCTTGAATACAATACCAAGATCTGAAATTCCTTAATGAGAGAGAGTCTTTGCATAGTTGCATAATTATTTAGCTACTCATTGTTCTTCACTTATATCTTTTTGGAGTAGTTTGTCATTTACTCGTGTGCTTCACTTATATCCTATGAGTAAATGGTTGAATGAGTTGATTGTCATAAATCTGAAATTATTTATGCCTCTTTTTCTTATCCCATGGGGAGTAATGACTTCACATCTAAGAAGTAGAGGTTGTAAATTTATTGACGATTAGCAAGCATTGTATTACTCATTTGAACAATTCATCAAAGAATATTTAAGGAAGAGAGATTTCACATATAAATATATTATCATAGACATCTTTTATAATTGTGAGCACTCATTAAGTATGACATGCTAAAGAGTTGATGTTGGACAAGGAAGACAACATAATGGGTTATGTTTTGTCACATCTCAGTTAAAGTATATTGTCATGGATCATTCAAACATGTTGAGCTTGCCTTTCCCCCTCATGCTAGCCAAAAATTCCTAGCACCAAGTAGAAATACTACTTGTGGTTCCAAATATCCTTAAACCCAGTTTTTGCCATGAGAGTCCACCATACCTACCTATGGATTGAGTAAGATCCTTCAAGTAAGTTGTCATCGGTGCAAGCAGTAAAAATTGCTCTTTAAATATGCATGACTTATTAGTGTGGAGAAAATAAGCTTTGTACAAACTCTTTATGGAAGCAATAAAAGCGACAGACTGCATAATAAAGGTCCATATACAAGGGGCAATATAAAGTGACGTTCTTTCGCATTAAGATTTTATGTATCCAACCCTAAAAGCGCATGGCAACCTCTGCTTCCCTCTGCGAAGGGCCTATCTTTTACTTTATGTCTTTACTTTATGCAAGAGTCAAGGTGATCTTCACCTTTCCCTTTTTCATTTTATCCTTTGGCAAGCACTTTGTGTTAGGGTGATCCTGATATATATATCCAATTGGATGTACGTTAGCATGAACTATTATTGTTGACATCACCCAAAGGTGAATACGTTTGGAGGCAACTTTATAAGCCCCAATCTTTCTCTGTGTCTGATTAAAACTTCATGACCACAAGTATTGCGTGAGTGTTAGCAATTGTAGAAGACTATATGATAGTTGAGTATGTGAAGTTTGCTAAATCAAAGCTTTGACATAGACTCTTCCTGAAAGTAAGATGAATTGCAATTGTTTGATGACTAATAATAAAGTTTGCTAATTTTCAAGAAAGTTTATGGTCTATGCTTTAACATGTGAATTTGCTTGTTACTTTATCGTGAATTTTTTTATGAGATGAACTATTGTTATGACATATAACGATGCTAGAAAAGGTGATTGAAATTATCATTGATCAAACTTGTGCACCTCTAGCGTTCACACTTCATAAATTCTTTCTTTTATCATTTACCTACTCGAGGACGAGTAGGAATTAAGCTTGGGGATGCTGATACGTCTCCAACGTATCTATAATTTATGAAGCATTCATGCTATATTAATATGTGTTTTGAATGATTATGGGCTTTATTATACACTTTTATATTACTTTTGGGACTAACCTATTAACCGGAGGCCCAGCCCATATTGCTGTTTTATTGCCTGTTTCAGTATTTCGAAGAAAAGGAATATCAAACGGAGTCCAAATGGAATGAAACCTTCGGCATCGTGATTTTTTGGAAGAATATCATCCTGGAGGCTTGGAGATCAAGTCAGAAGATACTCAAGGAGCCCAGAAGATAGGGGGCGCCCCCCCTACAGGGCGCGACACCCTGTCTTGTGGACCCCTCGAGCACCTCCCGACCGACTTCTTTCGCCTATATAACCCTACGTACCCTAAAACCATCGAATATCAAGATAGATCGGGAGTTCCGCCGCTGCAAGCCTCTGTAGCCACCAAAAACCTCTCGGGAGCCCTTCCCGGCACCCTGCCGAAGGGGGGATCCTTCACCCGTGGCCATCTTCATCATCCCGACGCTCTCCATGATGAGGAGGGAGTAGTTCACCCTTGGGGCTGAGGGTATGTACCAGTAGCTATGTGTTTGATCTCTCTCTCTCTCTCTCTCTCTCTCGTGTTCTCTCTATGGCACGATCTTGATGTATCCCGAGCTTTGCTATTATAGTTGGATCTTATGATGTTTCTCCCCCTCTACTCTCTTGTGATGAATTGAGTTTCCCCTTTAGAGTTATCTTATCGGATTGAGTCTTTTATGAGAACACTTGATGTATGTCTTGCCGTGCTTATCTGTGGTGACAATGTGATATCATGTTCTACTTGATGTATGTCTTGGTGACCAGCTTGCGGGTTCCGCCCATGAACCTATGCATAGGGGTTGGCACACGTTCTTGACTCTTCGGTAGATACTTTGGGGCACTCTTTGAAGTACTTTGTGTTGGTTGGATGAATCTGAGATTGTGTGATGCATATCGTATAATCATGCCCATGGATACTTGAGGTGACAATGGAGTATCTAGGTGACATTAGGGTTTTGGTTGATTTGTGTCTTAAGGTGTTATTCTAGTACGAACTCTTTTATAGATCGATCCGAAAGAATAACTTTGAGGTGGTTTCGTACCCTACCATAATCTCTACTTTTGTTCTCCGCTATTAGTGGCTTTGGAGTGACTCTTTGTTGCATGTTGAGGGATTTTTATATGATCTATCTATGTTATTATTGTTTAGAGAACTTGCACTAGTGAAAGTATGAACCCTAGGCCTTGTTTCCTACCATTGCAATACCATTTACGCTCACTTTTACCACTTGTTACCTTGCTGTTTTTATTATTTCAGATTACAAAAACCTTTATCTACCATCCATATTGCACTTGTATCTTCATCTCTTCGCCGAACTAGTGCACCTATACAATTTACCATTGTATTGGGTGTGTTGGGGACACAAGAGACTCTTTGTTTTTTGGTTGCAGGGTTGTTTGAGAGAGACCATCTTCATCCTATGCCTCCTACGGATTCATAAACCTCAGGTCATCCACTTGAGGGAAATTCGCTACTGTCCTACAAACCTGTGCACTTGCAGGCCCAACAACGTCTACAAGAAGAAGGTTGTGTAGTAGACATCAGTCGGTAGCTGCTCAGAGCGCCATTGGAACCGCGCAGGATACCCTCTAAGAACTTTTCATGGTGGGTGTGCTTATTCCAATGGTTGGGCGCGATCGAAAGGTTGAAGAGACACAACACGCTTAAATGGCCACTGTAACAAATGGGGGCCAGCCGGCCTATAATCGTCACGTCTTGTCACGACGTTCATAGCGGAGGATTCTAGTGCACGCTTGACAACACCGCATCATAGTTTGACCACACGTGGGCTCGAAAAGGCGCCAAATGTATCATCGGTGAGCTTGTTCCCGCGCTACTGTGCAGTTTACCGCGCAAGCTTCCCGCCCGACTTGGTTTGCCACGTGCCGGCTAGAAGAGGGACAAATCATGGGCGTTTGTTGGAAAAAAGATTTGTAAAAGCGAAGCATGTGGAATGACTTCGGTCATAAGTTTACCTGTGGGTGATGAGGTCAAAGTTACATGAAAGGGTGATAACGGACACTCGAGTGCGATAATTAATTATGCGCTCTACATGGCACACGGTGGAAGAATCCAACTTTGTGCAATAATGTCAAAGATCACAGTCGAGTTAGCTATACAAATCATGTGTTGTGAGATCGACAAGGTAAACATATTTGAGAATGGTTAATAAAATCAAATCTAAGACCATTGCATATTAAGGTCAAAATAGTGCTACCAATATACGAGTCTCATACGATGCCATTTCAACGATTGTACCACAAAAGCTCGAAATATTACAAGGTTCAAACTCCATTGTTATATGGCTCAAATTCGAAGATTACAAGGTTCAAACCGATATTAGAAATGAAATTTAGCTCATCAGCTGCAAATGCTCGCGCTGATCCGCTGAACATGGATATCAGAGAGGTTCAAACTAATATTACCACTTCTAAGTCTGGTTTTGAAACGTCACAACTTTTGCAAAGGGGTCAGCCACTGAGAAGTCATGTATGGGGTTGACACGATGACTTCTGATTACTTTGTCATCTGAAGTTCCAAAATGAAATTCAGCATTTTTGGAGCCTATTCCATTCTGCCGCAGGTGCCAGCGCTAATCAACAAACCATTCATTTTTGTGAAATAAATGTAGGGCAAACCTCATTACCTTCAGCACCCTTGCTCTGACATCAAAGAACCTAGCGAATATAATCTCTGGTAAGGTCCCTCGATAGGAGTTCAAAGTAATTTCTACGAGATGCAGATCTAGGCATTCGACATGATTGTTATATTGTATCACATTATCCACCACTGGGCCTAATCTTATCTGCAAAAGAAGAAAATGTGTTAGTGCCTAGATGCAGTTTTGAACACTACTACAGGCCTATTTGGTTTGCAAGATTTGTAAAATGCACTAACATGCCATCTTCGATCTGACATGATTAACATGGGCATTAGCATGCCATCTTCGATCTTCACAAGTTGTTGGAGTGGATGAAAAGTTCCCTAAGAAAAGTAGTACAAATGAATCCAAAGGAGAAATGCATATGGATTGTAACCATATGGATCAAGCATTGTCATTGTAAACTTGGAAAAGGAGACATGTATGTATTGAAATCCTCCAAAAGAATCCTTCAGAAATCGTAGTACATTGTCATTGTAAACTTGGAAAAAGGTGTCACAAATTGAACTCCCTTATGGTTAACATTTAACACGAAAGGAACATCACCATGATATATAGCTTCTACAGGCACGGAAAGCATCTTAGGAAACTGACAACTTGCTCCAGGTTGGTGCCGATAAATTCTAGTGCCAAGACCTTCACTGTGCGCAGTTTCGCGATCAAGCTTGTCGGAATCATTCTCTTAATGACAGACGAACAAACATCTTCAAAATTAGAAATAATGTTAATTTGTAGAAGGGGAGGTAGAAGGCGGCTGTTGTACCTGAATGGGTGTGGATCCAATAACATATTCAGAGTATTTGTCAAATGAGTATCCCATCACTGTCAATTTCGGCACAGAAATGACATTGATTCTTGTTGGACCTTCTTGATCAAGTACAAGTAATCTCTCAAGTGCAGGGGTGTACTCAATGACAATACCCTGGTACACATCTTGTGATGTCTTCCTGCCGAACCAGCAACACACATAAATAGTCCGGAGAGTCATGGAGGTGATGTGGAATGTACTCAACCTATTGATCGCCTGAAGACGAGGGTACTCGAGTGCAGTACAGCCATGGAGCAGGCGCTCCATGTCACTGTTTGAGAGGTAGATGACAACGAGCTCGAGGTGCTTCAGTCGTGGTAGAATAAGAGCGGGCGCGTCATTAAGGGGGATGGCAGTTCCTGAACTTGGAGACGTGCAACATGGGCGCGAGGCGGAGCGCGGACGTTGGCAGCGAGCGCATATGCCCATCATCAAAAGTGAACTCCTCAAGCAGGGCATTGGAACCAGTCGTCAAGCTTGGCCCGGTCCCTGCCGTTGGAACGGAACTTGACCATTCTAAGGCCTCTGGTTGGGCCAAGGTGACTGTCGAGGATCTTTGAGAATACATCCAAGCTTTTTCGATAGCCATGGCAGAGATCATGGGTGTCGATGAGGTCGAGAGGGGTGGAGTTCCATAGGGGGCGCCACCGCCGGGAAAGGACGGTTGTCCGTGCCCCATATTTGATTGGGAGGAGGGATATGATGACTGTCATCATATCATCGAGGAGGTTGCTGATGAAGTCTAGGCCTGCTGGAGTCGCTTGCGGTTCTAGCTCGCCCCGCCTCCGCTTGTTGGCAGGCCCGTTCTCCACCTCCGGAGTCTCCTTGTCAGCGGCGCTTTCTGATAGAAATGGGAGTATAGGGAATATTTAGTTAAAACAGGGCAATAGAAAAGAGTATTGGTAACTAGAAGTTATTAGGCAGGAATATAGTAAGAAAAGGGAATAACAATTGGTTGCTTAAATACTACACAATTCATTTGACATTGCTGGGTAAGTCAACATGCAGATAGTTGAAAAGAAAACTTACTTCGAACAAAGTCTGGACGGATGATTTTGTCGGGGAAGTTAGCATATATCTCATGACCAGGCCCTTTTATGTGTAGTGCAATTTTAGTGCCAGCTTTTAGTACATAAAACTTAGAAATTTCTTTCCAAAAGCCAACGACAAAATAGGAGACACCACGTTCATCAAGTCTTATAGTAGCAACGATTATAAATCCATGGTTTGTGTGTAGTATGACATCCATGCTGCCTTGATCTATGTAAAGGGAAAAATTGTGTACTACATAATCTGTTGCATAGCAAGGGATGCGTTGTAGAAAATGGTAGGATTGTTAAATAAAATATGGTAACATGCAAATATGGGCCCAAATTGAAAGAACTGTACAACAGTTGAAATTGAAGGGAAAAAATCTATAATTAAACAGATAGGGTAAACATGATGCCATGGAAATATGAGAGTAATCGAAAGAATAATACATCATTAATTTGCCTAATATAGAAACAAGAGGGGAAAAATCCCCTTTGACGTATATGGTGCATGTGGCACCTTTTATCCAAATGTAGCAATATTTAAAATATGTTCAGGAAAGTAGGCCATGCCAACCGATTTAGGGTGAGATTGAACATACCGCGTGCATCCTCAGGTCATCTGGTACGGTGAGATGGAATCTCTGGTGGAGGTCGCAAAGTCCTGATGTGTCGGCGCACTGTACACTCTATGAATGAAAGAAAACCCTCAAATCAGCTCGAATAAAAATGAATTCATGGCGATTTCCGCCGGGTGATTAAAGGAGGCAAATGAACTGGGATAAGAGATGAGATAATATCTCATTAAATTAGTTACCTTGTCATCCATGAGAAAGAACCCTCAGTACGATAGATTCCCCAACATAGCGGAGCTGGGTCGACCGCGAGTAGCATCGAGAAGTCGATGGCGATAGGCAGCGGCAAGCAGAAGTGGCAAAATGCAATGGGGTTTGCCGGCAGCCTGGCGGCGGTGGCAGGCGGCGAGCTAAGTGGTTACCGTCGTGATAGGCGATGCCATGCATAGACGTGGAGGAGCTTGTGCAGGTGTGAATGGGGACCAGAGGCAGGGGGTGGCGGGCGGGGGTGAGGGTTTTTGTGACGCGGGGATGGCAAGGGTTTTCTTCTTTCTTGTTTGAATTGGGTGGTGAGGGTTTTCTGTCCCACAAAGAATTTCGAAGGCAAGGGTTTGCTAGAGCCAACCGTGTGGGATTGACGCAACAGCTTAAATGAAAGTCATTGCACACGGTTCCAATTTTGGGAACCGTGTGTGATTGACGTACTACCTTCGTCCTGGTTTATTGGCCCCCTTTGTAATTTGTACCAAATTTCAACCAAATATTTAACTAAGAAATGTTTATGCATGTCACCAAAAATTATATCACTGAACACTTGTCAGTTAAATCTTTGGTCAGCATTTAACACAAATTACAAAGGGGACCAATAAACGAGGATAGAGGTAGATTCCGTCAACCAAGCTGATTGCATCCATATCCCACTGTTAGAAATAGGTAAACATAGATTAAACATACTCACACATAGATAATAAGCATACACGTACACAAGCATAGTTAAACCGTCATTAAGCATTCTCAAGCGTACATAGTTCGATCCCACATCTCATCTCACATGCCGGTACGATCCTGAAGCTTCTCCAGGTACTCGGCGTATGCACCGTGCGCCACCCTGCGATAATACTTCTGCTTGAAGGAGCCAACGACCCGCCCTCTTGCATGAGCCAAAACACTTTGATACGCGTCATGAAGCTTGTTGTTGCAAAATGGGCATCAATAGCCGCCGTCCCAGGTCCTAATACGCCGGTTATGCATTCCCGCATAAAGCTCCCTCAGGATTTGTCTCTTGTACCTCCTCTAGAGATCTTCATCCTTGCTGTCCACATCGTCAAACATCACCTATACAAATAGTAAAAAAAATGTGGCGTCAAATTAATGGTTACAAACTAATCTCTAGCGAACATTTGGTACTTGCCAAAAATTGGCATCAAATCAATGATTACATACCGTGAAATAGGATTAGGAATTTATGGCTATTTATTTATACATATCTAGAGATTGTGGTTTGATTTTTAAGCACATTCGTCTATGTACAGACCAATCTTGATGAAAATAATGGCACAAACATATGTAGGTCATTGAAAATCAATTGTCAAGTCCTGGCTAGGAATCATTAGCACGAACATTAACCCTAGTCGGATTACTAGCAGAAATCATTTCCATAGATGAAACAAGTAATCACTTATCACTTGTACCACTCAAACAATCAATACACTACACGGATCTAAGGAAACTTACTCAGATTTCATGGATTGGGAGAACATAACCATAGGATTTCTATTCCAAAAAGGGGGAGGCAGGAGTAACCAGAGAAACCCTGGGATCTATTTGAAACATAAATGGGTATAGATGACTAACCAGTTGTCCGTTGTCGTCGGAGTCGTTGCCAGAGTGGTCATCAGAGTCATCGCCCGAGTCGTCACCAGAGTCGGTGTGGAACTCCGCTTTCGGCTATGTAAGCTCGACGCCGTCGACGATGTCAGGTTGCAGCGATAACTCGCCGATGGTGACGGCAACCTCTGTCTCCATCTCCACATCGTGCTCTGGTGCTTTAGCAGCCCCAGCATCGCCACTCCCTCCTATGGGGCACTTCGGCGGCATCCTCATACACTGTCGGCTTTGATGACTAAGAGAGGGGTCGAGGATGCAAGTGGAGAGAGAGGATTGTCTGTGTGGCGAGGATGGGGGGTGCGGCCACTTGGGCGCACCATTAATATGGGAGAGCTCTTAATATGGAGTAGTGGGAGAGAGGCGGGTGGCGGTCAAACCCTGGCTCGCCTCCCAGTGAGCCTGCGCACCGGGCTGCTGGCATGCCTACCGTCGTTTCGCACAACTACTTGCACGCCTCCCGATGACACTGGACAGCGAGCACGCCTCCGTTAATTCACACACCCGCACACACGCCTCCCGACCTGCCTGCGTGGCGGACTGCTCGCATCCGTCCCGTCAACTCATGCCTTGCTCGCACGGCACACGGGTCGCGTGGCGGCACGTATATTGTTTTTCTATTTGGATGATTAAGGATGCCTGTCGGTGTCAAAACCGGCGGATCTCGGGTAGGGGGTCCCAAGAAGTGCGTCTTAGGATCAATGGTAACAGGAGGCAAGGGACACAATGTTTACCCAGGTTCGGGCCCTCTCGATGGAGGTAAAACCCTACTCCTGCTTGATTAATATTGATGATATAGGTAGTACAAGAGTTGATCTACCACGAGATCGGAGAGGCTAAACCCTAGAAGCTAGCCTATGGTATGATTGTTGTTGTATATGTCTATCGACTAGCCTGGCCCCGGTTTATATAATGCACCAGAGGCCTAGGATAACAAGAGTCCTAGCCGAATATGCCGGTGGGGGAGGAGTCCTTGTCTTGATCGCCAAGTCTTGTGGATTCTTCCTTGTATGCGGCAGCTGTCCGGACTGGCCCATGAGTATACGGCCATGGGGTCCTCGGCCCAATCCAACTGATCGGGAGACGACGCGTTGAGTACCCCCTAGTCCAGGACACCGCCAGTAGCCCCCTGAACCGGTCTTCAAGTTAGGGACTCTCCTCGATTCTTCCGAACTGTTCTTCATCTTCGGTTGCCGGTCTTGAAAACTGGTTCAACGAATCTTCTCATCTTCGATCTTGAGGATCGCCGAAATGCATTCGATGAGTTTACACGTTGGGTATCCGAGGAGCCCCTTTAAGTTTACGGCCTTTATCAATGCCTTGTTATTTTTATGCCATGCCTCGGGTTTGAAGTTGTTCCCGGGCGGCAACGTCCTCTTGCGTCCGAGCTCCAACGCTGGACTGTGTTCGATGTATCTTTTGCAGCCGAGCACCAATGCCGGACTGCTTCCCAGCTCTAATGCCGGACTATGTATCCGAGATCTAATGCCAGACTGTATCCGAGGTGCCATAAATCACCTTGGTTCAAAGAAGTTTGAAGGAGTTTAGCCGAGCTTAATGCCGGAAATGCCCTCTATGGAGCCAGCCACTAGGGCCCGAGCTTTATGCCGGACTGCTTCCGGGGTGGTGCACCACCCCGAATGTGGGCCGATTTTTGTCAGTATTTTTTATTGATGCAATTTACTCTCTGACGAGATATATAGCTAGTAGCCCTCAAGGTGTGTATCGGTCTAAAACCCGAGATGCACCTGAAGGATGACATAAGACCGCTGATCCCAGTAACTGCTGAGACTCAGGTTGATTTGTAAAATCGGCCTGAGGATCAAGTCCTAGCTTGGCAGAATACTTTGGGACACAAAAAGCGGCGTGCTCAGTCCTCGAGACTCAGGTTGGGTGCGGCCGACCAACCTGAGGATCAAAATCTCCTCGGAAACTGTATTGCACTTAAAATATTCTGCATTGGACAGGCAATGCAGTAGCCCCCGAGACACTAGTCGGGTGGCAACACCAGATCAGGGGATCGATGTTCCCCTTTAATATTTGTAAATAATAAGCCCGAAGCCCAGTAGCCCCCGAGCCTTAATGCGGGCACGGGTGGCCGAATTAAGGATCGATATCCATAGTGAAATCACAAATTATGTGTAATGACTCAATGTATCCAAGTACTTTATCTCATTAATGCTCGGATCCACATTGTACAAAACTTTGTTGACTGACCATCGGCTTCAACCTCCTCGGTCAGTAGCCGAGGAGTGTTTGTCCTACTTTGTAAAGCCTTTATGAGGGCAAAGATTTACAACAAACAAGGCAATCTGGCCATACGGTTTTATGAACAAAGGTACGCGAAGAGACATGTTATATTACTGTTTAACAGAAGAAATGTCTTCCAAAGAAAATAGTCCCGCTATCGGTACCTTTCTTTGGGTTTTCATGCTAAGCATTATTATGAAACCTCAGCTCCAATGTATGAGCAAAATATCGAGGATTTAGTTTAGGAGGCCAGTTAATAGCCCCCGGTAGTGTTCGGCGACAGTCGAGGTCAAGCTGTAAACACTTCGGCCATTGTTATGAATGGCCCGTCGTTTAACGTCGTCATCGGATCGCCGACCAATTTACGCTTATTGTGACAGTCAGTTTTCGGATTTCTCCACTAAGGTGCTTAACCATGTGAGCTAGAAGCACAATCGCAGTGGTTCTCCCTTTGCACACCTAGCCGAACAAAGCGGAACATAGGAGGCAAGCGCAGGAGCCGGGCAACCCAACTATTGACAGAAGACACAATTCGAAACTGATGCATATATAGCAATATCTGAGAATGTTTTTGCCGACTCTCTAAAGGTGTGCAACATTGCACTGCGAGACTTGTGCTGAAAACACACAAATAGTTTAAAAGTGCCATGGGCTCAAAAAGCCAAAAAACTTATTCAAAAGGTTAATGTCCGAACTAGATCAAGTGTTCGGTGCCAATCCGAAAATTGGACTTTAGAGAAAAAAAGGTGCTTCTGCCGTGCTTTAATATGACACATCCTATCTCAAAACTTCAAGCGGGTCAGCCTACGGCTTACTAGGCCAGTTTAGCAAACTAAACTCTAGCGGCTTTGAGAGAGAAATTAGGCTCCCCGGCTAGTGACCGCACACTTGTGTCGAAAAAAGGAGTGATAAATAATAATAAAAACTTTGCAACGACTAAGAAGAAAAACACTTATCATAAAATGGCTCATATATATTTAAGAGCCCCCAAGTGACTTGGGTAAAAGAATGATTGCATGTACCGAAGTACTTATATCATATCTATGTTCAACCGAACTTTAAACACGTCTTAACCGACCGTCGGCTTCTCCCTCTTCGGCCAAGGACCGAAAAGTGTTATGTACTCCATCTGTCGAGAATATCGACGGTGTTTCCAATAACCAGGCAATCAGGTCATAAGGCTGTAACAGACAAAGCACGCTCAGGGAACTTATGCTATATTACTGCGAAGAGTAAGAAGCATCTTCGAAGAAAATAGTACCCCCACCGATACCTTTCTTCGGTGCTCATTGTTATTATGAGACTTGTGCAATAGATTTTTTGTACTCATGAGTTCCGTTGTGTGTCGACCATGATTGAAAACAATATAGCGCTAGCTTTCGGCATCACCCAGTCTGAGGTCCGGCTCGGGTGACCCGATCGTGACAATCACAGAGGTGCTCCCTTTACTCCCTAGTCGAACAATCAGGAACATAGGGGTAAGCACATGAGCCAGACAACCCAGCTTGCAAATCGCTTAAGTCAATATGGTGCATATTGTGGAGTAATACACGAACAAGGAACGAAGTCGTACAAGTATAACCATATGCAAGAGGAAAAAACTTCATGAAGGAAGCCCCCAGGTAAATGGGGTATTTGAATTTGCGCGTCACAAACAAAGTTTGGACAAGGAAATTTTTACAAGCAACTTTTTTCCAAAAAAGTATAATGCTTGGCCGAGCCGAACACAAGTTAAAAATTTAAAACTTTGAGCATGAGGACAACTTAGCTGGTTAATGTGTTCGGTATTGATAACACGGTCCGAGCTTGATGCGGAACAAGGTTCCATCCCCGAGCCGATCCCGAGGTGGCGGAGCAAAGAGCTCGGCACTCCGAAGTGGTGCCATAGCACGATCAATGCAGGACGGCAGGGTGATGACGAAGTCCCCGGCATGGGGTAATGAAGTGTTGACGAAGCCCCCCGTCCAGCCGAGGTGACGCCAAAGGATATAGTCCGGCTGGATCATTTTCCTATGCACAAAAAATAGTGCAAACCGGAGATAATAGTAATAATAATAAAAATAATAAAAATTCGTTGCATAACAAATAATTTATGCAAAGTGAGTAATAAAAAAAATATGGCCTGGCGCCGAAGTCAATGTCGATGCAGGGCGGCGGCGTGATGCGGTAAAGGCATGGCAAGGCTTGAATTCACGGGTCGGTTTGAGTTCCGGATGCGGTGTTCGCCGGACTATGTATGAAAACTGACCGAACCACCATGCGATCGTCGTTAATGCGGCCACCATTTGATAGACCTGCGTACATATGACGGACAAACCAGAGTAATAATTCATTGGAAAAAATGAACCCTAACAAGCAAAAAACACTAGGATTAATAGCACCTGGCTTATTTGTTGTAGCAATCCGAAGAAAGGAGATTCCCAAAATTGGGACTCGATCCGCACACCTATCGCCTGATGGGCATATAGCAACGGCATGGCGATGCTGGCAAAGGTTGGCTCGCCGAGGCAAAGCCCTCGGTCCAGCTAACGTGACGGAGCTGGTCGGCCAGCGACGCCGAAGTCTCCGGAGTAGGTTGATGAAGAGATGATGAAGCCCCCGGTCCAGCGATGCAGGTCGTGACGTGGTCGATGCCGGCTTGATGAAGTGACCGTGTGGCGATGCAGGTGTGCCCGCTCCGTGTAATCCGTGGGGCGGCGATGTTGGTGACGATTTATCCTTCGCGATGCCGAACTATTGTTTGGCTGGCCGAGATGATGATCCGAAGAAATTGAGCTCGGCTCAACAAAGTGACGACGTGTCTAACACAGGTCGGCCGCCGTGGAGTGATGTTGTCGGGCTGGTTTGACACCGGTGCGACGGTGAAGTTCGTATTGCAAGAATACTTTTAATACTACTGGGATGTGTTTGAGAATAAAACACAACACCCCATACGAAAACTTCCTTCAAAATGGATGTCCGAGATCCCGTTCATAAAGAATATGAATTCGGGTCGGATTCGTTCTCGCGCAGAAAACAGATCCAAAAAGTGATGCACTAATCGGAAGTTTCCCGGAGTTTGGACGGTCGGATCGAGCTGAATTTTTGGCAGGTGGTAGATATGGGAATTCCGCAGGAAATCAACGGTTGGATCCTCCAAAGGACATCTGAACTAGATGCTGGATACCACGCCCTAAACTCGTCCGGATTCTCGCCCAGATTCAACAGGGCTCCGGTATATCAGAGATTGCCGGAGATTCCTCCATCGGAACTCGATGAAATTTTTGCAGGGTTGTTGTAGACTTAATTCCGCATAATTCCACTGAAGTAATTGTTTAATCGACACACGAGGAGGCGTTGACGGCGGATACAAGTTTGATGTCCAGAAAAACAGCACGGTCGCCTGAGGGCAATGTTGATGTTGAGCCCCCGAGCACCATGGATGACTACTCCATGATTTTGACAGAGATCGGAGTTGGTGTTGATGAAGGCCTTCATCCGAACATGACGATCGGAGGTAGGGCGCAGTCCTCGGTCAAGCCAAGGTGACCAGTCGAGCTGGTGATGAAGAAGCCGACGTCGCAGTTGACCTGCAGTCGAGCCATTGATCCTTTCGCCGATCACACAGCGGAACTCTCAATGAAAGCACCAATGTCGGTGTCAAAACTGGCGGATCTCGGGTAGGGGGTCCCAAGCAGTGCGTCTTAGCATCAATGGTAACAGGAGGCAAGGGACACAATGTTTACCCAGGTTCGGGCCCTCTCAATGGAGGTAAAACCCTACTCCTGCTTGATTAATATTGATGATATAGGTAGTACAAGAGTTGAACTACCACAAGATCGGAGAGGCTAAACCATAGAAGCTAGCCTATGGTATGATTGTTGTTGTATATGTCTATCGACTAGCCTGGCCCCGGTTTATATAATGCACCAGAGGCCTAGGATAACAAGTCCTAGCCGAATACGCCGGTGGGGGAGGAGTCCTTGTCTTGATCGCCAAGTCTTGTGGATTCTTCCTTGTATGCGGCAGCTATCCGGACTGGCCCATGAGTATACGGCCATGGGGGTCCTTGGCCCAATCCAACTGATCGGGAGACGACGCGTTGAGTACCCCCTAGTCCAGGACACCGTCAATGCCGCTTTATTGCTTAACCGAAGCATGGCACATATCCATTGTTGGTCTAATACTCACGGTCTAACACCCGCCACCCCGAGACCCAATTATTAATAATCTCTCGTTTGTAATTAGATAAAGATTATATCAAAACTGGTCTCAAATTTGACCCCAAAAAAATTACAATGCAACTTTGTATTGGTGTCCATATGACAACACGATAAGTTTCATGAATTTCAAATAAGTTTTGGATGTACTAGAATTTAAAAATCAAGATTCTCATTATTTGAAATTTGTTGCACGAGGAGTAAACATGCACCCAGTGAGACACATATGTTTTTGCAATCCATTTAGGTGCACTGTCATGTGTGCATGTAGCTTGAATTTGATTTTCGCACATTGTACTCGTAGAAAATCAATCAATTAATGTACTAAAATATCTTAATGATCTCTATTTTTTTTGAAATTAAAACATCCCTCCTTCGGTAACATATATATGTTCAACGCGAGATAATTAATTTAATATGCATCGTAGTTGCGGTGGATTCGCGGTGTGTGTGTAGGTATGTTCGTCTGGGGGTGGCGGGTGGCTCGCAGTACACTATGAGTTGTGAGCCACCGTGTGGGTTGGCCGTTTTGTTAGGCAGGCCGGTGCCACATCAGAGTCGTGAATTTGTAATTTAAAACATTACACAACCCTTTCATACATACATGTTTTTGGCCACATGCAGTCAATGCTTGTCCTACATGACACTCTATACTCGCGTATGACGCTTTTTGTGGGCCCGCGAGGTCGTCATCCATCACTTTGACGAAAAGCCAGTAGTGAGGTTAATTTGACCAGCAAGGTAGAATCATTTTTGTTTGTGTTATGGTGGTATATAGTACGCGTCGAAGAGGTGGGAGGGGACTAGCATATATATATATATATATATATATATATATATATATACACACACACACTATATGTACTTGTCCGTGAACAAGTACACCTCACTCAGTGTCGGGACTTTTCGGTTTCCGAGGCACGTGCCACATCAAAATTGTGAAAATGGCTATTAAAAGATCACACAACACCTCTTTGCGTCACATGCATGCAGGCGGTGGTTATCCTAGCTAGGACACTCACGTGTGACGCTTCCATCTGTGGGCCCATGAGGCCATCGTCGATGCATGCATCACTTTGACCTACATTAGGAGAGGTTAATTAATTTCACATGATGAGGATTCTTTTTGGGTTGTATTACGGTAGGAGCATATAGTATGCGTCTAAGAGGGGGAAGGGGACCATCATATGTAGTACGCTTCATGAACCTTGCTCTGTGTGGGTGCATGGTTTATGGTTTTTGAGGCATGTGGTACATCGAAGTTGTGCATTTTAGGCATTCAACATATGTTTGGCCCGCGTGCAAAGCGATGGTGATTGTCCTCTCGCACCCACTTAAGCGGTTATTAACGATATCGATGTTTTCCATCTGTGGGCCCGCTTGGTCCATCACTACTTTTTGCCTGGCAACAAGAGTGGTTAATTTGACTATATATATATATATATATATATATATATATATATATATATATATATATGAGCACACACACATGCATGTGTATGCATGAATCCCTCCCATCGAGTCGAAGTGGCTAGTACAATGACACGTCATGAACTAATCTCGCTTTATGTGGGGAGAGTGTACGATTTTCGACGCACGCGCCACATCAATGTTGTGAAATGGTATTCAAACATGCATGCACACATCACCTCCATACATATACATGTAGTGGTTGTCTTCGAATGGTACACTCCCTCGCGTGGTTATCGGCGACAAGCCTATATATTCGTGGGCCCGCATGGACATCCATGATCACCTTGACCAACAACAAGATAGGTTACCATGGCGGATTCTTCATTTGGTTCGTGTTATCGTAGTATAGGTCATGGTGAGATTTATACCTAATTAAAGTTTGAGCGCAACTACTATGCACGCACGCATGCATGAACCCCCGTCGTCAGCTTGAAGTGTGGTGTAACAAACATATGCATCATCAACCTAACCCTCACTCAGTGTGGGGATTTCTAGTTTGAAATCACTGTGCCACATCAAAGTTGTTCCATTGTGTACTAAAAAACACACCTCTCCATACATATGTTTGGGCACACGCATGCAGCGGTTGTCTTCTGGGACTAGCAACTTGTGTGATTATTGGCGAACTAGCCTATCTCCGAGGTCGCATGGACGACCATCACTTTGACCAACAAAAAGAGAGAGGTTGTACGACCAAGGTGGATTATTCTTGGTCCGTTTTACAATCAATTTTGGTGAGATGCCTCTCTGGCCCGCTGACTGGTAGTGTGTGTGTGTGTGTGGGGGGGGGGGGGCTGCTACTTTGCACTTTGTTAGGTGAACCTCGATTTGGGGGGGGGGAATTGATACGTCTCCAACGTATCTATAATTTTTGATTGTTCCATGCTATTATATTACCCCTTTTGGATGTTTATGGGCTTTATTTTACACATTTATATCTTTTTGTTGAGCTTTCATATATTTATAGCTCTAGTGCATCCGTTGCATGGCAATCCCTACCCACTCACATTGATATCTATTGATGGGCATCTTCATAGCCCGTTGATATGCCTAGTTGATGTGAGACTATCTTCTCCCTTTTTGTCCTTGCAACCACCACCATTTACCACCATAGTGCTATGTCCATGGCTTGTGCTCATGTATTGCGTAAGAGTTGAAAAAAGCTGAAGCGCGTTAAAAAGTATGAACCAATTGGTCGGCTCGTCATCGGGGTTGTACTAATGGGAGTATTTTGTGTAATGAAAATAAAGCATGGCCTAACTATATGATTTTGTAGGGATAAGCTTTCTTTGGCTATGCTATTTTGATAGGACATGATTATTTGTTAGTATGCTTCGTAATATTATTATTTTTATGTTTAATAAGCTTTTATCTTGAATCATTTGGATCTGAACATTCATGCCACATTAAAGAAAATTACATTGAGAATTATGCTAGGTAGCATTCCACATCAAAAATTCTCTTTTTATCATTTACCTACTCGAGGACGAGCAGGAATTAAGCTTGGGGATGCTTGATACGTCTCCAACGTATCTATAATTTTTGATTGTTCCATACTATTATATTACCCCTTTTGGATGTTTATGGGCTTTATTTTACACATTTATATCATTTTTGGGCCTAACCTACTAACCGGAGGCCTAGCCCGTATTGCTGTTTTTTTGCCTATTTCAGTATTTCAAAGAAAAGGAATATCAAACGGAGTCCAAACGGAATGAAACCTTCGGAGGCGTGTTTTTTGGGACGAACGCGATCCAGAGGACTTGGAGTGCAAGTCAAGAAGCAGCCGAGGTAGCCACGAGATAGGAGGGAGCGCCCCCCTGTAGGGCGCGCCCCCTGTCTCGTGGGCCCCTCAGCGAGCACCGACGTACTTCTTCCTCCTATATAGGCCTACATTCCCCAAAGACGGAGGACGTACTTGCTACACATTTCTTTTGGCCAAAGATGAGACGGGATGTTGAGCGTTTTATTGCTCGCTGCACTACATGTCAAAAAGCTAAGTCACGACTCAATCCTCATGGTTTATATATGCCTTTGCCTGTACCTAGTGTTCCTTGGGAGGATATATCTATGGACTTTGTTTTAGGTTTACCTCGAACAAAGAAGGGGAGGGATAGCATATTTGTTGTCGTGGATAGATTCTCGAAAATGGCACACTTTATACCATGTCATAAAAGCGATGATGCTGTTAATGTTGCTGATTTGTTCTTTCGTGAAATTATTCGCTTGCATGGTGTGCCAAATACTATTGTTTCAGATCGTGATACTAAATTTCTTAGCCACTTTTGGAGATGTTTATGGGCTAAGTTGGGGACTAAACTGCTTTTTAGTACTACTTGTCACCCCCAAACTGATGGACAAACTGAAGTAGTCAATAGAACATTGTCTACTATGCTTAGGGCTGTTTTGAAGAGTAATAAGAAAATGTGGGAGGAATGCTTGCCTCATATTGAATTTGCTTATAATCGTTCATTGCATTCTACTACTAAGATGTGCCCTTTTGAAGTTGTGTATGGTTTTCTACCTCGTGCACCTATTGATTTGTTGCCTCTTCCATCTTCAGAGAAGGTTAATTTTGATGCTAAACAACATGCTAAATTGATTTTAAAAATGCATGAGTTAATTAAGGAAAACATTGAGCGTATGAATGCCAAATATAAACTTGCTGGAGATAAGGGTAGAAAACATGTTGTGTTTGCACCTGGAGATCTTGTTTGGTTACATTTGCGTAAGGATAGATTTCCTGATTTGCGCAAATCAAAGCTCATGCCACGTGCTGATGGTCCCTTTAAGGTGTTAGATAAAATAAATGATAATGCATAGAAACTTGAGCTGCCTGCAGATTTTGGGGTTAGTCCCACTTTTAACATTGTAGATTTGAAGCCTTATTTGGGTGAGGAAGATGAGCTTCCATCGAGGACGACTTCATTTCAAGAAGGGGAGGATGATGAGGACATCAATACCATTGTTACACCCACAGCCCCTGCTGCTATACATACTGGACCAATTACTAGAGTTCGCACACGCCAACTAAATTACCAGGTACTTTCGTTTCTTGGTAATGATTCTAATGTTCATGAGAATATGATGCTGCCTAAATTGGATACATTTGTTTTGCTTACAAATGAAGGGCCTAGCTTGGAGAAGGATGAACATTGGAGCAAGAACAAGCATGGAGATGATGGCATGCGCAAGGGGAACAAGAACAGAGTTACAAGTGATGATTTCAGGTCTTTGAAGCCACCATAACGAGTGCATGAGGCCTTGGACGAAATATACAAGATGCCACTTCATAAATTTCGTCCAGAGGCTATTATAGGTGCTGCGTCACCTTTTTATTGGGCCAGGCCCATGTAATTTCGAAATACATAAGTATAGGCTATTTTTAGAGTCCGTATGTGTGGGGAAACAAGAGATAGGGTTGATTTCGGACCCCTCCACCAAGGGCCACAAAATTCCCCCTCTCTTCCTCCATATATACAGCCCTTAGGGCACCGTTTAGACTTTGGGGTTTTGTTTAGATTAAAGTTCGCCATAGCTGCAACTTCGCGTACTTCGTTTGTGTTCAACGACCAGACAAAGGCGTCATAGAACCCCACCTAGATCAATAAAGCTTTCATCTTATATTCGCAATATCCAGATTGCAATCTCAGTTTCTTGCTTGTTCTTCATTTGCTCGCAGGAAACAGACCCTCGTGGTCAGGTTGATCGTGCTCCGGCGTGGTCAATAACCTCTCGGAGTTGGTTTAGCGATTGCTAAGGCGTGACGTCCTCGCACGTTTGTAGTCGGATCGTCAAAGTCGACTTCCACCAAAGCGAAATCCATCATCTCATCGAAAGACGGGACACCTTTGCCTCTATCAAAGTACCCATCACAAACTCATCTCCCTCGCATTTACATTATTTGCCATTTGCCTCTCGTTTTGCTCTCCTCCACTTCACCTTTGCTGTTTTATTCGCCCTCTCTTTCCCAATCTCCTCCTCTCCTTCCGCTTGCCTTTTCTGTTTGCTCGTGTGTTAGATTGTTTCCCTTGTCGTTATGGCTAGTCGTCCTATCTTTGTTATCACTCCTGAACATGAAATTCTTAATTTTAAGCAAAGGGAGGGAGAAAATTTAAAAGGTTCTTGGCATAGAATTTGGAATGCTCAAAATAAATCTACTAGGAAGCTTTCTACTTCCATTTTTCTTCGCAATTTTTATGTAGGCATCACCCCTTGGAATAGATGTGTTCTTGATACTGTTGCCGGAGGTGATTTCTTGAGTAGGCATACGTTTGATGCTTATAATGCTATGTTAGATTTGTTTGGCCCACCACCTCTTTTGGTTAATGGAACCATTTTAACTTTCGAACACATTATGCAACTTCTTGATATTATTGAAAATAAAATTGCCACTGTTGAGTTGATTGAAAATTTGGATAAAAAGATTCATAATCATATCACCCAATATGAATCTAGGGTTGGAGTTACTTTGAAAAATCTTAAAGAGAAAGAACCTATAGTTAATGAAAAAATAGATCTTGATTCTGCTAGAATTGGTAAACTTGAGGATATAATTACCAACTTAGGTTCAGTGTTTTCTTCCATGAAAAACACTTCAAAACCCCCTACAAAACCCGCCAAGTTTATTTATGTTCCTAAAAAAAGGGGTGAAACCTCTAGTAAGGGAGACACGGATCTCAAATCCATAAGTGTTCATCCCAATTTTCTTTCTATCATTAAGGAACCTCTTGCTACAAACGAATTTCTTGAATTTTTTCCTAAAGGTTTAATCATTGCTAAAGATGGATAAACCCCTAAAGATTACAAGTGCTCTATTGAGGAATCAAGTGCCAAAGATGGCACTACTTAGATCTATCTTCGCTTTTATGCCTAGCTAGGGGCGTTAAACGATAGCGCTAGTTGGGAGGCAACCCAATTTTCTTTGTGTTTTTTGTTTTTGTTCCTGTTTAGTAATAATTATTAGCTTCTACTTTCTGTTTAGATGTGTTTTTATCTTTTAATTAGTGTTTGTGCCAAGTAGAACCTATAGGATAAACTATGATGATAGTTGATTTGATTCTGCTGAAAAACAGAAACATTATGCTCACGAGAAAAAATTCAATAAATCACAGAAACGTGATTTTGCATTGATTCTTTTTGCTTATGATCAATAATCTAATTTTACAGTACTTAATTTTTTGGTAGCATTTTTAGAGTTCCCGAAGTTTGCGTTAGTTACAGATTGCTACAGACTGTTCTGTTTTTGACACATTCTGTTTTTCATGTGTTGTTTGCTTATTTTGATGCATCTATGGCTAGTAAAATAGTTTATAAACCATAGAGAAGTTGGAATACAGTAGGTTTAACACCAAAATAAATAAAGAATGAGTTAATTACAGTACCTTATGTGGTGGTTTTGTTTTCTTTCACTAACGGAGCTTATAAGATTTCCTGTTGAGTTTTGTGTTGTGAAGTTTTCAAGTTTTGGGTAAAGATTTTATGGACTATGGAATAAGGAGTGGCAAGAGCCTAAGCTTGGGGATGCCCATGGCACCCCAAGATATTCAAGGATAGCCAAAAGCCTAAGCTTGGGGATGCCCCGGGAAGGCATCCCCCCTTTCGTCTTCGTTCATTGGTAACTTTACTTGGAGCTATATTTTTATTTGCCACATGATATGTGTTTTGCTTGGAGCATCGTCTATTACATTAGTCTTTGCTTTTTAGTTTACCACAATCATCCTTGCTGTACACACCTTTTGGGAGAAGCCTATTTGATTAGAATTTATTAGAATTTGCTATGTGCTTCACTTATATCTTTTGAGCTTGATAGTTTTTGCTCTAGTGGTTCACTTATATCTTTTAGAGCACGGCGGTGGCTTGATTTTATAGAAATTGCTAGTCTCTCATGCTTCACTTATATTATTTTGAGAGTATTTTAAAACAGCATGATATTTGCTTTGGTTACAAATTTGGTCCTAGAATGATGAGCATCCAAGTTGGGTATAATGAAAACTATCATAGAAATTGAATTGGATGCTATGATCAATTTGTTGCTTGATAATTGTTTTGAGATATAAAGGTAGTAATGTTAGGGTTATGCTAGTGGATAATTATGAAATTGAGAAATACTTTTGTTGAAGTTGGCAAGTCCCGTAGTATGCACGTATGGTAAAAGTTGTGTGACAAATTTGTTGCATGAGCTGCTCTTTTGATTGTCTTCCTTATGAGTGGCAGTCGGGGACGAGTGATGGTCTTTTCCTACCAATCTATCCCTCTTGGGGCATGCGTAGTATTACTTTGCTTCAAGGGCTAAGTAGACTTTTGCAATAAGTATATGAGTTCTTTACGACTAATGTGAGTCCACGGATATACGCACACTCATCCTTCCACTTTGCTAGCTTTTCTTTTTACCGCGTAACTTTCACCGGTATTGAACCCATTATTTACCTTCCTCAAAACAGCCACCATACCTACCTATTATGGCATTTCCATAGCCATTCTGAGATATATTGCCATGCAACTTTCCACCGTTCCGTTTATTATGACACGTTTCATTATTGTCATATTGCTCTTTGCATTATCATGTAGTTGACATCGTATTTGTGGCAAGGCCACCTTCATAATTTTCATACATGTCACTCTTGATTCATTGCATATCCTGGTACACCGCCGGAGGCATTCATATAGAGTCATATCTTGTTCTAGCTTTGAGTTGTAATTCTTGAGTTGTGAATCCATAAAAGTGTGATGATCTTCATTATTAGAGCATTGTCTCAATGAGGAAAGGATGATGAAGACTATGATTCCCCCACAAGTCGGGATGAGACTTCAGACTTTACAAAAAGAAAAAAAAGAGAAAGGCCAAAAAAGAAAAAAAAAGAGTCCAAAGAAAAAAAAAGAAAAAGAAGAAAAAAGAAGAAAAAAAGAGAAAAAGAAAAAGAAAAAAAATGAGAGAAAAAGAGAGAAGGGACAATGCTACTATCTCTTTTTCCACACTTGTGCTTCAAAGTAGCACCATGATCTTCATGATAGAGAGTCTCATATGTTGTCACTTTCATATACTAGTAGGAATTTTTCATTATAGAACTTTGCTTGTATATTCCAATGACGGGCTTCCTCAAAATGCCCTAGGTCTTCGTGAGCAAGCAAGTTGGATGCACACCCACTTAGTTTCTTTTTGTTGAGCTTTCATATATTTATAGCTCTAGTGCATCTGTTGCATGGCAATCCCTACTCACTCACATTGCTATCTATTGATGGGCATCTCCATAGCCCGTTGATACGCCTAGTTGATGTGAGACTATCTTCTCCGTTTTTGTCCTTGCAACCACCACCATTTACCACCATAGTGCTATGTCCATGGCTTGCGCTCACGTATTGCGTAAGAGTTGAAAAAAGCTGAAGCGCATTAAAAAGTATGAACCAATTGCTCGGCTCGTCATCGAGGTTGTACATGGGAGTATTTTGTGTAATGAAAATAAAGCATGGCCTAAGTATATGATTTTGTAGGGATAATCTTTCTTTGGCTATGCTATTTTGATAGGACATGATTATTTGTTAGTATGCTTCGAAATATTATTATTTTTATATTTTATAAGCTTTTAACTTGAATCATTTGGATCTGAACATTCATGCCACATTAAAGAAAATTATATTGAGAATTATGCTAGGTAGCATTCCACATAAAAAATTCTATTTTTATCATTTACCTACTCGAGGACGAGTAGGAATTAAGCTTTGGGATGCTTGATATGTCTCCAACATATCTATAATTTTTGATTGTTCCATGCTATTATATTACCCCTTTTGGATGTTTATGGGTTTTATTTTACACATTTATATCATTTTTGGGCCTAACCTACTAACCAGAGGCCCAGCCCGTATTGCTGTTATTTTGCCTATTTCAGTATTTCGAAGAAAAGGAATATCAAACGGTGTCCAAACAGAATGAAACCTTCAGAGGCGTGATTTTTGGAACGAACGTGATCCAGAGGACTTGGAGTGCAAGTCAAGAAGCAGCCAAGGCGGCCACGAGATAGGAGGGCGCGCCCCCTGTCTTGTGGGCCCCTCAGGCGGCCACCGACGTACTTCTTCCTCCTATATAAGCCTACATACCCCGAAAACATCCAGGGAGCACCCGAAACACAATTTCCACCGCCGTAACCTTTTGTATCCGCGGGATCCCATCTTGGAGCCTTCGCCGACGTTCTACCGGAGGGGGAATCGACGATGGAGGGCTTCTACATCAACACCATAGCCCTTCCGATGAGTTGTGAGTAGTTTACCACAGACTTACGGGTCCATAGTTATTAGCTAGATGGCTTCTTCTCTCTTTTTGGATCTCAATACAATGTTCTCCCCCTCTTTTGTGGAGATCTATTCGATGTAATCTCTTTTTGCGGTGTGTTTGTCAAGATCCGATGAATTGTGCGTTTATGATCAATTTTATCTATGAATAATATTTGAATCTTCTCTGAATTCTTTTATGTATGATTGAGTTATCTTTGCAAGTCTCTTTGAATTATCAGTTTGGTTTGGCCTACTAGATTGCTCTTTCTTGCCATGGGAGAAGTGCTTAGCTTTGGGTTCAATCTTACGGTGTCCTTACCCATTGACAGAAATGGTTGCAAGGCACGTATTGTATTGTTGCCATCGAGGATAAAAAGATGGGGTTTATATCATATTGCATGAGTTTATCCCTCTACATCATGTCATCTTGCTTAAGGTGTTACTCTGTTCTTATGTACTTAATACTCTAGATGCAGGCAGGAGTCGGTCGATGTGTGGAGTAATAGTAGTAGATGCAGGCAGGAGTTGGTCTACTTGTTGCGGACGTGATGCCTATATACATGATCATGCCTAGATAATCTCATAATTATTCTCTTTTCTATCAATTGCTCGACAGTAATTTGTTCACCCACCGTAATACTTATGCTATCTCGAGAGAAGCCTCTAGTGAAACCTATGGCCCCCGGGTCTATCTCCTATCATATTTGCTTCCAATATACTTTTATTTGCATCTTTACTTTTTGCATCTATATTATAAAATACCAAAAATATATTTATCTTATCATACTATCTCTATCAGATCTCACTTTTGCAAGTGGTTGTGAAGGGATTGACAACCCCTTTATTGCGTTGGTTGCGAGTTCTTGGTTTGTTTGTGTAGGTGCGTGGGACTTTTGAGGAGCCTCCTACTGGATTGATACCTTGGTTCTCAAAAACTAAGGGAAATACTTACGCTACTCTGCTGCATCACCCTTTCCTCTTCAAGGAAAACCAACGCAAGCTCAAGACGTAGCAGGCATGCATTCATATCTTAGGATTCCCTTCATGCCGACATGAGGGGGGGGGTGCTACCTACTTTGAACTTTTCTAGGTGAACCACGATTGGGGGGGGGGATCCATTCAGCTTAGGATTCCCTTCATGGCGGCACGAGGGAGGGGGGCTGCTAGCTACTTCGCACTTTTTGCTAGGTGAGCCTCGGTTGGGGGGCATGCATTCATAGCTTAGGATTCCCTTCATGCCGACATGAGGAAGGGCCGCTAGCTGTTGGGGAACGTAGCATGCAATTTCAAAAAAAATCCTACGCTCACACAAGATCTATCTAGGAAATGCATAGCAACGAGAGGGGGAGAGTGTCTCCACGTACCCTCGTAGATCGAAAGCGGAAGCGTTAGGTTAACGCGGTTGATGTATTCGAACGTCTTCACGATCCAACCGATCTAGTACCGAATGTACGACACCTCCGAGTTCGGCACACGTTCAGGTCGATGACGTCCCTCGAACTCTTGATCCAGCAGAGGGTCGATGGAGAGTTTCGTCAGCACGACGGCATGATGACGGTGTTGATGATGTGATGCGCGCAGGGCTTCACCTAAGCACTATGATGATACTATCGGAGGAGTAAACGCTGGAGGGGGGCACCGCACACGGCTAAGACAATGATGTGCCTTTGGGGTGCCCCCTACGCCCGTATATAAAGGAGGGGAGGAGGAGGCCGGCAGCCAAGAGGGGTGTGCCAAGGCGGGGAGTCCTACTAGGACTCCACTCCTAGTAGGATTCCCCCCACCACCTTTTTCCTTTTTTCCGGAGTAGCAAAGGGGGAAAGAGAGAGGGAGTAGGAGAGGGAAGGGGGAGGGGGGAGCCGCCCCCACCCCTTGTCCAATTCAGATTGGCAAGTGGGGGGGGGGGGCTCCACCTCATATGGCCGACCCTCTCTTCTCCACTAAGGCCCATGTTGGCCAATTACTTTCCCGGCGGGGTTCCGGTAACCCCCTGATACTCGAAACTTATCTGAAGCTTCTCGAAAACAATCCGGTGTCCGAATGTAACCTTCCAATATATGAACCTTTACCTCTCGACCATTTCAAGACTCCTCGTCATGTCCGTGATCTCATCCAGGACTCCGAACAAAATTCGGTCACCAAAACACATAAATCATAATACAAATCGTCATCGAACGTTAAGCGTGCGGACCCTACGGGTTTGAGAACTATGTAGACACGACTGAGACACATCTCCGGTCAATAACTAATAGCAGAACCTAGATGCGCAGTTCCTACATATTATATGAATATCTTTATCGATCAAACCGCATAACAACATACATTGTCCCCTTTGTCATCGGTATGTTAGTTGCCCATGATCCAATCGTTGGTATCTTCATACCTAGTTCCATCTCGTTACCGGCAAGTCTCTTTACTCGTTTCGTAATGCATCATCCTGTAACTAACTCATTAGTCACATTGCTTGCATGGCTTATAGTGATGTGCATTACCGAGAGGGCCCAGAGATACCTCTCCGATACACAAAGTGACAAATCCTAATCTTGATCTATGCCAACCCAACAAACACCTTCGGAGACACCTGTAGAGCATCTTTATAATCACCCAGTTACCTTGTGATGTTTGATAGCACACAAGGTGTTCCTCCAGTATTTGGGAGTTGCATAATCTTATAGTCAGAGAAACATGTATCACTACAAAAAAAAGACACATCGGTGACATTTTGGGCCAAATGAATTTTTTTCTATCATACTTATGACACTTCTATGACGATAATTGTGACAAAACCCGATATCATCATAGATGTGTTGGGCTCCTACTTCTATGACAAAAACTCATGATAGAAAATGGGCTTTTCGTCCTGGGAGGGACGGAGACGCAGCTGGATGACATTCTTTCGGCCGTCCATGACGGAAAAAAACCGTGGTAGAAGCGAGGGCGAGGAAAATATCGGCGAGTTCCCGGTTACGGTGGGTGGTCGGGGGCCGAGCGATGTGCATCTCTCTCATACATGTACGCACGTGTGTGCGAGGCGTTGGGCTCTAACTGAACCCGAGCGAATGCACTAGCTACGTTACTGAACCCGAGTGATTCCTTCTCTACTGCTGCTAACTGAAGCCGATCGAACCCAGCTACCTCCTTGCCTTGATGAACAGTGAGTGTTGTTTGGGGGGTTTGGATGAATAGTTCTCGGTGGGGGTGGATGAATAGGATACCATGGTGTTGCCTCTGGATTAACAGGACCCCGATCGAGCCGGTTGGGGCTGGATGAACAGGACCCCGATCGAGCCAGTTGGGGCTGGATGAACAGGACCCCGTGGAGGGCTGGATGAACAGGATGACCCCGTGGAGGCCTGGTTGAACAGTAGCCGGTGGAGGGCTGGATGAACAGTAGCATGTGGAGGGGTGGTTGAACAGGACCCCGTGGAGAGGGCTGGTTGAACAGTAGCCGATGAAGGAGCGCTCGGTGGAGGCTGGATGAACATGAGGCCGTGGATGAACAGTCACAGGTGGAGGCTGGAGGAGGTCAACGGTGGATGAACAGTAGCCCGTGGAGGCTGGAGGAGGTCGACGGTGGAGATGAACAGTATCCCGTGGAGTCTCGTTTTGCGGTACGCCACACCCCTCCCGATGAACAGGACCCCCGTTTCGACAGTAGCGCTCCAACACAAGTCCGTTTCCTCCGTTTTGCAGTACATCACACCCCTCCCAATCAACAGGACCCCGTTTTGACCGTAGGAGGTCCAACATAAGTCTGTTTCCTCCGTTTTACGGTACGCTAGACCCCTCCCGATGAACAGGATCCCGTTTCGAACGTGGCCGGTCGAACACAAGGCCGTTTCCTCCATTCTGCGGTACGCCAGGCCTCGTTTCCATCGGCTGTTCTGTCCAAGCCCTCCCGATGAACACGACGATGCATTCTGTTCCGACCCAACCGGTTGGCTCCCCATGAACACGGCAACGTCGCAGTTTCTCCGTTCTGACCCAGTCATGTACACGAGCCCTGGCCATATGTATGCGCAAGTAGGCGTTCGAGACCCCACCCGTACGTACGCGCGTGCCATATTCACTTTCTTGCACCCTGGCCGCTGTACGTACGTGTATATGGTACGTGCGCGCCTCTACTACGACACGTGTGCACCTCTACTACGACACGTGCACGCCTCTACATCGACTAGTATGTACGTACACGTTCGCGACTAGAATGACAACGCTACCTACGCTTCGACCAGGTGGGTCCCGACTGTCAGGCACTTCCTTGTGTGCGAAGATGTAGCTGGTGGGTCCCAGCAGTTAGGGGGAAACATTTTATTTGCTAAATATGGTGGCCCGTCCGGTAGGTCCCAGCTGTCAGGTGGAGGAATCATTATTTTCTGCGTAATAAGGAGGCACTTCCTTGCTACGGCCGTGGACCCAGCTGTCAGCCTCTCCACGTACATTGCTCTTCCGATGGAAGTCATTCCTTGACCATGTTGACCATGCCACGCCGGGAGCACCAGGGCGGTGGACGACGGCGAGGCCTAGGAAGGGGATGCGGAGCCGGGGAAGATGCGGCAGTGGATGCCCAGGCGGAGAGCAGTACGAGGGTTCACTGGTTTGGCTTCGGTGTGAGGCTGCCGTCCCTGCAGAATGACAGGGGGTGTGGGTGAGTGGAGGGATGGCCTGGCCAGCGGTGGGAGTAGTAGGGGGCGGTGAGGCCTCCACGGCAGCACAGCCAGCCACGGGAGACAGGAGCAGGCGGCACGACCAGCGCTGCTTTGGGCGGCTGGAGCAAGAAGACGAAAGATTGAAGAAGCACTACGGCTGTTGGATGGACATCGTACGGTCACTGGAGCTAGAATCGTTCATATTGACTAAGTTGACAAAGCCCTCCATCCCCGTCAACTTAGAAGGCCCACAAGTCAGCCTCCCACTATGTTGGGTCCAGCTAGCACGGGAGTATTCATTTTTTTGTGCGTAATAAGGAGGCACTTCCTTGCGTGCGAAGATATAGTTGGTGGGTCTGACCTGTCAGCGGGGGAACATTTTTTTCACGAAATACAGAGGCCCTTCCGGTGGGTCCCAGATCTGAGCTAGAGGAATCATTATTTTGCGCGTAATAAGGAGGCATTTCCTTGTGTGCGGCCGTGGATCCAGCTGTCAGCCTCTCCACGTACAGTCCACGTCCGATGGAAGTCGTTCCTTGACCATGTTCACCACGCCGCGCCGAGAGCACCAGGGCGGTGGATGACAGCGAGGCCTAGGAAGGGGATGCAGAGCCAGGGAAGACGCAGCAGTGGATGCCCACGTGGAGAGGAGTATGAGGGTTCACTGGTTCGGCTTTGGTGTGAGGCTACCATCGCCGCAGAATAACAGGGGGTGTGGGTGAGTTGAGGGATTGCCTGGCCAGCGGTGGGAGTACTAGGGGGCGGTGAGCCTCCGCGGCAGCACAGCCGGCCACGGGAGGCAGGAGCAGGCGACACGACCTGCGCTGCTTTGGGAGGCTGGAGCAAGAAGACCAGAGGTTGAAGAAGCACGACGGTCGTTGGATGGACATCGTATGGTCACTGCAGCTAGAATCATTTATATTGACTAAGTTGACAAAGCCCTTGGTACGCGTCAACTTAGTAGGCCCATAGGTCAGCCTCCGAAACGATGCGCCCCAGAGGTCAGGGGGAGGAATCATTTCTTGGGCGGCTGAAGCTAGAATATCCGAGATTGAAGAAGATGCACGACATCCGTTGGATAGACATCCAACGGCCACTGCTGCTAGAACCGTGTGTTGACTATAAGTTGACAAAGCTTTGCATACACGTCAACTTCTTTTTTAGGGGACGCGTCAACATAGTAGGCTCACAAGTGTGTGGTAGAGAACTTATAGCCCATTTGCGATTTGTAAGAATGTACAACCCACTTTTGAATTCTAATGGAATTTACTACAGCCCATTTACAGTTTGTTAAAAGTACAACCCATTTTCAAGCTAGGACAACGATTAATAATTTCAACCAACCGTTCAAGACAGAATTCAATAAAATTTCCCACATTTTGATGGGATCCAAAATATTTTTATCCCAAAATTTCTAGTCAGATTAAATATAAGTTTGTATTACGTAAAAATCCAACAAAACATTGCGCACGCAACAATTAAAAATTAAAATTTTCAAAATCCAAAAATAATGTTTTATAAACTATTTACGTGTTTGGTGCATTTTTTATAGTTACTGCCCAGTTTTCATAATTACATCCCATTTATTATTTCTTAAAGCCCATTTTCTCGTAAAGCCTAATGTCTCCCTCCTAGGAAAGATTTGCAGCCCAGCGGGGCGGAGAATAACAAGTTGACCTTGCCTGGGTATTCCTCAAAAAACGTATAGTTGGGCTAGCCATTTTCATCTTGAAAATAATTAATATCTGGGCTGGATATCTGGCCTGGGCTAGACGGGCCACAGCCCGCCCAGTTAATACCTTGCTCTCTGCTGAACAACAATGAATACATCGCTAAAGAAAAACTCTGCAGTGCTCATGCCTCAAAAACACAAATACTGCTCGAGTTGCTTGGTCCCAGCTGTCGGCTGCACTGTCGGATTTCGGGTTCCGGCAAACCCTTAAGGTTCGAACTCTGGGGTGTGCGCGGAGATCACTCTCTCTACCAACTCACGTCTCGTCGCCTCGCAAAGGATCTAATATACTCGAAGAACAACACAAGGGACACGAGGTTTATACTAGTTCGGGCCACCATTGTGGTGCAATACCCTACTCTAATTTGTGGTGTGGTGGATTGCCTCAGGGGCTGATGATGAACGATACAAAGGAAGAACTGCCTCGCGAGGGGAGGAGCTCTTGTGGAGGCGATGCTTCTTGGGAAGGATTGAATCCGGGTCGAATCCCCTTCTACTGTGGTGGCTAGCCCTATTTCTAGAGCGAGGCCCTGGTCCTCTTCCCAAATATTGAGCGGGAAGGGCGCCAACAATTGGCCATTTTGAAGGGGAACATCTAGTACACTTATCCTGACTAAAGTTGGTCCTCGCCTGCCAAAGGCTCTGATGATGACGCCAGCTTGGGCTCCACGATGACCTCCATCCTGCCGTTCTGCTGGTCTTGGTCTTGTTACACCAAAATGGTTGCCTTTGCTTGATACCCTTGCCTGCGCTTGCCCCCTTTGCACCAAAGAGGAAACACGGACTCTACGCAGGCCGGCACCCGCCTGGCGCCCGCCTGGCGCCCGCCTGGCTTCGGTCGTCATGGCTTGCGTCATGGGCACCTCGTGAGGTACCCCGCCTTGATCTATCCGCCTCCTCGCGAGCCAGCCTGACGAGGCTCTGCCTGAGGAAGCTTCCTGTCGTCCGCCCCGCGAGGCTTGGGCCCTCGCGAGGGTCTTGAGCATGTGTCGATGAAGATGGGCCGTACTGTGCCACTCCTTGAGCCACGCCACAGGCCGCAGGTAGACAAGTCTGGGTACCCCCGTTCCCAGAACGCCGACATGCGCCCCCGGGCCCAAGGCGCGCCTGGGCTTGCCTTAGCAAAGAAGCAAAGGGGCAAGTGCGAAGTGCCGCGGGCCCCAACAACCTGCGGCCTTGGGCGCCGCGTGGCGGTTGATTGGACGTGGGCATCCCTGTTTCCCCATGCCCCTTATTTTTCACCCGGCTAGGCAGACCCGTGGTTGCATACAGCCGTCCCTCTTTTCGCCGTTCGCGTGTCTCCTGCTCTTCCTCCCCTTGAGCTCCAACCTCTGCTTCCAATCCAATCTCAAACTCCCCCCCATCCTGTTGCTATGGCGCCAATGAAGAAGGGGAAGGGGAAGAAGCCCGCGCCTTCGCCCCGCTTGCCGGCGGCGGCGGCTCCTGCCGTCGACCAGTCGATCATACTCAATCTCGAAGCTCTGGACAAGGTCAGCTCCGCCCTTGCCACCATCTTTAATGAGTGCAGGAGGACGACGGTCTGGCCCGCGTCTCACTTCTCCATTGACAAAGTAGTCACTGAGGTCCGGTTCTTCGCCGATGCCCTGTGGGCGGGACTGGTTCCCCCCTTTTCCGATTTCTTCAATGTTGTACTTTCCCACTATCAGATCCACATGATGCACTTGGGTCCCGAATCCATTACTCTCCTTGCCATTTTTGCCGTTGTTTGCAAGGCGATGGTGGGCATTCCTCCTTTAGTTGCCCTGCTGCGCCATTTCTTCTCTTTGCGCCTTAGCGACCCCACTCAATGCTCGGGGTGCGTGAGCTTCCTTGCCGCGCCAGAGGCGGCTACCTTGGGGATTGACTTCAGCCTTCCTCCACCTGCTGCTGGGTTCTGAGAGTGGTGGCTGTATGTGGATGTTGGAGTGCCCAACGCCCTGCTCTCGGAGCCCACCTTGCCCGCTATCCCCAACTCGGGCTGGGGCCATGAGATGCTCACGAGCCCCCGGCTTGCCTTTGTCTGGCGTCGCTTCGAGAACTAGAGGGCACTCGACGTAACGGCGCCCAAGGTGGTGAAGGAGTTTATTCAGAGCCGCATCACCCCTCTCTAGCGTCACTCCCGCCGGATGTGGGCCTTTGGGGGGCATGACGATCGTATGATGCTCTAGAGGGAAGATCTGGCGCCCGAGGTGCTGAGGAAGGTTCTTATGATTCTGACCGGCGATCCTTCCCCAGACAGCCTTCGGCAAGGGGCCGCCCTATTGTACCTTTGCTTAGGAAGGGTCGACTTTGTGAAGTAGATGCCCAGTTTTGATGAATGGGGGCTACGCTCGGTAGGCCTCACGGGGCCTCGTGAGAACCCAGTTGCTGTGGTTGCCCTCCCGGTTGCCCATGGCGGTCCTTCCTCAAGCGGGAGGCGAGGGCCGCCGGGGGCCGAGGGCGCTGTTACTGAGATAATGACGCCGCGCGGAACTCCTGCGGTGGCACCTCCTGAAGCCCGTCCTACAGCATCCGCAGGCGTCGAGCTGCGGCCTGCGACTTCTGTGGCCGAGGCTCCCGAGGCCCCGACCATCCTTCATGAGGCGGCGCCCGACGGTGTGCTTCAGGGCGACGCCTCCGACGCCGATCATCTCGACGATTCTTCTTCGCTGCAGGCTGACCCTTGCGCCGAGCTCCTAGGTCGCTTCCGTGTAGACTTCGAGGCCCTCCAAAGAGGAAGGAAGCCTTGGGTGGAGATGATTACCCCTGCCACCTATTGAAGCGCAGGAAGTAGTTTGCCATTGATGAGTGAGTACTCTTGTCGGTGTCAAAACCAGTGGATCTCGGGTAGGGGGTCCCGAACTGTGTGTCTAGGTGGATGGTAACAGGAGACAAGGGACACGATGTTTTACCCAGGTTCGGGCGCTCTTAATGGAGGTAAAACCCTACGTCGTGCTTGATTAATATTGATGATGTGTGTTACAAGAGTAGATCTACCACGAGATCAAGGAGGCTAAACCCTAGAAGCTAGCCTATGGTATGATTGTTGTTCGTCCTATGGACTAAAGCCATCCGGTTTATATAGACACCGGAGAGGGCTAGGGTTACACAGAGTCGGTTACAATGGTAGGAGATCTACATATCCGTATCGCCAAGCTTGCCTTCCACGCCAAGGAAAGTCCCATCCGGACGCGGGACAAAGTCTTCAATCTTGTATCTTCATAGTCTGGGAGTCCGGCCGATGATGATAGTTTGGCTATCCGGACACCCCCTAGTCCAGGACTCCCTCAGTAGGCCCCGAACCCGGCTTCAATGACAACGAGTCCGACGCATATATTGTCTTCGACGTTGCAAGGCGGGTTCTCCTTCAAACTTCATGTTCCCGTCGAATAGTGTCCGGCTTCCTTATAAATGTTGCGCTCCTTGGCTTCTACGCCCAATAATGGCCTTCTTCCATGTGTCATATGAATGCGAAAAGCTAGGATATTTTTACATTTTCCCCCTAGCCGTGCGAACGAGCCGCCTATAAAAGAGGCGAGGATCTAGATCCAACTCACACCATCCTCCTTCCGCAAGTACTCATCGAAGCGCCTCTGACCAAAATCCATTCTATCATGGATAGTCGACGCGGCTCCTCCTCTCGTGCTCCCAGCCCTAAGCCAGGAGATTGGGGGAGATGCTCAGTTCCACACTGCGAGCTAGTGGCGCTCCAAACCGAGGGATATCTTCCCCCAGCCTTCATGGTTCCGGTTCGAGCCGAACTGGCCACCTTCAGGGGTGGAAAGCAGGCGGAGAGCATTCCCAACCCCTCTAAAGGAGAGCGGGTATGCTTTGTCCCTTATCTAATAAGGGGACTCGGATTTCCCATACATCCGTTTCTCCGGGGGCTCCTGGAGTTCTACGGACTCCAGCTTCACCACCTTACACCTGCCTCCATTTTGCCCATCACGGGCTTTGTAGCTCTTTGCGAGCTGTTCTTGGGCATCGAGCCCCATTTTGTGCTATGGAAGAGATTGTTTTGCCTCGTACCCCGTTCTCACGAGAGGTCGATATATCAAGTGGGCGGAGCCGAAATATGGCGCATCGCCGGGACCGGATATCTATCCGGCACCCCGAAGAAGGCGTCCGAAGACTGGCCTTCGGAATGGTTCTACATGGAGGACGCCCCTCTGCCGGATCTAGTTCGGATCGGCCTCCCGGAGTTCAGCAATGCTCCCTTGAAGAAACGCCTGAGTTGGCGCCCGTGGAGCCCTCAACGGGAGGATGATGGGAGCGTCCATTATCTGATGGGCCGGATTAGGTTACTGGCCCACTCCGGATTGACCATGATTGGAATCATGGCCACGTGCATTATGCGAGGGGTGCAGCCGCTCCAATGTAGGGGCCACCCCATGTGGGATTTCAACGGGGAGAACGACGCCACCCGTCATGGCCGCAAGGGGCCGGGATCGGCCGCGGATCTCGTGAAGATCCTGTCCGGCTTGTACAAGGGGGAGAAGGAGGACTTCCTCCAGACGAGCCCATTGAATGGGTTCTCCATGAATAACCCTCGGAGCTGGGTAAGCGAACATTTATTCATCCGACCCGTGCTTTCGAAGTTAAATGCCTTACTTTATGATTTTGACGCAGGAACTGCGTCGGGATGTGGAGGGCATACACAGTCCGGCTCCACAACCCGAGGATCCGGGAAAATCCCTTGATCCGGCCTCCGAAGAGGATCCGGACATAAAGGTGGAGCTAATTGATGGGGTGTTCCACCAACTCAGCATGGACAATGCTTTAGTCGCCATTACGGCTGACTACCCTGGTTTATGTCCGGCTTCTCAGGTAATTATGACCGGAGTTCTGACACCCTTACTTCGTCCTTGCGTATTTTAGATCATCGTATACCAACGGTGTCTTGCAGGAGGTGCCTTCAAGGCGAGAAGCCGAACCCGCGGCGGCTGACCAGCAAGGGTCAGTTCGGCCCAGCAGGCGGAAAAGGAGTGCGACGCGAATCGAAACGTCGCCGCAACGATACGATGTAGCGCTGTTTTTAAGGGAAGGATCCCTAGGAGGTATATTAATGCCCATAACTCTTCCAGGAGAAAGAGCGCTCGCCGGACAATGTCCGGAGAGGTTGCCAATCAAGCCTCCGCCAGCCATGCTCCAACGCGTGGTCCGGAAGGGGAGGCGAACACAAGGCATGAGCCGGATGCTCCTGCAACAGAGGATGCCGACAGGCTGTCCGCCACCCATTCTGAGGTGGAGAGCGCCATGAATCACAGGCGTCGCCGGACAGTTCTTTGTGACACGTGTTTCTCCCCTGAGGCGTTGAATGCCTTTGATGCAGGAGACGCGCACCTCCGTGCCGCTCAAGATGGTTTAACCAGAGCCACGGAGCAGTATGTGAAGGACATACGGGTAAGTAATTTTAATAGTTATATATGCCAGTAGCCCCCGAGACTTAAAATAGTTAAAATAACTGATTTAAGGATCATTTATTATGCAGGATCTTACGGAGAAGAATACCCACCCGTCCCGGGAGCTTCAAGAGTGCAAAGCCCAACTTGAGGCCGCACTGACCGCTGCAGGAGGAGACACAGAGACCCCCTCCGGTAACACATATTTCAAAAATGTTTTATGGCGTGCGGCGTGCGTATAAATCTGACAATAATATTGCAGATGTTGCCGGACTTGATCCGGACAAGCAACAGCTACTGCGCCAGTTGAAGGCCGGCGAGAGGGTGCTTATGAAGGTGCAGCAGGAGAGGAACAAACTCCAAGATGCCCACACCCAACTTGGAGAAGAGCTAAAAGGTGTTCGGGCCCAGCTGTCTGGCTCCTTGAAGGAGAATCAGCGGCTTCGTCGCGGCATCTATAGTAAGTGCTTGAGCAAACTCTTTTGAAAATAAGAGTTCGGCGAGGAAGTCGGTTGACAGAAATATGTCTGTAGGTGTGCTCACAGGTCGCCCTATGGAGGAAATGCCCGGTTCAATGGGTGACCAACTTCCCGAGCTGGTGCAACTGCTTGAACGTGTTCGGCAGGCGATGAGTGGCGTCGTTCAGGCCTTATGGCCTTCCGTCTCCCTACCTGAGGGCCTTGGAGGGCTTGCTGAGAAGCTTTAGGGAGTACGGCGACGTCTCCGTCTGTGGAAGATATCGGCCTACCGTCAAGGCGCCAGGGAGGCTTGGGCCATGGTGAAGATGCGGTACCCGAAGGCTGACCCAAACCACATGGCCGAGGTCGGACCTGTAGGGCCTGATGGGAAGGAGATCCCTGTGAGCTTGATGTACAGCCAAGTAGAGCTGGCCGCGAAATATTCCCAACAGGACTGTAAATTAGACAGCCTGTTAGATGGGATTGAAGAGGAGTACAATCAGTTAGTTTGACGATGTAATTTTAAAATGACATGTAAAATGCCTTCTAGCCGGATTGTAGATCGTTTGCCTTTGCGGACCTTTTCGCTTCAACCTCGGGACCCAACAGTCCGGAGTGTGTCCGAATACCCTGACGGTTATAAAAGAACCGGGGCATGCATGGAGATAAGGCGTAGGGGTCATAATTGCTTTATCAGACAAGTGCCCAACTAGCTATGTTATATTACATGGTTAGTAAGAAACATCTTCTAGGGAGAATAGTTCTGTTAAGGGTTCCTTTCTCTGGGAGGCATGCCCTAAAGTGCATGTCTGGACTGCGAAAATAGCAGAAAAAGCATCTGGGGGCAGATAAATAAGTAAGTAATAAATCATCTTTCAGGTCACCAACTGAATATTCCCTTAAGAACGCTAGCCTTCGGCTTCACCCAGTCTGAGGTACACATCCGGCTGACCCGGCAGTAACAATCGCAGAGGTGCTCCCTTTACCTCCTAGCCGAACAATCGGGAACGTAGGGGTAAGCACAGGAGCCAGGCAACCCGGCTTGGCCAAAACTTAAGTCATATCGATGCATATAATGGTGATCAAAAGGTACATGCGGAAGTGTGACACATGTGGTGGGCATGAAGCCCATATAAATAAGCTTCTGTTAAAGAAGCCCCCACGTATAACGAGTGCGAGTAGCACATCGAGCGAGTGCGAACAAAGCGCAGATTAGCCCTCAAGAGGTTTGTACTGAAAGAGGGAGGAAAAGGGAGGGAAAACGAAGACAGCGAAAAAACATGAAAGGTGGACGGAGGAAGGAGATGGACCCTGAGTCCAGCGCTAGGTGTAAAATCTTCGGAGACGGGCTGCGTTCCATGGGTTTGGCTCGAGTCGGTTGTCAGATGCGTTGCGTAGACGGTATGCACCGCCGGTAAGGACTTGGTCGATGATGAAGGGACCTTCCCATTTGGGCTTAAGTTTGTCCTTTTTCTTGTCCGGCAGGCGTAGAACTAGCTCACCAACATTGTAAGTTTTGGCCCATACTTCTCTGCTTTGATATCTTCGAGCCTGCTGTTGATAGAATGCCGAACGGGATTTTGCCACATCGCGCTCCTCCTCTAAAGCGTCCAAACTGTCCTGCCGATCCAGCTCGTCTTCTCTTTCCTCATACATGCGCACACGAGGTGAGTCATGAATTATATCGCAGGGCAAAACTGCCTCAGCGCCATATACCATAAAAAATGGTGTGAATGTGCGGTTTGGCGTGGTCCGCAGCCCCCAGAGTACGGAGTCGAGCTCCTCTACCCAGTGCGTGTTAGATTCCGTGAGGGACTGCACTAATCTGTGTTTAATGCCGCTCATGATGAGACCATTTGCCCGTTCCACTTGACCATTAGTTTGAGGGTGGTAGACTGAAGCGTAGTCGAGCTTGATGCCCATGTTTTTGCACCAGAGTTTAACCTCGTCGGCCATGAAATTTGTGCCATTATCAGTGATGATACTGTGGGGGATGCCAAAACGGTGTACTACCCCGGATATGAAGTCTATCACAGGTCCGGATTCTGCCGTCTTAACCGGCTCGACCTCTATCCATTTGGTGAATTTGTCCACCATGACCAATAAGTATTTGTGCTTGTGGGTTCCCCCTTTAAGGGGTCCAACCATGTGAAGCCCCCAGACCGCGAACAGCCAAGTAATGGGTATAGTTTTGAGGGCGGTGGGTGGCATGTGGCTCTGATTAGCAAAGAGCTGGCAACCGATGCATTGTTGGACTAAGTCCTGAGCATCTGCCCGGGCGGTCGGCCAATAAAATCCTGTACGGAAGGCCTTGCCTACAAGGGCCCGGGCGGCGGCGTGGTGCCCGCCGAGTCCGGCGTGAATTTCAGCCAGGAGATTTCGCCCTTCCTCTTCGGAGATACACCTTTGAAGGACTCCGGTTGTGCTTTTCTTATAAAGTTCTCCCTCATGGACCTTGTAGGCTTTAGATCGCTGAACTATGCAGCGGGCCTCATTTTGGTCTTTGGGAAGTTCCTGCCGGATTAGGTAGGCTAGGAATGGTTCCGTCCATGGGGCAATTACTGCCAGTATTTCGTGGGCTGAATATGTTATTTCATTGGCTGAGCCATCGATTGTGTCAGAATGTTTTGTGTTAGGTGATGCAGTTGATTCCGGATTGTTATTTTTGGACTCCTCTTCCCATAATACGGATGGCTTAAAGAGCCGCTCCAGGAAGATGTTTGGAGGGACGGCGTCGCGTTTTGCGCCGATGCGTGCCAACACGTCTGCTGCCTGGTTATTATCCCGGGCTACATGGTGGAATTCGAGTCCATCGAACCAGGCTGACATTTTTAGGACAGTGTTTCGGTAGGCTGCCATTTTCGGATCCTTGGCATCAAAGTCTCCATTTACTTGGGATATTGCGTGGTTTGAATCCCCGCGCACCTCTAGGCATCGAATACCCATGGAGATTGCCATCCGGAGGCCATGTAGAAGGGCCTCGTATTCGGCTGCATTGTTGGAGTCCGTGTACATTATTTGAAGCACGTATTGGACTGTGTCTCCGGTTGGGGACGTCAAGACGATGCCAGCTCCCAAGCCAGCCAACATTTTGGAGCCGTCAAAATGCATGATCCAATTGGAGTATGCGCCGTACTCTTTAGGGAGTTCGGCTTCGGTCCATTCGGCGATGAAGTCAGCCAGAACTTGCGACTTGATAGCTCGCCGTGGTTTGTAGGTTATGTCAAATGGTAAGAGCTCAATGGCCCATTTTGCAATCCTGCCCGTCGCATCGCGATTGTTTATAATGTCGTTGAGAGGTACTTCAGAGGCCACCGTTATGGAACACTCTTGACAGTAGTGTCGCAGCTTCCGGGATGCCATGAACACCGCGTACGCTATCTTTTGATAGTGTGGGTACCGGGACTTGCATGGAGTTAAGACAGTGGATACGTAGTACACTTGTTTTTGAAGAGGGAATTTGTGCCCTTCTGTTTCTTGTTCGACGACGAGTACCGCGCTGACAACTTGATGTGTTGCTGCGATATATAACAGCATTGGTTCGCCCAGGTTGGGCGCGGCCAGGACCGGATTTGTTGCCAATACGGCCTTTATTTCTTCGAGTCCGGCCGTGGAAGCATCCGTCCATTTGAAATGTACGGTGTGCCGGAGGAGGCGATAGAGGGGCAGTGCCTTTTCTCCCAAACGGGAGATGAAGCGGCTTAGAGCCGCCACGCATCCAGTTAGCTTTTGTATTTGCTTGAGGTCTTTTGGGATATCCAATTGTGACAGAGCTCGGATCTTGGCTGGGTTTGCTTCAATTCCTCTACCGGATACAATGAAGCCCAAGAGCTTTCCGGCTGGTACACCGAAAACGCATTTTTCCGGGTTGAGCTTAATGTCATATGCTCGGAGGTTGTCGAATGTCACCCTCAAGTCGTCTACTAGAGTTTTGACGTGTTTGGTCTTGACGACCACATCGTCTACGTATGCCTCTACTGTTTTGCCTATATGGGTAGCCAGACATGTCTGAATCATGCGCTGATATGTTGCATCGGCGTTTTTGAGTCTGAAGGGCATTGTGTTGAAGCAGAATGGCCCATATGGAGTAATGAATGCCGTTGCGGCCTGGACTTTTTCTGCCATCTTGATTTGATGGTATCCGGAGTATGCGTCGAGGAAGCACAAGGAATCGTGCCCCGCGGTAGCATCGATGATTTGGTCGATGCGAGGGAGAGGGAAAGGGTCCTTTGGACAGGCCTTCTTAAGGTCTTTGAAATCCACACAAAGGCGCCAGGATTTGTCCTTTTTTGGTACCATTACTAGGTTGGCTAGCCAGTCCGGATGTTTTATATCTCTGATGAATCCGGCTTCTAAGAGTTTGGCTAGCTCCTCTCCCATTGCCTGTCTTTTGGGTTCGGAGAATCGCCGAAGAGCTTGTTTGACTGGCTTGAATCCTTTTAGGATATTGAGGCTGTGCTCTGCCAGCCTGCATGGGATTCCTGGCATGTCTGAAGGATGCCAGGCAAAAATGTCCCAATTTCCGAAGGAATTCTCGTAGTGCGGCTTCTGCATCAGGATTTAATTGTGCCCCAATGGAGGCCATCTTTGTGGGGTCCGTTGGATGGACCTGGAATTTAACTATTTCGTCTGCTGGTTTAAAAGAGGTGGACTTAGACCTCTTATCGAGTATCACATCGTCCCTATCCACCGTGGAGCGCAGCGCAGTGAGTTCCTCTGCCGCTAGGGCCTCGGATAATGCCTCTAGGGCCAGTGAGGCTGTCTTATTTTCAGCGCGGAGTGTTATATCTGGATCACTGACGAGAGTGATTATTCCATTGGGCCCGGGCATTTTGAGCTTCATGTACCCGTAATGGGGTATATCTTGGAAGATTGTGAATGCCTCTCACCCTAACAAGGTGTGATATCCGCTGCCGAATGGGGCCACTTGGAACGTGACCTCTTCGGACCTGTAGTTGTTCGGCGAGCCAAACACTACGTCTAGTGTGATTTTTCCTGTGGAGTGTACTTCTCGACTAGGGATTATTCCCCTGAAGGTTGTGCTGCTTCGCTCAATGCGGCTCCAGTCAATTTCCATTTTTTGAAGAGTTTCCTCATAGATGAGGTTTAATCCGCTGCCGCCATCCATGAGTACCTTGGTAAGACGAAAGCCGTCCACTATCGGACTGAGGACCAATGCGGCTGGTGCTCGAGCTGTTCGGAATTTAGGTTCATCGCTGGCATTGAAGGTGATAGCTATGTCAGTCCATGGATGCGTTGTTGCTACTTGGTAGACTTCGGCGAGGCTGCAGATTATTCGTTTCTGCATGTTATTTGATGCGAAAGTCTCGAAGACTGTTAATACCGTACTGGTACTGTTGGGCTGGTTGTTCGGGGCTAGAAAGCCTTCGCCACTTTTGGCCACCTGCCGTAGTATCCAACATGCTTGAAGGCTATGTGTTGGAGTGGCGCCCTCTGTACTGTGGATTTTGCAGGGTCCGTTGAGCCATCCCTCCAGTACGGTTCCGTGCACTTTAGGTTTGTTTTTGCTTTTTGGTTTTTAATCCAGGTGCTTGAGTATGACGCACCCTTTTATTCCGGACTGGGGTTGTATTCAGGGCCGGATTGTCCCAAAACCTGGTTTCGGTTTTCCAGGCGCTCTCCATCGCACAGTATTTTTGTACAATGGTCGCTAGGTCGGCGAAGCGTATAACTTCGTGACGACTTATGGCGTTTATGATTCCCTTGTCCATGCAATTGTTGCAAAAAAATAGAAATCGCGCTTTCTTCATGGCAGTCCTTTATCCTGTTCATGACCAGGAGAAATCTGGCCCAGTAATGATGTACTGTTTCAGCGGGCTCTTGCCATATTTGAGATAGATCGCTTATGCTTGGGTGGGCGGGTGGAATTAAGTTCCGAACCCCGCCCGACCTGAGGCTCAAAGGCCAAGAAGTTTCCGGACTTGGAAGCTTGGTTTGTTGGATGCCTTCCAACAAATCTGGTTCGATGCCTGACTTTAGGTTCAATATTTGATTGACGTCCGTCCCACCACGGGAATCCGGCATGGAGGGATCGGGAATCCGGACATAGCTGGTTTTTAACATAGAAGAAGAGTCGCCACATTGTTCCTCTACCACAACAACGTGGCGGGTAGACTGGGTAGAGTTAATTTCTCTCAGATCGGTTTTAAGACCAATCTGATCGTAGTCTGTAGCGACTCCCAGGGCGGCGATGCGATCCAAGAGCTCGTTTACGGAGGAGAGCTCAATCAGATCTAGCTGCTCGGCGAATTCCGAGCTGACATGAAGATCGCTTTTGATGACCTGAGAGGTCATCGTCGGAGTGGTGGCCCAACAGGAGGTCATAAGAAAACCACCTAGCCGGATAGTTTGGCCGGCGGCCAAAGCTCCCTTGACGATGGCGCTGTCTTTAAAGACGGGAAAAGGCATCCTTCCTGACTGCGACGGCACAGAGGAACTCTCAATGAAAGCACCAATGTCGGTGTCAAAACTGGCAGATCTCGGGTAGGGGATCCCGAACTGTGCGTCTAGGCGGATGGTAACAGGAGACAAGGGACATGATGTTTTACCCAGGTTCGGGCCCTCTTAATGGAGGTAAAACCCTACATACTGCTTCATTAATATTGATGATGTGTGTTACAAGAGTAGATCTACCACGAGATCAAGGAGGCTAAACCCTAGAAGCTAGCCTATGGTATGATTGTTGTTCGTCCTACGGACTAAAGCCATCCGGTTTATATAGACACCGGAGAGGGCTAGGGTTACACAGAGTCGGTTACAATGGTAGGAGATCTACATATCCGTATTGCCAAGCTTGCCTTCCATGCCAAGGAAAGTCCCATCCGGATGCGGGATGAAGTCTTCAATCTTGTATCTTCATAGTCTGGGAGTCCGGCCGATGATGGTAGTTCGGCTATCCGGACACCCCCTAGTCCAGGACTCCCTCACCTCTCCTCTCTAAGTCCATTACTTTCCCGCTGCTTCTGCTGACCATTGTCCTGCAGGGTCCTCCATGCCGAGTTCATAGAGGTGGCTGGCGAGCCATCCCCTCATGCTTTGCCCTCTCCGCCAATTCCGAGCACCCCAAGCTCGGGCACCGCCCTTGCCGCGAGGCCGGTCGGTGAGGTGAGCCATCCAGCAGGGCATCCTGATTCTGCGCGCCTCGTGCCCCTTCTTTGCTAGCTCTCCCGGGGCACAGCCAGCCTATCCCGAGCTCCTCCTTTGGTCGTGGATGGCGACTGGCTGAGGTCGATCTTGTATTCTTCCTTGGGGGACGATCCAGCTCTTGGCCAAGCTTCTGGTGGGGCGTGCCTGGCCTTCGTGAGGGCACCAGCCCCCAGCCCCCTGCCCCGAGGGGGCGTGCCGGTCCGCGGCCCTCCGCATGCGTCAGGGGTGGAGGATGACGCGGAAGACGTGCTCGGGCGCGCTCGGGAGCGCCGCGCCCTTCGCCAAGAGTTTCTCCAGAGGGAGACTGATGCAGTGAGCCAGCTCGGTGGAGAGCTTGCCGGCGAGGACGCGCACCTTGAGGCCGAGGGCCTGCGCCTTACTAAGGAGAGGCGCAAGCTGAAGGTAGCCGTTGCCCTTGCGTGCCATCAGCGTGATCTCGACAATGTGAAGGCCGAGGCGTCGCTGGCGGCTTCGCGGGAGGCCTGCTCCCAAGCCGTCGAGGAGGCCCGGGAGGCAGACCGACGGCGTAAGGTTGCAGAGGAGCGGGCGTGGGAGCTCCAGGCCTGGAGCAACTCCCTGGAGCAGCAGGTAGAGCTGCGTCAGGTGACCCTTGTGTCGCTGAAGGGGGCTTTGGTTGACCAGGCAGAGCTTCAGAGACATGAGGAGGTGTTGACGCTAGAGGCCGCTGAGCGCATCCTTGACCACGAGCGGTTGGAGACGAGAGAGCGCCTGGTGGCACAGGCAGAGGATGATGTCGCCGTGCGGGAAGCCCGAGCCCAAGAAGAGGTTGACCGCTGGGTGGCGGAGGCTCGCTCGAACCTTGAGCGCGAGTACGGGGAAAGGCTGGAGCTGATCAGTGTCAAAGCAGAGGGCAGGACCGCAACCCTTAAGGCTAGGCTGGATGAAGTGGCGCGGCGTGCGGACGCTTCCGGGGCTGCCCTTGGCGCAGCGCAGGTGGAGCTGGCTTCCTCCCGCGCCGAGGTGCTCCTTCTTCATCAGAGGGTTGACGAGGCTGAGGCCGTCGTGTGGCGGAACGAGGACGAGATACGTCAACGACAGACCTTGGAGCACATGCATGGCCCTATGCTCCGCGTGCTTCGGGAAAGAGCTAACGCGGCCTTGGGCAACATCCGCGAGGCGGCCGTTGAGGAGCCCCATGAGGTTAACTATGCCGGTAACCTTCAGTTCTTCACTAATGTGGTGACGCAGCTGGAGACTCGGTTGGGTAGGGCCGACAGGTTGGTGGAGGAGAGGATCCATGCCCTGCTTGGACGTGCTTTTTCTCGCGTCTTCAGCCATCTTCAAAACATGGACCCCCACTTTGACTTCAACGCCGCCATCGCACCGGTACCTGTAGCCATCCGGGGCGACCTGGCGCATTGGGTGGAAGACAATGTGGACACCCTTGTTAGGGCCTTCACCGCCGATGACGACGGCGTGGTCGTGGCTGCCGATGAGGGCGGTGTGGAGAATGGCCCGAATGCCGATGACGGCGATGTAGAGGGCGATGGCGAGGCCAGCGACGCCAGTGATGGCTTCGGAGGTGCCCCTGAGGATGCATTGGGGGATTTATCCGATTAATCGTGCGTTGTTCCTGCTTTTTACCCTGCGCAGAGAGAGTTCGGGCTTGGCCCTGAAGATTGTAAGAGCATTTTGGGAGGGGGAGCCCCTCGTGTAAAAGCTTGCAGTTAGTGTATTTGTAGACATGATGTCGCCTACATGCCTACGTCGAGCGATTGGTCTCGTGACGAGTGAGTTGACCAGTTTACCTTTGACCCGCATGGGCCCTGAGCGAGCCTGGGGGGCCGCGGTGTCCCGAGTGTCTCCTGAATGAACCCATTGAACCTGTAATGAGAACCTCCTAGAGGGTGCGGAGACAGCAGTCCGGGCTGCATGTACGCTTGGCCCGACCCGACTCACGAGGGGCTCGCGAGGGGACGCAGCCAAAACTGGATGGACGCAAAGCGGTAGCCAGAACACGAGAGATTGCTCGAGCGAGACTAAACACCCCTTCCCCGAACACATGCAAGTCTCAAATCCAACTTAAATTCAAACAGAGGAAATTCGACAACCAAGGGAAAGGCAAAAAGCAGAAAGGCCGCGTCCGGTACCTAGTCTAGTCTTTGACATGTTCTCACCAGCGCAGAGCTAAGTGCTGCCATTGGGCGTTGGCGGGAGCCCCTGAGGCCAGAGGGCGGCTCTCCAGAGACTCCGGGGCGTGTACAGCCCCACTCATTATTATGTGAGAGTGTCACGGGGCGGCGAGCTTCACAGGCACTGGGCCTTCTTCACAGGTACCGACCTTGCTTCATATCGCCAGATGAGGGCCCTGCCTTGCGCCACACTCTATTGCCATCGACGACGGCCGGAGACCGAGGATGCCGCCAATGGGATAGAGCGGTCGCCAGCGGTTCCCCCGACGACCACGGGTCCTCTGCCGGGGGCAGGCCCCGAGGCACCTCCCCGGCAGAGGGCCTACCTCCTGAGGGCGCCTTGCTCCGAGCACCGCGGGGGTGAGGCCGGATCTCGGCCTCTCTCCTGCAGCCCCAGGTGCCCTCCTCATGAGGGGTAGGAAGCTGCTGGATTGGCGCAGCCATCTGCCGCGATGACCTGTACCTCCTGTGACCCATGGTTAGCGTAAGCTTGCTCCCGAGGAATTAGCGGTACCCGATAGTCGCTGCCTCTAGCACGGTCGACGAGGCTCTCTCGGGGCTCCTGAAAGAGCTCAGCTTCCGGCGTCTCTTCCCCCCAGCCTGGGCCGAGGAACGAGCCATGGTCTTCTTCCAGCGCGCGCCCTTGATCCACCATGTGGGGCACATACGCTTCTGGGGCCGCTGCCCCGAATGCTTCGCTGTAGTGTCCCGTGTGCCATGCAGTCCTGCTCGAGGTGCCAACTTGGGGGTGGTAGCGTGGCGGCCCACCGGGAGCGTGGGCTGCAGTGAATGCCCCCTCGCTGGTCGGAGGTGGAGCCGGTACTGTTGGCAGCCCGGCGCTGATGGCCAGGTTGGCGTTGGGGAGGCCTTGGAATCCGCTCGGAGCTGTGCGAGTGCATGTGGGGCCTCCGTGCGGTCCTCCTTGGACTTGAGGCGGCGGCTGGGCGCAGAAGGGGTGAGCCCCTCAGGCGGCGGAGCCCAGGAGCTCTGCCACCCGCTCCAGTAGCACGTCATGGCCGCCCTCCAGCAGCCTGCATTGTAGTAGCTCTCGGGCCACCATGAGCGCGACCCTTGAGTTCGCCTGCTCCCGCCGGGTGTACGGCGCTGTGGCTGCGGTGTAGCTTGAGGCCCTTGCTGCCGACCGCACCTGCCTCGGCGTGAGAGCTGGCGATGCCTGGCCGCGTCGCCAACGGCCCGCAGCGCCCTGCGGACCACGGGCTACCTGGGGCACAAGGTTGTGCAGGCCAGGCCGCCCAGGGATCGGGGTTGCCCGTCGGGTCACCGGACATGATGACGACGATGCGACGGAACGCAAGGCAGCGGAAGAAAGATTCTGGCGCACCCCTACCTGGCGCGCCAAATGTCGGATTTCGGGTTCCGGCAGACCCTTAAGGTTCGAACTCTGGGGTGCGCGTGGAGATCACTCCCTCTACCAACTCACATCTCGTCGCCTCGCAAAGGATCTAATCTACTCTAAGAACAACACAAGGGACACGAGGTTTATACTAGTTCAGGCCACCATTGTGGTGTAATACCCTACTCTAGTTTGTGGTGTGGTGGATTGCCTCAGGGGCTGATGATGAACGATACAAAGGAAGAACTGCCTCGCGAGGGGAGGAGCTCTTGTGGAGGCGATTCCTCTTGGGAAGGATTGAATCCGGGTCGAATCCCATTCTACTGTGGTGGCTAGCCCTATTTATAGAGGAAGGCCCTGGTCCTCTTCCCAAATATTGAGCGGGAAGGGCGCCAACAATTGGCCATTTTGAAGGGGAACATCTAGTACACTTATCCTGACTAAAGTTGGTCCTCACCTGCCAAAGGCTCTGATGATGACGCCGGCTTGGGCTCCACGATGACCTCCATCCTGCCATTCTGCTAGTCTTGGTCTTGTTACACCGAAATGGTTGCCTTTGCTTGATACCCTTGCCTACGCTTGCCCCCTTTGCACCAAAGAGGAAACAAGAACTTTGCGCAAGCCGGCGCCCGCCTGGCTTCGGTCGTCATGGCTTGCGTCATGGGCACCTCGTGAGGTACCCCGCCTTGATCTCTCCACCTCCTCGCGAGCCAGCCTAACGAGGCTGTGCCCGAGGAAGCTTCCTGTCGTCCGCCCCGCGAGGCTTGGCCCCTCGCGAGGGTCTTGAGCATGTTTCGATGAAGATGGGCCGTACTGGGCCACTCCTTGAGCCACACCGTAGGCCGCAGGCAGGCAAGTCTGGATACCCCCGTTCCCAGAACGCCGACATGCACCTTGTGCAATCTCTCATTTATATTGATTACATAGGTTGACAATGGTGTGGGACCGTAATGTCAGGAAACCAGGAGGAAGCAAAAAAATAGTTGTGCATAATAAGGAGGCACTTGTGTACGTACGACTATGGCCGTACTGGGTCCCTACTGTCATGCAGTCAAAATAAAGTCATCTCCTGAATCCTCATGTTCGTTGACCATGTTAACAATGCTCGGTGCCACGACGAGCGCAACAACTCGAAGGACGACAGATAGGGCCTCACGGTCCCTATGGATGGTCTGATACATCGCCCGCTGCTCATTCAGGAAGCCAGGATCATCGGACACCTATGAGCACCTTCGGGAGACTGAGGCAGCATGAAACGGTAAGGCCGCACTTGGTAGCTCCGGTTTATTTCACACCTGTATTAAGATACAAGTGTAATTTACTCGTCATCGGAAACAACGCGTAAAATACAGGCGTAATGAAACCGAGGGCCCGAGGTCTATAAGTAAAACCGGCGGGTTACACATGTAATTTCAGAGACCAGTGTATATTTTACTAGTCGAAATCGACCAATCAAGCGCTTCGCCCGAGACCATCTGCTTTTATTTACAAGCGTTAGTTTTACAAGCGGTTTTGGTTAGAAAACGACGATCCAATCATGGCCTAAGATGATGAGTTGGTCGGAAGATCATATGGTTTCACGTCTAACCTACCCGACTTGTCGTATAGGCTATGAATGAAACATAAGACGATGAACTTCTTAAAGACGGAAAAAATAGAAGAGGATGATCTTCTTAACAAGCAAATCACTGGCATTAGATAAACATGCAAAACAATTCGAAGCATTATTCCTAGGAGGCACGTTGAACAGCTCGTGATGCCGCATGCCACAACATTCCAAGCTCAACTTTGCAATCAAACACAAGGCCTGGCATTACATAGACAATATTCAGAACAAACTCTTAAAATACCTTACATAAGTCAACATTCATGTGAGTTTGCATCTCAGCAGAGTAACTATTAACTTCTAAACTGAACACAGGAATAGGAAAAAATGATCGACGCTTCTCACAACAAAGGGCGTCCCACTCAAAAATATCAAATTCATGTCTTCTGGCTAACATCAATGAGCAAATTTTGACAAGGTTTTCCAATTCCAATATATTAAACTAATGTCTTCTTGCTAACATCAATGATTAAACTTTGTCAAGCTTTCCCATTCAAAATATGTAATGCCTATGATCATCGAACGGGCAGGGTTTTTCATCAGTTTGCCAGCTGATAGTCCGATGGCTCAAGGTGATGACGAATGATTAGAGAACCATTCGATGTATTGTGCATGATGGAGTATTATGGAGGACACAGACCATCTCAACATTTTGTGCAGTTCCACTAAAATCAAGCTGAGCATCCCTGTGGATTTTGTATTTATATGCTGCAAAAAACAAAGACACATCAGCACACACATGAATATTGGCCCCAGTGTCAACCCACCAATCGGTGGACTAACAAACTGAAAGTACGGTAAACAGATTACCATACCCAGATGCCCCATAATTGTTGCTTAGAATGACATTGACAGACTTGGAGTCCTGTCATGGCTTCTTGTACTTGTTTGGGCACTTTTTGCCCACTGCACTCCACGTGTTGTAGAGTTGCCTATGCTCTCTGCAGACTAGTAATGTCACCAGCATCTACTAATACTCTGTAAAGCTTCTTGATCATTCCTTCTGTAATGTAGCGCAAATAGTGACTGCTTCTTTATGCAAAGTGGAACGACCAACTGGACCCAGTAATGCAGCAATTCACCTTGGACACATTGGCTCCTTTTGTGCAGTTCAACTAAAATCAAAGTCGGAATAAAACCGAGCTTTAATTTTGATATCCCTATAAGCAAAAATAGGTATAAGGGAAACAATTACTGAGAAATAACGGTTGATGACTTGTACTCCCAGAAGAAAAACATCTACTGATCTAACTTATCTTAATGGGAAACAAAGCAGGAGAGTAGAAATTCTCCATCAGTGTGATTCATTCATATTGACTGAGAAATTATGTTAACAATGCCTTGTTTCAACATGTATAAAGAATGACAAAGCAGAAAAGTACCATTCCTAAAACAATGCGACTGATTCATTTTAACAGACACATTATCTTAACAATACCTTGGTTAAACATGTAGAAATAACTACAAAGCTGGATAGTACCATTTCTAAAACAATGCGACTGATTCGTTTTAATAGAGGCAAAAAAGGAATCAATTACTGGCCAATAAAGGAGGATGAAACATGCGGCCACAAAAATGGTAATCCTGCCAATCCCTAACAAGTGTTACAGTTTTGAACTAAGATTCCGTAGTTAATTAATTCTGAGAGTGGCATTGCTTAATTTTACTAGTGACATTAGATTAACAAAAAGCATAAACAATTCCAGGGGAGAGTGGGCGCAATAACATCATGTGCTTCCACCTACTTATAAAGGGGGTGATGCAGATTTTTTGTTGTAACAAAGAAACAAGCATCATGTTTGGGTTGGAATTTTTTTTTGCTCAATTAATGGTAAAAGACAACAGTTCAATAGCTTCAATTCAACATTTATCCAAAACAATACCAATACAAGTAGCACAACATCTCAAAGCACACTACAGCATCATGTGGATGAAAGTCGGTACTAACCTTTCTTCACCAAGATTTGAAACAACTCGTGAGGAGGACTTGAAAGAAATCCTAACACATATATGAAATCTCGATCTCCTTTTGTGCAGTTCCACCAAAATTAAGCAAAGTCGCCGGTGTGACATTCAAGTTGAACTTCACAAAACACTCTTAAAACTAAGTGCTTCGCGTAGTGAAGCAAAATGTCGCAATAGCAACAAGTTGAATAGATATCCCTGTTTTAACATAGGCAAAAAAGGAATCAATTACTGGCAAATGAAGGACGATGAAACATGCGGCCACAAAACTGGTAATTCCGCCAATCCCTAACAAGTGTTGCAGCTTTGAATTAAGATTCGGTAGTTAATTTTGAGAGTGGCATTTCTTAATTTTACCAACGACACTAGATTAACAAAAAGCATAAACAGTTCCAGGGGAGAGTGGGCGCAACAACGCCATGTGCTTCCATCTACTTATAAAGGGGTGATGCAGAGTTTTGTTGTACCAAAGAAACAAGCATCATGTCTGGGTTGGAACAATTTTTGCTCACTTAAGTGGTAAAAGACAATAGTTCAATAGCTTCAATTCAACATTTATCCAAAATAGTACCAATACAAGTAGCACAACATCTCAAAGCACACTGCACATCATGTGGATGAAAGTCGGTACTGTCCTTTCTTGACCAAGATTTGAAACAGCTCGAGAGGATGATTTCAACAAAATCCCAACACATATATGAAAATCCGATCACCTTTTGTGCAGTTCCACCAAAATTAAGCAAAGTCGCTGATGTGATATTCAAGTTGAACTGCACAAAACACTCTTAAAACATAAGTGTTGCGCGTAGCGAAGCAAAATGTCGAAATAGCAACAAGTTGAATAGATATCCCTATTGTAATAGAGGCAAAAAAGGAATCAATTACTGGCAAATAAAGGAGGATGTGCGGCCACAAAAATGGTAATTCCGCCAATCCCTAACAAGTGTTTCAGTTTTGAACTAAGGTTTAGTAGGTAATTATGAGAGTGGCATTGCTTAATTTTACCAGCGGCATTATATGCAGCAACACCATGTGCTTCCATCTACTTATAAAGGGGGTGATGCAGAGTTTTGTGTAAGAAAGCAACAAGCATCATGTCTGGGTTGGAACAATTTTTGCTCACTTAATGGTAAAAGACAACAGCTCAATAGCTTCAATTCAACATTTATCCAAAACAGTACCAAACCAAGTAGCACAACATCTCAAAGCACAATGCACCATCATGTGGATGGGACCAAGATTTGAAACAACTCGCCACGAAGACTGGAAACAAATCTCGATCTCCTTTTGTGCAGTTCTACCAAAATTAAGCAAAGTCGTCGGTGTGACATTCAAGTTGAACTGCACAAAACACTCTTAAAACATAAGTGTTTTGCATAGTGAAGCAACATGTCGGAATAGCAACAAGTTGAATAGATACCCCTGTTTTAAAAGAGGCAAAAGGGAGACAATTACTTGCCGATAAAGGAGGATGAGACAAACGACGACAAAAAGAAGCATCTAACTTACCTTGATGGAAAACAAAGTAGGATAGTAGCATATCTAAAACGGTTGCATTGATTCATATTAATAGAGACATTCTCTTCGAACAAGATTCATTAAAAAATGTAATTTACTTTTAGCAGTGGCATTGCTTCAATTTTTCGCCGGCATTCTTAGATTAACAACAACAAAATAGTTGTATGGGACATGGGACATGCCAGCACCATGTGCGTCCACACGTATAAATGGGTGATGCAGAGTATGTAGCCAAGTAGCATATCTTCATTGGTCCCATATTTGTTCTCTTTTGAACCTTTTTCCTATGTGAGGGCAGCAAATCTAGTCCTGCACAAAGTACCCGACCCCCCAGTTTCGGGTTACCCCCTTTTCCCCTTTTCGACCAACAAAGTGGTTGGATAGCCAGTTTATACTACTTTCCGTCCCTCCTTTCCTCATTGAACCACGTCCTAGATTCATGCTCCACCCCACCGCACCCTTCTTTCCTCTTTGAACCAAGACCTAGATTCGACTACAAAATCAAAAAAGATCTGCATGCAGCTAGAGCAATGATGGTTTCAAAGAAACTTATACCTTAGGATCGTCGGGATGTGGAAAGGCGTGCGGCGGGAGGCTGGATCTGCCCACACTACATACGACAGCGAGGAAGAAGGGGTCGGTGGCCCTCCCGCACATGCGCTGGGTGAAAGCGAACAACGCAGCCAGCAGTGGATTGCCTCCCTCGCCGAAGGCGATAGAGTGAATGCTGCACCTCCTCCCCTTCCCGATGCGACGGGATCTAGACGCCTCCTTCACCAGCTGTGAGGGGGGAGAGAGAGACAAGAGGCCAAAGATCTGGTGAAGAGGATGAGAGACTGTGAATATAGCAAACCCTAGCAAAGGAACACTGAGCCTCCAGCGTGTATATATATATATATGTAGTGCGGCGAGAGTGTGGAGAGTGCAAACCCTAGCAAACAAGCGCTGAGGCTCCATCTTATATATATACTGTAGTATGAACTGAGCTCCAATGCCTTAACTGCACCTGCTTTTGGTTGTATGACGGGTGGGCTAGCCACATTTTGGGCCCACCTATCATAAACCCAAAGGTAGGTGCACTAAGTCAATAAAGATGTGTCCATATAGTACTCGTGTACACGACTAATATATAGTGGAGTGGTTTTCTTATTCTCTCTATAACAATCATTTTAAATTCTGTAAGTATGAAACGAAACTCTTTATTTAACATACTAGTGAAGAAAACTACCACTTCCGATGAACTAACGATCCACGCATCCTGGTTGCACTTCATGTACTTCACGTGCGGTACACTACCCTCCCTTAAGTAAACAACCACACATGCACCAACTTATCGGAAATGTGTGAGAGTGTGTACAAATAAAGAATTTTAATTTCAATTATCAGAAAGGTTGGAGAGTATGTACAGTTTGCCCTCTCTAATAATTATGGTTTGTTGTGTTCGGCCTAAACTTGGTCAAACTTTACAAAGTTTGACTTCAGTCAGATCTAATATGTGGAGTAAATAAAAATGGAGGGCTACTACGTCCATCCAGGTTTTTAGTCCAGACCATTTTTTAATCAAAGTTAATAGCTGGACAAATAAAATTACAGGGGAGCTGGAGACAAAGTTGTGAGAAGGTTTAGAAATCAATACAAAACTTATGCTCTTAGTACCAACGCCGATCCTTCTTCGAGGAAACATTTGGTTCATAGCCAATTGTGTGATAAAATTGTACCAACGTGAAAGACGACTGCGTCTCCAATGCAACCAAGGTGAACTGATGAAGGATATCATCTTTGTGGGTAACAAGCAAAGAGCACTGATGGAAGATAGCTTGTTTTTCATTGAAAATCAATCAGCTTCACCAGCCGACGCAACCATGAGTTGCAACCATGAGCATCGATAGGTCATTGTGGTGATGCACCATCCATTTGGCATCAAGTTTGGGTGAGGCATCTATGAAGTTCGACAAATCCTCACTGTGGTCTATTTCTTCTCAGTAATCAAGCTCGAGGAAGGAAGAACCACGTGGCAGAGGACAGTGAGGCGGAACTACAATGGCCATCCAATTTTGTGCATTTCCACTAAAATTGAGGAAGACATGCCCGGGTATGGAGATACGCATCGCTGTTTCCAAAAATATAAAAAAGGGATATAGTGGTGTTACTTTGTTTTGGCAGTGGTACAAGATTAACAACGATATCTCAATTGTCGATAATAATTAATGAAAAGTACACCAACAAATAGAAGCATCATGATTATCTTGATGGGAACTAAACCAGGATACCCAAGAAAAAAATCATTTCTTCATTTAACCAGTGATAGTATTAGATTAGCAGCAGCAATAGGAGCATATGGACAATGACGGCACAACCACCATGTACTTTTTGTCGAAACAACATGTATACCTCCACCGAGGCATAAATCATGACAGCTTTTTGAGTGGCATTTCCTCTATAATAGTAGGTGATGTTGGACCAGCCGACAAACCCTAGCTACTATACATGGGGAGCTGGGGAGTAGTCACATAGAAGAAAACCCGCATGCAGCGACGTGGAGAGCTGGACCAGTACAAGAAGTCATACCTCAGGTGGGCGATATGTCGCTTAGGCAGGCGGGCGGGATCCGCCCACACGACGGTAGTGAACAAGGGCGCGGAGGACCTTCGTTCATGCCAGCGCCGGCTCCGAGAGGATGGTGTGCATCGGCTTCCTCCATCACCGATGGCGACAACGTCAACACTGCACCTCCTCACCTCCCGCAATAGACGGGATTCAGCCATATCTATGACCACCGGTGAGGACAGAGATAGAGTGGACACTGTCATCTTGTTTTGATATGGAGAGGGTGAGAGAGCGAGATGCGAGAAACCCTATCAAACAAGAGGCTATAATGGAGTAAAAAATCTCTCCATAGTAGTGGTTTTAAATAGAATACGCACGTTCCCGGAAAAAAGAAATGAAAACTGGTGGACAATTTTTTAACGTACCAAGAAAGAAACCTCGATCAAAAACACGCACCCGCTTCCGGGTCGCGAGAGTCATCGCGCACACACACATAGACATAGACATGCATATCTGTGTTTACGTAAAATTCCATTTCCATCTCCATCTCCAATCATATTTGTCCAACTGGCACATTATTTATGTTGTTAATTATGTACTCAGAAATATTAACGTACAACATCTCTTGTTTGCGGGCGTCCGGACCGCTGCCACGGCCGCTCCTGACCAACCCGAACCCTCTTCATCACCCGTGCGTGCTTCCCGCCTGAAACGGTCAGTGCCGCATTCATGCCCGGCCAGAGCGGTCGCAACCTCTCATTGGCGCCGGCATTGAAGCGGCGCGCCGGCCGAGAAAGCATCGCGTGCGCCGCTTCATGGTGCACGCGACTGCTCCACGTTCAAAGGTCACAATAGCCGGCCAGAACATGCATGTAAAAAGTTCTTGGGAGTCCGTGCTATAGCTAGCTATCCTCCCCCAACTCATCAATCTCTTCCAGTAGTGCTAGTACTCCATGTCGCGATCCATCGATAGGTAGGTGGGAAAGTTATCGTATACTCGGTTTGCAGTGAGTGGCATGCCGAGCAACCATGTGGGGTCGAGCCGTGGAGGAGGGTGATACATGAACGCAACAGACGTGATTTAAACGTTGGTTTTACTCGATGGTGCGATCCAACAAAACGAAACGTTGGTTTCTCTCCGTTTCCATTTTTTCTCCGAAAAACGGAAACTTTCCACTCCATTTTCATTCCTACTCAAGGGTTGCCCCGTTACAACATTCCATCAAATACAAAGGAAAACTAACATGCATGCTGATGCATCTCAATGATTCACAAAGCATAGCCAATATTTACTTCACAACTAAAGACAAAAATTGTGAGAGCGTGTATGAAAGAAAAACTACTGATGGGGTCACTACGACTTAAACCCTAAACCCTAAACAGGATTTAATTTCCTGGCTAGGTAGAACCTGTCAAAGGAAAGACGGCTGGCACCCTCATATCATATGATGATTTTGTGCAGTTCCACTAAAATCGAGCTAAGCATCCCTGATGGCTAAAATATTGAAGAAGTGTGATTATAATAATAGTACTAGCACTAGTTCATGAGACATAAACTCATCACAAGTAGAAGCCGGTAGAAGTAGAGAAAGATCGACATGGAGATGGAGCTATGTGGGGAGCTGCGGCAGTGGAGCAAGCCGGCTCCAAAAGGAAGATGTACTACTCGTGACGTCAGGCTGTAGCTAGAAGGACAGTCAGGACGCGGCATCAGCCCATACCGTGGTGACCCCCGATTGGGACACACCAACTGTGGGTTTTCTCCCTCGCCGATGTCGACTGCGTCTACGCAGAACATTGTTCCCTTCCCCCAGCTCCGGGATCAGGCCGAATATGTGACCAGCGGTGTGGCCAGCATCGTTCTATGCTTGTGAAGAGAGCAACCCAAGCAAGCAGGCTTGTAGCTTAGGCTCCTGCTAGTGTATATACAGTGGGTTTCTTTTTCTCTCCATATCAACCATTTTATATTGCGTATGTGTCATTGAAGAGTGAAATGAGGTTGCTTCTTCCAACTAACTTACTATGTGATTTGACTGCTCCTTAGTGGCCCCTACATGTACTCCCCCTACGTGTATGAACGTTCCTGAGTCTCACTTGTACTTATCTCCATTTTCTTGCATGACACGTAGACAGGATGCGCATAGAGGAATTTTGATACTGCACGTTGTTACGTAGTACTAGTACTGTACTAGTAGTCCCTACTCCCTCCTTCCGGTTTACTACTGGTACTCCCTCCGTCCTGGCTTATTGGTCCCCTTTATAATCAATTCATAGTCTCGTTTTCCTCAAGAAAATTGTCTTTACCAACGTATTAATATCGGGAATGCATGTGTGAACAACGAATGATTAAACCTTGCATGCAACGTTTTGACAAAGCATTGACTTATGAACATGTCAATGTAAGGGACTACAACCTCATGCATGCATGCAACAGTCACACGTACACATGGACACAAAAACACGTACGACACCCTAATGCATGCTTGTCCGAGCACACGGCGGGACACACACGGTCATGCTCAAGTGCTCAACCTACACGTGCATGCACACACATACTCAGCCAGGGTGAGCTAGTGACTGTATAAACACTGGAAAATGTATATATTGAGCGCAATGAGCGTATTATGAAGTCCATTGACTGTATTTTTACAAATATATAGTGACAGATAGTGTATTTATCTCGTTTGAAATTAAGCCATATTAACCAGAGAGCAGGCAGCATGGACTAGCATTACTTTGTTGTGTCCCGTCAACTTGCCGAACAAGGAGAAGCTTGCAGAATGGGAGAAGCTTGCGCTGTGGCTCGCAGGACAAGGAGAAACTTTTGACTAATGCAATCTCTCCCTTGCTCACGCGGTGGACGTGCAACAGTTAATTCAGTGTCAGGTTGCCAGAAGCAAACACTATACTAGTACTATTATTGTTCGACTTCTCGTACTAGTACTATTATTGTTCGACTTCTCAAAGAGGCGAACAGCCAAGCGCAAAGTTTACTAGTACTAGTACTACTACTATAGTCTATAGAGGTATGTTCTATACTACTAGGAACCAGATGGAGGAGTGTCTGCACTCTTATTATATTTTTAAAATGTAATAAAGCAATCTTCAACACATTTGGTTCTCTTCGAGGGTTCTTGCATGTGATAATGGAAGTTGATTGCATGGAACACTCGCCACAATTCTTACTTAATTCTGGCTCATATCCTGTTACAAATAGGAGCGCTCGGTAATATTTCCTCTTTTTTTGTTATTCAACATGTAAACAGGTCAGCAAACCTTGCGGCGTGGAGGGGGCTTGCCGGAGAGGTACCCCACTATCTATCTTAGGGTTCAGGGTGGGGGGCAGGGGGCCTAGAGGGTTGGCCGGGGCGGCGGGGCGTCGGCGGACCGGCGGTGGGGAGTTGTTTCGGGGTGGCGAGGCAGTGCTGGGGCCGACGGTTCGGCCGGTGGTGGCTGGCGGCTTAGGGGGGTGCGGGTTGAAGATGAACTGCATGCCCTCCCTAAACTACATATCAAGTGCCTCTCTGCTACCATTGCATTCAGTTTCGACAGTAACATTCAAATTTCACAGTAAATTTCAATTTCGACAGTTAAGTTCAGAGTCAACAAATTTTACCTCATCTGTTGTTGTCAGGTGGTTTTTGGTGATGTAAATTTTAAATCTATTTTACATCATCTATTGGAAATGCTATTAGAATCCCACTTGAGATTGACGATGTCTGTCTTGTGCTGCTTCATCCTTGACGTCTTACGGCTCACCGGAGCTGCTCCAACGACAGAACGATCCATCACAATAGAGCAGTGCCCTGGACGCCGTCTACAGATTCCTCAGATCTTCCTCCACAACTCCGACAGCCACCTCTGCCTCAACTGCTTCAGCGACCAATCCAATGATGCTGAGGTCGACACAGCTACGGCAAAGAGGTTGTACACTTGTTGCATCACTTATTACTATACATTCATGTCAATCCATTAGTGCTATTTTGGTTCAACGGAAAAACATAGCAATAGGGAATTTTCCTATGGCACTCTACTATTCAATTATTCATGCATTTTGTTGAAAGGAATGGAGCAAAACATCCACCTGGACCTACTTTCAAAATCCTATGCATGAAAACAAGACCAAGTGCATTAGTGGCAGAATAACATTCTAACTGTACATGCTTTCATATGGTTTCACTTTATTTTGGCCATGTTTCTTTGCATTCCTCTGCTCTTCCAATTCCTGTGAACCAAACACCCAAGTTGACAGAAACCTTGTGTTTACAAATGCTCTGTTTACCATGTGAATTCCTATCCTATTCCGGTGTTTTTCCTATCCCTGCGTTTTTAGAATCATGCAAGCCAAATGAGCCCTTACAGAATTACTTCAGTTACAGGTAGGTGTCGAAGGGAACTTTGTGTGGTTTGTCCTGCTCCTGCCGCGACATCGTCCACCTCACCTGAGCTGCTCCATCGACAGAAGCATCCACCAAACCAGACATCACGACTCCTGGCCGTCTTTTGTTGCCTCAGATCTCCTTCCCTGCCACCGGCACCCACAACAACGGCATCACCATCATCGACTCAGCAGATGAACCTGAGGAGTACACGGGTCCAAAGAGAGGTCGCACTCTTTTGTTTCTGCTTATGTTATGCATTGCTTAAAATTACCTGCTACTTTATCGTCCTGTTCACCTCTTGGACTCCAAGTCAGGTCCAAATTAATGTTCAAACTTCAGTTCTAAATTAGTTGCGGGGCACATATCAAGGCAACAATGAATAGTATCTCTGTCAAATATCTGGTTGACCTAGGGTATGCCTATGTTGTTCATCTTGGGTGGGAAACAAATAGTAAAGCAATCATCATCTGTCTTTTTATTAAATTAAAGCAATCATCAGCCTGCTATCATTATTTTTGGATCCATCCACTGGTTGTTACCATCACTCTAAATTTATGCATGCTCTCCTTACATAATCTCACCATATTTTTTTCGTATGCATGTCAGATATTGTACATAGTCATGCTGAACATGTAGAGAAAAAGAGAAGAGTTTTGCACGACAATACAATGTCATGCAGACATTGCTCCATGGTGGGTTCAATGGCAAACCCTCCCCCTCTCCAGATTGTAATCCAGAGGAAGATATTTGTTCTTAGGCGGATTCAGACGTAGCTGACCACTCCTATTTACCCCCAAGGTGTTTGCTCTACCTTAGCATTATGATGTTAGTTATATCATCCATATGTTGCCTTGCAGTGCCTACTTTTGACATCATATATGTCATCTGCTTAGTTTAGACATGTTCTGTAATGCCACCTGTTTAGTTTCTATATCATATATGGGAATTATGCCATTTAGTCACATTAACTCCTATTTACTCCTATTTAGTCACATTAAACTACTCTTCCTGTGAATCAGCCATTTGGGTGGGAGATTGAAAAATCTGGAGTTAAAACAAGGCCTTCAGAGCAGACACTGCTACCCGTCGAAGCAGATCTCTTGTTGGGTTCCGATAGCTCCTTAGAGATGGATTCAGAGACAGATGACCAGTCCTATTCCCCCACTGAGGTGTATGCTCTAACTTGGCACAGTTATACTGCTCATATCATACATATGGTGTCTTGCATTGCATAGTTTAGACATCATATACACAATATTCAACACCATGCTCTTAGTTCAGACATCATATCGAATGCCCTCTATTTAGCATATAAATCACATATGTGAATTAAATGATGCGATCCTGATTACTTAGATAACATGAAGGTGAATTATGTCATGCAATCCTGTTTAGTTATATATCATATCTTTGAATTATGTTATGCTATGCTATCCAGTTTAGATAGACGTCATATATGTGAAATTATGTCATGCTATCCGTTTTAGTTAAACAATATACATGTCAACTATTTCATGCCCTCTTTTTTCCACACTATCTATTGCATCTATCTCTCATACAATGTCTGTACATTCAACTATGTTTCCTATTTATCATCCATTTTAATTGGAGCGGGTGATGCCAGTATCTAGCGGAATAAAAACACGGTTTTCAAATAAAATAATGCTACCTCTTGGTGGAGATAGCACCCCAGTTGTACATGCATGAGAACCAGCCCTACCACACATAACCCAAACTGTCGCAGATTGTACCCCTACTGCGATGGACATAGAACCAGCTTCACCCAATCTAACCCCAACCCCACCAGATAGTAACCCAGTTCCTATTGACACATCACCATCTCCACCACAGAGCTCCCAAACAAGAGAAGTTAGTAAGGCAGCTCTAGTGCCCAAAGGGCCAGTACTACCACGGCGAACCCCAACTCCACCTGTTAGTAGGCCTATTCCTGTGGAGGAAGCACAACCAGCTAGTCGTAGTTTAGCATCTATCGCATTTGATGTTGTTAAATCCTATGTGCGTATCTTCCCATCTTGGAAACATTATACTGAAGATGAAGGAAAATCCTAGTTGCAGGTGTTTGTTCAGGAGTTATGTGTAAGTAATGTTATTCATGGCAATTACTTTGCTTTGTCCAATACATCCTACCTCCATGATGGCTATAATACAACAAATTTTCCCATTTTTCTCTATAGAGAAGGACCAATTTGGAAACTTAGGATGAGGTAACCTGTGCTAATACCTCTGCTATCTTCAAGAATGCTTGGTGGCGGTGTTGGAATTACCTGAAGAAAACGTACTTCACCGGCAAAAGAAACTCATCAAATTCCTTTATGTTCTCCTGAGACACATTTACTGGATGATGACTGGGAACACCTTGTTCTGTACTGGTCCCGAACCAAGAATGTGGTAAGGTCTATGAGCTCATTTTCTATTTTTAAGTACTATATTCTTGCGTCTGACTGTACTCTGTTCATGTAGAACAAGTCCCTAAACCTGAAGAACAACTGTTCTAATTTAAGATTCCATTACTATCATAGTTCAAAAAAGCGCCAGGCGTTAATTGTGTGTTTTGCCACTGCCTTGTGCTTTACTGACCAAAGCGCATGCTTATGCGCCAGTTATGCACAAATTAAGTGTAGTTATGCGCAACGCGTTTTGCCAATGCCTAGAGCCTAGGCGTGCTTAAGCGCTTGCTTAGGCGCGCCTTTTTTAACTATGATTGCTATCATGCATACTGCTTTGCTCTTGTATCACTGTATTTACTCATACAAATTTATTTTTAAATTGAAGGATCCAATCGAAAATCCAATGGCACAACAGGTATGTTCACACATGTTTCTTTAACAGGTTTGCTCTTATCAATAGCTCTGTTGATTTCAATTTCAATTGTGTATACAGTTGACTTCTCATATCATGCACATTACTAGCATCACAACAGAGCCAATAGTGTTTTTGTACATGTAGACCCGTGGTACCCATCTGAAATCTTATTGTGCCGTGTAGTTTCCCATGTTTTGTATTCTTTCACTACTGCATTGTCTTGAACTGATATGATTTGAACCGTGTCTCTATTTTGATCTGGCAAGACAATGCAGTGACCATAGGACATAGATATATGTTTGTTTGATGCTTTTATTCTATACTAGTACTTGGCAATAGAAGACTTGGTAGTTTAATCATGTCCACCTTACTAATGAACTGGTTCATCGAAATCTGTTTCATATACTAGTACATGCTAAACCTATTATGTGTCTGCTTGTTTCTTCTTTTAGAATGCTGACAGAATATTGGGGAAGAGTACCTTATTAAACAATGGTAAAGGAAGTAATGCAGATAAGGTTCAGGATAGTGAGACATCCTTGTTGGTCTCCAACAAAGTTGATAAAACAACGAAGGAAGACTATCTTGAAGACAGTGAGACAACCCCAAAGTCCTGTCTTGGTTTAGTGTTCGAGTTACTGGCCACTACCGCTTGCACAAACTATTCAAACTCACTGTCTGAATCAGTTCGGTTTCTTGAGTATCAACTACAAGCTGAAAGACATCGATTAGCTGTGCTGCGACAAGAAGCGGAAGGACTGCGGAAGTCCCTGGAGCATTCAGATGCATACTTTCTGGTGCAACAGCAAGCGTTGGAGGATTTTAGTGGCAAACAGGACAAAGCTAATACGCTTGCTAAGCTTATTGCCAGCATGGTGGATACCCAGGATAACGTTTCTTGAGCTCTTCTGAAGTTGTTTCAGTTATGCTCTTGTTTTGCTGCCACGTTTATTTGCACTGGTGGCCAATTTTGATGGCCGGTCTATGTAATATGCTGCTTTGTTCCCTATATTTGCACTGTTGGCGAACTTTGATGCCCAGTGGATATAATATGTGTAATAGTGGTAATAGGCTAGCGTTAATTGCTTGCTTATTTATTTCCTTATTGTCTTGTATAGTTGTTTGCTTGTAGTCACTGCAGTTCTTTTTCCGTGTTTTTCTAGTGGCCACAATAACCTATTTTTGGTAACTAGTCCACAATAATAATGGCAACACACAAACTATTGTAACCATGGGCCTCCTGCGGGCCATATGATCATTGGGCCTTCTACGGGCCGTATGATCCATTGGTCTTCTATACAGGCCGTAGGATCCATGGGCCTTCAACGGGTGTGGGAGTCCTGGATTAGGGGGTATCCGGACAGCCGAACTATATAGATCGTCCGGACTATTGGAGCGTGAAGATACAAGACTCAGGACTCCGTCCCGTGTCCGGATGGGACTCTCCTTTGCGTGGAAGACAAGCTTGGCAATCCGGATATGTATTTCCTTCCTTGTAACCGACTCTGTGTAAACCCTAGCCCTCTCCAGTGTCTATATAAACCGGAGAGGTTGGTCCTTAGAAGACCGGTCACAATTACAATTATAATCATCATAGGCTAGCTTCTATGGTTTAGCCTCTACGATCTGGTGGTAGATCTACTCTTGTACTACTCATATCATCAATATTAATCAAGCAAGAAGTAGGGTTTTACCTCCATCGAGAGGGCCCGAACCTGGGTAAACATCGTGTCCCTTGCTTCCTGTTACCATCAGCCTAAGATGCACATATCGGGACCCCCTACCCGAGATCCGCCGGTTTTGACACCGACATTGGTGCTTTCATTGAGAGTTCCTCTGTGTCGTCGCTGCGAGGCTTGATGGCACCTTCAATCGTCAACAACATGGTCCAAGGCGAGACTTTTCTCCTCGGAGAGATCTTCGTGTTCGGCGGCTTCGCACTGCGGGCCAATTCGCTTGGCCATCTGTAGCAGATCAACAGCTACGCCCCTGGCCACAAGGTCAGGTTCGGAAACCTGAACTACACGACCGATATCCGCGAAGACTTGATCTTCGACGGAATTTGGCCTGTGCTAGGAGCGCCGGCCAGTCACGACGAGCACGGCCTAGACCTGCTGTCGGACAGTGCTCGGGATATCACCCATGCAGTAGCCCCGGACCTAAATCCAGTGTAGACTGCATGGCCCAAGGACGGGTGGATGGACCCCGCCCCGCAGGCCGCACATTCATCGACGGTAGAGCCGAACCCAAGCCTCACCTCTAGGGACGCCTGTGATCCCGGATCCCCGGACTCGTATCCAGTTGTAGGTTCCAGTCCGCGTGCTCCCGAGCCTGCCGAGCCTGGTTGGGCTCCGGTAATGGAGTTTACCGCTGCGGATATCTTCCAGCGCTCGCCCTTTGGCGACATGCTGAATTCATTAAAGTCTCTCTCTATGTCAGGAGGCTCTCGGCCGAACTATGTCTGGCTCGAGTGGGAAGCTAGCGACGAAGCAATTTGTTGCCCACCCACCACCCACTTCATAGCCTCGATCGATGATTTGACCGACGTGCTTGACTTCAACTTTGAAGACATCGACGGTTTGGACGACGATGTAGGAGAAGAACAGGAACCACTACTCACGGGGCGGTGGACAGCCACCTCCTCACATGATATATATATGGTGGACACTCACAAAGAAACCAATGGCGATGAGGCAACGGAGGATAACCCCTCAGGGAGAAAAACAAAGCATGGGCGTCTCCAGCGCCGCTCCAGGCCCCGCCACAGCAATACTGGCACCGGAGACAAAAACAATCCGGACGGTGCCGAAGATGAATACAACCCTGATCAGCCCGTCTTCGAGCAGGCCAAGCAGGAAGATGGGTAGGACAACCCAGATGAACAGGCGATAGACGGGTATCCGGAGGAGGAGAATTACATGCCCCCCTCCGAAAATGAGATTAGCCTCAGCAACGACGAGTTCGGCGTGCCTGAGGACCCCATAGAGTAGGAGCGCTTCAAGCGCCGGCTTATTTCCACTGCGAGGAGCTTGAAAAGGAAGCAACAACAGCTCAAAGCTGACCAAGATTTGCTCATGGACAGATGGACCAAAGTCCTGGCCACCGAGAAATACAAACTCGACCGCCCCGACAAAGGGCACGCACGGCATAATCCGCTACCCCAACCTAACCTGGAGAATCCAAGGCACATACCCCGACGTCAACTCACCACAATGGTCCAAGACAATACGAAGGATACACGATAAGGCATCCTCAAGCCTCGGCGCAATTATCATAAACGTCAAGTCAGGGAAGTTGGTGCCAAATCCAGCAACTCCCAGTCCGGTCAGCGGACAAAGAACAGCTCAAGCCTATCCGGCCCAAGCAACATACTTGATCAACCATGTGAAATTCATGGTACTCCTAAAAGGACGACCAAGCACACCAATAGAGAATGCCGAATCCTTAAAACAAAGCAGCCAGTCGTGTGCGGGAAACAAGGAGGGGAGGAGTCCAACAACGGCGAAGTCAACAGATCCTCCAGATCATAAAAGTATGGCCGATCTCCCCCGACCACATTAACCGTCCAGACAATATCAACCACAACAATTCAATTGCAGTTCCTCTAGACCTAGTAGTATGGGGGCTCCATCTCACATAGAGCCCCCGCGGATATGAAGCCACAAATAACATCTTCTAAAAGATGCCAGGTGCAAAAGCCAAGTTTTTTCGGCCCACCATTCTAACGGTTGTCTTCAGATCACCAAAAAATGCCACGCCAAAGAATAATTCTTCGGCACCTTCCCCTCATACGGTAATTTACCATATGTTAACAGGACGAACAACGTTGACTAGATTCCACGTGGTAAACCATTAGGCCAACCCCGTGTGATATAATCACACCTATGGGCAAGGCCGAACCCCGCCCTTAGAGCCGAAATCATACCGCTACCGGAGTAATGAGTCATGCCTGCCTATCAAAATTTTGATATGACAGCCAACTATCCGGACACCAATAGAGGAGTCCGCGCTACTTCATGGTATAACGGTTGGGCTAACCAGGTTCCGATCAGGAACCCTCAGACCAACCACAAGAGGACGTTTAGCTACCCTCAAGTATTTGCTTTTACAAACTAACTTTGACGCAGAACAGGATTGGCGACGTGGAATCAGCCTGGACACACAAGGGCAGGAACACGTAAGTGAGCCCCCCCCCACAAAGAAGGCAGTCAGGATTCACTTCAGATCCACTCACAGCCCCCTCTAGTCCGGCCATGACAGGTTCCGCCAAAAACACCTCTTTTCATAATCATAAATCATACTCATATGCATAGACATATCATCCTACTACATTGCATAGACTTAAATAACACTTACCGGTCGTCGTTTCTCATCGACGCCTCTTTGTCAAAAATGGCACCCACGCCTTGTGTTATGCACAATTATGCCAGGGGCTTCACAGTACGACAATAAAGTCCGACCACCTTTTCGGTCGCTCGGCACCTCGAACTTAAAGCACTATATGAATCAGCTCCAAATCATGTCTTGGGTCATTGGTTGGGTTTGCCCGGCTCCCATGTTTTGGTACCTTACATTCCGCCCCATCGGCTAAGGTAGCGCTGGGAGAACTACTGCGGTTGTGTCCCGGTTCTGCTGGACGAGCACCTCAGTAAAGAAAGCCGAAAACTGACTGTCATGATGGAGCGAGAGCTGGTCAGCTGTTCGAGAGGTCGTAAAATCCTTAAAGATTTATTCCGCATAACGCCATTATAAATGTAGAGTGCGACGGATCGGTCTTTCGATCAGGCGCCAATAGAGCCCTAGTGCAACCTTCCTAACACTAGGGGCTGCGCCAACCATACTCGAATTCCTATGGCTAAGTGAGAGTGGTAAAGCCCTATAGGCCGATTGTCTGGTTCGAGGTGAGGAACACCTCCTTAAAAGGACCCAGCCATGGGATAAAGAGTGTTCAGGTATGTCCCGAACACCCCCGTACTTCTTCCGTGGGGGCAGAAGCCGACGACTGACCAACTCTCAGGATTTACATACACTAAACAGCCGTACATGAAGAACAAATGTTCAAACAAAACAGGCAATAAATAATAAAAGTGTCATTATCCCATATTACAAAGAACGGCATGAATACCCTCAGGGAAATATAATGTCTTTGGTACACTTATCCGCCACAAGGCGGGCTCCCTTCAGTACACCTTCATAGTACAACTCGGGCTTGTGGTGCTCCTTACCCTCTGGCGGCCCCTCAGTCATCAGCTTCTCCGCATCAAGCATACCCCAATGCACTTTCGCACGGGCAAACGCCATGCGCGCACCCTCTATACAGACTGATCGCTTAATAGCATCAAGCCGAGGACAGGCGCCCACAATCCGCTTCACGAATCCAAAGTAACTTCTCGGAATTGGCTCTGCGGGCCACAGCTGGATAACCAAGTCCTTCATGGCTAGTTCGGCCGCCTGGTGCAGTTCGACCAGCTGCTTCAGCTAGTCGATAAAGGGCACCGGATAGTTCGGCGCCAAATACCGTGACCAAAAATCCCTCCCCGCAGACTTCTTCTCCTCGGTCCAGTAGAATTGGGCGGCATCTGATATACTGCGAGGCAGATCCGCAAACGCCCCTAAAAAAATAAGAATTCAGCTTGTCGCTTAGAGTTCTCCCCATTATCATGTCAAAATGGCCATGAATACAAAAAGGCCTTACCAGGCGCAACCTTCCGGGCCTCCTGAATGTCCCGCACAGCACCTCGGGTTTCTTCCCGAGCATCCTCCGCGGCTTGGAGAGCTTGGGCGAGTTCGGATTCTTTCCCTACTAGACTCTGCTCCAAGCCCTCGCTTTTCTTCACAGCCTCTTGGAGCTCTCGCTCAACCGCGATGACCCTGGCCTCGTGTTTCTCACGAAGCGCCTGTTCAGCGGCAACCTTCTCGTTGGCATCAGCCACAGCCTTCTTCAGTGCCTCATATTCGGCACGCTCCTAGAGCATACAATACAAATACTTTTCACTAGGCACAATTACTCATTCGTGCCGAATTCAAGACAATGTTTCAACATACCTTGCTTGTCCTCCCACTGCTTTTTTACACGGCCAAGTTCTTCTTTGGCCCGTTCCAGGCTCCGCTTCAGTCCGGACACTACCGCACTATGAGCGGCCGTCTTCTCAGCAGACGCCGGTTTTCACACAAAGGGGTATACGTCATTAACAAAGGCTCCTGCAAAAGCAGAGGATTTGATCCCCTGTCCATCTCTTTCTCTCTTTCGTCGGATAGTGTATCAGGGGCTACTACTCATATTATGACGATTCCTCAAAGGTTTCTTAGAAAACATACCTCAAAGGCCTTTATAAGGCCAAGGCAGGACTCATTCAGCCCGCTCTCGGCGGACTGAATCTTTCCAATCACCGCACCCATGAGGGTCCAATATTCATCGACGATAGACGCGCTCTTTAACACTGTCGATAGACCTCCAGACAGCTCCGCTTGGACAGAGGTTGCCGGCGGAGTAGGCAAGCCTCCCACCGTCGAAGGTGGCTGCTCGCCCGATCCTGGAGCCTTAGAGGTCTCTAGGACCTTGCCCAGCTATGGTCCGAGCCCAAGATCGCCCCCACCATCGACACGCCGGGGGGCAGTATCCCCCGTGTGTTCGGCCCCAGAGACATGCCTTCCCTGGTCCGGACCTCGTTGAGACGACACCTCAGTGTCACGCCTAGACTTCGGGGAAGGGGTCTCTGGAGGCGTCTCACTCGCCAAAGCGTCTGAGCTCATCGAATGCTCCGATGAGGATTGTCCGGCGTGAGACCTCGCCGGGCTGTATGAAATATGGCGACAATTAAAAGTACTGTACCCGAACGACCCTGGATGCATATGCGTGTTCGGATGTCGGATACTTACGACTTTTCCAGGGGCTGGGCCCTGGGTTCCCACTCTGGGCTGTTATCGATAGCCATGGTGGATGCCTCTGGGTGGGAACCTCTCCCCCTCTTGGGCGACTCGGCCTCTAGGGACGAGGAGGCCGACCTCTTCTTCCCACCTCCAGAGTGAGGCTCGTCCTCCTCTGCTTCCTCCTTTTCGTCTTTGGAAGAAGGGTCGTCACTCGAGTCTACGGATTTTGCGTCCGAAGCCTCGCGGCGAGGGAGGCCGCCCCGGGTCTTTGTGACCTTCTTGGGGGCCTCTTTCTTTGGCGCCTTGTAAGGTGCGGGGACCAGCATTTTCATTAGAAGAGGTCCGGCCGGTTCCTCCGGTAGCGGGGCCGGACATTGTATCCGCTCCACCTTTTTTATCCATCCCTGGGGTCATGATAAAGCATGATAAAAATGTCTCCCTCGGGTGACGCCAACTGAAGCATGGTTGGACAGAGCGTAGCTATAACTTACCGGGCTTGCAGAATGGGATAATTGATACCCACGGTCCTCGGCGGAGCCCGGCCATGATTTGCCGGACTTAAAGAACACCTTCCAGATATCCTTGTGGGAGGAACCATAAAGCTCCCGAAGGGTTTGGTGCTCGGTTGGGTCGTACTCCCACAAACTACAGGCTCGACGCTGGCAAGGGAGAACGAGGCGAACTGATATCACCTGGACTACATCGACGAGCTTGACGTCCTTGTCGACCACACTCGGGATGCGCGTCTGGAACAGTAACAGCTCATCGGACGAGGACCAGTTCGGGCCCTTCTTGGGCCAGGATGTAAGCCGCAGGGGGCTCCAGATCTGAACTCGGGAGCTGCAGCCCACTTTTTGCCGCGCGGTTCGGTAATATAGAACCACCACTGCTGCCACTCCTTGACGGAGTCGTTGAAGGCACCCGTCAGCCAAACGACCTTGGGCATCTTGCTCACCATGGCACCGCCGCACTCGGCGTGCTCGCCACTCACCACCTTGGGCTTCACATTGAAAATCTTCAGCCACAGGCTGAAGTGAGGTGAAATCCGGAGAAAAGCCTCACACACGACGATGAACGTTGAGATATTGAGGAAGGAATTGGGGGAAAGATCATGAAAATCAATCCCATAGTAATACATGACTCCTTGAAAAAATGGGTGAAGGGGGAACCCGAGCCCGCGGGCAAAATGGGGAAGAAATACGACTCACTCATGATGCTCCGGAGTAGGGACGACTTGTCCCGTCGGTGGGAGACGGTGTCCGATCTTCTTGGCCAGGTACTCGGCCTCCCGAAGCCTCTTGATATCCCTCTCTTGGACGGTAGAGGCCATCCATCTGCCTCCTGCTCTGGGTCCGGACATCTTTGGAAAACCCCTCTTTGATGGAAAAGAATAATGCTTGGGTGTTAGAGCTCGAACAGAGGGGAATGGGCAAGCGGAAGGAGAAGGCGTGGGTAAAGAGGAAGAAACCTTATCTCTTTATAGAGACGATAAAAGCTTTTTACGCCTTCCCACTCACCTGGTGGAACCCGCTTGCTCGCCACAATTAGCGGTGCGGTTGGATTACCCATACCCGTATTGATGAGAATCCCACAATAAGGGGACACGATCTCTGTTAGACAAAATGTGTAGAGGAAACCGTCGCGCGGTATGCGCTATGGCTGGTTGTGGGAGAACGGTTCGAACAATGACCCGACCCGACCGTAATAATATGTCACGTTGTCAGCAGATTACGTTTGTGAAATATCATTCTCTCTACGATGGTATGTGGAGATCACTTTGCAGATCCTGACACGGTCTACGTGTTCGATAATAACTTTGGAGTATTCGGAGAAGGAACCTGCCTTGCAATGCCGAAGACAACACTGCGCGCCGGACACATCGTCATTGAAGGCTGGTTCAGGGGCTACTGAGGGAGTCCTGGATTAGGGGGTATCCGGACAGCCGGACTATATACATCATCCGGACTATTGGAGCGTGAAGACACAAGACTCAGGACTCCGTCCCGTGTCCGGATGGGACTCTCCTTTGCGTGGAAGACAAGCTTGGCGATCCGAATATTGTATTTCCTTCCTTGTAACCGACTCCGTGTAAACCCTAGCCCTCTCCGGTGTCTATATAAACCAGAGAGGTTGGTCCTTAGAAGACCGATCACAATTACAATCATAATCATCATAGGCTAGCTTCTAGGGTTTAGCCTCTACGATCTCATGGTAGATCTACTCTTGTACTACTCATATCATCAATATTAATCAAGCAGGAAGTAGGGTTTTACCTCCATCGAGAGGGACCGAACCTGGGTAAACATCGTGTCCCTTGCTTCATGTTACAATCAGCCTAAGACGCATAGATCGGGACCCCCTACCCGAGATCCACCGGTTTTGACACCGACAACGGTCCATACGATCCATGGACATTCTATGGGCCGTAGGATCCATGGGCCTTCTACGGGGCATATAATCATCTCGCCAATCACGGGCCATACTATTCGTGGACCATAACGGGCCGTTAACATGTCGTATTTGATAACTCTATGAAAACAGCCCAACGTTTTTTTGACATTAAAACGGCCCAACGTAATAACAGCCCACAAACGGGCCGAGTGTAACCACGGGCTGAATTTGGCCCACAAGCAGAAAGTGACAGTAACGGGCCGTAAGTAATCGAATGTTGGAAATGAGCCCAAGAATAAATGGGCGCTGAGAAGGCCAAAAGATAACATGGGCTGGAAACGACCCAATAGAATAATGGGCCATTAATGGGTACAAAGTGATACACTATTCATTATGGGCCAGTTTCACTACGGGCCATTAATGGGCCAAGAGTTACAAATGGCCTCATATGGGCCGAAAGACGTCATGGGCCATACATGGGCCGGAAGTTAAAACGGGCTGGAATCATATTGGATGGCCCAGATGACACTACTGGGCCTAATTCAGATAGGTCGAAACAGGCCCTGTGTTAGTGGGTTGTAAATGGGCTATATGCGAACATGCCATTAACAGGCTTTCTGTGGGCTAGCCCGCCACCTTTTTACCAAGTCAAACGGGCGGCCTTTTCACAAGAATGGGCCTCTGTTGGGCCATGCCCCGTGTCCAATGAGTGGATGACATCTGTCCCAACGGTGAGCCGACACGTGTTTCCTCCAGCCAATGATGATTCTACACGTACAAAATCCCCATTGGTCGGGGCTGTTAACGGGTTATCGGATCCAAAATTGGACCCGATAGGTTAACGGTGTTCCGTTATGGTGGATGCCACGTGTCAGTCACCCTTGACGAAAGCACTTCTGTGATGCGTGATTTATCGTCATGGAAGTGGACACTTCCGTGATGGTAATTTTGGTAATGTCATGGAACACTTCTACGACAGCACATGTATGACTATCTTGATTCTGTCATAAAATCTTCATGGATGTACATGCATGACAGAAAATGTGACCTACTGTGACAAACACGAATCATCACGGAAGTGTATTTTTTGTAGTGTTTAAATTATGAAGAAAGCAATAGCAATAAAACGTAATGATCATAATGCTAAGCTAACGGATGGGTCTTGTCCATCACATCATTCTCTAAAGATGTGATCCCGTTCATCAAATGACAACATATGTCTATGGTCAGGAAATATAACCATCTTTGATTAATGAGCTAGTCAAGTAGAGGCATACTAGGGACACTTTGTTTTGTCTATGTATTCACACATGTACAAAGTTTCCAGTTAATACAATTCTAGCATGAATAATAAAGATTTATCATGATATAAGAAAATATAAATAACAACTTTATTATTGCCTCTAAGGCATATTTCCTTCAGTCTCCCACTTGCACTAGAGTCAATAATCTAGATTACATAGTAATGATGCAAACACCCATGGAGTCTTGGTGCTGATCATGTTTTGCTTGTGGAAGAGGCTTAGTCAACGGGTCTGCAACATTCAGATCCGTATGTATCTTGCAAATCTCTATGTCTCCCTCCTTGACTTGATCACAGATGGAGTTGAAGTGTCCCTTGATGTGTTTCGTTCTCTTGAGAAATCTGGATTCCTTCGCCAAGGCAATTGCTCCAGTACTGTCACAAAAGATTTTCATTGGACCCGATGCACTAGGTATTACACCTAGATCGGAAATGAACTCCTTCATCCATACTCCTTCATTTGATGCTTTCGAAGCAGCTATGTACTCCACTTCAGACGTAGATCTCGCCACGACGCTCTTCTTGGAACTGCACCAACTGACAGCTCCACCATTCAATATAAATACGTATCCGGTTTGTGACTTAGAGTCATCCGGATCAGTGTTAAAGCTTGGATCAACGTAACCATTTACGACAAGCTCTTTGTCACCTCCGTAAACGAGAAACATATCCTTAGTCCTGTTTAGGTATTTTAGGATGTTCTTGACCGCTGTCCAGTGATCCACTCCTGGATTACTTTGGTACCTCCTTGCTAAACTTATAGCAAGGCACACATCTGGTCTGGTACACAACATAGCATACATGATAGAACCTATGGTTGAGGCATAGGGAATGACTTTCATTTTCTCTCTATCTTTATAGTGGTCGGGCATTGAGTCTGACTCAACTTCACACGTTGTAACACAGGCAAGAACCCTTTCTTTGACTGATCCATTTTGAACTTCTTCAAAACTTTATCAAGGTTTGTGCTTTGTGAAAGTCCAATTAAGCGTCTTGACCTATCTCTATAGATCTTGATGCCCAATATATAAGCAGCTTCACCGAGGTCTTTCATTGAAAAATTCTTATTCAAGTATCCTTTTGTGCTATCTAGAAATTCTGTATTATTTCTAATCAACAATATGTCATCCACATATAATATTAGAAATGCTACAGAGCTCCCACTCACTTTCTTGTAAATACAGGCTTCTCCAAAAGTCTGTATAAAACCATATGCTTTGATCACATTATCAAAGGGTATATTCCAACTCCGAGAGTCTTGCACTAGTCCATAAATGGATCGCTGGAGCTTGCACACTTTGTTAGCACCTTTTAGATCGACAAAACCTTCTGGTTGCATCATATACAACTATTCTTTAAGAAAAGGGATTTTATTTCTATGCCCCTGGTTCCTTAGCTCTACTCATTCATCCCCACTCTATTAACTTTTGCTCGCTTTTTCCCACTCCCTTGCCCAAAACCCTCAAAACAGGTTATAACTAATGTTGCCGTCAGGTCAATGCCTTTGACTATTAGCTGACGAGTGGGTGCGCGTATACGTGGGCGCATGCAAGACCGTGGTGGTGGGGTAGCACGTATCCATGGACATGCCCGAAACATCCCATCATATAAAGAGGGCAACCACCTCCATCGCCCCTACCATTTTCCCCCAAATCCCCTCGTTGCCGCATCGTATTCCTCTCCCCAACCGGCATCGTATCACTCTCCTCCACTGCCTCCACCGCACCGTCTCGCTCTCCCCCACCGCATCCTCTTCCTCACCTTCATCGCCTCCATCTGTCAGATGGCCGACGCTCATGGCGACACCGGCGCAGCGACCGGAGATGTGGTGGAGCTGCAGGGTCAGGGCACGGTGACCACGGATGTCGGCGGCGTCCACGGCGGTGTGGGGAAACTCGCAACCGTTGTGGATGTGGCAGCTTCCGCCTCATCGCTGTAGAAGGTGACGGTGTCGAGCGGCGCAGTACATCCCGATGCCCCCGTTGCGCCGACTGCCGTGGAGGAGCAGGTATTTGCACTTGCTTAGCTTGTAGAGTTAGTTGCTCCCTAGTTGCATTGCTTAGGTTGTGATTCATACAATAGTTCACATGGTTAGAGTAGTTGGTTTGACAGATGGGCCGGGGTTGGGGGGATGGGGGTTTTTGGACTAGGGTTTGTTCGATAAATTCTTTGCAAACATGCTAGCTAGATGTTGTGAACTATGATTTTAGGAGCTGCAATGATTGGGGTTTTAGATTTGTTTTTAGATCTGGATAAATTTGTTGCAAAAATGCTAGATGTTGTGAACAGATTGGGTTTTTAATGCTATGATGCTAATTGGATTTGTTTTTAGTGCTCACAGATTGGGGTTTTTAATGCTACTCAGATTTGTTGCGTTAGATTGGGTCCCTGTTAGATTTGTTTTCGAATTCTACTTAGATTGGGGTTTTGAATGTCATATGCCTAAATGGAATCCATTGATTAAGAAGTTAATTGATTCATTAGTATATAAATTTTTCTAGAATATGTAGTTATATTAGGTCTGTTCTTAAACGTGTGTGCATGACCAATGATCAATATGTTATTTGAATGTCATATTGGGGTTTTTGATCAATGTGTGTACAAATCTAATACATTGATATACTAGTGATGGATGTGGTTTTTGAATGCATAGAGCTAAGTTGCACAGAAATAAAAGACCTCACTTCTAAAACATTTCTGATATTTGGTGTATATTAGCCCTATGATCAATGAGTCATGTGTGCATATCTAAATTTTCAATTGGCTACTAGTGATGGATGTAATTGTATATTCAGGAGGATGATGGTTGGGGGGGAGGGGAGAAAGAGGAAGCTGTCCGACTACGACCCGTACGAGGGGGCGTTTAGTGACGATTCTGAATATGAGGTAAGCATATCCCTTGTTCATTTAGTTCCTTTAACATGGTGTATATGAATCTATAATGTATTAATGCAATTCATTCATTGTGCAGTATGATTCTGGAGATGATGTCTACAAGGGCAATGTCGCGTCCTTCACAGCCAAGGAGGTGGAGAAGATCAAGGCCAAGGGAGTTGCTTCCTTCTACAACCGCAAGTTCAAGAAGTGGCACTGCCCCTACTGCACCACCAAGCCAAAGCCAAGGGATGGCCGCTTCGATCACCTTCTGCCTCATGCTGAGGATGTGGTGATTCACGGGGAGGACTACATGATCAGGGGGCAGCATGCCGCCCTTGCGAAGGCCCTGACTCCGGCGTGATGTGATCGATGATGTGATGATGTGTTACTTTTGGTTTGGTTTGTTGAACTGTTGGGTTACTTTTGGTTTGTTGAACTAAATCTCATTGGTTATGGTTTGTTGAATTGATCTCTCGTTGGTTATGCTACTATCTATATTTTTCTGTCCTTAAATTTGCATGTGGTATATTTGTCTGTCCTGAATCTATGGTTAGTTATGTTTAGATGTTGTGAACTATGATCTTAGGTGCTGCAATGATCACACATGTTGTGTACAAAATCAAATGCATGCTCCAAATGAGATCATGTAAACCTTGGCAAACCTGGACAGTATAAATTCAAGAAAATGCAAAAACAAATAAAACCTTGGCAAACTATTTATGTTTGTGTAGGAGATCATGTGTGCAAAATTTTAAGTGATTTAGAGGAGGTCAAATAAATTTGAATTTGAGAAAATGTGCTCCAAATGAGCTCCCGGGCTAGGGTAAACAACCCATTTGTAATCAAGTTTTTTTGAACCTACTCTAAATGAGCCAAATGTTTTTTTATTAACACATATTCATTTTCCATAGTGTAGATTCGAAGTCTCACTATTTTTTGAATTAATCTTCATATTTTTACAATTTCTTTTGAAAACATATGCTTTAATATAAAAACTATTAAAAACACGTTTTAAAATATGAAAATGGAAAACTAACTTCAGATCCTTCTTATTCACTTTAAAATAAAGCTTTAGTGATTTTTTTTTCAAAAATTCAAAACAGAAGGTAACACCACCTCCTCTGCTTGAACTCTATGAAATCATGTACATGATAGCTCATATGTGTGAAGGTTTTCTCATGAAAATGACCATAGACCAAGTTTATGATTTTTGGTTGGTAACATGTCACATAAGACCACATTGTGCGCATGTTTTATAGTTTTTTGATTTTTTTAAATTAATGGTGCTCATTTGACCTCGATCGTGCCAGCTAGGGTTTTTTTCATGAAAATGACGATAGACCAAGTTTAGTATTTTTCCTCGTTAGTTTGTCTTATAAAACAACGAACGACGAAGGTTTCATATTTTTTTGACTTTTTTAAATTAGTTATGCTCAGTCAAAGCCATCGAAACCCCGTTGCCCAGCTCAAAACCCCTCTAAACCCCGCGGGGTTTCGCCTAACCCTAGCTCTCAACGTCAGCCGTCCGATCATACCCTCGCGCCAAGCGACAACCCTTAGATCTGGCCTTCTAGAAGGAACTAGGTGGGCTGGCTGTGTGCAGGCTCCGCATCGTTGGATCACAATGATAGCTCCGCATCGTTGGATCATGGGGTGATCTGCGAGAGGCGATCCTATTGGTTGTGCTCGGCTGCTCGCCCACTACTGACTCCGTGAAAAAAAATGTTGTTATTGGGCCCAAAAGGAAACCAAGCTCTGGTTGGGCCATCGAATTGCGTCGTTTTTTGCATCCTTTGCTCTGTTTTTTGTGAACGTGCTAGCTCTGTATTTTTGTATCGTTTGCTCTGTTTTTTGTGAACGTGTTGGCTCTGTATTTTTGCATCATTTGAAATCAATTGACATTGCGTAGCGAATGACCAATTTTTAAGGGCAAAATTTATTTTTATCATGCAAAATGGCCACAAACTATTCAGAAATTGTCTCTTTTTGTTCATATAATGTATATGACCACATATTCCCACGCGTGCAATTAGCTTCTTTTTCTTCTTCTTTTTTAAACCACCGTTTCTCAAGTGTGTACACTCCCGATGCTACGGTGGGTTTGAAAATGACTTACTTCACATTTGACCCCATTATTGCCACGACCAAATAACACATAGCATTATGGCTATTTAAGCCACCCTCTGCCTCTGCCATCCCACAGCCATCTCCCTTCTTGCTCTTTGACTCCTTCTCCGTCGTTTGCACATCCCTCAGCTATGCAGTACACCGGACCAACCTACCGCTTCCCACCCACTGTGCCGGAGAGGCTCTACCCTATTGGCATGTACGTTGATCGCACACTATGTGTGTGGGCGATATCAAGGGTGAGGACCGCAAGGAACTTCACCGAGTTCTTCCTCACGTCCGGCTACCACCACCTCGCAAGGGGATCTCCAACAATGTTCCGCATCGAGGAGGTCATCCAAAACCGGGTGGTGGTTGATCTCCTTGCCCACTTCACCAACAAATTCGACGCCTTCTATCTCCTCGGCCGGGTGTTTTGGTGTGGCTCCAAGTTAATCGCTTTCACCACCCACAACAGGTTCACGGAGTACAACAACATCTTCCCCACCGTGAAGCGCATGCACACTCTTCCGTACCCCATCGACAACACCCCGGAGGAGCAGTGAAAAGGGCGCCCGGAGGAGGAGCAAGGTGGAGAAGGCGGCGGCTAGGGTTCTAAACCCTCTATCTTTTTTTAGTCTATGTTATGTTAAGTTGTAATTGAACTATGTTGGAGTTGCTATGGGCTTGTTGGCCCTTTTCTTAAATTCTATTATTAAGTTTTCAATCTATTCTATTATTAAGTTCTTCCTAGTTTGAGATATGTGATCGTGCTACGGGCTTGTTGGCCCTATATTGGGACTACATGTTTGTTGATTATTTTCTTAGAGAGCTCGGCTTGTTAGTAGGGTTCCCTTGTTAGTAACCACCTAGTGCATGCAAGCAAGCTTTGTTAGTAGGGATGAATGAGTACAACTAAGCAAGGGATTGGCTCTTTTTTTACACAAGCCACAAATACGTAGCCACCTAGCTAGAAGAGAGGAACCAGCGGCAGTGACCGTCGCTGCATCTGTGGCGGCTGGCGTGCAAGAAAGCTGCTCGATCAGTGCATTGTGGCGGACACATCGGCGCATGCAGGCTCGGTCGGCGCATGTAGGCTCGGTTGGCGTATCGTGGGATCGTGGCATCGGCGCATGCAAGCTCGATCGACGCATGCAGGAAGGCTTTGTTGGGTGCATGCATAGTAGGCTTCTGTCCTGGCGGCACGCGCAGACGTTTAATGCAAGGGACGGCCCAATGAAACCACGGCCCAACGGTCGAACAGGGACACCACCCAACACGGCCCCACTTGTCAGGTCGAACGGACGACACAGTCCAGCATGGCCCAGTAGTCAGAGTTAACGGTCAAGCCTTTGACCCAACAGCAATGTCCGTTGTGCCCAGTTATGAGGGTTTTTGGCAAGGGAGTGGGGAAAATTGAGCAAAAGTTAAGAGCGCGGGGATGAATAAGTAGAGCTAAGGAACCAGGGGCATAGATGTAAAAATCCCTTAACAAAACCATTAAGGAATGCAGTTTGGACATCCATTTGCCAAATTTCATAATCATAAAACGCGTCAATTGATAAAATGATTCGGACAGACTTGAGCATCGCTACGGGTGAGAAGGTCTCATCATAGTCAACTCCTTGAACTTGTCGAAAACCTTTCGCAACAAGTCGAGCTTTGTAGACAGTAACATTACCGTCAGCATTAGTCCTCTCTTGAAGATCCATTTATTTTCAATGGCTTGCTGATCATTGGGCAAGTCCACCAAAGTCCACAGTTTGTTCTCATACATGGATCCCATCTCATGTTTCATGGTCTCAAGCCATTTCGCCTAATCTGGGCTCATCACTGCTTCCTCATAGTTCGTAGGTTCATCATGGTCTAGCAACATGACTTCCAGAATAGGATTACCGTACCACTCTGGTGCGGACCGTACTCTAGTTGACCTACGAGGTTCAGTAGCAACTTGATCTGAAGTTTCATGATCATCATCATTATCTTCTTCACTAACTGGTGTGGGAATCACTAGAACTGATTTCTGTGATGAACTACTTCCCAATTCGAGAGAAGGTACAACTACCTCATCAAGTTCTGCTGTCCTCCCACTCACTTCTTTCGAGAGAAACTCCTTCTCTAGAAAGGATCCATTCTTAGCAACAAATATCTTGCCTTTGGACCTGTGATAGAAGGTGTACCCAACAGTTTCCTTTGGGTATCCTATGAATACACATTTCTCTGATCTGGGCTCGAGCTTATTAGGTTGAAGCTTTTTTACATAAGAATCACAGCCCCAAATTTTAAGAAACGATAGCTTAGGTTTCTTGCCAAACCACGGTTCATATGGTGTCGCCTCAACGGATTTAGATGGTGCCCTATTTAACGTGAATGCAGCCGTCTCTAAAGCATAACCCCAAAACGGTAGCAGTAAATCAGTAAGAGACATCATAGATCACACCATATCTAATAAAGTATGGTAACGACATTCAAACACACCATTACGCTGTGGTGTTCCAGGTGGCGTGAGTTGCAAAACTATTCCACATTTTTTCAAATGAAGACCAAACTCGTAAATCAAATATTCGCCTCCGCGATCAGATCGTAGAAACTTTATTTTCTTGTTTCGATGATTTTCCACTTCGCTCTGAAATTCTTTAAACTTTTCAAATGTTTCATACTTATGTTTCATTAATTAGGTATACCCATATCTGCTCAAATCATCTGCGAATGTCAGAAAATAACGATACCTGCCATGAGCATCAATACTCATTGGACCACATACATCAGTATGTATTATTTCCAACAACTCTGTTGCTCGCTCCATAGTTCCTGAGAACGGAGTCTTAGTCATCTTGCCCATGAGGCATGGTTCACAAGTATCAAGTGATTCATAATCAAGTGATTCCAAAAGCCCATCAGCATGGAGTTTATTCATGCGCTTTACACCAATATGACCCAAACGGCAGTGCCGCAAATAAGTTGCGCTATCATTATTGAACTCATATCTTTTGGCTTCAATACTATGAATATGTGCATCACTACTATCGAGATTCAATAAAAATAGACCACTCATCAAGGGTGCATGACCATAAAAGATATTACTCATATAAATAGAAACAAACAGTATTCTCTGATTTAAATGAATAACTGTCTCACATCAAACAAGATCCAGATATAATGTTCATGCTCAATGCTGGCACCAAATAACAATTATTCAGGTCTAAAACTAATCCCGAAGGTAGATGTAGAGGTAGTGTGCTGACGGCGATCACATCGACCTTGGAACCATTTTGGACGCTCATCGTCACCTCGTCCTTAGCCAATCTTCGTTTAATCTGTAGCCCCTGTTTCGAGTTGCAAATATGAGCAACAGAACCAGTATCAAATACCCAAGCGCTACTACGAGCATTAATAAGGTACACATCAATAACATGTATATCAAATATACCTTTCACTTTGCCGTCCTTATTATCCGCCAAATACTTGGGGCAGTTCCGCTTCCAGTGACTAGTCCCTTTGCAATAGAAGCACTCACTTTCAAGCTTAGATCCAGACTTGGGTTTCTTCCCAGGAGTAGCAACTTGCTTGCTATTCTTCTTAAAGTTCCCCTTTTTCCCTTTGCCCTTTTTCTTGAAACTAGTGGTCTTGTTAACCATCAACACTTGATGCTCCTTCTTGATTTCTACCTCTGCAACCTTTAACATTGCGAAGAGCTCGGGAATTGTCTTTTCCATCCCTTCGTATTATAGTTCATCACGAAGCCTTTATAGCTTGGTGGCACTGATTGAAGAACTCTGTCAATGACACTATCATCAGGAAGATTAACTCCCAGCCCAGTCAAGTGGTTATGGTACCCAGACATTCTGAGTATGTGTTCACTGACAGAACTATTCTCCTCCATCTTGCATCTATAGACTTGTTGGAGACTTCATACCTCTCAACTCGGGCATTTGCTTGAAATATTAACTTCAACTCTTGGAACATCTCATATGCTCCATGACGTTCAAAACATCTTTGAAGTCCCGATTCTAAGCCGTAAAGCATGGCACACTGAACTATCGAGTAGTCATCAGATCGAGCTTGCTAGACGTTCATAACATCAGCATCTGCTCTTGTAGCAGGCCTTGCACCTAGTGGTGCTTCAAGGACATAATTATTTTGTGTGGTAGTGAGGATAATCCTCAAGTTACGGACCCAGTCTGTGTAGTTGCTACCATCATCTTTCAACTTAGCTTTCTCTAGGATGCATTAAAATTCAAGGGAATGGTAGCACGTTGCCATTGATCTACAACAACATAGATATGCAAAAACTATCAAGACTAAGTTCATGATAAATTAAAGTTCAATTAATCATATTACTAAAGAACTCCTACTTAGATAGACATCTCTCTAGTCATCTAAATGATAACGTGATCCGTATCAACTAAACCATGTCCGATCATCACGTGAGATGGAGTAGTTTTCAATGGTGAACATCTCTATGTTGATCATATCTACTATATGATTCACGTTCGACCTTTCGGTCTCAGTGTTCCGAGGCCATATCTGCATATGCTAGGCTCGTCAAGTTTAACCCGAGTATTCTGCACGTGCAAAACTGGCTTGCACCCATTGTATGTGAATGTAGAGCTTATCAGACCCGATCATCACGTGGTGTCTCGGCATGACGAACTGTAGCAACGGTGCATACTCAGGAAGAACACTTATACCTTGAAATTTAGTGAGGGGTCATCTTATAATGCTACCACCGTACTAAGCAAAATAAGATGCATAAAAGATAAACTTCACATGTAATCAAAATATGTGACATGATATGGCCATCATCATCTTGTGCCTTTGATTTCCATCTCCAAAGCACCGTTATGATCTCCATTGTCACCGGCTTGACACCTTGATCTCCATCGTAGCATCGTTGTTGTCTCGCCAACTATTGCTTCTGTGATTGTTGCTACCGCTTAGTGATAAAGTAAAGCAATTACATGGTGATTGCATTTCATACAATGAAGCGACAACCATATGGGTCCTACCAGTTGCGGATAACTTTGTTACAAAACATGATCATCCCATACAACAATTTATATCACATCATGTCTTGACCATATCACATCACAACAAGCCCTGCAAAAGCAAGTTAGACGCCCTCTACTTTGTTGTTGTAGGTTTTACGTGGCTGCTACGGGCTTCTAGCAAGAACCGTTCTTGCCTACACATTGAAACCACAATGATTTTTCGTCAAGTGTGTTTTTTTAACCTTCAACAAGGACCGGCCGTAGTCAAACTCAATTCAACTACAGTTGGAGAAACAGACACTCACCAGCCACCTTTGTGCAAAGCACGTCGGTAGAACCAGTCTCATGAACGTGGTCACGTAATGTTGGTCCGGACCGCTTCATCCAACAAAACCGCCAAATCAAAGTAAGACGTTGGTGGTAAGCAGTATGACTATTATCGCCCACAACTCTTCTCTTTCTACTTGTGCATATCATCTACGCATAGACGTGGCTCAGATGCCACTGTTGGGGATGTAGCATGCAATTTCAAAAAAATCCTACGCTCACGCAAGATCTATCTAGGAGATGGATAGCAACGAGTGGGGGAGAGTGTGTCCACCCTCGTAGGCCGAAAGCGGAAGCATTAGGTTAACGCGGTTGATGTACTCGAATGTCTTCACGATCCAACCGATCTAGTAATGAACGTACGACACCTCCGAGTTCAGCACACCTTCAGGTCGATGACGTCCCTCGAACTCTTGATCCTGCAGAGGGTCGAGGGAGAGCTTCGTCGGCACGAAAGCTTGATGATGGTGTTGATTACGTGATCCATGCAGGGCTTTGCCTAAGAACTATGATGATACTATCGGAGGATTAAATGGTGGAGGGGGCACCGCACACGGCTATGACAATGTTGTGCCTTTGGGGTGCCCCTCGCCCCCGTATAAAAAGGATGGGAGGAGGAGGCCGGCGGCCAGGAGGGGTGCGCCATTGGGGGGAGTCATACTAGGATTCCACTCCTAGTAGGAGTCGCCTCCCCCACTTTTTTTCCTTTTTTCCAGAGTAGCAAAGGGGGAAAGAGAGAGGGAGTAGGAGAGGGAAAGGGGGGGGGGGGCGCCGCCCCCACCCTTTGTCCAATTCAGATTGGCAAGGTGGGGCACACGCCACCTCCTATGGCCGGTCCTCTCTTCTCCACTAAGGCCCATGTTGGCACATTAAATTCCTGGGGGGTTCTGGTAACCTCCTCATACTCTGAAACTTATTCGAAACTTGTTGAAACCATTCCGGTGTACGAATGTAACCTTCCAGTATATGAATCTTTACCTCTTGACCATTTCGATACTCCTCGTCATGTCTGTGATCTCATCCGGGACTCCGAACAAACTTCGGTCACCAAAACACATAACTCGTAATATAAATCGTCATTGACCGTTAAGCGTGCGGACACTACGGGTTTGAGAACTATGTAGACAAGACCGACACACATCTCCGGTCAATAACCAATAGCAAAACCTAGATGCTCATATTGGTTCCTACATATTCCACGACAATCTTTATTGGTCAAACCGCATAATGATACGTCTCCAACGTATCTATAATTTTTGATTGTTCCATGCTATTATATTACCTGTTTTGGATGTTTATGGGTTTTATTCTACACTTCTATATCATTATTGGGACTACCTACTAACCGGAGGCCCAGCCCGAATTGCTGTTTTTTTGCCTATTTCAGTGTTTCGAAGAAAAGGAATATCAAACGGAGTCCAAACGGGATGAAACCTTCGGGAACGATCTTTTTGGAACAAATGCCAACCAGGAGACTTGGAGTGGATGTCAAGCAACAAACAAGGCGGCCACGAGGGTGCCCGGTGCACCCACCAAGGCTGGGCACGCCCCCCACCCTCATGGGCCCCATCGATCGTCAACCGACGTACTTCTTCCTCCTATATATACACCCGTACCCTGAAACCATCAGAAGCGACCATGAAAACCTAATTCCACCGCCGCAACCTTCTGTATCAGCGAGATCCCATCTTGGAGCTGTCGTCGGCGCTCCGCCAGAGGGGGAATCCACCGTAGAGGGCGTCTACATCATCTCCAAGGCCTGTCTGATGAGTTGTGAGTAGTTTACCACAGACCTTCGGGTCCATAGTTATTAGCTAGATAGCTTCTTCTCTCTCTTTGAATCTCAATACAAAGTTCTCCTCGATCTTCTTGGAGATCTATTCGATGTAACTCTTTTTGCGGTGTTTTTGTTGAGATCCGATGAATTGTGGGTTTATGATCAAGTTCATCTATGAGATAAATTTGAATCTCCTCTGAATTCTTTTATGTATGATTGAGTTATCTTTGCAAGTCTCTTCGAATTATCAGTTTGGTTTGGCCTACTAGATTAATCTTTCTTGCAATGGGAGAAGTGCTTAGCTTTGGGTTCAATCTTGCGGTGGCCTTTCCCAGTGATAGCAGGGGCATCAAGGCACGTATTGTATTGTTGCCATCGAGGATAAAAAGATGGGGTTTATATCATATTGCATGAGTTTATCCCTCTACATCATGTCATCTTTCTTAATGCGTTACTCTATTTTTATGAACTTAATACTCTAGATGCAGGCAGGAGTCGGTCGATGTGTGGAGTAATAGTAGTAGATGCAGACAGGAGTCGATCTACTTGTCATGGATGTGATGCCTATATACATGATCATGCCTAGATAATCTCATAATTATTCGCTTTTCTATCAATTGCTCGACAGTAATTTGTTCACCCACTGTAATACTTATGCTATCTTTAGAGAAGCCACTAGTGAAACCTATGGCCCCGGGTCTATCTTTTATCATATAAGTTTGCCATATACTTTTCTTTCATCTTTTACCTTTCCAATCTATATCATAAAAATACCAAAAATATTTATCTTATCATATTATCTCTATCAGATCTCACTTTCGCAAGTGGCTGTGAAGGGATTGACAACCCCTTTATTGCATTGGTTGTGAGGTTCTTGTTTGTTTGTGTAGGTGCGTGGGATTTTTAAGGAGCCTCCTACTGGATTGATACCTTGGTTCTCAAAAACTAAGGGAAATACTTATGCAACTTTGCTGCATCACCCTTTCCTCTTCAAGGAAAACCAATGCAAGCTCAAGACATAGCAAGAAGGATTTCTGGCGCCATTGCCGGTGAGGTCTTTGCTCAAGTCAAGACATACCAAGTACCCATCACAAACTCATCTCCCTCGCGTTACATTATTTCCCATTTGCCTCTTGTTTTCCTCTCCCCCACTTCACCCTTGCCGTTTTATTCGCCCTCTCTTTCCCAATCTCCTCTCTCTTTCTCTTGCCCTTTTTGTTTGCTTGTGTGTTGGATTGCTTGTCGCAATGGCGCAAGATAATACCAAATTGTGTGACTTCTCCAATACCAATAATAATGATTTCCTTAGTACTCCAATTGCTCCTCTTAATGATGTTTAGTCTTGTGAAATCAATGATGCTTTGCTGAATATTGTTATGAAAGATCAATTCTCCACCCATCTAAACAACTTTGTTGATTTGGCAAAAGAAGAAAGATACGGATAATGATATTGTTAAATTGAAGTTATTTATGTTTTCCCTTAGAGATCGTGCTAAAATTTCGTTTTCGTGTTTGCCCAAAAATAGTATTGATACATGGAATAAGTGCAAAGATGCTTTTATCTCTAAGTATTTTCCTCCCGCTAAGATCATCTCGCTTAGGAACGATATTATGAATTTTAAACAACTTGATCATGATCATGTTTCCAATCTTGGGAAAGAATGAAATTAATGATTCGCAATTGCCCTACTCATGGTTTGAATTTATGGATGATCATACAAAAATTTTATGCCGCATTGAACTTTGATTCTAGAAATCTTTTAGATTCGGCCGCGGGAGGCACTTTTATGGAAATCACCTTAGGAGAAGCTACTAAACTCCTTGATAACATTGTGGCTAATTATTCTCAATGGCACACCGAAAGATCTACTAGTAAAAAAGTGCATGCTATAGAAGAAATTAATGTTTTGAGTGGAAAGATGGATGAAATTATGAAATTGTTTGCTATTAAGAGTGCTCCTATTGATCCCAATTATATTCATTTGATTGAGAATAATAATGAATCTATGGATGTAAATTTTGTTGGTAGGAATAATTCTGGTAACAATGCTTATAGAGGAAACTTTAATCCTAGACCGATCCCTAGTAATTCCACTAGTAATTATGGTAATTCCTACAACAACTCTTATGGAAATTTTAATAAGATGTCTTCTGATTTTGAGAATAGTGTTAAATAATTTATGATCTCTCAAAAGAATTTTAATGCTCTGCTTGAAGAAAAATTGCCCAAAGATGAATTGGCTAGGAACGTTGATAGACTTTCGCTTGATGTTGATTCTTTGAAACTTAGATCTATTCCTCCTAAGAATGATATCAATGAGTCTCTCAAAGCCATGAGAATTTCCATTGATGAGTGCAAAGGAAGAACTGCTAGATTGCATGCTAAGAAAGATTGCTTTGTAAAAACGTGTTATTCTAGTCTCAATGAAAATAATTATGAAGATAAAGTTATTGATGTGTCCCCTAGTAAATCCTTGTTTTGCAATATGAATCTTAATAATAATGGGACTGGAGATGAGTTAACTTTAGTTAAAAGGCGTCCCAAAAATTTGGAGTTTTTAGATCTTGATGCTAAATTTGGTAAAAGTGGGATTGGAGAGGTCATGAGTGTTATGCTTTAAATAGCATTGAACCCACTATTATGGATTTCAAGGAATTTAATTATGATAATTGTTCTTTAGTAGATTGTATTTCCTTGTTGCAATCCATGTTGAATTCTCCTCATGCTTATAGTCAAAATAAAGCTTTTACCAAACATATTGTTGATGCCTTGATGCAATCTTATGATGAAAAACTTAATTTGGAAGTTTCTATACCTAGAAAACTTTATGATGAGTGGGAACCTACTATAAAAATTAAAATAAAAGATCATGAGTGTTATGCTTTGTGTGATTTGGGTGCTAGTGTTTCCACGATTCCGAAACTTTATGTGATATTCTCGGTTTCCATGATCTTGGTGATTGCTCTTTAAATTTGCACCTTGCTGATTCCACCATTAAGAAACCTTTGGGAAGGATCAACAACATTCTTATTGTTGCAAATAGGAATTATGTGCCCGTAGATTTTATCATTCTTGATATAGATTGCAATCTTTCAGGTCCTATTATTCTTGATAGACCTTTCCTTATAACAATTGGTGCAATTATTGATATGAAGGAAGGGAACATTAGATTCCAATTTCCTTTAAGGAAAGGCATGGAACAATTTCCAAGAAAGAAAGTTAAATTACCTTATGAATCTATCATGCGAGCCACTTATGAATTGAGTGCCAAAGGTGACACTACTTAGATCTATCCTCGCTTTTATGCCTAGCTTGGGGCGTTAAACAATAGCGCTTGTTGGGAGGCAGCCCAATTTTATTTTTGTTTCTTAATTTTTGCTTCTGTTTAGTAATAAATAGTTCATCTAGCTTCTGTTTAGATGTGTTTTCATGTTTTAATTAGTGTTTGTGGCAAGTAAAACCTATAGGATAACCTATGGTAATAGTTAATTTGATTCTTCTGAAAAACAGAAACTTTGCGCTCACGAGAAAAAAATCAATAAATCACATAAACATGATTTTGCGTTGATTCTTTTTGCTGTAGATCAATAAACAAATTGCCTAGTATGCCCTATTTTGGTAGGATTTTGAGAGGTCCAGAATTATTCTAATGATGAGTGGGAACCTACTATAAAAATTAGAATTAAAAATCATGAGTGTTTTGCTTTGTGTGATTTGGGTGCTAGTGTTTCCACGATTCCGAAAACTTTATGTGATATTCTAGGTTTCCATGATCTTGATGACTGCTCTTTAAATTTGCACCTTGCAGATTCCACCATTAAAAAACAATTGGGAAGGATCAATAATGTTCTCATTGTTGCAAATAGAAATTTGGTGCCCGTAGATTTTATCGTTCTTGATATAGATTGCAATCTTTCTTGCCCTATTATTCTTGGTAGACCTTTCCTTAGAACGATTGGTGCAATTATTGATATGAAGGAAGGGAATATTATATTCCAATTTCCATTAAAGAAAGGCATGGAGCACTTTCCAAGAAATAAAGTCAAATTACCTTATGAATCTATCATGCGAGCTACGTATGAATCAAGTGCCAAAGATGGCACTACTTAGATCTATCTTCGCTTTTATGCCTAGCTAGGGGCGTTAAACGATAGCGCTAGTTGGGAGGCAACCCAATTTTCTTTGTGTTTTTGTTTTTGTTCCTATTTAGTAAGAAATTTTGCATCTAATTTCTGTTTAGATGTGTTTTAATCTCTTAATTAGTGTTTGTGCCAAGTAGAACCTATAAGATAACCTATGATAATAGTTGATTTGATTCTGCTGAAAAACAGAAACTTTGCTCTCACGAGAAACAATTCTATAAATCACAGAAACGTGATTTTGCATTGATTCTTTTTGCTGCTGATCAATAAACAAATTTTCCAGTACGTCCTATTTTGGTAGGATTTTTAGAGTTCCAGAAGTTTGAGTTAGTTACAGATTGCTACAGACTGTTCTGTTTCTCACAGATTCTGTTTTTCATGTGTTGTTAGCTTATTTTGATGCATCTATGGCTAGTATGTAGGGGTATGAACCATAGAGAAGTTGCAATACAGTAGGTTTAACACCAATATAAATAAAGAATGAGTTCATTACAGTACCTTATGTGGTGGTTTTTCTTTCTTGCACTAACGGAGCTTATGAGATTTCCTGTTGAGTTTTGTGTTGTGAAGTTTTCAAGTTTTGGGTAAAGATTTGATGGACTATGGAATAAGGAGTGGCAAGAGCCTAAGCTTGGGGATGCCGATGGCACCCCAAGATATTCAAGTATAACCAAAAGCCTAAGCTTGTGCATGCCCCGGAAGGCATCCCCTCTTTCGTCTTCGTCTGTCGGTAACTTTACTTGGAGCTATATTTTTATTCGCCACATGATATGTGTTTTGCTTGGAGCGTCTTGTATGATATTAGTCTTTGATTTTTAGATCACCACAATCATCCTTGCTGTACACAACTTTTGGGAGAAACCCACTTGATTTGGAATGTATTAGAATACTCTATGTGCTCCACTTATATCTTTTGAGCTAGATAATTTTTGCTCTAGTGCTTCACTTATATCTTTTAGAGCACGGCGGTGGCTTAAATTTGAAGAAATTGTTGAACTATATTGCTTCACTTATATTATTTTGAGTGTCTTTTTAGAACATCATGGTATTCACTATGGTTATAAATTTGGTCCTAGAATGATGGGCATCCAAGTTGGGTATAATAAAAACTATCATAGAAAGTGAATTGGATGCTATGATCAGTTTGATACTTGATAATTGTGTTGAGATATTAGGATGGTGATATTAGAGTCATGCTAGTTAGGTGATTATGAATTTAAAGAATAATTGTGTTGAAGTTTGTGATTCCCGTAGCATGCACGTATGGTGAACCACTTTGTGATGAAGTTGGAGAACAATTTTATTTATTGATTGTCTTCCTTATGAGTGGCGGTCGGGGACGAGAGATGGTCTTTTCCTACCAATCTACCCCCCTAGGAGCATGCGCGTAGTACTTTGCTTTCAATGGCTTGTAGATTTTTGCAATAAGTATATGAGTTCTTTATGACTAATGTTGAGTCCATGGATTATACGCACTCTCACCCTTCCACCATTGCTAGCCTCTATTGTGCCGCGCAACTTTCGCCGGTACCATACACCCACCATATACCTTCCTCAAAAAATCCACCATACCTACCAATTATGGCATTTCCATAGCCATTCCGAGATATATATTGCCATGCAACTTTCTACCATTCCGTTTATTATGACATGCTCCATCATTGTCATATTGCTCATTGCATGATCATGTAGTTGACATCGTATTTGTGGCAAGGCCACCTTCATAATTTTTCATACATGTCACTCTTGATTCATTGCATATCCCGGTACACCACCGGAGGCATTCATATAGAGTCATATTTTGTTCTAAGTATTGAGTTGTAATCTTGAGTTGTAAGTAAATAAAAGTGTGGTGATCTTCATTATTAGAGCATTGTCCCAAGTGAGGAAAGGATGATAGAGACTATGATTCCCCCATAAGTCGGGATGAGACTTCGGACTTTAAAAAAGAAAGAGGCCAAAGAGCCCACCATATAAAAAGGCCATAAAAAAGAGAAAGGCCAAATAAAAAATGAGAGAGAAAGAGAGAACGGACGATGCTACTATCCTTTTTACCACACTTGTGCTTCAAAGTAGCACCATGATCTTCATGATAGAGAGTCTTCTATGTTGTCACTTTCATATATTAGTGGGAATTTTTCATTATAGAACTTGGCTTGTATATTCCAATGATAGGCTTCCTCAAAAATGCCCTAGGTCTTCATGAGCAAGCAAGTTTGATGCACACCCACCTAGTTTCTTTTGTTGAGATTCCATACATTTATAGGTCTAGTGCATCCGTCGCATGGCAATCCCTACTCACTCACATTGATATCTATTAATGGGCATCTCCATAGCCCATTGATACACCTAGTTGATGTGATACTATCTTCCTCCTTTTTGTCTTCTCCACAACCACCATTCTATTCCACATATAGTGCTATCTCCATGGCTCACGCTCATGTATTGCGTGAAAGTTGAAAAAGTTTGATATTACTAAAGTATGAAACAATTGCTTGGCTTGTCATAGGGGTTGTGCATGATTTAATACTTTGTGTGATGAAGATAGAGCAATAGCCAGACTATATGATTTTGTAGGGATAACTTTCTTTAGCCATGTTATTTTGAGAAGACATGATTGCTTTATTAGTATGCTTGAAGTATTACTGTTTCTTATGTCAATATGAACTTTTATTTTTAATCATTTTGATCTGAACATTCATGCCACAATAAAGAAAATTACATTGAGAATTATGATAGGTAGCATTCCACATCAATAATTCTGTTTTTATCATTTACCTACTCAAGGACGAGCAGGAATTAAGCTTGGGGATGCTTGATACGTCTCCAATGTATCTATAATTTTTGATTGTTCCATGCTATTATATTACCTGTTTTGGATGTTTATGGGCTTTATTCTACACTTTTATATCATTTTTGGGACTAACCTACTAATCGGAGGCCCAGCCCGAATTGCTGTTTTTTTGCCTGTTTCATTGTTTCGAAGAAAAGGAATATCAAACGGAGTCCAAAAGGGATGAAACCTTTGGGAGCAATATTTTTGGAACCAATGCCAACCGGGAGACTTGGAGTGGACGTCAAGCAACAAACGAGGCGGCCACGAGGGTGCCCGACGCGCCCATCAGGGCTGGGCGCGCCCCCACCCTCGTGGGCCCCTCGATCGTCAACCGACGTACCTCCTATATATACACCCGTACCCTGAAACCATCAGAAGTGACCACGAAAACCTAATTCCACCGCTGCAACCTTCTGTATCTGCGAGATCCCATCTTGGAGCCATCGTCGGTGCTCCGCCGGAGGGAGAATCCAGCACGGAGGGCCTCTACATCATCTCCAAGGCCTCTCCGATGAGTTGTGAGTAGTTTACCACATACCTTCGGGTCCATAGTTATTAGCTAGATGGCTTCTTCTCTCTCTTTGAATCTCAATACAAAGTTCTCCTCGATATTCTTGGGGATCTATTCGATGTAACTCTTTTTGCGGTGTGTTTGTCGAGATCCGATGAATTGTGGGTTTATGATCAAGTTTATCTATGAGAAATATTTGAATCTCCTCTGAATTCTTTTATGTATGATTAAGTTATCTTTGCAAGTCTCTTCGAATTATCAGTTTGGTTTGGCCTACTAGAATGATCTTTCTTGCAATGGGAGAAGTGCTTAGCTTTGGGTTTAATCTTGCGGTGTCCTTTCCCAATGACAGCAGGGGCAGCAAGGCACGTATTGTATTGTTGCCATCAAGGATAAAAAGATGGGGTTTATATCATATTGCATGAGTTTATCCTTGTACATCATGTCATCTTTCTTAATGCGTTACTCTGTTCCTACGAACTTAATACTCTAGACGCAGGCAGGAGTCGGTCGATGTGTGGAGTAATAGTAGTAGATGCAGGTAGGAGTCGATCTACTTGTCACGGACGTGATGCCGATATACATGATCATGCCTAGATAATCTCATAATTATTCACTTCTCTATCAATTGCAAGACAGTAATTTGTTCACCCATCGTAATACTTATGCTATCTTGAGAGAAGCCACTAGTGAAACCTATGGCCCCGGGTCTTTCTTTTATCATATAAGTTTGCCATCTACTTTTTTTGCATCTTTTTACTTTTCAATCTATATCATAGAAATACCAAAAATATTTATCTTATCATATTATCTCTATCAGATCTCACTTTTGCAAGTGGCCGTGAAGGGATTGACAACCCCTTTATTGCATTGGTTGCGAGGTTCTTGTTTGTTTTTGTAGGTGCGTGGGACTTTTGAGGAGCCTCCTACTGGATTGATACCTTGGTTCTCAAAAATTGAGGGAAATACTTACGCTACTTTGCTGCATCACCCTTTCCTATTTAAGGAAAACCAACGCAAGCTCAAGACATAGCACATAACAACATACGTTGTTCCCTTTGTCATCGGTATGTTTGTTGCCCGAGTTCGATCTCGGTATCTTCATACCTAGTTCAATCTCGTTACCGGCAAGTCTCTTTACTCGTTCCGTAATGCATCATCCCGTAACTAACTACTACCTCTTGAGCACTGCGTTGGTTTTCCCTTGAAGAGGAAAGGGTGATGCAGCAAAGTAGCGTAAGTATTTCCCTCAGTTTTTGAGAACCAATGTATCAATCCAGTAGGAGGCTACACGCAAGTCCCTCGTATCTACACAAACAAACAAGAACCTCGCAACCAATGCAATAAAGGGGTTGTCAATCCCTTCACGGCCACTTGCAAAAGTGAGATCTGATAGAGATAATAAGATAAGATAAATATTTTTGGTATTTTTATGATATAGATTGGAAATTAAAGATTGCAAAATAAAGTAAATCGGAAACTTATATGATGTAAAATAGACCCGGGGGCCATAGCTTTCACTAGTGCCTTCTCTCAAGATAGCATAAGTATTATGGTGGGTGAACAAATTACTATCGAGCAATTGATAGAAATGTGCATAGTTATGAGAATATCTAAGCATGATCATGTATATAGGCATCACGTCCGTGACAAGTAGATCAAAACGATTATGCATCTACTTCTATTACTCCACACATCAACCGCTATCCAGCATGTATCTAGAGTATTAAGTTCATAAGAACAGAGTAACGCATTAAGCAAGATGACATGTGATACGTCTCCAACGTATCTATAATTTATGAAGTATTCATGCTATTATATTACCTGTGTTGGATGTTTAATGGGCTTTACTATACACTTTTATATTATTTTTTGGGAGTAACCTATTAACCGGAGGCCAACCCAGATTTCTATTTTTTCCTATTTCAGTGTTTCACAGAAAAGGAATATCAAACAGAGTCCAAACAGAATGAAACCTTCGGGAGAGTTATTTTTGAAACGAAAGCAATCCAGGAGACTTGGAGTAGACGCCGGGGAAGCTTCGAGGAAGCCACGAGGCGGGGAGCCATGCCCTACCCCCCTAGGTGCGCCCCCCACCCTCGTGGGTCCCTCGTGGCCCCCCTCACCGACTTCTTTCACCTATGTATATCCATATACCCCAAAAACCTCTGGGAGCAAAATAGATCAGGAGTTCTGCCGCCGCAAGCCTCTATAGCCACCAAAAACCTATTGGGACCCTGTTCCGGCACCCTGCCGGAGGGGGGATCCCTCACCGGTGGCCATATTTATCATCCTGGCGCTCTCCATGACAAGGAGGGAGTAGTTCACCCTCGGGGCTGAGGGTATGTACCAGCAGCTATGTGGTTGATCTCTCTCTCTCTCTCTCTCTCTTGTGTTCTTGATTTGGCATGATCTTGATGTATCGCGAGCTTTGCTATTATAGTTGGATCTTATGATGTTTCTCCCCCTCTACTCTCTTGTAATGGATTGAGTTTTCCCTTTGAAGTTATCTTATCGGATTGAGTCTTTAAGGATTTTAGAACACTTGATGTATGTCTTGCATGTGCTTATCTGTGGTGACAATGGGATATTCACGTGATCTAGTTGATGTACGTTTTGGTGATCAACTTGCGGGTTGAGTGACCTTGTGAACTTATGCATAGGGATTGGCACACGTTTTCGTCTTGACTCTTCGGTAGAAACTTTGGGGCACTCTTTGAAGTACTTTGTGTTGGTTGAATAGATGAATCTAAGATTGTGTGATGCATATCGTATAATCATGCCCATGGATACTTGAGGTGACATTGGAGTATCTAGGTGACATTAGGGTTTGGGTTGATTTGTGACTTAAGGTGTTATTCTAGTATGAACTCTATGATAGATCAAATGGAAAGAATAGCTTCATGTTATTTTACTACAGACTCTTGAATAGATCGATAAGAAAGGATAACTCTGAGGTGGTTTCGTACCCTACAATAATCTCTTTGTTTGTTCTCCGCTATTAGTGACTTTGGAGTGACTCTTTGTTGCATGTTGAGGGGTAGTTATATGATCCAGTTATGTTATTATTGTTGAAAGAACTTGCACTAGTGAAAGTTGAACCTTAGGCCTTGTTTCCTAGCATTGCAATACCGTTTGTGCTCACTTTCATCATTAGTTACCTTGCTGTTTTTATAATTTCAGATTACAAAAACCTGTATCTACCATCCATATTGCACTTGTATCACTATCTCTTCGCCGAACTAGTGCACCTATACAATTTACAATTGTATTGGGTGTGTTGGGGACACAAGAGAATCTTTGTTATTTGGTTGCAGGGTTGTTTGAGAGATACCATCTTCATCCTATGCCTCCCACAGAATGATAAACCTTAGGTCATCCACTTGAGGGTAATTTTCTACTGTCCTAAAAACCTCTGCACTTGGAGGCCCAACAACGTCTACAAGAAGAAGGTTGCGTAGTAGACATCAGAATATTTTCTGGCGCCATTGCTGGGGAGGAGAGTGCTTGAAGGTATATCTTTAGATCTTGCAATCTAATCTTCTTGTTTCTTGTTTTATCACTAGTTTAGTTTATAAAAGAAAACTACAAAAAAATGGAATTGAGTTTGTCTCATACGCTTCATCTTTTTAATATGTTTCGTGAGAATGATGGAAAGGAAAATTGTGCTCAAGTGCTAGAAGAAGAAGTCTATAAAATGTTTGGCACTGAAACTTTGGATGATGAGCAAGATTGCAATGTTGTTAGTATGAATTCTTTGAATACCCATGATGCTAATGATATGCAAAGCCACAAGCTTGGGGATGCTATGTTTGATGAATATGATATTTTTTGTCCCCCAAGTTTTGATGAGCAAATTTATTATGATGAAAGCATGCCTCCTATTTATGATGATTATTATGATGACACGTATTCTATAAAGAATAAAGATAACCATGAAACTTGTCATCTTGATTTTAATTTTCAATTTGATTATGCTTCACATGATAGTTATTTTGTTGAGTTCGCTCCCACTACTATTCTGAATGAGAAGAAGTTTGCTTATGTGGAGAGTAGTAAAATTTATATGCTTGTGCATCATGAAAATAATGCTTTATGTGATGGTTATATTGTTGAATTCATTCATGATTCTAATGAAAATTATTATGAGGGGGGAACATATGCTTGTAGGAATTGCAATAATATCAAGTTTCCTCTCTATGTGTTGAAAATCTTGAACGTTTGCTTGTTTTACCTTCCTATGCTAGTTGATTATTGTTCTCATAAGTTGTTTGCTCACAAAATCCCTATGCATAGGGAGTGGGTTAGACTTAAATATGCTATTCATATTCTTCATGATGCTCTCTTTATGTTTCAATTCTTATCTTTTATATGAGCATCATTGAAATTATCATGCCTAGCTAGGGGCGTTAGACTTTAGCGCTTGTTGGGAGGCAACCCAATTTTATTTTTGTTCTTTGCTTTTTGTTCCTGTTTAGTAATAAATAATTAATCTAGACTCTGGTTAGATGTGGTTTTATGTTTTAATTAGTGTTTGTGCCAAGTAGAACCTTTGGGAAGACTTGGGTGAAGTCTATGCGATCTTGCTGTAAAAAACAGAAACTTTTGCGCTCACGAGATTAGATTCCATCTTTTACTGGAGAGCTCTTTTAGGTTGATTCTTTTTGCAGATGATTAATAGACAAATTCCTCAGGTCCACCTATTTATTTCATAATTGTTGGAGTTACATAAGTATTCGAATGATACAGATTACTACAGACTGTTGTGTTTTTGACAGATTCTGTTTTCTATGTGTTATTTGCTTATTTTGATGAATCTATAAGTAGTATCGGAGGGTATGAACCATAGAGAAGTTGGAATACAGTAGATATTACACCAATATTAATTTAGAATGAGTTCACAACAGTACCTAAGTGGTGATATATTTTCTTATACTAACGAAGCTTACGAGTTTTCTGTTGAGTTTTGTGTTGTGAACTTTTCAAGTTTTGGGTAAAGATTCGATGGACTATGGAATAAGGAGTGGCAAGAGCCTAAGCTTGGGGATGCCTAAGTCACCCCAAGGTAATATTCAAGGACAACCAGGAGCCTAAGCTTGGGGATGCCCCGGATGGCATCCCCTCTTTCGTCTTCGTTCATCGGTAACTTTACTTGGAGCTATATTTTTATTCACCACATGATATGTGTTTTTCTTGGAGCGTCATTTTATTTTGTTAGTATTTGCTTGATGTTATTTATAATAATGTTTTGCATCTCTATTTTCAATAAAAATGTCAAGGATGGCCTTTACCATGCTTATTTTGCAAGTATACATGTTGCTATTTCAAAATAGAAAGTTTACCGCTGTTGCAAAAATTCCCTAGAAAAATCATAGAATGATATAATGTTGAAACTTTTTGCATATTGAGCTCTGATAAACCTTATACAGTTTAGTATTTTTATCATAATTTTTGGAGTTAGGGAAGTATGATGAATCTTGCATTCTTTACAGACTATACTGTTTTGACAAATTGCTGTTATGTTTGCATTGTTTGCATATGTTTGCTTCTTTAATGATTTCTTTTGAGGGTAGGAGTATTAAATATGCAGAGACATTTAGTATCCATTTGAATAATAATTTTAGTTATTTGTTACAGTATAAAATGATAAGGTTTTTGCATTGGTTTATACTAACTTATCTCATGAGTTCTTGTTGAGTTTGGTGTGGATGAAGCTTTCGAGAATTAGGAAACCGATATATAAAAGGAATTAAGGAGACACAAAAGCTCAAGCTCGGGGATGCCCAAGGCACCCCAAGATAATATTTCAAGAAGTCTCAAGCATCTAAGCTTGGGGATGCCCCGGTAGGCATCCTACCTTTCTTCTTCAACAATTATCGGTTAGTATCGGTTGAACCTAAGTTTTTGCTTCTTCACATGATGTGTGCTATCCTTGAAATGTCATTTTGTTTTGTTTTGCCTATTGTTTGAATAAAATACCAAGATCTGAAATTCTTAAATGAGAGGGAGTCTTCACATAGCTACATAATTATTTAACTACTCATTGATCTTCACTCATATCTTTTTGGAGTAGTTTGTCAATTATTCGTGTGCTTCACTTATATCCTATGAGCAAATGGTTGAATGATTTGAATATCATAAATCTGAAGTTATATATGTTTCATATGCTTATCCCATGGGGAGTAATGACTTCACATATAAGAAGTAGAGGTGGTAAATTTATTGAATGTTAGCAAACATTGTATTGGTCACTTGAACAATTCATGAAAGAATATTAAAGGAAGAGAGATTTCACATATAAATATACTATCTTGGACATCTTTTGTAATTGTGAGCACTCATTAAAATATGACATGCTAAAAGGCTGATGTTGGACAAGGAAGACAACATAATGGGCTATGTTTTCCTATATCTGAAAAGTTATATTGTCTTGGATCATCCAACATGTTGAGCTTGCCTTTCCCTCTCATGCTAGGCAAATTCTTTGCACCAAGTAGAAATACTACTTGTGCTTCCAAACATCCTTTAAACCAGTTTTGCCATGAGAGTCCACCATACCTACCTATGAATTGAGTAAGATCCTTCAAGTAAGTTGTCATCGGTGCATGCAATGAAAATTTCTCTCTAAATATGTATGATCTATTAGTGCGAAGAAAATAAGCTTTATACGAACTTGTGATATGGAAGAAATAAAAGAGACGGACTACATAATAAAGGTGGTTATCATAAGAGACAATATAAAGTAACGTTCTTTTGCATTAAGATTTTGTGCATCCAACCATAAAAGCGCATGACAACCTCTGCTTCCCTCCGTGAAGGGCTTATCTTTTACTATTATCTTCTACCCTTGTACAACAGTCATGGTGATCATCACCTTTCCTTTTTACACTTTTTCCTTTGGCAAGCACTTTGTGTTGGGGTGATCCGTATATATATATACCAACTTGGATGTAGGTGTTCGTAAATTATTATTGTTGACATTACCCTTGAGGTAAAAGGTTGGGAGGCGAAACTATAAGCCCCTATCTTTCTCTGTGTTCGATTAAAACTTTGAACCCATAAATATCACGTGAGTGTTAGCAATTGTGAAAGATTAAATGATAGTTGAGCATGTGGAGTTTGCTAAATCAAAGCTCTGACATAGACCCTTCCTGAAAATAAGATGAATTGCAATTGTTTGATGATCGAGAATGAAGATTGCTAGTTTTCAAGAAAGTTTATGGTCTATGCTTTAACATGTGAATAGCTTGTTACTTGATCATGAAAAGTTTTATGAGATGAGCTACTAATATGACATATAATGATGCTAGAAAAGGTGACTGCAATTATCATTGATCAAACTTGTGCACCTGCTAGCATTCACACTTCATAAATTCTTTCTTTTATCATTTACCTACTCGAGGATGAGCAGGAATTACGCTTGGGGATGCTGATACGTCTCCAATGTATCTATAATTTATGATGTATTCACGTTATTAGATTACCTATTTTGGATGTTTAATGGGCTTTACTATACACTTTTATATTATTTTTTGGGACTAACCTATTAACCGAGGCCCATCCCAGATTGTTGTTTTTGCCTATTTCAGTGTTTCGCAGAAAAGGAATATCAAACGGAGTCCAAACGGAATGAAACCTTCGGGAGAGTTATTTTTGGAACGGAAGCAATCCAGGAGACTTGGAGTAGACGTCAGGGAAGCTTCGAGGAAGCCACAAGGCAGGGAGGCACGCCCTACCCCCCCCCCCCCCCCCCCGGACGTGCCCCCACCCTCGTGGGTCCCTCGTGGCCCCCTGACCGACTACATTCACCTATATATATATATATATATATATCCATATACCCCAAAAACCTTTGGGAGCACAATAGATTGGGAGTTCCGTCGCCGCAAGTGTCTGTAGCCACCAAAAACCAATTGGGACCCTGTTCCGGCACCCTGCCGGAGGGGGGATCCCTCACTGGTGGCCATCTTCATCATCCCAGCGCTCTCCATGACAAGGAGGGAGTAGTTCACCCTCGGGGTTGAGGGTATGTACCAGTAGCTATATGTTGATCTCTCTCTCTCTCTCGTGTTCTTGATTTGGCATGATCTTGATGTATCGCGAGCTTTGCTATTATAGTTGGATCTTATGATATTTCTCCCCCTCTACTCTCTTGTAATGGATTAAGTTTTCCCTTTGAGGTTATCTTATCGGATTGAGTCTTTAAGGATTTGAGAACACTTGATGTATGTCTTGCATGTGCATATCTGTGGTGACAATGGGATATTCACATGATCTACTTGATGTACATTTTGGTGATCAACTTGCGGGTTCAGTGACCTTGTGAACTTATGCATAGAGGTTGGCACACGTTTTCGTCTTGGCTCTTCGGTAGAAACTTTGGTGCACTCTTTGAAGTACTTTGTGTTGGTTGAATAGATGAATCTGAGATTGTGTGATGCATATCGTATAAGCATGCCCACGGATACTTGAGGTGACATTGGAGTATCTATGTGACATTTGGGTTTTGGTTGATTTGTGTCTTAAGGTGTTATTCTAGTATGAACTCTATGATAGATCGAACAGAAAGAATAGCTTTGTGTTATTTTAGTACGGACTCTTGAATAGATCGATCAGAAAGGATAACTTTGAGGTGGTTTCGTACCCTACAATAACCTCTTCATTTGTTCTCCGCTATTAGTGAATTTGGAGTGACACTTTGTTGCATGTTGAGGGATAGTTATATGATCTAGTTATGTTATTATTGTTGAGAGAACTTGCACTAGTGAATGTATGAACCTTAGGCCTTGTTTCCTAGCATTGTAATATCGTTTGTTCTCACTTTTATCATTAGTTACCTTGCTGTTTTTATAATTTCAGATTACAAAAACCTATATCTACCATCCATATTGCACTTGTATCACCATCTCTTCGCCGAACTAGTGCACCTATACACTTTACCATTGTATTGGGTGTGTTGGGGACACAAGAGGCTCTTTGTTATTTGGTTGCAGGGTTGTTTGAGAGAGACCATCTTCATCATACGCCTCCCACGGATTGATAAACCTTAGGTCATCCACTTGAGGGAAATTTGCTACTATCCTACAAACCTCTGCACTTGGAGGCCCAACAATGTCTACAGGAAGAAGGTTGTGTAGTTGACATCAACATGATGTAGAGGGATAAACTCAAGCAATATGATATAAACCCCATTTTTTTATCCTCGATGGCAACAATACAATACGTGCCTTGCTGTCCCTACTGTCACTGGCAAAGGACACCACAAGATTGAACCCAAAGCTAAGCACTTCTCCTATTGCAATATAGATCAATCTTGTAGGCCAAACCAAACTGATAATTCGAAGAGACTTGCAAAGATAACCAATCATACATAAAAGAATTTAGAGGAGATTCAAATATTTCTCATAGATAAACTTGATCATAAACCCACAATTCATCGGATCTCGACAAACACACCGCAAGAAGAGTTACATCGAATAGATCTCCAAGAAGATCGAGGAGAACATTGTATTGAGATCCAAAGAGAGAGAAGAATCCATCTAGCTAATAACTATGGACCCGAAGGTCTTTGGTAAACTACTCACAACTCATCGGAGAGGCTTTGGCGATGATGTAGAAGCCCTCCATGATCGATTCCCCCTCCAGCAGAGCACCAAAAAAGGCCCCAAGATGGGATCTCACGGGTACAGAAGGTTGCGGCGGTGGAAATAGGGTTTCGTGGTGCTCCTGGATGTTTTCGGAGTACGTAGATATATATAGGCGAAGGAAGTCGGTCAGGGGAGCCACGAGGGGCCCACGAGGGTGGGGGGCGCACCCTGGACCCTCGTGGACGCCTCAGTTGCTTCTTGACGTCCACTCCAAGTCTCCTGGATTGCGTTTGTTCCAAAAATAACTCTCCCGAAGGTTTCATTCCGTTTGGACTCCGTTTGATATTCCTTTTTTGTGAAACAGTGAAATAGGCAAAAAAACAGCAATTTGGGCTGGGCCTCCGGGTAATAGGTTAGTCCCAAAAATGATATAAAAGTGTTTAATAAAGCCCATAAACATCCAAAACAGGTAGTATAATAGCATGGAACAATAAAAATTATATATACGTTGGAGACGTATCACTAACTCATTAGTCACATTGCTTGCATGTTTATAGTGATGTGCATTGCCGAGAGGGCCCAGAGATACCTCTCCGATACACGGAGTGACAAATCCTAATCTTGATCTATGCCAACCCAACAAACACCTTAGGAGACACCTGTAGAGCATCTTTATAATCACCCAGTTATGTTGTGACGTTCGATAGCACAAAAGGTGCTCCTCTAGTAGGGAGTTGCATCATCTCATAGTCAGAGTAACATGTATAAGTTATGAAGAAAGCTATAACAATAAAACTTAACGATCATAATGCTAAGCTAACAGATGGGTCTTGTCCATCACATCATTCTCTAATGATGTGATCATGTTCATCAAATGACAACATATGTCTATGGTCAGGAAACATAACCATCTTTGATTAACGAGCTAGTCAAGTAGAGGCATACTAGGGACACTTTGTTTTGTGTATGTATTCACACATGTACTAAGTTTCTGGTTAATACAATTCTAGCATGAATAATAAACATTTATCATGATATAAGGAAATATAAATAAAAACTATATTATTGCCTCTAGGGCATATTTGCTTCACTTGCTACTTTGCACTTTGCTAGGTGAACCACGGTTGGGGGGGCATCCATTCATAGATTAGGATTCCCTTCGTGCCGACACAAGGGGGGCTGCTAGCTACTTTGCACTTTGCTAGGTGAGCCTCGGTTGGGGGGGGGGCATGCATTCATAGTTAGGATTCCCTTCGTGCCGACATGAGGGGGGTCAAGCAATACCGTGTGCTTTGCGAGATAGGTGCGACATCGAAGTTGCATTTGGTATTTGAAAATCAAACCACCCTTTTCATACATAAATTTGGTCCACATGCAAGTGTGTTTGTGTTCTAACCCTCTCCCGCGTCATTTTTCGCCAAATTTATGAACATTAGACAAGTCGAATGATGCAACAGACACGGTTCAATCAAACTAACCATGTGCCACACCGGTGCCCCTATCACGCACACATCCGCATAGTACAATGGGCTCCACGAGGCTCCCCCTCTCAATACCTGCCCACCTCGAGGGTTTTCCTGTTTCATAACACACGGTTGTTACCTCTGGACAGTGTGTGATGTTTCTTGTTCCCAATCCCGCCTGCTTCCCTACAAAATATCTGCCCACCTCGAGGAGGGTTTTTCTGTTTCATAACACACGGTTGTTATCTTCATACCGTGTGCAATCTTTCTTGTTCCAAATCTCGCATGCATCCCTAGAAAATATCTGCCCGCCTCAAGGAGGGTTTTTCTGTTTCATAACACACGGTTGTCATCTCCGGACCATGTGCGATGTTTCTTGTTCCCGATCCCGCTTGCATCCCTAGAAAATATCAGCCCGCCTCGAGGGTTTTCTGTTTCATACCACACGGTTGTTATCTCTGGACTGTGTGCGACTTTTGTTGTTTCCAATCCCGCCTGAATCCCAAGAAAATATATGTCTGCCTCGAGGGTTTTTCTGTTTCATAACACACGGTTGTTATCTCCGTACCATGTGCGATGCACGATCATCAAAAATTTCAATAGCCCTGGCATTTCACTCCCGCGTTTGACTCCCGCGTAGTAAAATTTTCAGTACCTGTGTCATTCCTCAAACACCCCCCCCCCACACACACCAAAACCTCCTCGGGTGCACGCGCACGCACGCACACACACACACCCTCCCTCGCTCGAAACCCTAGCAAAGTCCCCGCCGCTGCAAGACCTCCATTGTCAACATCTGCCGGTTTGCCCGTGTAGCTTACACATCGATCTCCATACCCAGGCCGCCCTGAGTTTCTTAGATGATGCCTGCCAAACACCCCCTTTCCCACAGATACCCATCCCCATCCCCACTCTAGAGCGTCGTAGCCTAAGATCGGTTATGCTTCCTATGGAGCTCGAGGAGCGAATAGCCCAAAAGAGGTGTATCGCAGTCTCTTCGCCCGACGTCACCGAGGAAGCCGACAACCATTACAGGCCACAACCACTCAATCAGCGGGCTAGAGTATGTGGGTACGTCGCGGGCGCTGGCTACAACATCAAGGTCATCGACAGCAACATCCTGAGGCGGGTTATGTCATAGGTTAAGTGTCCCACCCCAACCCCTCGGGTTCAACCGCCGGCGATCTCATCCATGGACCCGCCGCTGATCTCCTCTGGCTTGCTGTCAAGAATTTGCCATCCTACATCGCCATTGAGCCCCTTTTGTCATTTCTGGACGACACGTTCTGTGACGCTGGCTTGGGATCCACAGCTTCCAAGTCAGACCTCATCAACGGCGACCACGAGGAGGGCATCCTCTCCGGATCTTCCAAGGGGAAAGAGCCCATCTGCTCTTCCAAGGGGAAAGAGCCCATCTGCGACATCGGGGAGCACTACAAAAAAATACACTTTCGTGATGATACCTGTTTGTCATAGTAGGTCGCATTTTTTGTCATGCATGTACATCCATGAAAATTTTATGACAGAATCAAGATAGTCATACCTGTGTTGTCGTAGAAATGTTCCATGACATTACCAAAATTATCATCATGGAAGTTTCCGCTTCCATGAAGATAAATCGCGCGTCACAGAAGTGCTTTCGTCAAGGGTGACCAACACGTGGCATCCACCGTAACGGGACGCTGTTAAGCTATCGGGTCGGGTTTTGGATCCGATAACCCGTTACCTGGACCAATGGGAAATTTCCACGTGTAAAATTCTGATTAGCCGGAGGAAACACGTGTCAGCTCGTGAGTGGGTCAGATAGGTGCCTATGATATGTCAACACGTGCGACGGCCCACCACCGGCCCATTTAGCTTACAAAGCCGACACATTTGACTTGGTCAAAAGTTAGCGGGTTGGCCCATGAAAAGCCTATTAACGGTCTGTTCGCAAATTGCCCATTTTACGGCCTGGTAACTCATGGCCCGTTAGGGCCTAACGGAAATCGACCCAACAACGTCATGTGGGCCGTCGAATATAACACCAGCCCGTTTCACTTCCGTCCCATGTATGGCCCACGACGTCTTTCGGCCCATATGAGGCCTTCTTATCTTTAGGACCTTTAGAGGCCCATGGTGACTCTAGCCCATAATGAGTAGTAAATTTCTTTGTACCCATTAACGGCCCATGATTCACATGGGCCGTTTCCGGCCCGTGTTAGCTTTCGGCCTACTGACGGCCCATACATTCTTGGGCTCCTTTCCGGCCCTCGATTACTTCTGGCCCCTTACTGACCTGTTCCCCTAATGGGCCAAATTCGGCCCATGGCAAGAGTCGGCCAGTTTCTGTCCTGTTAACCCGTTGTGCCGTTTCCAGCACGTCCTATATTCTGTCCCATTAACGACCCGTAATGCCTATGACAGAAGCCTTTGCTGTCCTCCGGCCAATTAACAACCCGTTACCATGTTGGGCCGATACCAATTATGCCCGTTTACGGCCCATGTAGACCCATTTATCTGATGACCCGAGGCCCACCGATTCTATGGCCCTGTTGGAGGCCATTTATCAACGGCCCGTAGGAGACCCATGGATCCTACAGCCCGTAGCAGGGTCAAGGTTACCACGGTCCGTATATGGCCCATGGTTGTTGCGGCCACTAGCAAAGCAGGGAAAAAGAAGACTAGGAAATAAATAAGCCCAAAACTAACGCTAGGCTATTAAGGCGATTGCATAGATTACATCCACTTGGCATCAAAGATCGCCACCAGTGCAAATATAGGGAACACCCTACACTATACAAAAATGGCTTGCTGTTTTCTTCAGCCGGTGGCTGCACGTTAAGAACAAATTTTGTATCGCATCAAAACGAATTACAACTATAAAACAAAAGGAAGGTTGGCATAATAGTTAACAGTCTAGCAGATAAATGAACCACCAGAAGTTCAGAAGCCCAGTTCATTTGACCTGACTGTTACATTTTCATGTTGTATTGTCCGATGGAGCACCATAACATTTGCCTTCATTTCTCATATGCTCCTGAACAACATAGCAAATGTCTGATAGTTTGGTTTCAAAACCATGCATATCTTGAGGACATCAAACAATGTCTCTCCTTGTTTCGCAAAGGGTCTCTTTTAGGGAATGGACTTGTGTCTGGAGTGCAGATATAACATTTTTGAGCTTGCATATCTTGATCATGAGGCAGTTTGGACGAGATTGCCTTAACAACCAACCCGGTATTATGCAGGAACGTGCTTTTGGCACTGTTAGTGGACAGGTACTGACCCACTGCAGCAAGAGCTAACATTGCGGTTATAGTTGCCTCGCCACCTTCAGAAGGTGGAGATTCCACCATTTTTTCCATAGCTTGCTAAACAGTTGAACCTCATTTGTTGAATATTATGGGAGTATCATTATCAGGAACCTAGAAAGTATGGGACAGAGCAAGACGATATTACTAGTTTCCATACATAACCATACTTACAGATAAATGGTCGAGGAAGGTGTTGAACTAGGTTTCGTCTTTGTCATTCCTGTACTGAATCCATGTTGAGAGGATATGTACATGACACCTAACAGCAACCGTTACCTCTGATACTAACTTGGCTGACTCTGTAGCATCACGTGGCCTTTTTAAACCTGCCTCAAAACGGATCTCCATTCTTCCTCCTCTAGATTTAGTTAACATATCGAGCATTATCCCTGATGTTTGTTTCCTCTTGCGCCTAGGTGCTGGTCCAACAAAGAACATAGGAAGTGTTAGTGTACATCAAACTATGAGAGTACATATAAAGAAGCATGCAACTGTAACTTGACTCCAGCAACTACCTTCTTGTTGTTGAAGCGCACAAGGTTCATATGATCTTGCCAACTCGTCTTGTATCAAGAGTTATTGGGAAGTAGTGTCAGGTGGCAAGGGAGCTTGGGAACGTGCTGCTAGCACAGTTGATGCACGAGTAACTTGTGCAGCTAGTAGTACTGTGGAAGGTGTTGCAACAACTAGCGATGTCCCTGCTTGTTTGGTGGCAACTATTTGTTTATGGTTGGCTTGTTCTGAATCTCGTGTAGCACGGCATACCCTGTTTGTAGAATTTTCTGCTGGACTTTGACCTTCTATTTTACCATCAATACCAGCATAATCTGCATGATTCTTCTGCTTGGCATTCCCTATCATTCTGTGTCACTTACTCTTTCTCTGTGCCATGTTAAGTCAAGCCGACAAAAAGATGATAACAATTTAGTTCTTTAGAACAAATTGATACGTGATACAGACGAACTGAACTTTGATGTTAGACAACCACATCATAGGAGGATGCAATATGTACGAAAAATAGGACAGAGGAGATAACCAGAACTATGATGTGTAAACTAAGCAGAAGACATTTCACTAAATTAGAAGCAATGCAATGAAAGGTAGACACCATATGAAAGATGCTACAAATATCTCTCTACCAAGCTAATAGTGTCTCATCATAAATGGCATTTGAAGGAATGTGAAGCAGTACAAGAAATAAATCATATGCAAGATGCAAACAATATCACACTACCAAGTTAGAGGTCTCTCGTCATTAGTGCCATTGCATATTCACAACATTGCATATTCATAGCTTATGATGTGTAAACTAAGGAGAAGGAATTTCAACAAATTAGAAGCAATGAAAGCTAGACACCATATGAAAGATGCAACGAATATCACTCTACCAAGTTAAAATTGTCTCGTCATAAGTGCCATTTCAACAAATTAGTAGTACAAGCTAGAAAAGATTGTGAGATGTAACCTATATCACACTCCCAAGTCAAACGTGTCTTATGATAAGTGATTGTTGCAGGTTACACAACGGTAGTAATTTGATGTAAGAACATGGTGTGATAGACAGATATTGTATGTTCTAGAAACAGGAACACGTGTCTTATTCAGAAGTATAATGTGTAAAGTAAGCAGATGGAATTCAAAATTAGAAGCAATACAAGCTAGACATCACACATAACATGCAACCACATATAACAATGCCAAGTTAGAGGGAGCACCTGTGATGGTGCACTAGGGGAGACGTGCTCATCATCAACATAGCTACATTGAGTGTTTATGCATGTGTTGTCTTGCAAATCATCTTGGGGGGATGGAGGAGTAGAATCTGTAGAGGCCCTCCGTTTGGAAGGAGCACCTTTATTCGCTGCCTTGCTAACTTCCTTCCGCTTTATTGATTTTGAATTGTCAAGTAAAACTGACAAGAACAGGCAATAAAATTCTCTCTTCGGAACTCATTCGTGCATGATACTGACAATCACTACTTGGATGTAAGGCAAACACATGATACCAGTGTGGAATATGTACGAAAAACAAGACGGCATGGCATGTTCACAACTATTTGTGTAAACTAAGCAGAAACCATTCCAACAAATAAGAAGCAATGCAAGCTAGACACCACATGAAAGATGCAACCAATATGACTCGCCAAGTTAAGAGCGTCCCATCGTAAATGGCATTTCAAAAAATTAGAAGCAACGCATGCTACAAATCATATGAAAGATGCAACTAATATTCGCACTGCATATACTAAAGGTGTCTCGTCATATTGGTTGATGCGGGATACAAAAAACAATAGTTTTATGTAAGGACATGCTTAATAGGCAGATGTACTATGTACTAAATACAGGAAGGCATGTCACATTAACAGGTATAATGTATAAGCTAAGCATAATAACACATTTAGTTTAACCAGATTGGAAGAATTACAATCTAGACACCATATGCAACATGCAACTACATATCACACTGCCAAGTTAGAGCAAGCACCTGCGATGCTAGTGTAGGGGAAATGCGGTAATCAACTAGAGAGCTATGTTCACTATCTTCATCTAGCCTTGCTGTTTCTTGAGAATCATGTCAGGAGGCTGACGCTGCATTCTTTAAATGAGGATCTTTACTCACATTAGTCCACTTGACTGACTGCCTCATCATAAGTGATTGATGAGGAGTACACAAGAACATTAGTTTGATGTAATAACATGGTTAATAGACAGATGTACTAGTATGTACCAAAAACAGAAAGGCATGTTATATTCAAAGGTATAATGTGTAAGCTAAGCAGATGCAATTTAACCAAATTGGAAGAAATACAAGCTAGACATCCGGCTGGAGCGGTGAGCGTGATCATCTAGGACCTGAGATCTTGGTGGGAGGTGGGCTGCTTCGCCACCATCGTGGATTTTTAGTGGGCTTCCAGGTGATACCTGTCTGTGCTGGTCTTGTCACTCGCTCGGCCAGTGCCCTGACTAGCTATTTGTCTTCTGGTCCTCACAGGATGGTGGTTCATGTAAAAAAATATCTTTCCTTATCTTAATAAAGACTGACTTCGGCCTTTCGAATACAAGCTAGACACCATATGGAACATGAAACCACATATGACACCGCGAAGTTAAAGCAAGCACCTGGGATGGTGGTTCATTGCGAGCGAGGTCATCAACTCCAGAGCTACGTTTACTGTCTCCATCTACTAACACTGCACCCTTTATAGCGATGTAACATGTCTTGCGTACCCGCATACGAAGCTGGAGCGACTTATCTCTTTTCTTTTCTGCTTCTCTCAAGGCAGCAGAGTCTGAAATACCCTTGCATAAAAACACAATAGTGAGAGTATGGGTGAAGTGTGTGCAGAACTAGTGCACTGTAAAAGTAGCAAATAGCAGGTGGCTGAAAAATAAATGACAGGAGACATATGATGGCTCTACAACATTTCATGACAAACAAAATTAGATTCTACTCCGTATGATTTTGTAATATATGAGCACAGGAAATGCAGGTACTCCTCCAACACACCACCACATGTGGTCATATCAAGATAACAGTTGAATGAAAGTAAATAGGTCAGTCGATTTTTTTATGAACCGTCCAATCTATAAGAAATGGGCAGACGGCCTTCGTCTACCTCCCGCCAGTCACTCTTGACGATCTTTCTCGAACCGCCAGCGACCACCGGCCCAGACCCCTGCCTCCGCCGCCCCGACCTCCCCTCAACCTCACACCACCACTGTGCTTGGCAGCGCCCCCAGGCGATCCCTTTAATACCGGCCGACCTCTAGAGCGGGCGCCAGCAGCTCTAGGCCCAACACGCCCCTAAGATAAACACTAAGGCGCTGCTTCCCCAGCGTAATAGGCGGACTAGCGCCTGTTGCATCGAGGAATGCTTCCGTTAATTGGGAATCAACTGACCAGGAATTGAAATCCAGGGGGCGACGGACCTCTAGCTAAGGTGAAATAGTATATGAGGAGAAACCTTGTGCATCGCGAGTTAGTAGGAACATCTAGTATCAAGAAGAAGCGGTCAACTAGTGTCTTTTGTGGGATGAATACTGTGCAAGCAGACACGTAAGATTTGCACAAATAAGGGAAGAGGAGTACCATTTCCGGTTGCGAGTGTGGTCTCCTCCATATGTCGCGGTGATCTTCTTTTTTCTCCCGGGGGAACCGATGTTTTGGAACCCATGGCCAAATTGTTGACTATGTTGTCGTGGCCGTATATCGGCAGAGGGGGAGCAGATCCGAGGCGGCGAAGGACGGCATAGCAGGAACAACTCCGGTGCGGTGGACAGTGGTGAAGTTGGAGCGGTAGCAGTGAGGCGCGGGATGGCGTGGTTGAACTGGCTCGGGTACGGACGTCTCGGCCTCGGCTTCAACTACTAGCCATGGAGGGCATCGCGGTTGAGGTTGCCGTGGACGACGACGTCAGGGGTATCGGCTCCGGTGTGATGGAGGAGGGCGGCGGTTGATGGGTGGGATGGGGTGGCAGACGGAGGACGTCGGGGTTTCACAGCTGGTGCAGGGGAAGTTTTTGCACCCATAGAGTACGAATGGGGAATCGGACGGGTGGGCGGGAGGGGGAGCTAAGGGAGAACCATGTTTTGGTCTGGGACGCGCTTGTTTTTGGCTTTTTTGAACAGATGGGATGCACTTGTTTGAAATTTGGGGAAAGGACAAACTTTTCCCCCCTCATAAATTTTGGACCTACTGCTGGTCGGGGGTAGGATGGTAATCCCAGGTGTCCCAAATAGTGGGCGGGAGTGATTTCGGCCACGCGCATGTGTGCTTAAGTGGCCATTGTGTATGAATGTTTTTCGGAGGCAGTTGCGTGGCGTCTAGATGAAGCTACAAACCTACCCCGGGTTAGACCTTTGGACGTCAGGCTGGTAGGTTTCACGGGTCGGAGTTATTATAAAACTAATTTCCTTGTACTACCAAACATTGGTCTCATACGGTTTCGGGCGAGTAGAGGCTCTTTTGGCGCTTCGTTCGAAATTTTGAAACATGAGCATTCATGTTTAGAGTACTCTTGAACTTTGAGGATTGACCTAAATAGACAACGTTAAATTTGACCTTTTATGTTTGAAAACCTCATTAAATTATCCACTTCTTTTTGAAATTTTGACACTTGAAAATCCTATAACTACGATTATTTTGGAATGGAGGAGCTAAATTTGAATCTATTTTGTACACGACTACATCTGCTATTATGTACAAAACCAGAGCAAAGATTGGTGCCCCCATAATTTAGGTATGGTTTACAAATGCCATGATATCGAATTCAAATAATTGAATGGACTTCATGTTGAATTCGATTTTTTTATACCACCTTATGTTGAATTTAAATGTATGCTAGTTCATAGGTATATATTTATAATGTTCATTGTGTAACTTTGGTATGTATAATGTGCTTTACACACACAACATGAACTATACTCACGTTTATATTCGATTGCTAAAGCGATGCATTGTCTGGAGTTCAAAATACTAACTATGTGGATCAATTATGTCGAATAATAACATAGGCATGCTCAAATTTGATAGAATCTAGATGTATGATGGATCAATGACCATTCCATACGCGAATTGAAAATATCATGATCCCATCCTAATATTTGGATAAAATTTAAATCTTTAATCAATGTGTACATCAGTCTTTTACATGTAGTTTCACTCTCCATCGGTGGTCTCTGACACATGCTCACACACTCTCTCCCGAGGTGTCTTTCTCGCAGACATGCTCTCAATATAACCCTCCCTCCCTCTCGTAACCATTTATGATTGTTTTCACTAACCTTTATCATAGGCACTCTTCCTCACAAGCATACACACACACAATCCCCATCGACCCTTTCTATATACATAGACCTACCTACATGTCTCCTGTACGCACATTATCTTTAGGCCTGTCTCTCACACATTGTCTCACACCTCTCTTCCTAATCGACGAGTATGATTCTAGCACAGCATTCTGTAGTGTAACACCCTGGTGTAATGATGCTACAGTAACCCCTGGGGTTAAGTTAATCTTTTTGCTAAACATGTGCCTGATCATTATTGTCTCATGTTCTTTCACATTCCAGTTGAATTCAAATTCAAATTTTGTCTGAAATTCAAAATGCTCAGACATGAAAGCAAAAATGTTCATCATGTGCAGAATATTCCACAACTAATATTGGTGGTGAACCAACATTTTTGCAAAAAGGTTTGAGTGGCCTAAGCTACTTCAAACAGTGGCCTAAGAAATAAATTAAATGCCTTTTAATTTATGAAAATGGCAAACTATTTCTAAAGCCTCACAATCTTTTTTTTTGGCAGTGCCTAATAATTCTTTGAGATTATTTTGTCCAATGGCATAATTTTTTGCAAAGTCTTTATTGGCTAAAAGAAAAAGAAAAGAAAATGCAAAAGCTGTTTACAAAAAAAAGGAAAGGAAACCCCCCCCTCAACTGGGCCGACTGGCCAGCTGGCCACCGTGCCCCCCTATGGGCCTCGGCCCACCTCAACCCCGCCGGCCCAGTCGCCCCCCAGGTCGGCCCACCCGTCGCCCCTTATCCCCCCACCCGACAGAAACCCTAACCACTATCCCCACTTCCCCCCACGAACCCCACTCTCTCCCTCGTCCCCCCCCCACTCGCCGGGATCTGGATCGGGGAGGACCCCATCCCGCGCCGCCTCACGCCCCTGACGCCGGCGCCCATCCCCGACGCCGCCCCGTAGCCTGCTCCATCTCCCCTGCCGCACAGGCGCACGCCCGACTCCGTCGCCGCTCGGACCCTCCCTCGCTGGATTGCCTCGCCCCATCGACATCGCCCTCGACCTCTTCGTCCCCGACGGCGCCACCTCGTCCCGACGTCGCCCCGCCGCCTCGTCCTCATCACTGCGCCGTCCTCGACCTCCTCCTCAACCGCGGCTCCTCCGAGCCTCACCGACGTTCCCCTGCAACGGGGGTGAGCCGTCGTCCGTCCTCCTCTTCCCCTCTGCCTCGATGCGTCCACCACACCCGCGCCTCACCCCGCCATGGCCACGCGCCGGCCGCGCCCGTGTAGCGCCGGCCACGCCCGACGCGAGTGCCCGCGAACCGCGGCCCTTCTCGGCGCCCTCACGGCGCCACGCGCGCCCCGCGAACCGCGGCTGCCCCTGCGCCATAGCCGCCCCGCCCCGCTCCTCCACCTGCTTGCCCCCCCGACGGCGACCGCCCTGGCCAGCCACCTCGCCGTGCGGCTCCGGCCCGCAACCGTGGCCGTCGCCCCTGGTGGTCACGGGCACGGGCGCCCACGCCCGCCCCGTTAACCCGTGCCCAATAAGCCGCCCTGGGCCACTGACGTAGGGGCCCCACACCCCTAAAACGAAAATTAAAAAAAGGAAATGTAATTAATAAAAGTATTAATTAGTTAATTAATTAATTAGTAAATTAATTAAGTTATTTAATCCCGTTTAAATTAATCTAATTAATTAGTTAATTTAATTAAACCATAATTAATTAGCTAAACCCTAATTAAACTAAACAGTGTATGACATGCGGGGCCCACACGTAGTTGACCCAGTCAACAGCACAGTTGACTGCTGATGTCAGCATGATGTCATGCTGACGTCATCATTTACTATTCTGGATAATGTTGAAATAAATAATTAAATTCCAGAATTTATAACAACTTTAAAAATTCATAGAAAATAAACCGTAACTCGGATGAAAATGTTTTCTATATGAAAGTTGCTCAGAAAAATCCAACGAATCCGAATATGCGGTCCGTTCATCTGTCACATGCCCCTAGCATGCTGAACATGGAACTTTCCCCCTCCGGTCATCTGTCTGACACAGGTCCGGAACCGGGAACACCTTCCCGGTTGATTTCCCCCTTCACCTATAACGTCTAGGACCGCGTTAGAACACGCTTAGTGCTACGTATCGTCATGTCATGCTTAGTGTTACCTCTGTTTGCTATGTATTTACTGTTTCTTCCCCCTCTTCTCTCCGGTAGACCCCGAGGCCGCTGATGCCCCGGTGACCGACTACGTCGTCGACAACGACCCCTTCTTGCCAGATCAACCAGGCAAGCCCCCCCTTTGATCATCCCGATATCGCCCATTCCATTCTCTCATGCTTGCATTAGATTTTGCTATTGTTATTGTTTGCTCCTATTCTGATGCATAGCCTCCTTTTGTAACCTGCTTATTGTTACCTTACCTACTTATCCTAAACTGCTTAGTATAGGTTGGTTAGTGATCCATCAGTGACCCCCGCCTTGTCCCGACTGCCCCGCTGGATAATCAGAAGACCCGATCAACGGGATCGAAGACCAGGCCCCGACACCGCACATCACTTTCCCCTTAGTTGCTCGACACTACTGGGTTACTATCGAGTGCCGAGGGTGAGACCTCTACAGCACTTCTGATGTTAACCTGTAGTGTAGCTATTCGGTCGTGGTCATCGAGGGTGATTTCCTCTTTAACCACTTCCGATACGACTCTGTCGTGCAACCCCTCAAGTGTGAACCTCGAGGGTGATTCCTCTACGTTCACCTTGATGATTACATTGAGTGGAACCCACCGAGGGTGATTCCTTGGGTTTTCCTCTTGATGTTTGGACACACGGATACTTGGACTTTACAACTGTTACTTGGAAAGTGATGTGGAGACGGGTTGACCTGGAAGGTGCCCGTGAGATAATTACGAGGCGTGGCCGGGCATTCTTAGCCCTTGCCGCAAGTCCTCGAGACGGGGCAACGGGGTCACATCCTTCGTGAGTCTCTGCTTGTTACCGCGCGTTCCTAATCCACTACGATTTGGATATTTGATCCGAGGGGCCTCTGGCCTGATAGCACTAACCATCACGTGGGCATAGTATGGGCGTTCTGCGTCGTGTACATCAGCCGAAGCTTAATAGACGTCAGCGACGGAGCGGCGCGCGCCGGGTTGGACTGGTAAGCTCCTGCCTTTTTAGGGAGGTAGCTAGGTCTGCTCACCGGTCGCCCACGCAACGTGCAGGAGTTCCCGGGGAGATGGCCCATGACCCCTGGGGGCATAGGTTTAGTCCGGCGTGCTGACCTCTCTGTTAAGCCTAGGTCGGGTTGCGGCGTATTGTTTGGCCGAGGCCGGGCATGACCCTGGAAAGTGTGTCCGGCCGGAGTCAATCGAGCGTGGTGGGTAAGTTGGTGCACCCCTGCAGGGAAGAACTAATCTATGCATAGCCTGTCCTACGGTAACGGACACTTGGAGTTGTATCCCGATCGATACAACTAGAACTGGATACTTGTGATGAGAACTGGTTGGTGATGAGGATTTGATTGTGATGATAACTGGATAGTATGGCTCTGGGATTGCTTTCTCGCAGGGAGTCGAGAAAGGATCTCTGGCCGAGGTTGATAACACTACTACCACTTTACTTTATGCTACTCTACTCCCTCTTGTTTGCTGCAAGATGGTGGTTTCCAGAAGATGCTAGTCTTCGATAGGACTAGACCTTCTCTCTATTCTGGCATTTCTGCAGCCCAGTCCACATATACAGCCTTCCTTTGATAATGTTGCATATGTAGTGTAGATCCTTGCTTGCGAGTACTTTGGATGAGTACTCACGGTTGCTTTGCTCCCCCTTTTCCCCCTTCTTTCTTCTTTCTGGTTGTTGCAACCAGATGGTGGAGTCCAGGAGCCAGATGCCACCTTTGACGACGGCTGCTACCCCGAGGGTGCCTACTACCACGTGACGGACGCCGACGACCAAGAGTAGTTAGGAGGCTCCCAGGCAGGAGGCCTTGCCTTTTCGATCGTAGATGCTTTTGTGCTAGCCTTCTTAAGGCAAACTTGTTTAACTCATGTCTGTCTCAGATATTGTTGCTTCCGCTGACTCGTTTGTATTCAAGCTGATGTATTCGAGCCCTCGAGGCCCCTGGCTTGTAATATAAAGCTTGTATTATTTTAATTTGTGTCTAGAGTTGTGTTGTGATATCTTCCCGTGAGTCCTTGATCTTGATCGTACACATTTGCGTGTATGATTAGTGTACGATTGAATCGAGGGCGTCACAAGTTGGTATCAGAGCCGACTGCCTGTAGGTAGCCCCCTTTCCAACTCCTTGGCCGAAGTTGAGTCTAGTCACTGAAAACTTTTACTAACATTGGCTGTGTGGCTTACGGGCCCACGTCGCCATATGGGTGGTATTAGCATCTTTTACTCCTCGTCTATACTCTGGGACTCTGAACTCTCTTCTACTCGGGTTAAATGAATTTACTAACATTAGGATCCCGTGACCACATTCACCCCGAAGTTGGATGAAGCCATAGTTATTCCTTAGAATAGCTTTTTGAGTAGTGCACACCCTGTCGTGTTGACTACGGAGTGGAATCCATCGTACCTCCTTCATTATGCATGTTTTCATCATGACTGATCCTTATCTTTGCAAATGCTCAATGCTGAACTACCCCTGTTACATGTTAGCAGGATGGTTAGACCCGCTGGTCGTGGCTGTGGTGCCAACGACCCACCACCGCCTGAATTCTTTACTGGAATGAGGCAACAGTTTGAGTTAACTCGCCAGTTCATGGAAGGAATGATGGCTCAGTTTCCTCGTCCGAACATGAATCAACATCCAACCCGAGTAACTCTGCAGGACTTCATGCGCCTCAACCCATCTATCTACCGCAGCTCAACTCAACCCCTTGATGCTGATGACTGGCTCCGCGACATCACATATGAAATGGAGTCTGCTAGTGTTGCCCCTGCCAGCTATGTCACCTTCGCATCTTTCTTTCTGAAGGGTCCTGCTGCTCAATGGTGGGACAGCCACAGGCGTACCCTACCTGCTGGAACGGTCATTACTTGGCCGGATTTCCAAGCTGCCTTCCGTGCCCGTTTCATTCCTCAGGGAACCATGGACAGGAAGAAGCGAGAGTTCCGCAACCTCACCCAAGGCAACAAGACTGTAGATGCTTATCAACGGGAATTTCTGGACTTGTCACGTTATGCTGAAGAAGACATTGCAACTGATGCTCGTAAGCAAGAAAAGTTTCGTGATGGACTTCACCCAGATATCAAGCTAGCACTGCTCATTCATGACTTTGCCGACTTCGCCACCTTGGTGAACAAGGCTATTCAGGTTGAGACTGGTCTTCAGGAACACCAGGGATCCCTCAGGCGTAGCCGTGACGCTGGCCCATCTTCGGGCCCGTCAGCGCAGAAGCGTCGGATATGGATTCCCCACAGCATGTATCGTCCAACTGCACCTACACCAAGACAGTCCTATGCTGCACCTCGTCTGCCTCCTCCACCAGAGAGGCAGCCTCTTCGAGATGTACCATCCCAAGCTCCTGCTCCCGATCCCAATGATGGTCTGTGCTTCAGATGTGGCCGCCCCGGCCACCTTGCTAAAGAGTGCACTCAGAAAAAGAGCCAGCTGGCTCTACCTTCAACTGGCCGTAACAATCAGCCCCATAACAATAATGCCAGACCTTATGGTCATGGTCAGGCTAATCATGTTGATCTGAATGAAGCTCAAGACCAGCCTGCCACTGTGATGGGTACTCTTCTTGTTAATTCAGTACCGGCTTCTGTTTTATTCGATTCAGGAGCATCACATTCATTCATGTCAGAAAATTTTGCTTACGCACATGACATTCGTTGCGAGCCCATGAACACTCCGATAGTGGTACGCACCCCTGCGGGTCAGTGTCGAACTACCATGATTGGTCGCGACGTCCCCGTTGAAATTGAAGGGTTGGAATTTCGTGTTTCTCCCATTATTCTTGATTCTTCCAATATTGACCTCATTCTGGGAATGGAATGGTTGAAAGCGCATACTGCCTCTATCGTTTGCGCCACCAAGGTCGTTCACCTCCTACATCCTTCCGATGAGATAGTAAGCTACCATGCTCAGCTTGTTCAAAACGCTGAAGCACGACTTTATGCTTTGAATGCGTTGAACGCGGCACCTCTTGAGGGAATTGAAAAGATTCCAGTCGTTCGCAACTTCCAAGACGTATTTCCAGAAGAACTTCCAGGAATACCCCCTGCCCGGGCTGTCGAGTTCGTCATCGACTTGAAACCAGGCACCGTTCCTATTGCAAAACGACCCTACAAGATGCCACCTCATGAACTCCTTGAGCTTAAGGAGGAAATCGACAAATCTCTTCACAAGGGTTTCATTCGTCCAAGTTCCTCTGCTTGGGGAGCACCTTCTCTCTTCGTCAAGAAGAAGGACGGTACGAACCGTTTGGTCCAAGACTATCGTCCTATCAACCAAGCTACAATTCAAAACAAATATCCCCTTCCTCGGATCAATGATCTGTATGATCAACTGGCTGGTTCATCGATATTCTCTAAACTCGACTTGAGGTTGGGTTACCACCAGATCCGTGTTCGTGAAGAGGATATTCCAAAGACCGCATTTGTGACTCGTTATGGTTCTTACGAGTACACCGTCATGTCATTCGGTTTAACCAATGCTCCAGCTACATTCTCTCGTCTGATGAACTATATATTCATGGATTACCTCGACAAGTTCGTCGTAGTCTATCTGGATGATATACTGGTATATTCGAAGAATAAAGAAGAACATGCTGAACATCTTCGTCTTGTTCTGGAGAAGCTTCGAGAGCATCAACTTTATGCCAAGTATTCCAAGTGTGAATTCTGGTTACCCGAAGTCACCTACCTTGGTCATGTTATCTCCAAGGATGGTATTGCCGTCAACCCAGAGCGCGTTCAGGCTATTCTTGACTGGACCCCTCCAAAGACTGTCAAGCAAGTCAGAAGCTTTCTCGGACTGGCCAGCTATTGTCGCCGCTTTGTCGAGAACTTCTCCAAGATCGCCAAGCCACTGACTAATCTGCTTCACAAAGGCGTTAAGTTCGATTGGACAGACAAATGTCAGGAAAGTTTCCAGGCACTCAAGGATAAACTGACTTCTGCCCCAGTGCTTGCTCCCCCTGATTCTCGCAAGGACTTTGTCATCTATTGTGACGCTTCACGTCAAGGATTAGGCTGTGTTCTAATGCAAGAGCGCAGGGTGATTGCCTATGCCTCCCGTCAAGTGCGTCCTCACGAAGAAAACTACCCGGTTCATGACCTTGAGCTTGCAGCGGTTATCTTTGCATTGAAGCTATGGCGACAATACCTTCTCGGTAATCGTTGTGAGATCTTCACTGATCATCAGAGTCTGAAGTACCTGTTTACTCAGCCAGATCTGAACCTCCGTCAGCAGCGATGGATGGAAGCTATTGCTGACTACAACTGCGGTATATCTTATACACCTGGCAAGGCTAATGTAATGGCCGATGCCCTAAGCCGAAAGTCTTATTGCAATAATCACCAGGTCTACAAAGCTCAACCCCGCCTTTATGAAGAGCTATGCAAGCTGAACCTTCAACTAGTTCCACAGGGTTCTCTGAATAACCTTGTTTTGGAACCAACTCTTCTGAAAGCAATCAAGTCTGCTCAAGCCAAAGATGCTCATGTTGATCTGATGAAAAAGGATCTTGCCTTAGAGAAATCCAGAGATTTCTCACTTGGTGAAGATGGAACCTTATACTTCAGAGATCGCATTGTCGTACCCCGGTTCGAGCTTATGACAGAGAAGGTGATGAAAGAAGCGCATGACACCCCTCTCTCTATTCATCCGGGAAGTACCAAGATGTATCTTGACATCCGTCAGAAGTACTGGTGGTCTAAAATGAAGCAAGACATTGCTCGATATATTGAAGAATGTGACGTTTGTCGTCGCGTCAAAGCAGAACATCAAAAACCGGCTGGACTTCTACAACCGCTTCCGATTCCTGAATGGAAGTGGGATAAGATCCAAATGGACTTCGTCACTGGCCTTCCCAAGTCTCAGAAAGGTAACGATGCTATCTTTGTCGTCATCGACCAATTCTCGAAGGTTGCTCACTTTCTGCCAGTCAAGGAGACTATCACTGCTAGTCAATTGGCAACCTTGTATATCTCCCGAATTGTGTCACTCCACGGCATTCCGAAGGAGATCAGTTCAGACCGCGGCAGTATTTTCACTTCTAAGTTCTGGGATAGTTTCCAAGAGGCAATGGGAACTCATATTACCTGGAGCACTGCTTATCATCCCCAATCCCAAGGCCAAGTCGAGCGAGTCAATCAAATTCTTGAAGACATGCTTCGAGCTTGTGTTATTTCTTTCGGCAAGAAGTGGGAAGAATCTCTCCCTTATGCGGAGTTCTCTTATAACAACAGCTATCAAGCCAGCTTGAAGATGGCACCCTTTGAAGTGCTTTATGGACGTAAGTGCCGAACCCCTCTGAATTGGTCAGAAACTGGGGAACGAGCACTCATTGGTCCGGACATTATTCAACAAGCTGAAGAGCAGGTTCGCATTGTCCGGGATAATCTCAAGGCGGCCCAATCCCGCCAGAAGAGCAACTATGACCGGAAACACTGGGGTTCAACTTATCAACCTGGTGAACAAGCTTATCTGCGTGTCACTCCTTTGAGAGGCACTCATCGGTTCGGAGTCAAGGGAAAGTTAGCTCCTCGCTACATTGGTCCCTTCCGTATTCTCGCCCGTCGTGGACTGGTGGCTTATCAACTGGAGTTGCCACCTCAGTTCTCTCACGTTCATGACGTCTTCCATGTGTCGCAACTTCGTCGATGCTTCAAGGATCCGGAACGTGAAGTGGATCCGGAATTGATTGAAATTCAAGATGATCTCACATACAAGGAGCATCCGATCTGCATTCTTGAAGAAGCTGAACGTCGAACCCGCCAGAAGGTTACTAAGTTCCTCAAGGTGCAATGGTCGAATCATACTAAAGAGGAAGCCACTTGGGAACGCGAAGATAACCTCCGGGCTGAATACCCCGATCTTTTCCCTTCTACCTCTTAATTCTCGGGACGAGAATTTCTTTTAGAGGAGGAGAGTTGTAACACCCCGGTGTAATGATGCTACAGTAACCCCTGGGGTTAAGTTAATCTTTTTGCTAAACATGTGCCTGATCATTATTGTCTCATGTTCTTTCACATTCCAGTTGAATTCAAATTCAAATTTTGTCTGAAATTCAAAATGCTCAGACATGAAAACAAAAATGTTCATCATGTGCAGAATATTCCACAACTAATATTGGTGGTGAACCAACATTTTTGCAAAAAGGTTTGAGTGGCCTAAGCTACTTCAAACAGTGGCCTAAGAAATAAATTAAATGCCTTTTTAATTTATGAAAATGGCAAACTATTTCTAAAGCCTCACAATCTTTTTTTGGCAGTGCCTAATAATTCTTTGAGATTATTTTGTCCAATGGCATAATTTTTTGCAAAGTCTTTATTGGCTAAAAGAAAAAGAAAAGAAAATGCAAAAGCTGTTTACAAAAAAAGGAAAGGAAACCCCCCCCCCTCAACTGGGCCGACTGGCCAGCTGGCCACCGTGCCCCCCTATGGGCCTCGGCCCACCTCAACCCCGCCGGCCCAGTCGCCCCCCAGGTCGGCCCACCCGTCGCCCCTTATCCCCCCACCCGACAGAAACCCTAACCACTATCCCCACTTCCCCCCACGAACCCCACTCTCTCCCTCGTCCCCCCCCCCACTCGCCGGGATCTGGATCGGGGAGGACCCCATCCCGCGCCGCCTCACGCCCCTGACGCCGGCGCCCATCCCCGACGCTGCCCCGTAGCCTGCTCCATCTCCCCTGCCGCACAGGCGCACGCCCGACTCCGTCGCCGCTCGGACCCTCCCTCGCTGGATTGCCTCGCCCCATCGACATCGCCCTCGACCTCTTCGTCCCCGACGGCGCCACCTCGTCCCGACGTCGCCCCGCCGCCTCGTCCTCATCACTGCGCCGTCCTCGACCTCCTCCTCAACCGCGGCTCCTCCGAGCCTCACCGACGTTCCCCTGCAACGGGGGTGAGCCGTCGTCCGTCCTCCTCTTCCCCTCTGCCTCGATGCGTCCACCACACCCGCGCCTCACCCCGCCATGGCCACGCGCCGGCCGCGCCCGTGTAGCGCCGGCCACGCCCGACGCGAGTGCCCGCGAACCGCGGCCCTTCTCGGCGCCCTCACGGCGCCACGCGCGCCCCGCGAACCGCGGCTGCCCCTGCGCCATAGCCGCCCCGCCCCGCTCCTCCACCTGCTTGCCCCCCGACGGCGACCGCCCTGGCCAGCCACCTCGCCGTGCGGCTCCGGCCCGCAACCGTGGCCGTCGCCCCTGGTGGTCACGGGCACGGGCGCCCACGCCCGCCCCGTTAACCCGTGCCCAATAAGCCGCCCTGGGCCACTGACGTAGGGGCCCCACACCCCTAAAACGAAAATTAAAAAAAAGGAAATGTAATTAATAAAAGTATTAATTAGTTAATTAATTAATTAGTAAATTAATTAAGTTATTTAATCCCGTTTAAATTAATCTAATTAATTAGTTAATTTAATTAAACCATAATTAATTAGCTAAACCCTAATTAAACTAAACAGTGTATGACATGCGGGGCCCACACGTAGTTGACCCAGTCAACAGCACAGTTGACTGCTGATGTCAGCATGATGTCATGCTGACGTCATCATTTACTATTCTGGATAATGTTGAAATAAATAATTAAATTCCAGAATTTATAACAACTTTAAAAATTCATAGAAAATAAACCGTAACTCGGATGAAAATGTTTTCTATATGAAAGTTGCTCAGAAAAATCCAACGAATCCGAATACGCGGTCCGTTCATCTGTCACATGCCCCTAGCATGCTGAACATGGAACTTTCCCCCTCCGGTCATCTGTCTGACACAGGTCCGGAACCGGGAACACCTTCCCGGTTGATTTCCCCCTTCACCTATAACGTCTAGGACCGCGTTAGAGCACGCTTAGCGCTACGTATCGTCATGTCATGCTTAGTGTTACCTCTGTTTGCTATGTATTTACTGTTTCTTCCCCCTCTTCTCTCCGGTAGACCCCGAGGCCGCTGATGCCCCGGTGATCGACTACGTCGTCGACAACGACCCCTCCTTGCCAGATCAACCAGGCAAGCCCCCCCTTTGATCATCCCGATATCGCCCATTCCATTCTCTCATGCTTGCATTAGATTTTGCTATTGTTATTGTTTGCTCCTATTCTGATGCATAGCCTCCTTTTGTAACCTGCTTATTGTTACCTTACCTGCTTATCCTAAACTGCTTAGTATAGGTTGGTTAGTGATCCATCAGTGACCCCCGCCTTGTCCCTGACTGCCCCGCTGGATAATAGAAGACCCGATCAACGGGATCGAAGACCAGGCCCCGACACCGCACATCACTTTCCCCTTAGTTGCTCGACACTACTGGGTTACTATCGAGTGCCGAGGGTGAGACCTCTACAGCACTTCTGATGTTAACCTGTAGTGTAGCTATTCGGTCGTGGTCATCGAGGGTGATTTCCTCTTTAACCACTTCCGATACGACTCTGTCGTGCAACCCCTCAAGTGTGAACCTCGAGGGTGATTCCTCTACGTTCACCTTGATGATTACATTGAGTGGAACCCACCGAGGGTGATTCCTTGGGTTTTCCTCTTGATGTTTGGACACACGGATACTTGGACTTTACAACTGTTACTTGGAAAGTGATGTGGAGACGGGTTGACCTGGAAGGTGCCCGTGAGATAATTACGAGGCGTGGCCGGGCATTCTTAGCCCTTGCCGCAAGTCCTCGAGACGGGGCAACGGGGTCACCTCTTTCGTGAGTCTCTGCTTGTTACCGCGCGTTCCTAATCCACTACGATTTGGATATTTGATCCGAGGGGCCTCTGGCCTGATAGCACTAACCATCACGTGGGCATAGTATGGGCGTTCTGCGTCGTATACATCAGCCGAAGCTTAATAGACGTCAGCGACGGAGCGGCGCGCGCCGGGTTGGACTGGTAAGCTCCTGCCTTTTTAGGGAGGTAGCTAGGTCTGCTCACCGGCCGCGTACGCAACGTGCAGGAGTTTCCGGGGAGATGGCCCATGACCCCTGGGGGCATAGGTTTAGTCCGGCGTGCTGACCTCTCTGTTAAGCCTAGGTCGGGTTGCGGCGTATTGTTTGGCCGAGGCCGGGCATGACCCTGGAAAGTGTGTCCGGCCGGAGTCAATCGAGCGTGGTGGGTAAGTTGGTGCACCCCTGCAGGGAAGAACTAATCTATGCATAGCCTGTCCTACGGTAACGGACACTTGGAGTTGTATCCCGATCGATACAACTAGAACTGGATACTTGTGATGAGAACTGGATGGTGATGAGGATTTGATTGTGATGATAACTGGATAGTATGGCTCTGGGATTGCTTTCTCGCAGGGAGTCGAGAAAGGATCTCTGGCCGAGGTTGATAACACTACTACCACTTTACTTTATGCTACTCTACTCCCTCTTGTTTGCTGCAAGATGGTGGTTTCCAGAAGATGCTAGTCTTCGATAGGACTAGACCTTCTCTCTATTCTGGCATTTCTGCAGCCCAGTCCACATATACAGCCCTTCTTTGATAATGTTGCATATGTAGTGTAGATCCTTGCTTGCGAGTACTTTGGATGAGTACTCACGGTTGCTTTGTTCCCCCTTTTCCCCCTTCTTTCTTCTTTCTGGTTGTTGCAACCAGATGGTGGAGTCCAGGAGCCAGATGCCACCTTTGACGACGGCTGCTACCCCGAGGATGCCTACTACCACATGACGGACGCCGACGACCAAGAGTAGTTAGGAGGCTCCCAGGCAGGAGGCCTTGCCTTTTCGATCGTTGTTGTTTTGTGCTAGCCTTCTTAAGGCAAACTTGTTTAACTCATGTATGTTCTCAGATATTGTTGCTTCCGCTGACTCGTTTGTATTCAAGCTGATGTATTCGAGCCCTCGAGGCCCCTGGCTTGTAATATAAAGCTTGTATTATTTTAATTTGTGTCTAGAGTTGTGTTGTGACATCTTCCCGTGAGTCCTTGATCTTGATCGTACACATTTGTGTGTATGATTAGTGTACGATTGAATCGAGGGCGTCACATGTAGGATGCCCCTTAAAGTTAGGTTGGATGAATAGTAATATCAGAGATAAGGGGTTACCTTAGTCCGAGAACCTAGGGTTACAAATCCTATCCAGCTTTGCTAGTGGACACAGAGTCACTACTGGAATCAGCTTCTTTGCCGTCTGCCATGGCAGACAGCAAAGGCATAGATCCCGGACGGCAAACTATATTGCCTTTCACCAGCAGACCGCAAACTGTCCATCTGAACAGGTGCCAGCAAAGGCCTTCTTTGCCGCCCGCTTCCTAGAAACGTATGACAAAGGATTGTGCCATCCGCCATCTAAGGCCAGCAGACGGCAAAGACAACGGACGGCAGTGGGGTGGCGCCAGAGCCGTTAGGGGGTTAACAGTGCTCTTTGACGTCCGCCAGCGGACGGCACTAAGTCGAAGCTCTTTGTCGTCTGCTGACGGACAGCAAAGAGCGCAGTTAGGCCAGCACTGGGAAGCTGCCACGTGGCCAGGTATGCCGTCTGCCAGAAGACGGCAAAGATTTAAAGGTCTTTGTCGTCCGCCAGCGGACGAGAAACTGTCCAAATAGGCAGCCAGTGTTCCCAGTTTCTATAGGTAGCTGCCACGTGTCCTCTTTGTCGGCCGCTAGCGGACGAAAAAGAGGCTATATATCCCCGTCCGCCATCATATATTTTTTTCACAGGCACAACAGACATATGATGTATCCAACACATAGCTCCATCCATGACAACATACATACATAATAAACATAGTTTCATCCATACATCTTACACTAATATGACAATGTTAATACAACACATTGTTCCATGCATCCATATAACAAGTTCCACATTATTCTTTGATACAAACAAAAAGAATAACAAAGAAGCAAGCACTCCATCCATGCAAGCTTCCATATAGTGAATTAAATCTGCAAAATGGGAAACAAGAAAGTTAGAAGAAGAAGAAGAAGAAAACTAGAAGAAGAAGAAGAAGAAGAAGAAGGAGAAGAAGACTAGAAGAAGGAGAAGAAGACTAGAAGAAGAAGAAGAAGTTCTTCTTCTTCTTCTTCTTCTTTTCCTATTCCTTGTTTTCTCCCTCTTCCTTGATTTTCTTCATCTTATTATGTCATTTGTGGACAAAGTAGGCTAAATTATGTCATAAATGGACTAAATAGGCTAAATAAGAAGAAAATTTTCATTTTTGAGCTAATGTAGCAAATTATGCCATTTTTGACCTAACTAAGCTTATTGTGTCATTTTAGAGGACAACAAGCTAAGTATATGACATTTATGAGGTTAGCAAGGTTATGATGCCATTTACGAATAAAAACAAGTAAGAGGAGGAAAAGAAGAAGAAGAAGAAGAAGAAGAATAAGAAGAAGAAAAGAAGAAGAAGAAGAAGAAGAAGAAGAAGAAGAAGAACTTCTTCTTCTTCCTCTTCTTCTTTTCTTCCTATTCCTTCTTTCCTTCCTCTTCCTTGATTTTCTTCATCTTATTATGTCATTTGTGGACTAAATAGGCTAAATTATGTCATAAATGGACTAAACAGACAAAATAAGAAGAAAAATACCATTATCACGGAGGTGTAGGAATGGTCGGGGCTGCACCAGTGGCAGACGGAGGTGAAGGACCGGTTGGGGTTCCAGCATTGGCAGACGCGGAAGGATTGGTTGATGCTTGTTCCGAGCGAAGCTGAACCAAAGATCATTTCCAATAATGTCTCGTTAGCATGATGCAAACTGAAATGTGAATAGTAGTAACTAAGGACCATTCAAAACAAACTCACCGTGGTCGCCGGAGCAATTTGGGGCATTGGCGGAGGGGCCTGACCGTTTTCCGCGCAAATGGTCTGCACATTTGGTTCTCACAAGTCAGTCATATTAGTTAGTAATGCGAACATTATGTGCATGATTAGGCTAATATGCACGAGAAACGTACCATGATGAGCTCGTATAGGGCCCAGTGAGACGCCTCGTTTTGGTTCCTCTCCTCCTCCAACAGCGTAGTCGTCCTCTCCTCCCTCTCCCTCTCCCTCTCCGATGCCTCCCTTTTGCCTCCTCCAAAAGCACCTGGGTCTTCAATCTCTCTTTCTCAACAACTGCCTGCAACACAGCACTCATTGTTAGCATTGTAATCATCGACGGACGCACACACAATGTAATGGAGGAAAGGTGAAAGAGTCTGTATAACTAACCGCGATGGCGAGCTCTGCGGGCCGTGCACGAGGCGTTATCTCGGGATTAGAGCTACTCATGCCCTTCTTGATCTATGGGAGAGTCTTAGGACAACGTATCAGTCCTTCACCAATGGCTTGAGAGCCATGGGACCTCCTGCCACCAGATATGATCACCAGCTCTGTATCAAAAGGATCTTGGCTCGGGTTAAAGTCCTCCCCTTTCCTCGTCTTCCCCTCTTCTCTGTACTTCACAAGCTTGTGGTGGGAGGAGATGTTGGTGAAGCTCTCTGGATGATCTAGGCCAGACTCCGTGAATGGCTTGGCCTTCTTGTACGGGGCCATATGGGCCATGCCATAGAGGTCGAATAGACTTGGCACAGGCTTCTTGTGGTGGTGCGTCTGAGAGAGAGGAACAAAATATTAGTTAAGGGCTCAAGCTAGCATGAGGAATAATATTGCTATGTAAATAGGTCATTTTGGAGCTAAGAAAGGTTATTATGTCATTTTCGAGGAAAATAAGCTAAGTTTAGGTCATTTTCGAGGTAAACGAGATTATTATGCCATTTTTTACCAAAGTATGCTAATTATGTCATTATTGAGCTATCCAAGGTAGTTATGCTATTTTTAGCTAACTATAACATATTTAGGCATTCTATAGAGCTATCTAAGGTTATTATGTCATTTTAGAGCTAATTATGTCATGAATGAACTAGCTAAGATTAGTTTAGGTCATTATTGAGCTATCGAAGGTAGTTATGCCATTTTTAACTAACTAAAGCATATTAAGTCATTTTATAGAGCTATCTAAAGGTTATTATGTCATTTTAGAGCTAAATATGTCATAAATGAATTATTCAAGGTAGTTATGCCTTTTTTAACTAACTAAGCATATTAAGTCATTTTGGAAAGGATAAATGCTACCATGAAGAATGAAATCGCACGAATCATGTAGCAAACCACATACCCAGTTATCCCTGTACTCAAACAGGTTGGAGCTCTCTTGATGGTGTGGCACACCTTCCATTTGGTCGCGCTTATCCTTGGCCCTTTGGTGTTCGACTAGCCATTGGGGAGAGCACCACGCACCCACCAACGCCTCCCAATAGTCCATCTTATCCACATACCATCTCGAGGACACCTAAGTGAGTCTAGAGAAATTTCAGCGCTACGAATCAAATCAAGAAAACTAAGTTCAAGGCCTTAAGAATAGGTATAATTACCGCCAAGTACATCTCCCTACTCAGAAACTTGCCGCGACACTTGTTCTTGGCCCTCCTAATACCCTTCGAGGTGTAGTAGTCTCGAACGGCCTGCACCCGAGCCTCGTGTCGTAAGTTCTGAAGTAGGCGCTTGCACTCGGCTTCGACAACCATAGCCGCGGCCTCCTGTTCTCCCTCTGAAACCCTGTAGAAGGTCTACAATCAAAGAAGACAACAATGATTAGTACAATCACTAGCTAGGTAGTGTTCATTTTTAATTCCGAAAAAGAGAAATTACCTAAAACCGATGGAACACAATGTCGGCCACCGTCTTGCATGCGACACCGGCGACCATCTCCCCTGGAGGGGCCGGGGCAACAGAGTACAACTCCCAGCTCAGTGCTAGCGGTGGAACCTGACCCTCACCGGGCATCGTGATCCCACTCAGGGAAGTCCTGCCGGCAAAGCGTGCCAAGGACCTGGTTGGGCCTGCGGACACCACGGTCACGGGGGTATACCTAGCCCCTGCAGTATGACCAGGCCAACGCATTAGATTTTAATTTGAAGGAACATGAAGGCAAAAAGTTAAAATATAGTAAATGCACTTACTTCAACCCTTTAGGCGCAATCAACCACCTCTGGTCGGGGGTCGTCGCTACGGGCGGGAGCTTTGTACAACCATGCTTGTAGACCTTCTTGCCCTTCTCAACCAGCTCTTCATCGCTGTAGCTATCATCTGAAAAGGTGTCCTCGCTACCATCCTCCGGGCCACTAGCCTCCGGAGTCTCATGGGAAGAAGACTGTGGGATCGGAGTCTTCTGGGAAGAAGACTGTGGGATCGGAGTCTTCTGGGATGAAGACCCCGTGACCGGAGTCTTATGGGATGAAGACTCTGGGACCGGACTCACGTGGGGCGAAGGATCGGCGACCCAAGTCTGGTGGGGCGAAGGATCAGCGACCGGAGGCTCATGGACCGGAGTCCGGGACGGGTCCACGTCAGATGGAGCATTCCTATGGTCGGGTGAATCAGCTTAGGGTGGCAGTGAGGAAGGCATAGCAGCCTTCCTACCTGTCCCGCTGCCACATCCACCTCTACCAGCCTTCTTCGTCCTCCCCCGACCTCTCCCAGCCGAAGAAGAAGCGCCCGCCGCAGTTGTCCGCATATTGTCTAGCAGTGCTCTCCGGAGGGGCTGGGGGTGGAATAATGGAACCACCCCTCCTAGTAGCGCTCGCAGGAGGCTCAGGCCGCTCTAGACCCTTGCCCACCATCCTGTCAACACCTGCAATGACAAAAAGTAAACGAAATTAGCATAGCATAAAAATTTGGATACCTTACATGAACATAATAATATGTATATAATTTAAGTGTATCATCATCATGAACATAATAAAAATACACCCTATCAACACAAATATATATGATGTTTTTGTATCATCATCATGTCCGGGGGCGATCGGGGTCAGGGTGTCGGGGTGTCGGGGTGTCGGGGTCGGGGTAGGGGTGTGGTGTCAGGGTGTCGGGGTATGGTGTCAGGGTGTCGGGAGTCGGGGTCGGGTGGGGGGGGTCAGGGTGTCGATTGTAAGGGTCTCAGGGTGTCGGGGTATCGGGGTCGGGGTCGGGGTGTCGGTGGTCGGGGTCGGGGTCGGGGTCGGGGTGTCGGTGGTCGGGGTGTCAGGTGTCGGGGTGTCGGGGTGTCGATGGTCGGGGTCGGGGTCGGGGTGTGGTGTCCAGGTGTCGGGGTGTCGGGGTCGGGGTTTCGTGCCATGGTGTCGTGTCGGGGTCGGGGTGTCAGGGTGTCAGGGTCGGGGTCAGGGTGTGGTGTCGGGGTGTCGGGGTCGGGGTGTCGTGTCGGGGTCGGGGTGTCAGGGTGTCGGGGTTGGGGTCGGGGTCGGGGCGTGGGTCGGGGTGTGGTGTCAGGGTGTCGGGGGTCGGGGTTGGGGTAGGGGGGTCCGGGTGTCGATTGTCGGGGTCTCAGGGTGTTGGGGTGTCGGGGTCGGGGTTGGGGTGTCGGTGGTTGGGGTGTCAGGTGTCGGGGTGTCGGTGGTCGGGGTCGGGGTCGGGGTGTCGGTGGTCTTCTTCTTCTCCTCCTCTCCTCTAGCTTTCTTCTTCTTCTCCTCCTCCTCCTCTCCTCTTTCTTCTTCTTCTACTTTCTCCTCTTCTTCTTCTTTTCTTCTTTCTTCTTCTCCCTCCTCCTGTTCCTCCCTCCACCTCCTCCTTCTACTCTTCTTCTTCTTCTAAACTAAAAGTAAAACTAAAACTAATCTAAAATAAACTAAAGTAAAATAAACTAAAACTAAAACTAATATAAAATAAACTAAACTAAAAGTAAAAGTAAAACTAAATTGAAACTAAAACTATAACTAAAACAGAAACTAAACTAAAAGAAACAAAAAGAAACTAATTAAACAAAAAATGGGGGAGGATCTCACCTGCAGGAGGAGGCGGCAACCCGGTGGAGGGGGAGGCCGGACAGCCACGGCGGCCGCTGGAGGAGGCGGCGACCCGGTGGAGGGGGAGGCTAGAAGGCCGCGACGGGATGGGGCGGGGACGATGACGGGGCGGGGACGGTCGGGGCGAGACAGGGCGGGGACGGCCGCGACGCGGCTGACCAACGTGGAAGGGGCGGCGGGGCCACCTCAGGGAAGGGGTGCAGGGCGGCCGACTACAGCGGCGCGGGTGTGGGTTGGGGATGGCGATGGAGGGGAGGGGGTGGGTTGACATGGAAGGGGCAGCGGGGGCACGGTGGCGATCGTGTCGCCGCAGGGGGGGTGCGGGGCGGCCGGCTCCGGCGGACGGGGTCGGCGGCTGCGGCGTGGGTGTGGGTGAGGATGGGAATGAGAGAGTGAGAGAAGAGAGAGAGGACGGGGGCGGGACGGCCGTTAACGCGCCCACCTCTTTGTCGTCCGCTGGCGGACGACAAAGAGGTGGGGCCGATGGGTCGTATACGATTAGACACTAACTGGACCCACCCACCTCTTTGTCGTCCGATGGCTGATGGCAAAGATTCTTTGCCGTCAGCCAGCAGACTGCAAAGAACTGGCAGACGGTAAAGACCTTGTTTTCCATCAGCCACTTCTTTGTCGTCTGTTTTCTCATGGCTGATGGCAAAGACCTTCTTTGTCGCCAGCCAGTGGACGGCAAAGAAGTGGCAGACGGCAAATAAGGTAATTCCAGTAGTGAGTCCTTCACAATTCTGCTATCTTTTTCTTGTACGACTAGTCATCCATGGGTCTCCCTAAATGCATCACGGGCCGACCAATGTGGCTGTCAGTGTTCTGGGAACAGGGGTCCCCAGACTTGCCTGCCTACGGCTTGCGGCCTGGCTCAAGTGGTGGACCAGTGCGGCCCATCTTCATCAGCTCAAGCTCAAGACCCTCGCGAGGGGCCAAGCCTCGCGGGGCGGACGATGCAAGGCTTCCTCAGGAGCGGCCTCGCCGGGCAAGCTTGCGAGGAGGCGGAGAGATCAAGGCACAGGTACCTCGCGAGTTACCCGTGATGCAAGCCATGACGATTGAGACCATGCGGGCACCGGCCTGCGCAGTGTCCTTGTTTCCTCTTTGGTGCAAATGGCGCAAGCGTGGGCGCAGAGTACCAAGGCATCAAGCAAAGGTTTCCATTCCGGTGAAACGAGACCAAGACCAGCAGAGCGGCAGGACGGAGGTCACCGTGGAGCCCAAGGTATCGCAATCACCAGTGCCTTGGGCAGCCGAAGACCAACTTTAGTCAGGATAACTTGTACTAGATGTTCCCCTTCAAAATGGTCGTTGTTGGCGCCCTTCCTGCTCAATATTTGGGAAGAGGACCAGGGCCTCTATATATAGGGCTAGCCACCACAGTAGAGAGAGAGAGGGGAATCTCACCAAGAGCCACACAGAGAGAAGTTCATCCGCATACCACACCACCACAAGAACACCCCTCGCGAGGTTGTTCTTCCTCTGTACTGTTCATCATCAGCCCCTGAGGCAATCCACCACACCTCACACTGGAGTAGGGTATTACACCACATCATTGTCCTAGCTTAGATCCTCAACGAGGCGTTCAGACGTGGATCGGTAGGGGAAAGATCTCCGCGCGCACCCCAGAACTCGAACCTTAAGGGTTTTGCCGGAACCCGATATCCAACATTTGGCACGTCAGGTAGGGGTGCGCCGAAATGTCTCTTCCGCTATTCTGCATTCGATCGTTCGTCGCATCCATGGCAGACGCTCGCCGAGCTCGTGCCGAGTGTCGGGCTGCCCTTGCCGCCCACGTCGCCCAGACGGCTCCCGTCGGCGAGCCTCCCCGTCGTTCCCCGTCGCCTGCCGCCTACGCCACCACCGTCCCGGCGGGGTACGAGCAGCAGGCGTTGTTGCTGCATCCCTCGGTGCGGCGGGAAGGCCGCACCGCCCCCCCCCCCCGTCGTTGACTTCAGCTGGTTGGTCATCGCACGCCCGTCGCGCTCCCGTGGACGCGCACGCCGCGTTGCTCCTGGCGCGTGAGCTCCTGCACTACCGCCCCGTCGACGACCTCTATGATGAGTGGCTCGCTCGCATCACCGAGCTCGTCAATGCCGCAGGGGGCTCCGCCGCGCCGTCCCTCTTGCTGCCTCACCCTCCGTCCTGTGCGGATGGCACAGCTCAGGAGGTGCCTCAGCCACCTCCTCCCCAAGAAGGCGCCCTGGCTCCAAGGCGCGCGGCCCCTGGACAAGACCCACCACGTCCGGCGCCCGCGCGGCAAGAAAGGAGCTGCCAAGAAATCCCTCGTCCCCAAGAAGGTTCTCGCATGCTCCCTGCACCAGCGCGCCATGACCGCATCCCTGCGCCACCTCGTCAAGACCCCGTGCTGCCCCTAGCGGCGGCTCGTGGGGACCCCCAGGAGCAAGCCCCGCGACAGCAAATAGCTCCGGTGGCAACCGCAGGCTGCCACACCTTCACCACCGAGCTGCACAGTGTCGCCTGGCCGAGCAAGTTCAAGCCGGATCTGCCTCCTTGCTACGATGGCACTGCCAACCCCGCAGAGTTCCTGCAGCTCTACAAGATGGGCATCGAAGCGGCCAACAGAGATGAAAAGGTCATGGAAAATTGGTTCCCCATGGCGCTCAAGGACGGTGCCCGTACCTGGCTCCTAAACCTGCCTCCCGGCATGATCTCCTCTTAGGACGAGATGCGCACCCGCTTCATCGCCAACTTCCAGGGCACCCGCAATCGCCCCCCAATCATGAGTGACTTGCGCCGCATCAAGCAGCAACCCGGAGAGACCCTGCAGAAGTACATCTAGCGCTTCAACAGTGCTCGGCTCAAGATTCCCAAGGTAACCGAGGAGGCCATCATCTCAGCATTCTCAGATGGCGTCCGCGACGTCAAGATGAAGGAGGAACTGCCGATCCACAAAGATCCGTGCACGTCTCTGGAGCTGTTCAACCTGGCGACCAAGTGCGCAAGGGCCAAGGAGGGACGCCTCTCCCTTCTCGAGCTTCCTGCCGGAGATCTGGAAGAGAAGAAAGCCAAGGCCAGGGACGTGAAGCGCAAAGGAGCAGTTGTGCTTGCAGCAGAGCCGGACACGAAGCATGGCAGGGATCAGCTGGAGTCATCCAAGGGCAGCCGATACTGCGTGTACCATGACCTCCACACCCACAACACCAATGAATGCCAAGAGCTCAGAGCTGTGCGAGAAGGACGTGTCGTTCGATGCCCCGAGCGCAACGATCGGGGCTATGGCCGAGGAGGAGGAAGAGGTGGAGGACGATGGGACGACTGTGGCCCTCGCCAAGGGTGGCGTGACCGCCCTCGCGAGGACCGCTGGCAGGACCAGCCTCGCGAGGGGTCTTGGAGAGATTAGACTCATGAGGATCGCCCACAAGGCAACGCATGCCTTCCTCCTCTGCCACCACCGCCAAGAAGGAATGACGACCATCATCAGGACGAGAGGGCTGGGGGCTTCCAGGAGCCACGTGCTATCGCTTGCATCCTGGGCGGTGCCCAGGCCCCAGCCTCTCAGCGCATCTTCAAGCAGTTTGCTTGCGAGGTGAATGTAGACCTCCCCAAGCTCGAGGCCACGCGCCCTCTCAGGTGGTCTGCGTGCGCAATCACATTCAGCTCAGCGGATCAACTCAAGTGTGCAGCAACAGCCGGTGTCCTCCCAATGCTCTGCTCCCTAGTTATCAGCAATGTGTAGGTCACCAGGACCCTCATCGGTGGCGGCACAGGACTCAATGTTCTGTCCGTCAAGACGTTCAACAATCTCCAAGTGCCGTACGATCAGCTTCAGCCAACCAAGCCTTTTTCAGGAGTCACTGATGGTTCCACCACCCTGATAGGGCAGGTCCGCCTCCCTGTCACCTTTGGACAGTGCAAGAACTACCGTACCGAGCTCATCGAATTCGACGTTGCCCACATTCGCCTGCCATACAATGCCATCCTCGGTGAGGATTGGCTTCTTCGCCACGCGTCGTCAGCTACTCCAACACTCGCTCTACAATGGCATCAGGTGACATCTTTCGTGTTTCATTACAGCTGGGAGCGCCCTCAGGGCCGCATCATTCCCAGGTCACGTGGGTCCGCCCCCGCGACATGTATCCGTTTTGCTCATGTCTTTAGTTTACCATGTTGGGGGCGCCCCTCGGGCAGCATCATCCCCAAGCCGCTCGGGCCTAGCCCAGTGGCATGTGTCTTTCCCACATCTATCTAAATTGGTCTGCTCTTTCATGCTTAACCTGCCTGTGATAATCGCCTGCTCGATTGACACCTACCTTTGGAGCCGCTCGCTCTGGCACGGCGCTTGTGCATGGGTCCGTCCCTGCAACGTCGACAAATCTGAGTGGTCGAGCTCTGGTCGCGGCAGCCCCGCAAGGCACTACCTCACCAGGCCCTCAGTGCCCTCATCACTCCCTCGCAGCAACCAATGGCTTGCCGGAAATTGTAATGGCAGTCCTTGTTTTCCTTGTGTTGGTTTATAGGGCCCCACTAAGGAGTAACATTGTGGGAGGCTTTCGCGATCTCTCTCTCTCTCTCTCACCCGCATGAGCCACTTGCGCGTTAATGGGGGGCGCCTGAGCATCGCGACTCATGGGCTCTTACTGGCTCTCCAGCCGTCACCCCCTGGCCTTGTCCACGGCATCGCAACCTGCCATACTAGCGGCGGCTAAGCTCGCTCGAGGGCCGGGACCTGAGGACGTAGAGCAAAAAGGGAGTGCGGGGGGAAGAGGAGAATCTGGACACGACCCAGCAACTTCCCAGCTGCCGACACACATGTCCGGCACCTCGCTAAGAAACGGCTCCAAGCTCTCGAGATAAGTCACGCTCCCGGAACAACTAGTCGTCGCAACACCAAACCCACACTTAATGCGGCTCTGTAGCGGCAACGTTGCCTTCCTTTCTCGCCCAGCGGCGGCTGCTTGAGCGCTAAAGGGGACCTCCTGAGCATCGCGCCTCGGGGGCTCTTACTGGACCTTGGGCCGCTCACCTCCTGGCCTTGACCACAGCATCGCGACCTGGCATACCAGCAGCGGCTGAAGCCTGCCTGGGGACCGGGACCTGTCAGCGTAGAGAACCAAGCCCTCATGAGGTTAGAAAGGGGGAACCGAGCCGAGACAGGACAAACATCTCGCACCTCTCCGTAATAAGGATGATATTAACAAAAGGCATTGCGAACGCTTTACATGCCCACACGGGGTATTTCCTTGATTCCTCGCAGGGAACAAAAGATGCAAATCCTAAGGAGCCCTAACTACACGTGCCTCTTCGGCCGACGCCATCATCAATAGTGGGCCATGAGAGGCGGCGCCAGCCCCATCCAGATCGGCCGCACCGGCTGCTTGACGCGGCAGCTCTACTCTGGGCGCGACATGAGATCGGGGGCTCGTAGCTGTCGTCGCACGTCTTCGGAGTCACAAGAAGCTCAGGAGAGTCGCTGGACCCTCCGGCATCTCCGCTGCTACCAGAAGGGCTGCTGGGGAAATCGGTGGCAGGCTTAGCCCTCGCCACTTTAATGCTCTGGCAGCCATCTCTGGGGCGGCACTCCAGCCGGCGTCCTTCCGTGTCGAAGAGCTTGAAGAGCATCAAGGAGGCGCCATCGTATTCGAGCTGAATCGCGAAGGCGCCCCCTGTTCGGCAGACCCGGGCAATCTCGCCCCAGCCTCGGGTCATCTAGACCTTGCCCGGAGCGACGACCTCAACCTCTGCTCCGGTCGCGGGGGTGCCGCAGTTGGCGTGCTGCAGCCAGAGCTCGAGAGGCCCCCTCGGCGGCATCTCGAAGGTGAAAGAAGGAGGAAGGCAAATCCAGGAGCTCGGTGGCATGGCGGCGTGAAGCACGAGCTCGCGAGAGGAGTCCGCTGCATGGACTCCAGGAGCGACAACGCGCACCACCGTGATTCATCGACGTCGCCAGCGGCGCGGGCGGCGCCGCTCGGTGTCTTCTTCCCTAGGGCCCTTAGCCCGGGTGTACGAGAGCAGCGTAAACCCGGGTGGTGGCCGCTCATGCCAAGGCCTCGACCAAGCAACCTCGTCGCGGTGGCTCGGGACTGGCCGCTTCTTCGGCGGGAGCGGGCCGGGCCCCTCTCGGGGGGCCTTACCTTTCTCTTCGACTGAGAACCGGCGGATCAGCGCCATTGGCATCAAGATGGAGGCGGAGCAAGGAAGAAGAGGTGGGGCGAGACTGCGAGGGCTCACCCCGTTCCGTACTTATAGCCCAGAGGAGGCCAACCGTCGGCCTCCACGATCGTAGGTAATCATGACTCATCTTTTCATGCAGGGACTTGTCAAGTCGGGCAGTTGCCGGGGAGCGTGGGGAAACAGAGACGCCCACGTCCAATCAACCGCCATGCGGCGCTCAAGGCCGCAGGCTGTTGGGGCCTGCGGCGCCCCGCACTTGCCCTTCCACTTCTCTGCTAAGCCAAGTCCAAGCGCGCCTTGGGCCCGGGGGCTACTGTCGGCGTTCTGGGAACGGGGGTCCCTAGACTTGCCTGCTTGCGGCCTGCGGCGTGGCTCAAGTGGTGGCCCAGTGCGGCCCATCATCATCAGCTCAAGCTCAAGACCCTCGCGAGGGGCCAAGCCTCGCGAGGCGGATGACGCATGGCTTCCTCAGGAGCGGCCTCGCTAGACAAGCTCGCGAGGAGGCAGAGAGATCAAGGCAGGTGTACCTCGCAAGGTACCCATGACGCAAGCCATGACGATCGAGACCAGGCAGGCACCAGGCGGGCACCGGCCTGCCCAATGTCCTTGTTTCCTCTTCGGTGCAATGGGGGCAAGCGCAGGCGCAGAGTACCGAGGCATCAAGCAAAGGTTGCCATTCCGGTGCGACGAGACCAAGACCAGCAGAGCGGTAGGCCGGAGGTCACCGTGGAGCCCAAGGTAGCGTCATCACAAGTGCCTTTGGCAGCCGAAGGCCAACTTTAGTCAGGATAACTTGTACTAGATGTTCCCCTTCAAAATGGCTGTTGTTGACGCCCTTCCCGCACAATATTTGGGAATAGGACCAGGCCCTCTATATATAGGGCTAGCCACCACAGTAGAGAGAGAGGGGAATCTCACCCAGAGCCACACAGAGAGAAGTTCATTCGCATACCACACCACCACAAGAACACCCCTCGTGAGGTTGTTCTTCCTTTGTACTGTTCATCATCAGCCCCTGAGGCAATCCACCACACCTCACACTGGAGTAGGGTATTACACCACAACGGTGGCCCAAACTAGTATAAACCTTGTGTCCCTTGTGTTGTTCATTGTCCTAGCTTAGATCCTCAGCGAGGCGTTCGGATGTGGATCGGTAGGGGAAAGATCTCCGGGTGCACCCCAGAGTTCGAACCTTAAGGGTTTTGCCAAAACCCGATATCCGACAGTGGCGCGGGACGGAGCCGGATGAAGGGCCTCACCTCGACCCACCGGACCTCACGCAGTGACACACCCTCTGCCCCCACGTCTTGTTATCTTCTCACACCCACACATACCAACACAGACACCACACAAAAAAAATTCTCCTGGTGCCTCTATCCCCTCCCCCTTGCACATACACACTCAAGGGAATCTCTCGCCGTGGCATCATATTCGTCTCTCTCTCTAGACCACTCTCATTTCTCGTACTATCTCTCCGCCCCCCCGGCCCCTCTATCCATGCCTCTCTCGAATACTTAATACACACACATACCTCTCTTGGACATGCCAAATACATCAACTACACATTAGCACATGTTACATCACATACCCCATTGATCTAAAAAGCCCTCTCTTCACGTTTATTTCGCATACAACATTCCTTTTGAATAAAGTGTGGCCAAAAAATTATTTTATAATTTCTACATATATACAACATTAGAATGTTATGTGGAGGAGTATGAACGCTAATTTGCATTGCATGGTGCCCACAATGATATTTATTCCGCACTGTAAATTTGTATATTTTTATACTATATATAAAGTTAGTCATAATAAAGAGAAATGAAGAGCATCTCTTTCTCCATCGCATTACCCCCCTCTACGCCCCTTTGACGTACCCCCCTCCCCCTCTACGCCCCTTTCACGTACGCACACAAACTATCTCAAGGTCCTCCAAAAGTAAGCCCCCAACATATTCACGCATGTTTCATCTTTCTCTGGCGATATATACCGTGACGATCATTGTATTTGAAGCGAAAGCACGATACGTACATTGGACGTTAGAATCCACTCATTACGGTCATCATTTACATTTTGTGGTTATTATACATTCATGGGCTCACCGTACAGCTCTGTATTTGCTCAAGACACGAGTAGTTGACCAGTTAAACACTCCACGTGGCACCTTAGTGTTGCGTCACATTATCTCACTACCATTGGGCCCACCTGTCAGCTTGTATCTACTCCACATTCTTATAAAAAACAGAGTTGGTGATGATGGTGTGCCTGCTTTCCTGCAATATAGGCCGTCCAATTTATGTCTGACGGATAGGAAGGAAACTATGGAAATTTTGCAAAAAGGTACCTACACACCTCTCCAAATTTGCAAATAAGGCCTTCCCTCGTCCATCCTTTTCTCTCACAAGATAAACTAGTCATACAAATGCATCTTGATGTTACGTGCAACGCACGGGCATCTTGCTAGTAAGAATGAAAACAAACGATAAAAAAATATTAGACGGTGGTTCAAAGTCATGACCGCGGGCACAACGGACAAGGTGGCCTTGTATTGGTATGTTGAGTCATCTGTTTTAACACACGGGAGCTGGTGTGGTGATTATACACACATGCATGCATGCACACAAACTACATGCACGCAACACTCACACGAACACATGCAGCCACGCACGCACGCAACACTCACACATACACACGCAGCCACGCACGCACGCAACACTCACATGCACACACGCATACATGCATGCACACACCAGTACACCACACGACCAACACACACTCTCACACTGAAGTGCTCAACCTACACGTGCATGCACACACATCAGGCCCTGACACACACATAGACAACTAGGTGATTCCCGCGCACGGGTTGGAGTCTTGTCTCGCCTGCGTAAATTTGTATTTATCTGACCTTTTCCCTATGCGAAATGACAGGTGGGACCCACAAGGAACATGGTCAATTTAACTAGTCAATATGGTGCCACGCAGACTATTTGGCCAGTCAATAGAGTGCAATCCGATGATGAACCATGAGGAAGTGACCGTATAATCACCCAAAACGTATATAGTGACTGTAATCAGCTTATTCTGAAGTTCGTTGACCGTATTACGCTTTTCTCGCTGTAGGCCCTCCAAAACTACATCTCTACACGTTCTCGCATGTTACATCTAACAATATGCAATACAACACTACTACTACACTCTAACACAATAAATCATACTCCATCCGTCTCAAAATATAAGAACGTTTTTGACACTAGTGTAGTGTCAAAAACGTTCTTATATTATGGGATGGAGGGAGTATGTGTTTTTAGTTGTACTAGATATCATGTTACTTAATTATTCAGTTTGCATACATTAAAATTGCCTTTGAAATGTATGGCCAGTATCATCTACCGCGTGGGAAAAATCCAGCCATTTCCTGTTTAATCGGGTTTGTATTGATGGATCTAGCGAAACAGCAAAACTATAGTACTATACAGTACAAGTGATAGTTCACTGGGCCGCCATGGCGTGTACTCCTCCACCGTAAGAGTGGAGCGCTCGCTTTCATAAATCTTCTAGTCCCTTTCACCGACATGTGGGACATCAAGCTACTGGGTCCACGTGCCATACCGAAATACAGTGTAGAGCAGCCGGGGTGAAGCACCCTAGTCATGGCGCCAGCATAGTAATGAGCAATGAGTCGTCAAATCACAAAACTGCACCTTTCTCGCTGTTAAGTTGGAGGGACGAAGTAATAATGCTAAAAAAAGAAGTTGGAGGGACGAAGCAACCATCATTTCACTCATTGCTAAATCCGCTTCTCCCTCATCTTCTTCAAGTTAACCACGTGTTGCTTCTGCCGTTGTTCTGCCTCATGTGGGACGTAGATCGTCTTGGTAAAGCACTGACACGTGGGACCGCATTTAGCAAACTGCCAGGACAACGTCCTGTAAAAATAAGAAACTTCCCCCGCCATCCGCGCGACAAAATCACATCCTTTTTACTAATCTTGATTCTATAATTTTTTAGATCAATATAATTGAGATTTGTATAGATAGCACACAGGAGCAAAACCAAGTGGTACGGTTAAGGGCATCCACAATGTGTAGCCAAATGTGAAAATAGCTTTTAGCATCATGGGAACCATTATGGACAGTGCTGCCAAAGCCAAAAAGATGGAACCAAAGCTCCCTGACTGATTGATTGAAAGAATAGAAAAATGCAACGTCTCTCCTCTTTCTCCCGTGCTTGGACACATGTACAATATAGAGCACAGAGTCTACTCCCATGTCCCTTCTATCACAAATCACAAAATAGTAAGGCGTCAAATCACAAAGCACAGACGAAGCAACCATCATTTCACTCTTCGCTGACAACACTTCTCCATCGTCTTCTTCGAGAAACCACCTCACCGCACTAAGCTGGACGGCCGACGCTATTGTGTACTAGTAGTACTAGTACATTTACGCATTTGTTGGTTCAACGGACTTCCTGGATGCAAATAAGGCAGTTGTCTCGGCTTGCAGGCGGAACTTGCGAATGCCTTATCATGGTCTCCCTCAATGGTGTTCTCCGTCGAATGCACTTTGCCAAACCACAACGTTCGAGATATCATTGACGTCACCGCAATGGGGAAGGAAGTTAAATATAGTTACTACCTCCATTTTTTGTACACAAGGCCACTAATATCAAAATTACAATTTGCAAAAGGCCACTAACACTAATCGAGGCAAAATTGACGGGGTTTGCCTCGTACTAGCAACCAAGGACATTAATATACCCTTGCATGCATGCGGAAGTGAGAAGGTTGGTTTGCATGGCACTACATTAATCAAGCGATGAGGAGTGAGATGGTTAGCTCGTTGGGCTTTGGAGAAAAAATACGCATTAATTGACACGTCAAACGAGGATTTGTATCGATTACTCCCACGAAGGGAAACCCGGCCTTTCTTTTTTAACACTAGTACTCCTAGTATGTACGTACTTATCCTGTTTGGATCTAGGCCTTGCATTGCCATACTTCGACACATTTTTGTGAAGCTTGCCTAAAGTTTTCAAAATGAAAAGGAGGTACACTTGTGCACAGCTGTCGCGGTTGCACGGCACCCTCACATAGTCGCTCCTGCACGCCGCAAACCCAACCAAGGGAACGCACCCTCATTGACACGTGCTATCGCATGTGAACAAACCAAGCTCAGCCATCCTACCGCTGACACATAATTTTAATTCGTACAGTATGTTTATCCAACCATATGTTGGGGAGGATCCGTACGGCCTGTGTGGTGGTCTGTTGGGGAAGAAGAAGAGGTGAGGAAGAAGGGTTAGGAGACATAGGATATTCATCCAACCGCCTGAAATGGTAGACTGACCCAAATGATGAAAGTCAGGTGACTTGCATAACAATATATGTTTTTACACAACAAAAGATCCATAAAAACAACATCATAAAGAAAAACTATCACTGCTTGTGGAACGAGACGGCCTCGTCGTGTTTAGCTGCCGGCGCGAACCAGTTGTAGCTGCCGATGTGTGTCTCCGCATCGTGGTTGTCCTCGACCTCCAGCTACTCGTTCACGCGGAGCGTGCGGGCGCTCTTCACGGACGAGAGCACCGCCCGGTTTAAGTCGAGGACGTCCGGTTCCACCTGCAGGAGGGCCTCGATGGCAGCGACATCCATGCGCTCCATGTCGAGTTGAGCCTTCACTGCCTGGTTCAAGTCCAGGACGTTCAGTTTCGCCTGCAGGAGGGCCTCGATGACAGTGGCATCCGCGTTGACTTGAGCATCTGCCGCCCGGTTCAAGTCCAGGACGTCTGGTTCCGCCTGAAGGAGGGCCTCGATGGCAGCGGCATTCGCGCGCTCCGCCTCAAGTTGAGCCTCCGCCGCCCGGTTCACATCCACGACATCCGGTTTCGCCTGCAGGAGAGCCTCGATGGCAGCGGCATGCGCACGCTCCGTGTTGAGTTGAGCCTCTGCCTCTCGGTCCTCCTTTAGTATCGCCAGGTTGAACCGCTTGTACCATGGAGGACTCGGACGCCGGCACGAAGTCGATGTCCATCATCTCATACCCATCGAGGGCCTTCTGCACTGTGACCTCCTCCATGAACATTGGATCGGCTTCCTCCTCCTTGTAGCTTGGCTCCAGAGAACTCGGGGATTGTCCCGCCGCAAAGCGACCTTGGGAACAGAGGTCTATGGCGCCGACTACCGCCACAATTTCTGCGTGGCGCTCCGGCATCAGAATCTTGTAGTACGTGATCTTGCGGTGCACCATGGCTTTCCGGTGAACTAGGTGACGCTTGATGCGGGCTAGGGGATCGAAAGGTGGGGGAATGGGCTGGAGATTAGGTGTGGTTTTGGGGCAGTGGCTGGCGTAGGCCGAGCAGCGAAGGTTCTGGTGTGAATAGTGGTTCCAGTGACGGCTAGTCAATCGGTTTTGACTGTACATCGCTCTTGTCACATTCACATTGCATCCCGGCACGCTGGACCCTCCACGTCGCTCACCGAATGGAACGCGCTTCGTCTTGCGTTTTCGCTCGCTTGTGGGGCCGTAGTTGAGAGCAAACCGACGTCCCTCCCCCTCCCACGCCCGTGACATTTATACTACCACTCCCTCTGTTTTATGCAGACTAAATAAAAACATAGGGAGTATACTACAGATGAGGATCCCCTGACGTGGCCGAACCCATTGAGTAACTGATGAAACGAACATTGAATACCCTTTATATATGATTTGTGGATGCTATGATCACCGGTTCAAAATTTTGAATCCACCTTAGGTATCACACATGCCCCCACTCGTTCTCTCTCGATTTCATCTTGGGGTCTGGAGATTGATTGAAAGAGGGCTAGGGTGGGTACAATACGTTTGTTTTGCTTATGAACGTACAATATACTCCCTCTGATCCCCACAGCCCCCCCCCCCGTGGGTCATTTCTATCATAGAAACAGACCAAACATTTATCTCCTTGCATGACACGCAATTGATCTCTCAACATTAAACGATCTCGTCAACATGTGTCGGGGCATGAACCGAATGGGATGTCAAAACTAAGACGCAAAGCGACACGTAGTGCAGGCAAAGTGAAACTTTAAACGAACCATTTGTTTATATGCATGTCGGGCAAATTACAACATTGGAAATACAAGCATGGTCTCTAGGACCACATGCGAATGATACTCAGCGGAATGATCAAATGAGGCATGCGGGAGGATGGACTCGACCGGAGGGCGGCATGATCGATGGACAAGAGGGTTGGAGAGGAATGAGAAATAAGCAAACGCCACATGATTATACTTGAACGGCTCAAATAAACAATAAGTTGTCTCACTTGGCCTACATAGTGAAAGGCCTAATGTGCAACGCGGAGCACTGATGCCCGAATATGGCCGGGAAAACAGGGAAAACGACATGTGGGGCTCACCTGTTGGGATGACGTAGCGCAGACTAGTCCAATGGAGGAGCTGGCCCATGACCTCCTCGCCACCGGCAACCGTTCATGTGGGTCGTGGGGGCCAGCAACGTGGCGCAGCTCCAGCACCGCCTCTGGACACGGCGACTGCGGTGAGCGACACGCTCATTGTCGCTGGACACGGTCGGTTTTAGTGTGCCGAGGGTGGCGTTAGCGCTGTGGCACGACCAGCAGATCAAGGGTATGTTTGGTTTGTGCCCAAGGTTTCCCCATCAAAGCATTGGCTAGCCAAAATTTTGGTTGAGGCTTTGGTTGCCCATGCTTTGGCCGACATTGGCAAGAAATATGATATAGAGTTGCCTAGAGTTCATTGACATGCCAAAAAATGGCAACCATCCAAATAAAGACCAATCTTTGGGTCGTGACCAAAATTTTGGTAAGGTGCACTTTGGCCACAATCCAAACACACCCCAGCACCCAGCTCGTCGAGGATGCACGGGGCACCGCGATGCGTCCATGGAGTGGTGTGGCGCAGCCAACTGCATCCCCAGGACCAGAGACCATGTCGGGTCGTCTTGCTTTTTCAATGACATATGGGGATCGCATGTGAGCAAAGGGCATCTCCAACGTTGCCACGACCGCAGCTGACTACCCTGGCACACAAAAACCCTCGTCCCTCGCGTCGTCGCGCGGTGCGTTCCTAGCCGACGCCAGCTGCCCGCATTCATGTTGTCCGTCCGTATGCCGTCGTTAAGTGGCTCGATGCCCGAGGAACCAACTCTGGTGACTTAATGACGCACCCGGACACTTGGCCTCACCGGAATGCGCTACTTAAAGCGGCAACGCCCAGCTAACCTCCACACCATAGCGCATCATCCTCCTACCTGGCACCACATCCACCATGACCGCGAGCGCGGATGCTCTACGGGAGAGCTTATCTTCGGGGATGAAGCTCGAGGTTGCCTCCCTCGCTCAAGTCGCCTCTCGCGACGCAATAGTGGCGTAGCCGGACGCAGACGCAACTGCACAAGCGGTGGCCACGCTGGCGGCCAACGACGGGAGCATCGTCAGCCACGCGTCCTACTTGCCGTCGTCCAACGTCCGGCACCGCCCAGGTCAGGGACTCCTTCGAGGATAAGTAGGGCATGGGAGGTGGCAGGCCATGGTGTGCCACTGGCTGGTCCGTATCCGGTGTTCTACTCTTCCTTGCCAGAGACCGCACCTTCAATTCATGGGTCTTGGACCCCCGCCCCCATACATAGCGATCGCAGATGGAGGACGTCGGTCGCTACCGTAGAATAGGTTTAGGGTCGGGTTTCTTTTATTTTTCTTTCCTATAAAAGTTCGAAACGTAATGAAAATCTGTCGTCTTTGCATTAATCTCGGCGGTGTATATGAACTTGTCGGCGTTCTGGGAATGGGGGTCCCCAGACTTGCCTGCCTGCGGCCTGCGGCGTGGCTCAAGTGGTGGCCCAGTATGGCCCATCTTCATCAACTCAAGCTCAAGACTCTCGCGAGGGGCCAAGCCTCATGGGGCGGACGACGAAAGGCTTCCTCAGGAGTGGCCTCACCAGGTAGGCTCGTGAGGAGGTGGAGAGATCATGGCAAGGGTACCTCGCGAGATACCCGTGATGCAAGCCATGACAATCGAGACCAGGCGGGCACCAGGCGGGCGCTGGCCTGTGCAGTGTCCTTGTTTCCTCTTTGGTGCAAAGGGGCCAAGCACAGGCGCGGAGTACCGAGGCATCAAGCAAAGGTTACCATTCCGATGCACCGAGACCGAGACCATCAGAGCGGCAGGACGGAGGTCACCGTGGAGCCCAAGACGGTGTCATCGCCAGTGCCTTTGGCAGTCGAAGACCAACTTTAGTCAGGATAACTTGTACTAGATGTTCCCCTTCAAAATGGCCATTGTTGGCGCCCTTCCCGCTCAATATTTGGGAAGAAGACCAGGGCCTCTATATATAGAGATAGCCACCACAGTAGAGGGCATCGAGTTCTCATCTCATCTAGAGGTGGGAAGATCCATCCCAAGCAGAACACCGCACCAGCTCAAGAACACCTCTGGAGAGGTTGTTCTTCCTATGTACTATTCATCATCAGTCCCTGAGGCAATCCACCACACCACAAACTAGAGTAGGGTATTACACCACAATGGTGGTCTGAACTAGTATAAATCTCGCCTCCCTTGTGTTGTCCATCGTGTAGCCTAGATTCTCAGCGAGGCGTTCAGACGTGGATCGGTAGGGGGAAGATCTTCGAGCGCACCCCAGAGTTCGAACCTTAAGGGTTTTACGAGAACCCGATACCCAACATTTGGCGCGCCAGGTAGGGGTGCACCAGAATCTTTCTTCCGTTGTCCCGCGTTTGATCGTTCGTCGCATCCATGGCGGATGCTCGCCGAGCTTGTGCCGAGCATCGGGCTGCTCTCGTTGCCCACGTCGCCCAGACGGCTCCCGTCGGTGGGCCTCCCCGTAGTTCCCCGTCGCGTGCCGCCCGTGTCGCCACCGGCCCGGCAGGGAACGAGCAGCAGGCGTCGTCACTGCATCCCTCGGTGCGGCGGGAGGGCCGCACCGCCACCCCGTAACTGACTCCAGCTGGTTCGTCGTCGCACGCCCGTCGCGCTCCCATGGACACGCATGCCGCGTTGCTCCTACCGTGTGAGCTCCTACACTACCGTCTCGTTGACGACCTCTACGATGAGTGGCTCGCTCGCATCACCGAGCTCATCAGTGCCGCCGGGGGCTCCCCGGTGCCGTCCCTCTCACGCCTAGCCCTCCGTCCTGCACGGGTGATGCAACTCAGGAGGTGCCTCCGCTGCCTCCTTCCCAAGAAGGCGCCCTGGCTCCAAGGCGCGCGGCCCCTGGACGAGACCCACCACGTCCAGCGCCCGTGTGGCAAGAAAGGAGCTGCCAAGAAATCCCTTGTCCCCAAGAAGGTGCTCGCGTGCTCCCTGCACCAGTGCGCCATAAGCGCATCCCTACACCAGCACGCCAAGACCCCGCGCTATCCCTGGCGGCGGCACGTGGGAACCCCCAGGAGCAAGCCCCGCGTCAGCAAAGAGCTCCGGTGGCCATAGCAGGCTACTGCGCCTTTACCGCCGAGCTGCGCAGTGTCGCCTGTCCGGGCAAGTTCAAGCCGGATCTGCCTCCTCGCTACGACGGCACTGCTGACCCCGCGTAGTTCTTGCAACTCTATGAGCTGGGCATCGAAGCGGCCAACGGAGACGAAAAAGTCATGGTGAATTGGTTTCCCATGGCACTCAAGGACGGCGCCCACACCTGGCTCCTGAACTTGCCTCCCGGCACGATCTCCTCTTGGGACGAGATGCGCACCTGCTTCATCGCCAAACTTCTAGGGCACTCGTGATCGTCCCCCGGTCATGAGTGACTTGCGCCGCATCAAGCAGCAACCCGGAGAGACCCTGCAGAAGTACATCCATCGCTTCAACAGCGCTCGCCTCAAGATTCCCAAGGTGACCGAGGAGGCCATCATCTCAGCGTTCTCTGATAGCGTCTGTGATGTCAAGATGAAGGAGGAACTGGCGATCCACGAAGATCTATGCACGTCTCTGGAACTGTTCAACCTGGCGATCAAGTGCGCAAGGTCTAAGGAGGGACGCCGCTCCCTTCTCGAGCTTCCAGCCGCTGATCCTGAAGAGAAGAAAGCCAAGGCCAAGGACGTGAAGCACAAAGGAGCAGTTGTGCTCGCAGCAGAGCCAGACACGAAGCGCGGCAGGGACTAGCCGGAGTCGTCCAAGGGTAGCCGGTACTGCGTGTACCACGACCTCCACACCCACAATACCAACGAATGCCAAGAGCTCAGGGCCGTGCAAGATGGACGTGTCGGTCGATGCCCAGAGCGCAACAATCGGGGCTATGGCCGAGGAGGAGGAAGAGGTGGAGGACGATGGGACGACCATGGCCTTCGCCAAGGGTGGCGTGACCGGCCTCGCAAGGATCGCTGGCAGGACCAGCCTCGCGAGGGGGCTTGGAGGGATCAACCTCGTGAGGATCGCCCACAGGGCAATGCGGGCCTTCCTCCTCTACCACCACCACCAAGAAGGAATGAAGACCATCATCAGGACGAGGGGGCTGGGGGCTTCCAGGAGCCACGTGCTATCACTTGCATCTTGGGCGGTGCCCAGGCCCCAGCCTCTCAGCGCATCATCAAGCAGTTTGCTCGCGAGGTGAATGCAGTCCTCCCCAAGCTCGAGGCCACGCGCCCTCTCAGGTTGTCCACGTGCGCCATCACGTTCAGCTCAGTGGATGAGCTCAAGTGTGCAGCGACAGCCGGTGTCCTCCCAATACTCTGTTCCCCAGACATCAGCAATGTGCAAGTCACCAGGACCCTCATCGATGGCGGCACAGGACTCAATGTTCTGTGCGTCCAGACGTTCAACAATCTCCAAGTGCCATATGATCAGCTTCAGCCAACCAAGCCTTTCTCAGGAGTCACTGATGGTTCCACCACCCCGATAGGGCAGGTCCGCCTCCCTGTCACCTTTGGACAATGCAAGAACTACCGTAACGAGCTCATCAACTTTGATGTTGCCCACATTCGCCTACCATACAATGCCATCCTCGGGTATCCAGCCCTGGCCAAGTTCATGGTAGTGACTCACCATGGTTACAATGTCCTCAAGATGCCTGGAAGCGGCGAAGTCATCACAATCCCCTGTGAAGAGAAGGATGTGGTGTGCTCTCTCGAGCGTGCCTTCCAAGCCGCATCTATCGAGGACCCAGACAGCAAGGGTGGGAACCTTCCCGAGGCAGCTCCCAAGAAGAAGAAGACATCGCCCAGCTCAAGGCCTTAGGAGGCAGGCACCTCCGGTGGCACCGCGTCAGGATCCACGCCCATCCAAGGGGCGCCTCCCTCCGTCGCATAGGAAGGCCCACCTGACGCCCTCCTCGGGCAAGGCTCAGGGGCTCTCTCCTGGAGGGCCACTGACTTCGCCAAGATCACGAGGGAGGCGCTCGGGCACCACTTGGAGGCGTGTTTCACGGCACGTTTCCGTCAGGAAGGCATGAAGGAAGGAGGGCCCAACCCTCAGGAGTTCATCACCAAGGTCACTCAGGAGCTGCAGGAGTCAAGAGTCATGCGCGGCAACCGCCGCCTACCCGGCGTAGCTCCCCATCCAAGCAAGGATGGCGGGCTGCGCGTATGCATCGACTACCTAGGGATCAATCGAGTCGCATCTCAGGAGCGCTTCTGGCCTTCGCACGTGGAACGTTGCGAGGGTCCACCTCACAGCTACGTTCGCATGCCTTTTGGCCTGCCGTCTGCGGCTGCTGCTCATCAGCGCCTGATGATGAGCATCCTAGAGGCTCAAGTGGCTAGGCACCGCGCGTTCCTGGAGGAGATGGAGATGGACCTTGAGGAGCCGCCCGGACCTCCAGAGCCTCCTGAGGCTCAGGGCCCCGAAGGCTCGTGAGGATTGGCTTCTTCACCGCGCGTCATCAGCTACTCCAACACTCGCTCTGCAATGACATCAGGTGACATCTTTCGAGTTTCATTTCAGCTGGGAGCGCCCTCAGGGGTGCATCATTCCCAGGTCGCGTGGGTCTGTCCCTGCGGCATGTATCCGTTTTTCTTATATCTTTAGCTTACCTTGCTGGGAGCGCCCCTCGGGCTACATCATCCCCAAGCCGCTCGGGCCTGACCCAGTGGCATGTGTCTTTCCTGCATCTATCTAAGTTGGTTTGCTTTCTCATGCTTAACCCACCTATGATAATCGCGTGCTCGATTGACACCTACCTTTGGAGCCGCTCACTCTGGCATGGCGCTTGTGCCTGGGTCCGTCCCTGCAACATCGACAAATTTGAGTGGTCGAGCTCTGGCCACGGCAGCCCCGCAAGCCGCTACCTCACCAGGACCTCAGTGCCCTCATCACTCCCTGGGAGCAACCAATGTCTGGCCGGCAATCCTGATGGCAGTCCCTGTTTTACTCGTGTTGGTTTACAGGGTCTCTCTAAGGAATAGCGCGGGGGAGGCCTTCGCGAGCTCTCTCTCTCTCTCACCCATGTGAACCGCTTGCACGTTAAAATGGGGGCGCCTGAGCATCGCGACTCATGGGCTCTTACTGGCTCTCCAGCCCTCACCCCCTGGCCTTGTCCACGGCCTCGCGACCTGGCATACCAGCGGCGACTGAGCTAGCTCGAGGGCCGGGGCCTGAGGACGTAGAGCATGAAGGAGAGTGCGGGGGAGAGAGGAGAAGCTCACGAGGGCCCAACCCAGCAACTCCCCAACTGCCGACACGCAGGTCCGGCACCTCGCTAAGGAACGGCTCCCAGCTCCCGAGATAAGTCACACTCCTGGAACCACTAATCGACGCGATGTCAGACCCTCACTTAATGTGGCTCTGTAGTGGCAACATTGCCTTCCTTTCTCGCCCAGCGGTGGCTGCTTGAGCACTAAAGGGGACCTTCTGAGCATCGCGCCTCAGGGGCTCTTACTAGACCTCGGGCCGCTCACCTCCTGGCCTTGACCACGGCATCGTGACCTGGCATACCAGCGACGGCTAAAGCCTGCCTGGGGACCGGGACCTGTCAGCGTAGAGCACCAAGCCCTCGTGAGGTCAGAAAGGGGGAACCGAGCCGAGACAGGACAAGCATCTCGCACCACTCCATAATAAGCACGATATTATCAAAAGACATAGCAGGCGCTTTACATGCCCCCACGGGGTATTTCCTTGATTCCTCGCAGGGAATAGAAGGTGCAAATCCTAAGGAGCCCTAACTGCAGGTGCCTCTGCGGCTGACGCCATTGTCAACAGTGGGCCACGAGGGGCCGACGCCAACAGTGGGCAACTCTGCTCCGGGCGCGACGTGAGCTCGAGGCCTCGTAGCATTCGTCGTTCGTCTGCGAAGTCACGAGAAGCTCGGGAGACTCGCTAGACCTTCCGGCATCTCCGCTGCTACCAGAAGGGCTCCTGAGGAAGCGGCTGGCAGGCTTGGCCCTCGCCACTTCGAGGCCCGGGCCGCCTTACCTGGGGCAACACTCCAGTCGGCGTCCTTCTGCATTGAAGACCTTGAAGAGCATCCAGGAGGCACCATCATATTCGAAATGAATCACGAGGGCACCCCCTATTCGGCAGACCTGGGCGATCTCGCCCTAGCCATGGGTCATGTAGACCTTGCCCGGAGCGACAACCTCAACTTCCGCTCCGGTCGCAGGGGTGCCGCAGTCGGCGTGCTGTAGCCAGAGCTCGTGAGGCCCCTTCGGTGGCATCTCGAAGGAAAAATAAGGGGGGAAGCGAATCTAGGAGCTTGGAGGCATGGCGGCATGAAGCACGAGCTCGCGAGAGGAGTCCGCGGCATGGACTCCAAGGGCGACGGCATGCACCGCCGTGATTCGTCGGTGTTCCCGGTGGCGTGTGCGGTGCTGATCGGCGTGTTCTTCCCTAGGGCCCTCCGCCCGTGCGTACAAGGGTAGCGGAAACCCAGGTGGTGGCCGCTCTTACCAAGGCCTCGACGTCTCCTGCCGAGCGACCTCGTCACGGTGGCCGAGGACTGGCCTCTTCTTCGGCGGGAGCGGGTCGGGCCCCTCTCGTGGGGCCTTTCCTTTCTCCTCGGCTGAGAATCGGCGGATCGGCGCCATTGGCGTCAAGATGGAGGAGGAGCAAGGAAGAAGGAGGGGAGAAAGAGGAGATGGACTGCAAAGGCTCACGCCATTTTGTACTTATAGTCCAGAGGAGGCCAACCGTTGGCCTCCATGATTATAGGTAATCATGACTCATTTATGCATGCAGGGACTTGTCAAGTCGGGCAGTTGCCCAGGCAGCGTGGGGAAGCGGAGACGCCCACGTCCAATCAACCGCCACGCGGCGCCCAAGGCCACAGGCTGTTGGGGCCCGCGGCGCTCCTCACTTGGCCTTTCGCTTCTCTTCTAAGCCAAGTACGAGCGCGCCTTGGGCCTGGGGGCTATTGTCGGCGTTCTGGGAACGGGGTCCCTAGACTTGCCTGCCTGCGGCCTGCGGCGTGGCTCAAGTGGTGGCCCAGTACGACCCATCTTCGTCAACTCAAGCTCAAGACCCTCGTGGGGCGGATGATGAAAGGCTTCCTCAGGAGTGGCCTCACCAGGCAGGCTCGCGAGAAGGCGGAGAGATCAAGGCAGGGGTACCTCGTGAGATATCCGTGACGCAAGCCATGACGATCGAGACCAATCGGCGCCGGCCTGTGCAGTGTCCTTGTTTCCTCTTTGGTGCAAAGGGGGCAAGCGCAGGCACGGAGTACCGAGGAATCAAGCAAAGGTTACCATTTCGGTGCAACGAGACCGAGACCAGCAGAGTGGCAGGACGGAGGTCACCGTGGAGCCCAAGACGGCATCATCGCCAGTGCCTTTGGCAGTCGAAGACCAACTTTAGTCAGGATAACTTGTACTAGATGTTCCCCTTCAAAATGGCCGTTGTTGGCGCCCTTCCCGCTCAATATTTGGGAAGAGGACCAGGGCCTCTATATCTAGAGATAGCCACCACAGTAGAGGGCATCGAGTTCTCATCTAATCTAGAGGCGGGAAGATCGATCCCAAGCAGAACACCGCACCAGCTCAAGAACACCTCTCGCGAGGCTGTTCTTCCTTTGTACTGTTCATCATCAGCCCCTGAGGCAATCCACCACACCACAAACTAGAGTAGGGTATTACACCACAACGGTGGCTCGAACTAGTATAAATCTCGCGTTCCTTGTGTTGTCCATCGTGTAGCCTAGATTCTCAGCGAGGCGTTCGGACGTGGATCGGTAGGGGGAAGATCTTCGCGCGCACCCCAGAGTTCGAACCTTAAGGGTTTTGTCGGAACCCAATATTCGACAGAACTTTCATAATAATATAGTATATCGTAGGAGTACTATCAAGATGCCCGTGCATTGCACGGAACATCAAGATCTTGTGGGAGAAAAGGATGAACGATGGAAGGCCTTATCTGCAATTGTGGAGAGGAGTGCGGGTAAATTGTCATAGTTTCCTTCCAATCCGTTAGATATAGATCGGACGGCCTATATTCTAGGATGGCAGGCACACCATCATCACCAACTCTGCTTTTTATTGAACTGAGACAAAGCTAACATGCGAAGTAAATAAACAGATATTGCCTCTGTCTCTCCTCCCCTGATTTTCATGGTGGTGGGCCCCTCCCTCCCCCCAATCTACAATCAACAGCTCACAAGTTTCACATTACGTTAATTACGTAACTAGGATTACGTAGGTGTAGCATTACTCATCCTAAAAAAACCAACTAAGACAACCTCACAACATATCGCACGGGAAAAGACCCGACCGCGCCGTTTTAGTCAGGATTACTGGATACTAGTAGCAGTATTGATGGATCGCATGAAGCACCAAGTTTTTTTTGAGGGGGCGAAGCACCTAGCTTAAAAGGAAAAAGGCGGTACACTCATAGCACCCCTGTCGCGGTCGCATTGTACCCCACATACGTTCAGTCCTGCACACGGCTCACGCAAACGGAACGCACTTCGGCTTGCCTATTCACTAACACGTGGGACTGCACTTAGAGAAACCGACCATGCGCCAAACTCCACCCGCCCACCGTGCGAAAATCCTCCCCCCCCCAACCCCCCCCCCCAAATCCTAAATTCAACCGCCCTTCGGCCAACTAGCCAATAATATTCCCCAAACCCCCTCCCCCCGTCCCCCTCCACTCCATTCGCTCTGCCAAAGCCGCCCTCCCCACCGCGCCGATACGTTAGTGCCGCGGTTTGTCGAGGGGACGCACGGCGATCCTCCCGCTCCCACAGTACGCTCTCATAGATTGTCGTCCTCTAGCCGCGCCGCCACAGCTGGTGACATTATTGTGGAGGCGCACGGTGGTCAGCGCCACCATCGCTGGCGAGTTCGTGTGGAGACTCACGGCGGTCAGCTTCTCCCATAGTATGTGCATTCTAGACTGAGGCCCCGTGCATGTCGGTGTAGCGTTGAATGTTAGCTGATAAACGTTGTTAATCTCACTTTTGCCGAAGTAGTTTACAGTCAATATGATCTACTTAAGAAGCTTCCTTGCCCTATTGTGCACTCAATCTGCTCAGCTGAGATGGCATGCCAAGGCCGATTAGTTGCTAAAATATCCTACCATATATTTATTGTGACGTAGATTGCCATGGTCTAGTAGCCAATATGGTAGGTGAAATAGCTCTACACTGTTTTATACTCAATCTTTGTTGCTGCGATGGCCTTCGATAGTTCGATGGCAGTGTGCTTGGCCTCATTGACTGTTAAAACAACCTGCCATAATTTAGCACTCAAATCTGTTTGCTGAATTAGCTTTACATATTTTTTTTACTTAGATCTGCTTGTCCACATATTTTTCCATAGCTTTAGACATCGACCTAGGTATTTTTTTCTGGACTTCATAAAAAAGCATATATGTTTTTTCTGTAATATCTAGTAGAAGAACTAATTTATATGTCTAACAGATGGACATGACTTGGATAACTTCTGCTTGAAGATTCTCCGTTGCATATGTCGAGGGGGTTGAAAACTTCATGAACTTTATCAGAGCTAAGTATGGTGGTCCGAAATCAGATGTGCTCTTCCCGTGTAGCAGTTGTATGAGTTCAGTTACAAGATCCCAGTCAACTGTGCAAAATCATCTACACTTGTATGGGATGTCGGTCACATATAATAGGTGGGTTCATCATGGTGAAGCTGTGAACGTCAATGTTATTGACTACGTGGAAGCAACAGATCACCATCTTGATCTGCATGATGCTCGGGTGGAAGAGGAGGAGGAGGTGGTGGTGGTGGAGCCAGTGAGTTTGACCAACATTGAAACAGTGCTACGAAATGCTCGTGCATTTCGTGAACTTTCACCTGCAGAAGAAAAACGGTGGGCCCGCATGTTGGAACAATGCAACATGGCTGTCACCCCAGGAAATAAGTTGTTAGTATTCTCAGCTATGGTCACTTTTCTTCGGGTGAAGACATTTGAGAGGATGACCAACAAATCATTCGATGCAATGTTGGTTGCTTTCCACAAATCTTTCCCAGATGCGTCTGAGCTGCCACACACCTATAGTGAAATGAAGAATTTCCTTCGTGCACTTGGAATTCCATATGATATGATCCATGTTTGTAAGAATAATTGTGTTCTGTTCCGGAAGGATTATGCCAACTTAATGAGTGCCTGAAATGCAAATCATCAAGATGGAAAGATGGCTATGTTGTGAAGAGGAATCCTCATAATGTTCTGACACATTTTCCAATTATACCAAGATTGCAGAGGTTGTTTCATGATGCTGAAACAAGAGAGGATGTACTGTGGCATTCCAGGAACCAGGAGTACAGATATCAGAATGTAAAGAGCCATCCATCTCATGGTAGTGAGTAGAAAAGCTTCAATCATAAACACAAAAAGTTTGTTGCTGACCTGAGAAACATTAGACTTGGCTTAGCTTCAGATGGATTTAACCCATTTGGCCACCAGAGCGCCACATATAGCATGTGGCCAGTCTTGTTATCCCTTACAACATGCCTCCAAATGTCTGCACCAAAGAATCAAACTACATGATGGCCTTGATCATTCCAGGTCCAAAAAGTCCTGGAAAGGATTTTGATTTATTCATGGAGCCTCTTGTGGATGAACTTCAACAGCTATGGAGGGATGTTCTCACTCAAGACCTATATAGCAGCCCACCAGCTGATTTCTTTCTACGTGCTATTATAATTTGGTGCATCCATGATTATTCGGCTTTGGGCACTATGTTAGGGTGAACGACACATGGTTACAATGCATGTGTTCATTGTGATAGGAATTCGCTGTCATATGCAATACTTGGCAAGATCTGTTACATTGGACACCATCGTTTCCTTCCCAAGGACAAGCCGCATCCTAGAAAATACCGAAGACATGTGTTCAATGCAAAGCATGAAAATCGTGATGCGCCAAAGAGGCTCACCGTCGATGAGTTGCAAGTGGAATTAGAGAAGGTCAGGCATATTACACCAGGAAACCATCCTGGTAATGGTAGCGGGAAAAGGAAGCGTGGCAGGGTAGAAGAGAGATTATTGTTTACCCGCAGGTCCACTTTGTGGGACTTGGAGTATTGGAAAGATTTGGATCTTTGGCATAATCTTGATGTGATGCACATCGAGAAAAATATATGTGACAACATTATCGGCACACTTCTTAATATTGAAGGCAAGATGAAAGATACCTTCAAATCTAGAATTGATTTGACACACCTGGGTATCAGACAAGATTTCCAGGTGGAAGATGAAGGTAAACCACGAGATATGGCACCAGCTATGTACGTCTTGGACAAGGTAAAATGAAAAGAATTCTCCGAGGTCCTATCACGTGTGAGATTCCCACATGGATTTGCTTCCAACCCTGAAAGGAGAGTCAGTGCTGATGGAAACAAGGTACAAGGGTTGAAAACTCATGACTGTCACGTCCTACTTCAAAGGGTTTTACCTGTTATCCTTAGAGGATTGGGCCACCCTGACTTATGCAAAGCAGTTGCAGAGTTGGGACAATTCTTCAGGGAACTCTGCAGTAGAAATATCAGGATAGATGCTTTGGAGCGTCTTAGAGACAAGATACCAACTATCCTATGCGACCTTGAGAAGATATATCCTCCAGCCTTCTTTGATGTGATGGTGCATTTGGCTATTCATCTACCTGATGAGGCACTACTTAGAGGTCCAGTACTATATGACTGGATGTACCCTATTAAAAGGCGGCTAGGCACTTTCAAGGGCTACGTTAGGAACAGAGATAGACCCGAGGGTTCCATTGCAGAGGCCTACATTGCTATAGAAGCGTTGACATTCTGCTCAAAATACATTGAAACAACTGATCAGCTTAGCAAAGAGGTGGGTGAAGACAATCTCGGGCTCAATGTTTTTGATTATTCTGTTCGAGTTACAGGGAAGAGTCGAAAATAGGACAAACCTAAAGATTTGGACAAAATGGTTTGGTATGTGTTGAATAACTGTCCTAAGATACTACCTTATATCAAGTAAGTGCTAAGTATTATAGCTTATACATCCTAATCTACTAAACTTGCAGCACATTCTTATATATTTAGATGTTTGACGCGATATCTATGTTGTGCATCATCCATAAAAAGGAGTTATTGCCGCCAAATCCAAGAAACATTGACAAACTAGTTATGGCAGGATTTGCGAAATGGTTCAAGAGCCATCTAAGATTTTGAATTGCACTGTCAGTTTTTTAATATATTGAGTACATAAGATGATCAACTTGTCTATTTTCTAACCATAGGTTAAGAAGATGCGGGAGGATGGGCAGGCAGTTGATGATGCCCTTTACTCACTAGCAATGGGTCCTGATACTCGGGTAAGACATTATGAATCTTGCATTGTTGGAGATGTGCGCTACAACACCCTTCCACGTGACGAAGGCAGGAAGACACAAAACAGTGCCATCATGAGCACGAATACGTACGACAAAGAGACAACTGAAATGTATGCTAACATAATAGACATTGTTCAGTTGCAGTATATCTCCAGTTTTGAGGATCATCGATGTGTGGTTCTGTTGTGTTGTCGTTGGTATAACCTGTTTTCCAGGATCGCAAAACCCAGAGCTGATGATTATTTCAAATCCATCAATGTTAAGGCGGCGTACCAGACCAACGAGCCTTTTATTTTGGCAAATCAAGCAACACAGATATTTTTCTTGGAATACATATTTGCACATAGCGATGACTGGAGATTATTGCAAAGGTTTGAGTAGAGGAGTTCGTTTAATGAAGTTGCACAACAAGATGATGCTTACACTGCTCCTGATGTACAAGATAACACAGATGTTCCTAATATCTTTGATAACCATCACGTCAATGACACCGGCGAAAAGATTGCCTGTCGTGATGTGGACATACAAGAGTTGATCAAGAAGAAGCCAACGTTCGAGGACATTGAGGATGAAGAAGAAGATGACACCATGGGGAATTACGATTCAGACTGATACACATGGCGAAGATGTTGACGCTACTGCGGCCGATGATGATTATATTGCTTTTGTCGTATTTGCCTGTCAGAAGACGTTTTTTATCTACTATGTGAAATTGTGTTTGCTATGACAACTGAAACTGGATGAACGTGTTGTTTAGTATTTCGTTGTGAGAACATCACTTGTTATGTATGTTGATTTGTGTTTGGTGATTGTATGACGACTAAAACATGATGACATTGTTGTTTAGTTGTACTCATATTTGGCTGTGAAACTTGAATTCGATGACATAGTTTGCTGTTGGACTGCAATTTGCTCGACGTCTTCGAATGGGAACAAAGATGTCCCAACAGGGCCTCTGCTAATTTATTTATTTATTACCAAAAGGGCCTCTACCATTTATTTATTTAGGAGCAAAATGGGATACCCCCTGATTTCTGTTAATAGAAATCAATAGATGTTCACAACACTACGCCCAGCCTGCTACATAGGTTTCATTAATTACTAGTTTCAATGAAGTGCTAATGTCATAGCCACTGAATACATCACGAGTGCTACATACACTGCAAATAAAGAGACAATCATCCTACAGAGCACATCGATTTTGCCCATTATCTTCACAAGCTCTTTCATCTCCTCATTGTTGTCAAGGTCGTTCAGCAGCTGTTGCTTGGCCTTCTGCTCTGCATCTTCCTCTTCTGTCGTTCCTTCAGTTACTTGTCCAACACCCCAACCTGCTGGTATTGGGATACCTCGGCTAGCCAAATAATCAACGTAGTTGCATTCCCCCACATCAGCAACTTCCCAAAAATACAAATCACACGAATCTTCCCTTTTCTACACGAATCAAATTGGAAGATCATCAACCAAACTATTAAAAAATCAGCAACCGAAAGCAGCAGAACAACACTTAAACATATTATTACCCCATGATTCAGGCATTTGTAGAAGACTCGGCCAGGGTTGAGGATTGTGGTTGAGATGCGACAGATGACTCTGCATGATTTGCAGTAGTGGCACCACACCAACGACAGCGGGTTGCGATGAGCAACCGGCTGCGTGCGTGTGCCGGCGGGGGTGTGATGAGACCCAGAGGCAAAGGTACGGGTGGCGACTTGGTGCATATCTAGTTGTTTCCTGCTAAAGAGCAGGTGGACGAGCAGCCAGCGGGCATGGTTGTTGCGTCCAGAGCTTATGATGCTAGGCAGAGTAAGTAGAGAAGAGGAGAAGCGAATGTTGGATATGTCAGTTTCATTACTTGTAGAGTAGCATAGCACCATATATAGTCATAGTCTAGGTTTGGATTCGAACCAGCTACAGGAGCACGTCTCTCTTTTTTCTAGAACTCAGCAATGTCTCTTTACTGGTACTTTAGCTTGTTCTATACGCTTTCTCAAGTCTTTGATTTTCTTTCTTTTTTTGCAAGGAAGGAAGGAGGACAAAATTGAGAGTTCTTGGGACTCGAACCCAAGACCTCTCAGTTGAACACCAAGGGTGCTAGTCACTTATGTGGCGAACGATCCCTGGGAGGAGGAAGGCAGACGAACGCATTTTCTTTGCAGTTTTAGTTGCGACACAAGATTGAACGGTCGTAGTTTCGGGAATGTTATCAGGTGAACGAGCCCAGTTTTTCTTTTCTTCCTATATATATAAAACTATGCTACTTGGTGTCGGCTTAGTCAACAAATGATTGTGCCAACCTTGACCGTTGGATTGACATTCAACGTCTGTCGTTTTTCTTCAGTCTCTTCTTCCTCCAGTCGCCAAAGCCAAACCAGCACCGGCGGGACCGCCTGCTCCCGCCTCCCACGACTGGTTGTGCTACCACGCACGCATCATGGCCACATCGCACCCTAAAACTTTGCGCATCTTCCCCTGGCTCCTGTTTGTTCCCATCTGAGGCATCACCATCGTCCTCCGCTTGGTTCGCTCGCCGTGGCGCCCCCGTCCAGTGTTGTCAACATGGTCAACAACCGAGAGGAATAAGGAGATGACTGTACATGGTGAGGATGACAGTAAGGACCCAGAAGCGCGCGCAATAATTTTGTTTTTTCGGGACGGAGAAGGGTATCAACTGGGTTGTGCGGGAGCTGTGGCCCGTCTAGCCCAGGCTTTTATTTCATATGTTTAGCACATGACCAGCCAAGTTTGTTTTTTTCCTTTCTGAAAATGCCTAGCCAGCTATTTTGTTTTTTGCAGAATAACCAACATAGGTCTACTTGCTTTTCTACGACCTGATGGGCCGGAAATCATTCAAGACAAGGAGGGATGCATTTTGCCCAGAAAATGGGCTATAAGTAATAAGAAATGGGCTATAAGTAATAATAAATGGGTTGTAAAATGAAAAAATACAGCAAATAGGCAATTAGTTCCAAAATACTTTTTTCTTTCGGATTTTGATATTTTAAATTTCATTTTTTTGTGCGGGTAAAATGTCATTGAATTTAAATTAAGGTATATTTAGTTTTAAAATTAATTTGAATCTGGCTAGAAATTTCGGGCTGCATGCTGTTTGGGACAGATTTGGGAGCTGACTTGAGGGTCTACTAGGTTGACGTGTATGAAAGGCTTTGTCAACTTAGTCCACAAACGATTCTAGCAGCAGTGTTTGTTGGATGTTAATCCAACGGACGTGCTGCTTCTTCAATATCTGATCTTCTTGCTCTAGCCACCCAAACCAGCACCGATGGGGCTGCCTGCTCCCGCCTCCCGTGGCCGGCTGTGCTGCCGCACATGCCGCTCCGCCCCGCCCTACTCCATTGCTGGACAGGCCATTCCTCTACTCGCCCACATCTCCTGTTATTTTCCGGTGACAGCAGCCGGACCAGTAAACCCTCGTACTCCCCACCACGTGGGAAACCACTGCCTAGTCTTCCTCGGCTCCGTGCCGTTCCCTTCCTTGGCCTTGTTGACCTCCACCGCCATGGTGCTCTCGGCGTGGCATGGTCAACATGGTCAACAAACAACATCCATCAGACGTGGACTGTACGTGGAGAGGCTGACAGCTGGGTCCACGGCCACACACAAGGAAATGCCTCCTTATTACGCGCAAAATAATGATTCCTCCACCTGACATCTGGGACCCACCGGAAGGGCCTCTGTATTTCACGAAAAAAATGTGCCCCCCGCTGACGGGTCGGACGCACCAGCTATATCTTCGCACGCAAGGAAGTGCCTCCTTATTACGCACAAAAAAATGAATACTCCCCCTACTAGCAAGAACCCAGCATAGTGGGAGGCTAACTTGTGGGCCTACTAAGTTGACGGGGACGGAGAGCTTTGTCAACTTATTCAATATGAATGATTCTAGCTCTAGTTACTGTACAATGTTCATCCAATGGCCGTAGTGCTTCTTCAACCTCTGGTCTTCTTGATCCAACCGCCCAAACTAGCGCCGGTCGTGCCGTGTGCTCCTGCCTCCCGTGGCTGGCTGTGATGCCGCGGAGGCCTCACCGCCCCCTACTACTTCCACCGCTGGCCAGGCCATCCCTCTACTCACCCACACCCCCTGCTATTCTGCGGCGACGGCAGCCTCACACCGCAGCCGAGTCAGTGAACCCTCGTACTCCTCTCCGCATGGGCATCCACTGCTGCATCTTCCCCGGCTCCGCGTCGTCCCCTTCCTAGGCCTCATCATCGTCCACCGCCTTGGTGCTCTCGGTGTTGCACGGTCAATGTGGTCAATGACCGACTTTCATCGGAAGAGTACTATACATGGAGAGGCTGATAGCTGGGTACACGGCCGCAGCAAGGAAGTGCCTCCTTAATTATTACGCGGAAAATAATGATTCCTCCACCTGACGGCAGGGACCCACCAGATGGGCAACCATATTTCGCAAAAAAAATGTTTCCCCCCTGACTGCTGGGACCTACCAGCTACATCTTCGCACGCAAGGAAGTGCCCCCTGACTGCTGGGACCCACCAGCTACATCTTCACACACAAGGAAGTGCCTGACAGTCGGGACCCACCTGGTCGAAGCATACATAGCGTTTTCATTCTGGTTGCGAACGTGTACGTACATACTGGTCGATGTAGAGGCACACACGTGTCGATGTAGAGGCGTGCACATGCCATAGTAGAGGCGCGCACGTAGCATGTACATGTACATACAATAGCCAGGGTGCAAGAAAGAAAATACGGCCACGTACGTACATACGAGCGGGGTCTCGAACGCCTACTCGCGCATACATATGGCCAAGGCTCATGTACATGGCCTGGTCGGAATGAAGAAACTGCGTCGTCGTCGTGTTCATGGGGAGCCAACCGGCTGGGTTGGAACGGAATGCGTTGTCGTGTTCATCGGGAGGGCTTGGACGGAATAGCCGATGGAAACGAGGCCTGGCCTACCGCAGAACAGAGGAAACGGCCTTGTGTTTGACCGGCCACGGTCGAAACGGAATCCTGTTCATCGGGTGGGGTCTGGCGTACCGCAAAATGGAGGAAACGGACTTCTGTAGGACCTCCTATGGTCGAAACGGGGTCCTGTTGCTCGGGAGGGGTGTGGCTTACTGAAAAACGGAGTAAACGAACTTGTGTTGGAGCGCTACGGTCGAAATGGGGGTCCTGCTCATCGGGAGGGGTGTGGTATACCGCAAAACAGGACTCCACGGGGTACTGTTCATCTCCACCGTCAACCTCCTCCAGCCTCCACGGGCTACTGTTCAGCCACCGTCGACCTCCTCCAGCCTCCACCTGTGACTGTTCATCCATGGGATCATGTTCATCCAGCCTCCACCGCGCGCTCCTCCACCAGCTACTGTTCAACCAGCCCTCTCCACGGGGTCATGTTCAACCACCCCTCCATGGGCTACTGTTCACCCAGCCCTCCACCGACTACTGTTCAACCAGCCCTCCATTGGCTACTGTTCAACCTTCCCTCCACGGGGTCCTGTTCATCTAGCCCTCCACGGGGTCCTGTTCATCCACGCCCAACCGGCTTGATCGATCGGGGTCCTGTTCATCCACGCCCAACCGGCTCGGTCGATCAGGGTCCTGTTCATCCAACGGCAACACCATGGGGTCCTGTTCATCCAACCCCCCACCGGGAACTATTCATCCAACCCCCCAACAACGTTCACTATTCATCAAGGGAAGCAAGGCAGCAGGTTCACTCGGCTTCAGTTAGCAGCAGTAGCGAACGAAGGAATCGCTCGATCGGGATCAGTAATGCGTAGCCTGCAGTGCAATCTCTCGGGTTCAGTAGGGGAACACCTCACTCTTCCTCGCCCTTGCTTCTACCATGTTTTTCCTATCATGGACGGCCCAAAGAATGTCATGCAGCTGCGTCTCCGGCCCGCCCAGGACGAAAAGCCCATTTTCTGTCATTATTTTTTGTCATAGAAGTAGGATCCCACCACATCTATGATGATACCGGGTTTTGTCATAATTATCGTCATAGAACTGTCATAAGTATGACCGAATTTTTTTTGTTCTGCCCAAAATGTCACGGATGTGTCTTTTCTTTGTAGTGGTGGGCACCCTACAGTCGTGCTCTTCCAAGGGGAAGGAGCCCATCTGCGACAACATGGAACGCATCCAAGGTCCGTGCTCTTCCCACGGGAACGAGCCCATCTGTGACAAGTGACGAAACCCATGATTTGTTTTGTCGTGCCTCTTCACAGGGGGAAACCCATGATTTGTTTTGTCGAGTCCCTTTTGTAGTGTAGTGAGAGTATGTCCAGTTTTAATTGCTATATCTGGTTGTTTGCAGTATGCCTTGTTTATTTCAGTTGTTCACAATGTGAGCTCTATATGTGCAATTATTTACTATGCAGTACATTTCATAAATCTAGTTTTGAACATACCCATAGGAATGCATATATTTTCTTGTTGTTAAGCCTGTTATAGCTAGCATATGCCTCTTTTAAAGTTTTTTGATTGTTTTGTTGTTTGTAGTTTCCATATGTCCAGTTTCAAATGCTATCTTTGGTTGTTCGTAGTGTTCCTTGTTTATTCCAGTTATTCACAACATGATGTTCTATATGTGCTAGTATGAATTGTGCAGTTCAATTTCATCAGTACCAGTTTCAACAATACCACTATGAATGACTACATTTGGTTGCTGCATCTTGTAGTTAACACACCTTTCCATTTTTATTTAACAATAACCAGTGTACTTAGACCGGCACAATACTAGTTTGAATGACTATGTTTGCTTGTTGTTAAATGTTAGGCCTGTTGCAGTTAACACACTTTTCCACTTGTTTTGCTTTACTAGCGTGCTTAAACCTGCACAGTGAAGCTATCTTTTGGAGATTATTTTTCTGCCATGGATAATTTTGGTTGATGTTTAGCCTGTTGTGCTTAACATGCTTCTACCTACACAAGACAATTCTAGGAACGACTGGTGTTTTCCATCAAGGTTAGTTTCATCCCATGGCTTATATATGCTCACTGTTCAGGGTATCGGTAGTTGGTACCGTATCGGCCGGGGCCTGATAAGGGACTAAATGGTGAATCGTACTTTTAACTGAATATATCTGCAACCCATTTATCGTTAGGTTAACTAGGGCCATATGTACTATATCTGAGGCTACATAGCAACACACAATGTACTTAATGTCTACATATGCAATCCTAGGCTACATATGTAGGATCGAGAGTATGTCTAGATGGGGGTGATTAGACTACTTGACCAAATAAAAAACTAGCCTTTTCCCAATTTTAAGTCTTGGTATATTTTAGCAACTTAGGACTAGTCAAGCAAACAACCTACACATGCAATTCTAAGAGTATAGCAGCGTAATGTAAATCATTGAATATGAAGGTAAAGGGGAGGAATTTGGAGGGAGCAAACGCAATGTAGACACGGAGATTTTTGGTGTGGCTCGGATAGGTGGTGCTATCGTACATCCATGTTGATGAAGACTTCAACCCACGAAGGGTAATAGTTGCGCGAGTCCATAGAGAGCTCCACCCACGAAGGGTCCACGAAAAAGCAACCTTGTCTATCCCACCATGGCCATTGCCCACGAAGGAATTGCCTCACTTGGGTAGATCTTCACAAAGTAGGCGATCTCCTTGCCCTTACAAACTCCTTGGTTCAACTCTACAATCTTGACGAAGGCTCCCAAGTGACACTTAACCAATCTAGGAGACACCACTCTCCAAAAGGTAATATATGGTGTGTTGATGATGAACTCCTTGCTCTTGTGCTTCAAATGATAGCCTCCCCAACACTCAACTCTCTCACATAGATTTGGCTATGGTGGAAAGATGATTTGAGTGGAAAGCAACTTGGAGAAGGCTAGAGATCAAGATTCTTGTGGTTGGATTGGAATGTCTTGGTCTCAACACATATGTAGGTGGTTCTCTCTCAGAAAATGAGTAGTGGAAGTGTAGGCATGTTCTGATGGCTCTCTTATGGATGGAGAAGGGGGCGGAGGGGTATATATAACATCCACACAAAATCTAACCGTTACACACAATTTACCAAACTCGGTGGGACCGAATAGTGAAACTCGGTGAGACCGACTTGGTTCAAAATGTGTATGTTAGGCTTTTCAGTGGGACTGACATCATCAACTCAGTGAGACCGATGCGCTAGGGTTAGGGAAAAACCTCATCTCGGTGAGACCGATTATATGAACTCGGTGAGACCGATTACAGTAATAAGCCAACAAATACTTGGTCAGGCAAACTCGATGGGACCGATCGCCCATCTCAGTTAGATGGGTTGTCAGAATCGCGATTCTGTCATACGATTCTACGACTTTGCGATCCAAACAAACCCCTATGATTCTACGATTTTAGTTCTTAAAATCTATGTTTCTATGATTCTGATAGTGAAGATTCTATGATTTGCGATCCTACCATCGAAGCTCCGATCCGATTCAAAATCGTGATTCTGACAACCTTAGACCAAAATGTTACGCAAAGGAAACAGAGAGTTTGCACTACAAACTTGGTGGGACCGATCGCTCATCTCAGTTAGACCAAAATGTTACAAAGAGAAACAGAGGGTTTGCAATCCCATCTCGGTGAGACCGAGATCCCTATCGATAAGACCAAACTGATTAGGATTTGTGGATATGGCTATGTCAAGTGAACTCGGTGGCGCCGAATAGATCAAATCGGTGGGGTCGAGTTTGACTTAAAGTTTAGGACATATGTGGAAACAAGAAAGTGGTTGAGGGTTTTTTTAGCATATCACTAAGCATTTTGATCAAGCAAGCCATTAAGCAACACATCATCCCCTTTTAATAGTATTGGCTTTTCCTACGGACTCAATGTGATCTTGGATCACTAAAATGAAAATGTAGAGTCTTGAGCTTTTTCCAATATGTGTCCTTAGCATTTTGAGGGGTCCACATCTCTAGTCCACGCAATACCAACCATTGAACTTTCTGAAACATTGATCTTGAAAGAATATTCGTTCAATGAGCTATATGTTATGAATTACCAAAACCACCCAGGATTAGTTGCACTTTCAATCTCCCCCATTTTGGTAATTGATGACAACATATAGATCAAAGCTTGGACAAATGATAATATAAATGAGGTACATCATCACTTTGAAAAGTATGCGATAAGCAAGAGCTCCCCCTAAATTTGTGCATTATTTGAAATTTGCTTTTGAATGCAAATTCACAATCAATTAGGATCATGGGTCACTCTTCCATGTCACATACATCTTGGTGGAGTGCTCAAAATGATAGAATATGAAATATGCACTCATCACCAACAAGATATGAATGATCATACATGAGAGGTAGAATATCATCATTAAGCACAAACATTAAAGTATGATATGATCAAACATATGATCATAGAAGTATCTCACACACAAGCATAAAACATTGTATCATCCAAACAAACAAAGCAAATAGAGTAGCAAGAGAGCAAAAAGAAGCAAACACTCTCTCTCTCTCTCGAAGCCTATGATCTATACACTTTCTCCCCCTTTGGCAACAAGTTACCAAAAAGCTTGAAAATGCATAGTGTTATGCGGCTCTAAGCATTATCTCCGGGAGCTACAGAGTGCGAAGGTGGCGTGGAGAGGAGTCCTGCGACGAATGCATCCGAAGAGGTCTGAGGAGCTGGTGGAGTTGCAACAAGGGGAGCAACAGAGGCTGTAGTTGTTGGTGCTGATGTAGTAGCCCTTGTGTCACTGGCTGGCACAGCTGCAGACCTTTGTGCCCTTGGCACTCTCTGAAAGGCTTTAGTGGTAGCTCTCCCTCTTCTCTCTACAGCTTCATCCTAGAGTTGCTCAACTACAGTCTGGATCTCTGTGACCTTCATGTCTAGATCATAAAATTTAGTCTCGATGATCCTCTCTAGGCTCTCTTGATTTTGAGTCAGGGTTGCCAACCCTTTGTCAATCCTCAAAGTTGCTTGAATGAGATATCCAAGTTGATCTTTCTTGGATTTCAGAAAAAACTGGGAGGCCTCTTCAGGATTTGGTGTCTTGGTTGCCTTCTCTGCTCTAGCTTTTTCTTTCTTCTCCTGAGCCTGCACAGATGTGGGTTGTGATGGACCCATGAGAACCACATTGTCTTCAAACTCCGGCAGTAGGGGAAGATGTTCCTTATCCAAGAGATACATGCCCTTGCCCATCTTAGAGTTGATGAGCATCTGAATATGTCGAGCATAGCCACATGATCTCTTTTGGTCTGCAGTTGTCCTCTTGATTGTCTCAACAATCAATATCATCACTTTGAATTTTTCAGGCACATCAAACATATGCAGCAGATTTATTGAGTGCCCTCTAATCATTCTTTCAGCTCCAGACTTGGAGAGTAAAGTGTGTCTGAGAATTGTGTTGATAGTTGGTAGACCAGACAGCAGATAATAAACAGACCCAAACTTGTGGGTGTCCAAAGCAGCATATGGAATTTCCTTGTACATGTGAGCCATTGAGTCATGTCGCTTTCTTGGCTTAGCATATACATCAGTGTCATCCTCATGCTCTTCTGGGGCATTTATCAGCTTTTCCGACTCAGCCACTGAAGATTGGTACCTGCTACCTTCTCTCATCCAAACAATTTTACCATCGGGGTAAAAATGTGTTGTGGAGTAAAACTGCATGATCAACTCAGCATTCCATTTTGTTAATTTCTGACCAACAAATGCATCAACTCCTATTGATCTGAAACTCTCATGGACTCCTGGGAAATGATCTTCATTGCTGTCAATGGATTTCCAGTCCACCCATCTCATGTCACTTACTATTGGCTTCTTGTCAAGCAACACAGTCTCATAGAAGTCTTGTTGTTACTTTGTGTGGAACCTATAATCAACAGTTGTCATCCTTCTTATGTCATATGGGTCATTCTGCCTCCATAGCCTAAGACTTGCATCCTTTCTAAGCTTCATGTTTTCAGCCACTGGATGCATGTCATCATGGTCAGGAATCTTAGGCTTCAACTTTCTAAGCACTTGCCCTTCCTCTTCCTCTTCCACTTCATGCACTCGGGCCTTGTTTTCTCAGCTGCTGGAATGTTTCTGGTGGATATCTTGGGGGCTTGAGTAGCAGCCTTGGGGCAGACTTGGACTTTGATGGAGTAGCCCCTGATCTGATTGCATCCCCCATTAGCTTCTGAGATTTTGCAGGAGGAGCATCTTGCTCTTCTTCCTCATCTGGGTCTCTAATCATAGAAGATCTCCCAATGACCCTGGCCATGGTCTTTTTGACCCTCTCTTTCCTCTTCTTGCCCTCACCAGCCTCTTTGGGTTCAAGTGTGAACTCCATTGTTTCTTGGGGAAAATTGAGGCTTTGGCTTTCGACATGGGAACTCTTCTTGCAGGAGCTTCTGCTTCATCCCTAGCTTGGTGTTGGCAGCAGTGCCAACCACTTTCTTGACCACTTTCTTCCTAGAAGTGACCTCCTCATCAACCTTGAAATCCTCATCCTCAGAACCTGATGTCTTCTTCTTTTTCTGTCTAGTTGCAGCTTTGGGTAGGTTGCTGGGAGTTCTCCTGCTCCCATCATCATAACTGCTCTTAGAGGGACTAGTGCCCTCACTCATCTGAACATGTTCCTCAGACTGATTCTGGCTGTCACTGGTGTCAGAAATGCTGAAAGCTGAAGACTAGCCCTGTGAATAGATATAGATGAGATAGTGTGGATGAGCGTCACAAAGTATAGAGATTTTGCAAAACAATTGAGCCAAAAACTTAGTTTTAGTTTTCTACAAAAGACATTTCGGAGCTACCAATTTGTTAAACTCGATGACACCGAAGCAATGTTCAGAGTATAAAATGGTGACATCGGTTAGACCGAATGATAGTTCGGTGAGTCCGAGATTTCTAGGGTTTGATAGAGCTCTGAACTCGGTCACACCGATTTGCAAGATTCGGTCAGACTGAAACTCACAAGTGCTATGGCCTAGGCCAAATCGGTGAGATTGATTTCTACAACTCGGTCGGTCCGAGTTGAGTTTGGAGGAAACCTAACCCTAAGTTTTTGAATCAAAACTAATCTAATGACGTTTTTTATTGGATAGAAGTGTTTCAAACTTGGTAAGATTCATGGCATTGACCTAAGTGCAGGAATCATATGAAAAGATTGCACATAGGGTTGAGCTCATACCCTAACTTGGCGGTGAGCTCGCTACGGCAGCAATGGCGGAGGAGATTCCGTTGATGGCGGTACAGACCAGCGGCAGGGGGTCGCTGGCGATGGAGGTGATGATCCGGAGACCTCGAGGCGGCAGGGTTGGACAACACGGGCGAAGAGTTTCGGAGGAATTTCCAAAAATTTGACCTGTGGGTATATATATCCAGTCCCTGTTGGTGTGACTGAGTGGAACAACTTAGTGGCACCGAGATGTAGAATCGCAAGCGGTTACTGCAACTCGGTGAGACCGAAGTGTTCAAATCGGTTGCACTGAGATTGAAACCTAGATCAACTTACTGAACTCGGTGTGACCGAATGGAATGAATCGGTCAGACCGAGATACATCAAGAGGTTTTGGAAGTTTAAGTCTATGACGAATCGGTGGCTCCGAGTGCTCCTCACCCAGAGGGTTTGATCTGACTTAGATCAAACTTTGTGATGTAGCATGAATAGAGTTTGAGGCGAGAAAAGCATAGATAGCTAGAGAGCATACGTAGGCATTCTTGTCCATCCATTTGGCAAAAGAAAAGACCAAACAATCAAAACAACAAATGGATGTCCTCGAATGGACAAAATTATGCAACCAACATGCTCACTCAATAAGATAGAAAATGAAATATGTGGCAAAGCATGCACAAACACTCTAGCATCTATCAAGCAATTGGCGATGACTAGGTCATCTATATATGAGTATATTGACTTAGGAGTCAAATGAGAACATTTGATCATAGGTCATACTCATCGTTTAAGCACAAGTGGGGTTACCACTTTTACATAAAGCATTGTTGTGTTCAAACCATTAGAGTTGCTTTTAGCTCAATTCTTAGAGTAAAGCTCCCCCTAGATGTGATATCTCCTTTTAGAGGGATGAACTAACCTTGGTTTTTTTCAATGATGACTTCATGTAGATGTTGAAGATGTGGATGCTCAATGTTGATGTAGATCATTTGGACCAATCCATTGGAGTGAGTTGCACTTTCAATACCTACATGGGTTAGTCCCACAAGAAAGAAACAAGGATATCCATAGACATAGAGTGAAATACACACAAGATGATGTCCATGAAAGCATTAGGTTACCTTGTCCCTTGACTTACTAGCAAGAGGCTTTGTGACTTCTTGAACTAGTGCAAGATGTGGAAGTTGGTTGCACTTGTTCTTGACAATATGAATATTAGTGAAGTATGTTGGCAAAGTAACCCTCAAGAACTCTCTAGTTTTTCTTCTTTGTGATCCACATCATCTTGATGGGAATCCTTAGGGTTGTAGATGTACTTGATGAAGTAGAACTTGAGGTAGACTTGGGAACCCACTTTACCAAGGCCTTTGGAGCTTCTTCAAATGCATCAATCTCCTCTTGAAGCTTGCCCTTGCCTTTTAGCTTGTGGTCTTGTGGTGGAAGATAATCTTGAGCTTGTGTCCCCTTGAAGGAATTAGGATCATACTTATCTTGTTGAGTAACAAACTTTCGTCCAAAACCAACACCTTGATTCTTCCGGTGCCTTCCTTGCCTGCGTACAATTTCCTCAAATTGCTTACTTCCGGCAAGGCTCTTATAAACACCTTTCTCTATAATTCCCTTCAATAAGCTATTTTCTTGCTCAAATGTAACTTGCCTAAGAGAATCATTAGTGGAATCAAGAGAACTACTAGAAGCAACAATATTGGATTTATCATGATTATTGTTACAGCTAGAAGAAGAATCTTTCTTACTCTTATTGCTAGATTTTACTTGTGCCGTGTAAGTAGACAAGAGTAAACGCTTGGCAATGTAAGAAGAACTTTTCTTCCGAAGATCATCATTGATGGCTTTTAAGAACCCATGTTCTTGCTCTAGGTTGAGCTTCTTGAAGGGTAGCTTCTCATGAGTTTTTAAAAGTTCTCGATGATCTTCTAAAGTAGTTTCGTGAGCCAACTTAAGAGGGTTTAGTTCTTTAGTTAGACGCTCAATCTCCTTCTTATCATTGTCATTTGTTTCATCTTGATTAGCATGATTAATAACAGTTTCATCATAGTTTTCATCACTAGCATTGTCAACAAGTAACTCATCATCACCTAGCAAATCATCTTCATCACTATTCAAATCAATATACTCGGGGTGTGATACCTTGGGGTCTTTAGCCAAGAAGCATCATCCAATTCCTTCATTTGCTGAGTCAAATATGTCGTAGGAGTTGGTTGACACAAGTGCGAGACTGGCAACACCTTCATCTTGAGTATATTCTGAATCGGAGTGATAGATTCTCTCGGAGTGGTGGTCGGAGTCAGAACCGGATACGCATTCACCAACATGAGCTTGATGTCTTTGATGTCTACTATGCAACCTTCTTCTTGTAGACGTTGTTGGGCCTCCAAATGCAGAGGTTTGTAGGACAGTAGCAAATTTCCCTCAAGGGGATGACCTAAGGTTTATCAATCCATGGGGGCGTAGGATGAAGATGGTCTCTCTCAAACAACCATGGAACCACATAACAAAGAGTCTCTTGTGTCCCCAACACACTCAATACAATGGTAAATTGTAGGGATAATTGATTTTATGCCCCTAGTTGGGTCACACTCGGCAGGTTTACCCCTAGTTTCCAAAAACACTTGTTCCTACCCAAACCACTTTGCTCCTCTTATGATTTTGCCCTTTGACCGTTTGACCATCACTTTGAAAACTTCATAAAAAATTCATATTAACTCAGAAAAATTCAAATAAGATATCAAAATGTTTAGAAAAGCATCACCTATATGTGCATGTCATTTGCATTCCTGAAAAAAGTGCTGGCCAGTCCCATCTCAGTTTTAGCTCATATGATCTTAGCATGAACAGTAAAATCTAAAAAATTTCTAAAAAAAATTGGTGGAAAACTTTGACCAATGTTTTGAGTGCTTGCCAAGTTTCACAAGGGAATGACATTCGTGCAAGTCGTGGCAAAAAAATGAAATTTTGGAGCATTGATTTTTTTTTTGCCACGACTTCCACGAATGGCATTCCCTTATGAAACTTGGCAAGTACTCAAAACATTGGTCAAAGTTTGCCACCAATTGTTTTTAGATTTTTTTTAGATTTTACTGTTCATGCTAAGATCATATGAGCTAAAAATGAGATGGGGACTGCCCAACAATTTTTTCATGAATGCAAATGGCATACACATATAGGTGATGCTTTTCTGAACATTTTGATATCTTATTTGAATTTTTCTGAGTTAGTATGAAATTTTTATGAAGTTTCCAAAGTGATGGTCAAACGGTCAAAGGGCAAAAGCATAAGAGGAGCAAAGTGGTTTGGGCAGGAATAAGTGTTTTCGGAAACTAGGGTTAAACCTGCCGAGTGGGACACAACTAAGGGCACAAAATTAATTATCCCATTAAATTGTATAGGTGCACTAGTTCAGCGAAGAGATGGTGATACAAGTGCAATATGGATGGTAGCTATAGGTTTTTGTAATCTGAAATTATAAAAACAGCAAGGTAGCAAGTGGTAAAAGTGAGCGAAAATGGTATTGCAATGCTAGAAAACAAGGCCTAGGGTTCATACTTTCACTAGTGCAAGTTGTCTCAACAATAATAACATAATTAGATCATATAACAATCCCTCAACGTGCAACAAAGAGTCACTCCCAAGTCACTAATAGCACAGAACAAACGAAGAGATTATTTTAGGGTACAGAACCACCTCAAAGTTATTCTTTCCGATCAATCCATTGGGCTATTCCTATAAGTGTCACAAACAGCCCTAGAGTTTGTAGGAAAATAACACCTTAAGACACACATAAACCAAAACCCTAATGTCATCTAGATACTCCAAGGTCACCTCAAGTATCTGTGGGTATGATTATATGATATGCATCACACAATCTCAGAATCATCTATTCAACTAACACAAAGAACTTCAAAGAGTGCCCCCAAGTTTCTACTGGAGAGTCAAGATGAAAAGTGTGCCAACCCCTATGCATAAGTTCACAAGGTCACCGAACCCGCAAGTTGATCACCAAAACATACATCTAGTAGATCACGTGATATCCCATTGTCACCACAGATAAGCACATGCAAGACATACATCAAGTGTTCTCAAATCCTTTAAAGACTCAATCTGATAAGATAACTTCAAAGGGAAAACTCAATCCATTACAAGAGAGTAGAGGGGGAGAAACATCATAATATCCAACTATAGTAGCAAAGCTCGTGGTACATCAAGAACGTGCCAAATCAAGAAAACAAGAGAGAGATCAAACACATAGCTACTGGTACATACCCAGATCCCCGAGGGTGAACTACTCCCTCCTCGTCATGGAGAGCGACGGGATCATGAACATGACCACCGGTGATGGATTCCCCCTCCAGTAGGGTGCCGGAATGGGCTCCCGAGAGGTTTTTGGTGGCTACAGAGGCTTGCGGTGATGGAACTCCCGATCTAGGTTTCTTTCTGGAAGTTTGGGTATTTATAGGAGGGTTTGGCGTTGAGAGCAAGTTAGGGGGACCCACAAGGAGTCCACGAGGCACAGGGGTGCGCCCCAGGGGGGTGGGCACGCCTCTCACCCTCGTGGGCCCCACGGGACTCCTCTCCGATAACTTTTTGTTCCAGTATTTTTTATATTTTCCAAAAAAAATCTCTGTTGATTTTCAGCGCATTCCTAGAACTTTTATTTCTGCACAAAAACAACACCACGGTAGTTCTCCTTAAAACAGCGTAAGTCCGGCTTAGTTCTAACCAAATCATACCAAAAACATGTAAAAAAATATTATAAACATGGCATGAATACATCAAAAATTATAGATACGTTGGAGACGTATCAGCATCCCCAAGCTTAATTCCTGCTCGTCCTCGAGTAGGTAAATGATAAAAACAGAATTTTTGATGTGGAATGCTACCTAACATATTTATCAACATTAGTCATAAAGAACTCACATACTTATTGCAAAAATCTACAAGTCATCAAAACAAAGTACTACATGCATGCTCCTAGGGGAAGGGTTGGTAGGAGTTAACCATGATGCGATCCCGACCTCCACACACAAGGAAGGCAATCAATAAATAAATCATGCTCCAACTTCATCACATAATGGTTCACCATACGTGCATGCTACGGGAATCACAAACTTTAACACAAGTATCTCTCAAATTCACAATTACTCCACTAGCATGACTCTAATATCACCATCCTCATATCTCAAAACAATCATAAGGAATCAAACTTCCCATAGTATTCAATGTACTTTATATGAAAGTTTTTATTATATGCCTCTTGGATGCCCATCTATTAGGACTAAATTCATAACCAAAGCAAATTACCATGCTGTTATAAAGACTCTCGAAATAATATAAGTGAAGCATGAGAGTTCATCTATTTATTCAAAATAAAACCACTGTCGTGCTCTAAAAGATATAAGTGAAGCACTAGAGCAAACGACAAACTACTCCAAAAGATATAAGTGAAGCTCAATGAGTAGTATTATAATTATATAACTATGTGAAGACTCTCTAACATTTAAAAATTTCAGATCTTAAGTACTTTATTCGAACAGCAATCAAAACAAAAGAAAATAAAATGACGCTCCAAGCAAAACACATATCATGTGGTGAATAAAAATATAGCTCCAAGTAAAGTTACCGATGAACGAAGACGAAAGAGGGGGTGTCATCCCGGGCATCCCCAAGCTTAGGCTCTTGGTTGTCCTTGAATATTACCTTGGGGTGCCTTGGGAATCCCCAAGCTTAGGCTCTTTCCACTCCTTATTCCATAGTCCATCGAGTCTTTACCCAAAACTTGAATACTTCACAACACAAAACTCAACAAAAACTCATAAGCTCCATTAGTATAAGAAAATAAATCACCACTTTTGGTAATGTTGTGAACTCATTCTAACTTAATATTGGTGTAATATCTACTGTATTCCAACTTATCTATGGTTCATACCGTCCGATACTACTCATAGATTCATCAAAATAAGCAAACAACACAAAGAAAACAGAATCTGTCAAAAACAGAAGAGTCTGTAGTAATCTGTAACTCTCGAATACTTATGTAACTCCAAAAATTCTGAAATAAATTGTTCGACACGAGGAATTTGTATATTAATCTTATTAAAAAGGAATCAACTTAAAATCACTCTTCTGTTAAAAATTATAATTATTCTCGTGAGCGCAAAGTTTCTGTTTTTTACAGCAAGATCACATTAACTTTCACCCAAGTCTTCCCAAAGGTTCTACTTGGCACTTTATTGAAAAAAGCTATAAAACATGATTACTACAATAGCTTAATCATGTTGACACACAAAAACAGTAAGGGTAAATATTGGGTTGTCTCCCAACAAGCACTTTTCTTTAATGCATTTTAGCTAGGCATGATGATTTCAATGATGCTTACATAAAAGATAAGAATTGGAACATAATGGGAGCATCATGAAGAATATGACTAGCACATTTAAGTCTAACCCACTTACTATGCATAGGGATTTTTTGAGCAAACAACTTATCACAACAATAATTAACTAGCATAGGGAGGCAAAACAAGCAAAACTTCAAGATTTTCAAGGTAGCAAGTAGTAAAAGTGAGCGAAAACGGTATTGCAATGCTAGGAAACAAGGCCTAGGGTTCATACTTTCACTAGTGCAAGTACTCTCAACAATAATAACATAATTAGATCATGTAACAATCCCTCAACATGCAATAAAGAGTCACTCCAAAGTCACCAATAGCGAAGAACAAACGAAGAGATTATTGTAGGGTATGAAACCACCTCAAAGTTACTCTTTCCGATCAATCCATTGGGCTATTCCTATAAGTGTCACAAACAGCCCTAGAGTTTGTAGGAAAATAACACGTTAAGACAAACATCAACCAAAACCCTAATGTCATCTATATACTCCAATGTCACCTCAAGTATCCGCGGATATGATTATACGATATGCATCACACAATCTCAGATTCATCTATTCAACCAACACAAAGAACTTCAAAGAGTGCCCCAAAGTTTCTATCGGAGAGTCAAGACGAAAACGTGTGCCAACCCCTATGCATAAGTTCACAAGGCCACTGTACCCGCAAGTTGATCACCAAAACATACATCTAGTAGATCACGTGATATCCCATTGTTACCACAGATAAGCACATGCAAGACATACATCAAATGTTCTCAAATCCTTTAAAGACTCAACGATAAGATAACTTCAAAGGGAAAACTCAAACCATTACAAGAGAGTAGAGGGGGAGAAACATCATAAGATCCAACTATAGTAGCAAAGCTCGCGGTACATCAAGATCGTGCCAAATCAAAAACACGATAGAGAGAGAAATCAAACACATAGCTACAGGTACATACCCTCAGCCCCGAGGGTGAACTACTCCCTCCTCGTCATGGAGAGCACCGGGATGATGAAGATGGCCACCGGTGATGGATTCCCCCTCCGGCAGGGTGCCGGAATGGGCTCCCGAGTAGTTTTTGGTGGCTATAGAGGCTTGCGGCGGCAAAACTCCCGATCTAGGTTTCTTTCTTGAAGTTTGGGTATTTATAGGAGGGTTTGGCGTCAAGAACAAATTAGGGGGACCCATGAGGAATCCACGAGGCACAGGGGCACGCCCCCCACCCTCCTGGGCCCCACAGGACTCCTCTCCATAACTTTTTGTTCCAGTATTTTTTATATTTTCCAAAAAAATCTTTGTTGATTTTCAGCACATTCCGAGAACTTTTATTTCTGCACAAAAACAACACGACGGTAGTTCTACTGAAAAAAGCGTCAGTCTGGGTTAATTCTAACTAAATCATACCAAAAACATGTAAAAATATTATAAACATGGCATGAATACATCAAAAATTATAGATACGTTGGAGACGTATCAGCATCCCCAAGCTTAATTCCTGCTCGTACTCAAGTAGGTAAATGATAAAATAAGAATTTTTGATGTGGAATGCTACCTAACATATTTATCAATGTAATCTCTCTTTATGTGGCAAGAATATTCAGATCCATAAGATTCAAAACAAAAGTTTAATATTGACATGAAAATGATAATATTTCAAGCATACTAACAAAGCAAACATGTCTTATCAAAATAACATGGCCAAAGAAAGCTATCCCTACAAAATCATATAGTTTGGCTATGCTCTATCTTCATCACACAAAATATTTAAATCATGCACAACCCCGGTTTCAGCCAAGTAATTGTTTCATACTTTAGTATTTTCAAACTTTTTCAATCTTCACGCAATACATGAGTGTGAGCCATGGACATAGCACTATAGGTGGAAAAGAATGGTGGTTGTGGAGAAGACAGAAAGGAGAAGATAGTCTCACATCAACTAGGAGTATCAACGGGCTATGGAGATGCCCATTGACGGTGTCCTGGACTAGGGGGTACTCAACGCGTCGTCTCCCGATCAGTTGGATTGGGACAAGGACCCCCATGGACGTATACTCATGGGCCAATCCGGATAGCTGCCGCATATAAGGAAGAATACACAAGACTTGGCGATCAAGACAAGGACTCCTCCCCCACCGACGTATTCGGCTAGGACTCTTGTTATCCTAGGCCTCTGGTGCATTATCTAAACCGGGGCCAGGCTAGTCGATAGACATATACAACAACAATCATACCATAGGCTAGCTTCTAGGGTTTAGCTTCTCTGATCTCATGGTAGATCAACTCTTGTACTACCCATATCATCAATATTAATCAAGCAGGAGTAGGGTTTTACCTCCATCGAGAGGGCCCGAACCTGGGTAAACATTGTGTCGCTTGCCTCCTGTTACCATTGATCCTAAGACGCACTGCTTGGGACCCCCTACCCGAGATCTGCCGGTTTTAACACCAACATTGGTGCTTTCATTGAGAGTTCCGATGTGTGATCGGCGAAAGGATCAATGGCCCGACTGCAGGTCAACTGCGACGTCGGTTTCTTCGTCACCAGCTTGACTGGTCACCTTGGCTTGACCAAGGACTGCGCCCTACCTCCGATCGTCATGTTTGGATGAAGGCCTTCATCAACACCAACTCCAATCTCTGTCAAGATCATGGAGGAGTCATCCATGGAGCTCGGGGGCTCAACATCAACATTGCCCTCAGGCGACCGTGCTGTTTTTCTGGACAACAAACTTGTATCCGCCGCCACCGCCTCCTCAAGTGTCGCTTAAACGATTACTTCGTTGGAATTATGCGGAATTAAGTCTACAACAACCTTGCAAAATTTCGTCGAGTTCCGATGAAGGAATCTCCGGCAATCTCTGATATACCGGAGCCCTATTGAATCTGGACGAGAATCCGGACGAGTTTAGGGCGTGGTATCTAGCATCTAGCTCGGATGTCCTTTGGAGGATCCAACCGTTGATTTGCTGCGGAATTCCCATATCTACCACCTGCCAAAAATTCAGCTCGATCCGACCGTCCAAACTCCGGGAAACTTCCAATTAGTGCATCACTTTTTGGATTTGTCTTCTGTGCGAGAACAAATCCGACCCGAATTCATCTTCTTTATGAACGGGATCTCGGACATCCTTTTTGAAGGAAGTTTTCGTATGGGGTGTTGTGTTTTATTCTCAAACACATCCCAATAGTATTAAAAGTATTCTTGCAATACGAACTTCACCGTCGCGCCGGTGTCAAACCAGCCCGACAACATCACTCCATGGCGGCCAACCTGCGTTAGACACGTCGTCGCTTTGTTGACCCGAGCTCAATTTCTTCGAATCATCATCTCGGCCGGCCGAACAATAGTTCGGCATCGCGAAGGATAAATCGTCACCAACATCGCCGCCCCACGGATTACACGGAGCGGGAACACCTGCATCGCCACACGGTCACTTCATCAAGCCTGCATCGACCACGTCACGACCTGCATCGCTGGACCGGGGGCTTCATCATCTCTTCATCAACCTACTCCAAAGACTTCGGCATCGCTAGACGACCAGCTCCGTCACGTTAGCTGGACCGAGGGCTTTGCCTCGGCGAGCCAACCTTTGCCAGCATCGCCATGCCGTTTCTTTATCGCCCATCAGGCGATAGGTGTGTAGATCGAGTCCCAATTTTGGGAATCACCTTTCTTCGGATTGCTATAACAAATAAGCCAGGTGTTATTAATCCTAGTATTTTTTGCTTGTTAGGGTTCATTTTTTCCAATGAATTATTACTCTGGTTTGTCCGTCATATGTACGCAGGTCTATCAAATGGTGGTCGCGTTAACGACGGTCGCATGGTGGTTCGGTCAGTTTCCGTACATAGTCCGGCGAATGCCGCATCCAGAACTCAAACCGACCTGTGAATTCAGGCCTTGCCATGCCTTTACCGCATCACGCCGCCTCCCTGCATCGACATCGACTTCGGCGCCAGGCCATATTTCTTTTTATTACTCACTTTGCATAAATTATTTGTTTTGCAATGATTTTTATTTTATTTTTATTATTATTACTATTATCTCTGTTTTGCACTATTTTTTGTGCGCAGGAAAATGATCCAGCCAGACTATATCCTTTGGCGTCACCTCAGCTGGATGGGGGATTCGTCAACACTTCATTACCCCATGCCGGGGACTTCGGCATCACCCTGCCGTCCTGCGTTGACCTTGCTATGTCACCACTTTGGAGTGCCGAGCTCTTTGCTCCGCCACCTCGGGACTGGCTCGGGGATGGAACCTTATCCCGCATCAAGCTCGGACCGCGTCATCAATACCGAACACATTAACCAGCTAAGTTGTCTTCATGCTCAAAGTTTTAAATTTCTAACTTGTGTTCGGCTCGGCCAAGCATTATACTTTTTTGGAAAAAAGTTGCTTGTGAAAATTTCCTTGTCCAAACTTTGTTTGTGACGCGCAAATTCAAATACCCCGTTTACTTGGGGGCTTCCTTCATGAAGCTTTTTCCTCTTGCATACGGTTATACTTGTACGGCTTCGTTCCTTGTTCGTGTATTACGCCACAATATGCACCATATTGACTTAAGCGATTTGCAAGCTAGGTTGCCTGGCTCTTGTGCTTACCCCTACGTTCCCAATTGTTCGACTAGGGAGTAAAGGGAGCACCTCTACGATTGTCACGATTGGGTCACCCGAGCCGGACCTCAGACTAGGTGAAGCCGAAAGCTAGCGCTCTTATTGTTTTCAATCATGGTCGGCACACAACGGAACTCATGAGTACAAAAAACTATTGCACAAGTCTCATAATAACAATGAGCACCGAAGAAAGGTATCGGTGGGGGTACTATTTTCTTCGAAGATACTTCTTACACTTCGCAGTAATATAGCATAAGTTCCCTGAGTGCGCTTTGTCTGTTACAGCCTTATGGCCTGATTGCCTGGTTATTGGAAACACCGTCGATATTCTCGACAGATGGAGTACATAACACTTTTCAGTCCTTGACCGAAGAGGGAGAAGCCGATGGTCGGTTAAGACGCGTTTAAAGTTCGGTTGAACATAGATATGATATAAGTACTTCGGTACATGCAATCATTCTTTTACCCAAGTCACTTGGGGGCTCTTAAATTTATATGAGCTGTTTTATGATAAGTGTTTTTCTTCTTAGTCGTCGCAAAGTTTTTATTATTATTTATCACTCCTTTTTTCGACACAAGTGTGCGGTCACTAGCCGGGGAGCCTAATTTCTCTCTCAAAGCCGCTAGAGTTTAGTTTGCTAAACTGGCCTAGTAAGAAGTACTCCGCCTTCGGGGTAGAAGGTTGAAGCCGTAGGCTGACCCGCTTGAAGTTTTGAGATAGGATGTGTCATGTTAAAGCACGGCAGAAGCACCTTTTTTCCCTCTAAAGTCCAATTTTCGGATTGGCACCGAACACTTGATCTAGTTTGGACATTAATCTTTTGAATAAGTTTTTTGGCTTTTCGAGCCCATGGCACTTTTAAACTATTTGTGTGTTTTCAGCACAAGTCTCGCAGTGCAACGCCGGACACCTTTAGAGATTCAGCAAAAACATTCTCGGATATTGCTATATATGCATCGGTTTCGAATTGTGTCTTCGGTCAATAGTTGGGTTGCCCGGCTCCTGCGCTTGCCTCCTATGTTCCGCTTTGTTCGGCTAGGTGTGCAAAGGGAGAACCACTGCGATTGTGCTTCCAGCTCACATGATTTAGCACCTCAGTGGAGAAAGCCGAAAACTGACTGTCACAATAAGCGTAAACTGGTCGGCGATCTGATGATGGCATTAAACGACGGGCCATTCATAACAATGGCCGAAGTGTTTACCGCTTGACCTCGACTGTCGCCGAACACTACCGGGGGCTATTAACTGGCCTCCCAAACTAAATCCTCGATATTTTGCTCTTACATTGGAGCTGAGGTTTCATGATCATCCTTAGCATGACAGCCCAAAGAAAGGAACCGATAGCGGGACTATTTTCTTTGGAAGACATTTCTTCTGTTAAACAGTAATATAACATGTCTCTCCGCGTACCTTTGTTTATAAAACCGTATGGCCAGATTGCCTTGTTTGTTGTAAATCTTTGCCCTCATAAAGGCTTTATAAAGTAGAACAAACACTCCTCGGCTATTGGCCAAGGAGGTGGAAGCCGATGGTCGGTCAACAAAGTTTTGTACAATGCGGATCCGAGCATTAATGACGTAAAGTACTTGGATACATAGAGTCATTACACATAATTTGTGATTTTACTATGGATATCGATCCTTAATTCGGCCTCCCGTGCCCGCATTAAGGCTCGGGGGCTACTGGGCTTCGGGCTTATTATTTACAAATATTAAAGGGGCACATCGATCCCCTGATCTGGTGTTGCCACCCGACCAGTGTCTCGGGGTCTACTGCATAGCCTGTCCAATGCAGAAAATTTTAAGTGTAATACAGTCTCCGAGGAGATTTTGATCCTTAGGTTGGTCGGCCGCACCCAACCTGAGTCTTGAGGACTGAGCACGCCGCTTGTTGTGTCCCGAAGTATTCTGCCGAGCTAGGACTTGATCCTCAGACCGATTTTGCAAATCAACCTGGGTCTCAGCGGCTACGGGGATCAGCGGTCTTATGTCATCCTTCATGTGCATCTCGGGTTTTAGACCGATACCCACCTTGAGGGCTACTGGCTATGTATCTCGGCAGAGAATAAATTGCATCAATCAAAAATATTGACAAAAATCGGCCCACATTCGGGGTGGTGCACCACCTCAGAAGTAGTTCGGCATAAAGCTTGGGCACTAGTGGCTGGCTCCATAGAGGGCATTTCCGGCATTAAGCTCAGCTAAACTCCTTCAAAATTCTTTGAACCAAGGTGATTTACGACACCTCGGATACAGTCCGGCGTTGGAGCTCGGATACATAGTCCGGCGTTGGAGCTCGGATACAGTACAATGTTGGAGCTCGGACGCAAGAGGACGATGCCGCCATGGAACAACTTCAAACCATTGATAAAGGTCGGAAACTTAAAGGAGCTCCTCGGATATCCGACATGTAAACTCGTCGAATGCATTTCGGTGATCCTCAAGATAGAAGATGCGAAGATTTGTTGAACCAGTTTTCAATACTGGCAATCGAAGATGAAGAACAGTTCGGAAGAATCGGGGAGCATCCCTAACTTGAAGACCGATTCAGGGGGCTACTGACGGTGTCCTGGACTAGTGGGTACTCAACGCGTCGTCTCCCGATCAGTTGGATTGGGCCGAGGACCCCCATGGCCGTATACTCATGGGCCAGTCCGGACAGCTGCCGCATACAAGGAAGAATACACAAGACTTGGCGATCAAGACAAGGACTCCTCCCCCACCGACGTATTCGGCTAGGACTCTTCTTATCCTAGGCCTCTGGTGCATTATATAAACCAGGGCCAGGCTAGTCGATAGACATATACAACAACAATCATACCATAGGCTAGCTTCTAGGGTTTAGCCTCTCTGATCTCGTGGTAGATCAACTCTTGTACTACCCATATCATCAATATTAATCAAGCAGGAGTAGGGTTTTACCTCCATCGAGAGGGCCCTAACCTGGGTAAACATTGTGTCCCTTGCCTCATGTTACCATTGATCCTAAGACGCACTACTTGGGACCCCCTACCCGAGATCCGCTGGTTTTGACACCGACACCCATCAATAGATATAAATGTGAGTGAGTACGGATTGCCATGCAACAGATGCACTAGAGCTATAAGTGTATGAAAGCTCAAAAAGAAAACTAAGTGGGTGTGCATCCAACTCGCTTGCTCACGAAGACCTAGGGAACTTTGAGGAAGCCCATCATTGGAATATACAAGCCAAGTTCTAAAATGAAAAATTCCCACTAGTATATGAAAGTGACAACATAGGAGACTCTCTATCATGAGGATTATGGTGCTACTTTGAAGCACAAGTGTGGTAAAAGGATAGTAGCATTGTCCCTTCTCTCTTTTTCTCTCATTTTTTATTTGAGCCTTTTCTCTTTTTTATGGCCTTTTTTTATTTAGTCTGGGGTCTCATCCCGACTTGTGGGGGAATCATAGTCTCCATCATCCTTTCCTCACATGGGACAATGCTCTAATAATGAAGCTCATCACACTTTTCTTTATTTACAACTCAAGAATTAAAACTCAATACTTAGAACAAAATATGACTCTATGTGAATGCCTCCAGCGGTGTACCGGAATGTGCTATGATTCAAGAGCGACATGTATGAAAAATTATGAATGGTGGCTTTGCAACAAATACAATGTCGACTACATGATCATGCAAGGCAATATGACAATGATGGAGCGTGTCATAATAAACGGAATGGTGGAAAGTTGCATGGCAATATATCTCGAAATGGCTATGGAAATGCCATAATAGGTAGGTATGGTGGCTGTTTTGAGGAAGGTATATGGTGGGTGTATGGTACCGGCGAGAGTTGCGCGGTACTAGAGAGGCTAGCAATGGTGGAAGGGTGAGAGTGCGTATAATCCATGGACTCAATATTACTCATAAAGAACTCACATACTTATTGCAAAAATCTACAAGTCATATAAACAAAGTACTACACGCATGCTCCTAGGGGAAGGGTTGATAGGAGTTAACCATCGCGCGATCCCGACCTCCACACATAAGGAAGGCAATCAATAAATAAATCATGCTCCAACTTCATCACATAACGGTTCACCATACGTGCATGCTACGGGAATCACAAACTTTAGCACAAGTATCTCTCAAATTCACGATTACTCCACTACCATGACTCTAATATCACCATCCTCATATCTCAAAACAATCATAAGGAATCAAACTTCTCATAGTATTCAATGCACTTTATATGAAAGTTTTTATTATATCCCTCTTGGATGCCCATCATATTAGGACTAAATTCATAACCAAAGCAAATTACCATGTTGTTATAAAGACTCTCAAAATAATATAAGTGAAGCATGAGAGTTCACCTATTTCTTCAAAATAAAACCACCGTTGTGCTCTAAAAGATATAAGTGAAGCACTAGAGCAAACGACAAACTACTCCAAAAGATATAAGTGAAGCTCAATGAGTAGTATTATAATTATATAACTATGTGAAAACTCTCTAACATTTAAGAATTTCAGATCTTAAGTACTTTATTCAAACAGCAATCAAAACAAACCAAAGTAAAATGACGCTCCAAGCAAAACACATATCATGTGGTGAAAAAAATATAGCTCCAAGTAAAGTTACCGATGAACTAAGACGAAAGAGGGGATGCCATCCGAGGCATCCCCAAGCTTAGGCTCTTGGTTGTCCTTGAATATCACCTTGGGGTGCCTTGGGCATCCCCAATCTTAGGCTCTTTCCATTCCTTATTCCATAGTCCATCGAATCTTTACCCAAAACTGGAAAACTTCACAACACAAAACTCAACAAAAACTCATAAGCTCCGTTATTATAAGAAAATAAATAACCACTTTTGGTATTTTTTTGAACTCATTATAAATTCATATTGGTGTAATATCTAATATATTCCAAATTATCTATGGTTCATACCCTCCAATACTACTCATAGATTCATCAAAATAAGCAAACAACACAAAGGAAACAGAATCTTTCAAAAACATAAGAGTCTGTAGTAATCTGTAACTCTCGAATACTTATGTAACTCCAAAAATCCGGAAATAAATTGGTGGGCGTGAGTAATTTGGATATTAATCATCTGCAAAACAAATCAACCTAAAATCTTTCTTATGTTAAAAATGATAATTATTCTCGTGAGCGCAAAGTTTCTGTTTTTTTACAGCAAGATCACATTAACTTTCACCCAAGTCTTCCCAAAGGTTCTACTTGGCACTTTATTGGAAAAAAACCTATAAAACATGATTACTACAATAGCTTAATCATGTTGACACACAAAAACAGTAAGTGTAAATATTGGGTTGTCTCCCAACAAGCGCTTTTCTTTAATGCCTTTTAGCTAGGCATGATGATTTCAATGATGCTCACATAAAAGATAAGAATTGAAACATAATGAGAGCATCATGAAGAATACGACTAGCACATTTAAGTCTAACCCACTTCCTATGCATAGGGATTTTGTGAGCAAACAACTTATGGGAACAATAATTAACTAGCATAGGAAGGCAAAACATGCAAAACTTCAAGATTTTCAACACATAGAGATGAAACTTGATATTATTGCAATTCCTACAAGCATATACTCCTCCCTCATAATAATTTTCATTAGCATCATGAATGAATTCAACAATATAAATATCACATAAAACATTATTTTCATGATCCCCAAGCATATAAATTTTATTACTCTCCACATAAGCAAAATTATTCTCATGAATAGTAGTGGGAGCAAACTCAACAAAATAATTATCATGTGAGGCATAATCCAATTGAAAATTAAAATCATGATGACATCATTATTCTTTATAGCATACATGTCATTACAATAATCATCATAGATAGCAACTTTGTTCTCATAATCAATTGGAACCTCTTCCGAAATAGTGGATTCATCACTAAATAAAGTCATGACCTCTCCAAATCCACTTTCATAATTATCACAATAAGATTCAACGCCCTCCAAAATAGTGGGATCATTACTTCCTAAAGTTGGCACTCTTCCAAACCCACTTTCATCAATATAATCATCATATATAGGAGGCATGCTTTCATCATAATAAATTTTCTCATCAACACATGGGGGACTAAAAATTCCATATTCATCAAACATAGCATCCCCAAGCTTGTGGCATTGCATATTCATCAAAAATGTCATATTCATCAAAAATATCATATTCATCAAAAATATCATATTTATCAAAAATATCATATCCATCAAACATTGCATCCCCAAGCTGCAGGAACTCCGCAGGGTCGGCTGCACCGTCGTAGCAAGGAGGCAGGTCCGGCTTGAACTTGCCTGGTCAGGCGACGCTACGCAGCTCGGTGGTGAAGGCACGACAATCTGCTGTGGTCACCAGAGCCCTTTGCTGATACAGAGCTTGCTCTTGATGGTCCCCGCGCGCTGCTGCCAGGGGCAGCACACGGTCTTAGTGTGCCGGTGCCGGGGCGCGGTCTTGCCATGCTGGAGCAGGAAGCATGGGAACGCCTTCTTGGGGCTGAGGGATTTCTTGACAGATTCTTTCTTGTTGCGCGGGCGCTGGGTGCGGTGAGTCACGTCCAGGGGCCACGCGCCTTGGAGCCAGGGTGACGTCTTGGGGCGGAGGTGGCGGATGCGCTCCCTGAGCCACATCGCCCATGCCTGGCGGAGGGCGAGGCAGTGAGAGGGATGGCGCGGGAGAGCCCCCTGCGGCGCTGACAAGTTCGGTGATGCGGGCGAGCCATTCTTCGTAGAGGTCGTCGACGGGGCGGTAGTGCAGGAGCTAACGCGCCAAAAGCAGCACGGCTTGCGCGGCCGTGGGGGCGCGACGAGCGTGAGACAATGAACCAGCTGGTGTCAGCGATTGATTGGCGATGCGGCCTTCATGCCGCACCAATGGGTGCAGCAAAGACGCATGCTGCTCGTTCCCTGCCGTGCCGGTGGCGGCGTTGGCGGCAGGCGAAGGAGAACGACGAGGAGGCCCGTCGACAGGAGCCGTCTAAGCGACACGAGCGGCGAGAGCAGCCCGGCGCTCGGCGGGCATCCGACATGGATGCGACGAAGTGATGGGACGCAGATCAGCAGAAGCAAGATTTCAGCGCACCCCTACCTAGCGCACCAAATGTCAGATATCGGGTTCCGGCAAAACCCTTAAGGTTCGAACTCTAGGGTGCGCACGAAGATTTCCTCCTACCGATTCACGCCCTCAACCTCGCCGCGATCTCTAAACTAACAAGATGAATTCACAGCACAAGAGACACGAGATTTATACTGGTTCGGGCCACCGTTGTGGTGTAATACCCTACTCCAGTGTGGTGTGGTGGATTGCCTCTTGGGCTTATGATGAACAGTACAAGCGGAAGAACAGCCTCCTGAGGCGAGGTGTTCTTGTGCTTGGTGGGTGGTTTTGCTCAAGGTCCGATTGCTCGATCCCCCTGCCTTGGTGGTGGCTAGCCCTATTTATAGAGGCCCTTGTCCTCTTCCCAAATATTGAGCGGGAAGGGATCCAACAACGGCCATTTTGAAAGGGGACAGCTAGTACAAGCTATCCTAACTAAAGGTGGTCTTCGCCTGCCAAAGGCTCTGGTGATGACGCCGTCTTGGGCTCCATGATGACCGCTGCCCTGCCGTCCTACTGGTCTTGGTCTTGTTGCACCGATATGGAAACCTTTGTCTGATGCCTTGGTACTCCACGCCTGCGCTTGCCCCCTTTGCACCAAAGAGGAAACAAGGACACTGCTCGGGCTGGCGCCTGCCTGGTCTTGATCGTCATGGCTTGTGTCATGGGCACATCGCGAGGTACCCCTTGCCTTGATCTCTCCGCCTCCTTGTGAGCCTGCCTGGAGAGGCCACTCCTGAGGAGGCCTTGCATCGTCTGCCCCTGGGAGGCTTGGCCCCTCGCGAGGGTCCTAAGTGTTTGGCTGATGAAGATGGGTCGTACTGGGCCACTGGTTGAGCCACGTCGCAGGCCGCAGGCACACAAGTCTGGGGACCCCCGTTCCCAGAACGCTGACAGTAGCCCCCGGGCCCAATGCATGCTCGGACTTGGCTTAGCGGCGAAGCCAAAAGGCAAGTGCGGAGCGCCGCAGTCCCCAACAGCATGCGGCCTTGGTTGCCGCGTGGCGACTTGATTAGACATGGGCGTCTCCGCTTCCCCATGCTGCCTCGGCAACTGCCGGATTTGACGAGTCGCTGCTGCATATAGAAAAGAGTCATCATTACCTGCGATCGTGGAGGTCGACGGTTGGCCTCCCTCAGACTATAAATGAGGAGGGGCGAGAGCCCCCGTCGCCCATCTCTTCTTGCTTCGCCTGCTTCTTTTCCCTCGCTCCATCTCCTTCCCCAACGCCAATGGCACTGATCCGCAGATTCTCGGCTGCACGCGGACTCCACTCACGAGCTCGTGCTGCACGCGGTGATGCCTCCAAGCACCTGGATCCGCTTCCCTTCATTCTTCGCCATCGAGATGTCATCGAGGGGGCCTCTCGAGCTTTGGCTGCAGCACGCCGACTGTGGCGCCCCGACGACTGGAGCGAAGGTTGAAGTCGTTGCCCCGGGCAAGGTCTATACGACCCGAGGCTGGGGCGAGGTCGCCCGGGTCTGCCGAACGGGTGGCGCCCTCGTAATCCATCTTGAATATGATGGCGCCTCCTTGTTGTCCTTCAAGGTCTTCGACGCAGAAGGCCGCCACCTGGAGTGCTGCCCCGGAGGAGACAATCAGGACATCGACGTGGCAGGGGCTAGGCCTACCACTCGCTTCCGCAACAGCTCCTCCGGCAGCAGCAGCGACGCTTGGGAATCCAGCGACTCTCCCGAGCTCTTCGTGACTCCGGAGACGAGCGACGATAGCTACGTGCCCCCGAGCTCGCGTCACGCCCGGAGCAAGGCGGCAGCGTCAGGCCATCTCCACCGCTAATCTGGATGGGGTTGGCGCCGGCCTCCCATGGCCCACTATTGATGATGGCGTCGGCCATGGAGGCGCGGGTAGTTAGGGATCCTTAGGGTTCTTGTCTTTTCTTCCCTACAAGGAATCGAGAAAACACCCGGTCGGGGCGTGTAAAGGGTCTGCGATGTTATTTTGCTGATGTGATCCTTATTATGAAACCGTGCGAATGCTTGCCCTGCCTCGGCTTGGTTCCCCTTTCTGGCCTCGCGACGGTTTAGCGCTCTACACTAATAGGTCCCGGTCCCCAGGCAAGCTGCAGCCGTCGCTGGCATGCCAGGTCGCGATTCCATGGTCAAGGCCAGGAGGTGAGCGGCCCGAGGTCCAGTAAGAGCCCCTGAGGCGCAATGCTCAGGAGGTCCCCTTTAGCGTGCAAGCAACCACCGAGAGGTGATAAAGGAAAGCAACGTTGCCATCGCAGAGCCGCATCAAGTGAAGGTCCTGCGCTGCATAGATTAGATGTCCCAGGCATGAAACTTATCTTGGTGGTATGGAGTTGCTCCTTTGTAGTGTGCCCGACTCGTGCGTCGGCGGCTGTGGCGCAGCTAGGTTAGGCCCTCGCGAGCTCTCCCTTCCTTCCCCACACTCTCCTTAATGCTCTACGTCCTCAGGTCCCGGCCCTCGAACGAGCTCAGCCGCCGCTGGTATGCCAGGTCGCGATGCCGTGGTCAAGGCCAGTAGGTGAGGGCTGGAGAGCCATCGAGAGCTCCTGAGTCGTGATGCTCAGGGGCCCCCCTTTTAACGCGCAAGCGGATCACATGGAAAAGGGAGAGGGAGCTCGTGTTGCCACCTGCTGAAATCCTCAGGAGGTTCATGTAAATCAACACGAGAAAAGCACGGGTTGCCATTACGACTGCCAGCCGGCCACTGGCTGCTCCGAGAGAGAGGTGAGGGCACTAAGGGCTTGGTGAGGTGATGCTTGCGGGGCTGCCGCGGGCCAGAGCTCGACTACTCAGATTTGTTGGTGTTGCAGGGATGGACCCATGCGCAAGCCTCGTGTCAGCGTGAGCGGCTCCCATGGTAGATGTCAACCGAACAAGCGATAATCACAGGCAGGTTAGGCATGGAAGGCAAATCATCTTTGATAAACGCAAAGTGGATACACGCCACCGGGTCAGGCCCGAGCGGCTTGGGAATGATGCAGCCCGAAGGGCACCCCGAGCAAAGTAAACTCAAGACATAAGAAAAAGATACATGCCACGGGGACAAACCCACGCGACCTGGGAATGATGCAGCCTTGAGGGCGCTCCCAGCTGAAATGAACTTGGAAGATGTCACCTCGTACCGTTGTAGGAGGGGAGTTGGAGTAGCTGAGGATGCGCGGTGAAGAGGTCGTCCTTCACGAGCCGCTGGAGCCCTGAGCCTTGGGAGGCTCTGCGGGTCCAGGAGGCTCCCTGAGGACCATCTCCATCTTCACTAGGACCGCATGGTGCCTAGCCTCCTGAGCCGCCAGAATGCTCCGCAATTGACAGTGGGAGGTGGTAGTTGTGTTCGGCAGGCCGAAAGGCATGCGAGCATAGCTGTGCGGCAGACCCTCGCAGCGTCCCACGCACAAAGGCCAGAAATATTCCTGAGATGCGGCCCGGTTGAGCCCTGGGATGTTGATGCAGACGCGCAGCCCACCATCCTCGCCTGGATGGGGAGCTACGCCAAGTAAGCGGCGATCGCCGCGCATGGCTCGTGCTTCCTGAAGCTCCTGAGTGGTCTTGGTGATGAACTCCTGAACATTGGGATTTCCATGCCCTGCGGCCTCCTAAGGGAAACGTGCTGCGAAGCATGCCTCCAAGTGGTGCCCGAGCGCCTCCCTCGTGAGGTTGGCAAAGTTAGAGGCCCTCCAGAAGAGAGCCCCCGAGCCCTACCCTAGGAGGGCGTCAGGCACGCCTTCCTATGCGATGGAAGGAGGCGCCCATTGCACGGGCGCTGATCCTGATGCAGCACCCCCTAAGATGCCAACCTCCCGAGGCATTAAGCTGAGCGGTGTCCTCTTCTTCTTGGGGACTGCCTCAGGAGGGTTCTCGCCCCTGCTGTCTGGGTCCTCGATTGATGCTGCTTGGAAGTTGGGCTCGAGGGAGCACACCGCATCTCTTTCTCTACAGGGGACCGTGATGATCCCGCCGCTTCCTGGCATCTTGAGGATATTGTAGCCATGGTGGGTCACCGCCATGAACTTGGCCAGGGCTGGATACCCGAGGATGGCATTGTACGGCAGGCGGGTGTGGGCGATGTCAAAGTCGATGAGCTCGGTGTGGTAGTTGCCGCACTGGCCGAAGGTGACAGGGAGGCAGACCTGCCCTATCGGGGTAGTGGAACCGTTGGTGACTCCTGAGAAAGGCTTGGTCGGCTGGAGCTGATCGTATGGTACTTGAAGGTTGTCGAACATCTCGACGGACAAGACATTTATCCCTACACTGCGATCGATGAGGGTCCCGGTGACTTGCACGTTGCTGATGACTGGGGAACAAAGCATTGGGAGGACGCCAGTAGTAGCTGAGCACTTGAGTTGATCTGCTGAGCTGAAGGTGATGGTGCACTTGGAACACCTGAGAGGGCGCGAGGCCTCGTCCTTGGGGAGGACTATGTTCACCTCGCGAGCGAACTTCTTGAAGATGCGTTGAGAGGCTAGGGCCTGAGCTCTGCCCAAGATGCAAGCGATGACACGTGGTTCCTGGAAGACCCCAGCCCCCTCGTCCTGATGATGGTCGTCATTCCTTCTCGGTGGTGGCGGTAGGGGAGGAAGGCATGCATTGCCCTATGGGCGGTCCTCGCGAGGATGATCCCTCCAGGCTCCCTCACGAGGCTGGTCCTGCCAGCGATCCTCACGAGGTCGGTCACGCCACTCCTGGCGAGGGCCACGGTCATCCCATCGTCCGCCGCCTCGTCCTCCTCCTTAGCCGTAGCCCCGGTCGTTGCGCTCAGGGCGTCGACCGAAGCGTCCTTCTCGAACGGCCCTGAGCTCTTGGCATTCGTTGGTGTTGTGGGTGTGGAGGTTGTGGTAGGTGCAGAACGGTCGGCTACCCTTGGACGACTCCGGCTGGTCTCTGTCGCACTTCGTGTCTGGCTCTGCTGCAAGCACGTCTGCTCCATTGCGTTTCACGTCCTTGTCCTTGGCCTTCTTTTCTTCTGGGTCGGCAGCTGGGAGCTCGAGGAGGGAGAGGCATCCTTCCTCAGCCCTTGCGCACTTGGTCGTCAGGTTCAACAACTCCAGAGATGTGCACAACTCCTCATGGATGGCGAGCTCCTCCTTCATCTTGACGTCATGGATGCCATCAAATAACTCTAAGATGATGGCCTCATTCGTCACTTTGTGGATCTTGAGGCGAGCATTGTTGAAGCGCTGGATGTATTTCTGCAGGGTCTCCCTAGGCTATTGCTTGATGCGGCGTAGGTCACCCGCGGCTGGGGGGCGGTCGCGAGTGCCCAGGAGGAGATCGAGCCGGGAGGCAGGTTAAGGAGCCAGGTGTTGGCATCGTCCTTGACAGCCATGGGAAACCAGTTCGCCATGACCTTCTTGTCTTTGTTGGCCTCCTCGATGCCCAGCTCGTAGAGCTGTAGCAACTCCTCGGGGTTGGCTGTACCGTCATAGCGAGGAGGCAGGTCCGGCTTGAACTTGCCCGGCCAGGCAACACTAAGCAGCTCGATGGTGAAGGCACGGCAACCTGTTGTGGTCACCGGAGCCCTTTGCTGATGTGGAGCTTGCTCTTGATGTTCCCCGCGTGCTGCTGCCAGGGGCAGCACGCGGTCTTGGCACGCCGGTGCCGGGGCGCGGTCTTGCCGTGCTGGAGCAAGAAGCATGGGAACGCCTTCTTGGGGCCAACGGATTTCTTGACAACTTCTTTCTTGTCGCGCGGGCGCTGGGTGCGGTGGGTCACGTCCAGGGGCCATGCGCCTTGGAGCCAGAGCGCCGTCCTGGGGTGGAGGTGGCGGATGCGCTCCCTGAGCCACGTCGCCCATGCCTGGCGGAGGGCGAGGCAGCGAGAGGGACGGAGCGGGAGAGCCCCCTGCGGAGCTGACGAGTTCGGTGATGCGGGCGAGCCATTCTTCGTAGAGTTCGTCGACAGGGCGGTAGTACAGGAGATCACAAACCAGAAGTAGTGCGGCCTGCGCGGCCGTGGGGGCGCGACGAGCGTGAGACGATGAACCAGCTGGGGTCAACGATGGAGTGGCGATGTGGCCTTCATGCCTCACCGATGGGTGCAACGAAGACGCCTGTTGCTCGTTCCCCGCCGGGTCGGTGGCGGTGTTGGCGGCAGGCGATGGAGAACGACGAGGAGGCCCGCCGACAGGAGCCGTCTGGGCGACACGAGTGGCGAGAGCATCCCGACGCTCGGTGCGGGCTCGGCGGGTGTCCGACATGGATGCGACGAAGCGATGGGACGCAGATCAGCGGAAGGAAGATTTCGGCGCACCCCTACCTGGCGCGCCAAATGTCGGATATCGGGTTCCAGCAAAACCCTTAAGGTTCGAACTCTGGGGTGCGCACGAAGATTTCCTCCTACCGATTCACGCCGTCAACCTCGCCGCGATCTCTAAGCTAACAAGATGAATTCACAACACAAGAGACACGAGATTTATACTGGTTCGGGCCACCGTTGTGGTGTAATACCCTACTCCAGTGTGTTGTGGTGGATTGCCTCTTGGGCTGATGATGAATAGTACAAGGGGTAGAACAGCCTCCTGAGGCGAGGTGTTCTTGTGCTTGGTGGGTGGTTCTGCTCAAGGTCCGATTGCTCGATCCCCCTGCCTTGGTGGTGGCTAGCCCTATTTATAGAGGCCCTGGTCCTCTTCCCAAATATTGAGCGGGAAGGGATCCAACAACGGCCATTTCGAAAGGGGACAGCTAGTACAGGCTATCCTAACTAAAGGTGGTCTTCGCGTGCCAAAGGCTCTGGTGATGACGCCGTCTTGGGCTCCACGATGACCTTTGCCCTGCCGTCCTACTGGTCTTGGTCTTGTTGCACCGATATGGAAACCTTTGCCTAATGCCTTGTTACTTCGCGCCTACGCTTGCCCCCTTTGCACCAAAGGGGAAACAAGGACACTGCTCAGGCTGGTCTTGATCGTCATGGCTTGCGTTGCGGGCACCTCGCGAGGTACCCCTTTCCTTGATCTCTCTGCCTCCTCATGAGCCTGCTTGGCGAGGCCACTCCTGAGGAGGCCTTGCATCATCCGCCCCGCGAGGCTTGGCCCCTCGCGAGGGTCTTGAGTGTTTGGCTGATGAAGATGGGCCGTACTGGGCCACTGGTTGAGCCACGTCATAGGCTGCACGCAGGCAAGTCTGGGGACCCTAGTTCCCAAAACGCTGACACTCAACATGCAACAAAGAGTCACTCCAAAGTCACTAATAGCGGTGAACAAACGAAGAGATTATTGTAGGGTACGAAACCACCTCAAAGTTATTCTTTCCGATCTATCCATTGGGCTATTTCTATAAGTTTCACAAACAGCCCTAGAGTTCGCAGTAAAATAACACCTTAAGACACACATCAACCAAAACCCTAATGTCACCTATATACTCCAATGTCACCTCAAGTATCCGCGGGTATGATTATACGATATGCATCACACAATCTTAGATTCATCTATTCAACTAACATAAAGAACTTCAAAGAGTGCCCCAAAGTTTCTAACGGAGAGTCAAGACGAAAACGTGTGCCAACCCTTATGCATAAGTTCACAAGGTCACTGAACCCGCAAGTTGATCACCAAAACATACATCTAGTAGATCACTTGATATCCCATTGTCACCACAGATAAGCACATGCAAGACATACATCAAGTGTTCTCAAATCCTTTAAAGACTCAATCCGATAAGATAACTTCAAAAGGAAAACTAAATCCATTACAAGAGAGTAGAGGGGGAGAAACATCATAAGATCCAACTATACTAGCAAAGCTCGTGGTACATCAATATCGTGCCAAATCAAGAACACGGGAGAGAGAGATCAAACACATAGCTACTGGTACATACCCTCAGCCCCGAGGGTGAACTACTCCCTCCTCATCATGGAGAGCGTCGGGATGATGAAGATGGCCACCGGTGATGGATTCCCCCTCCGGCAGGGTGCCGGAATGGGCTCCCAAGAGGTTTTTGGTGGCTACAGAGGCTTGCGGTGACGGAACTCCAGATCTAGGTTTCTTCCTGGAAGATTGGGTATTTATAGGAGGGTTTGGCATCGAGAACAAGTTAGGGGGACCCATGAGGAGTCCACGAGGCACATGGGCGCACCCCCCACCCTTGTGGGCCCCACAAGACTCCTCTATGATAACTTTTTGCTCCAGTATTTTTTATATTTTCCAGAAAAAATCTCCGTTGATTTTAAGCGCATTACGAGAACTTTTATTTCTGCACAAAAACAACACCACGGTAGTTCTCCTGAAAACAACGTCAGTACGGGTTAGTTCTAACCAAATCATACCAAAAACATGTAAAAATATTATAAACATGGCATGAATACATCAAAAATTATAGATACATTGGAGACATATCAGTCTTCGTTTTGTGTAGCTCTTTGATGACTTGTCCTTCCTTTCTGAATCCTTGCTTCTGCGAGAGGTTCTTCGTTCATAACGATCATCTCTACTCCTTCTCTCTCTTGGAGGTGATTCTTCTCTTCTACTTCTTCTTTTAGGTGAGTCTTCTCTTCTTTCTTAGGGAGCCGTACACTCATTGGACTAGTGTCCGGGTCTTCCACAATTGTAGCAATTTCGCTCATGACTAGAAGATCTTTTGTCATGGTATGATCTTGACTTGGAGCTTCTCTCTTTGCTTCTACTCTTGTAGAATTTGTTGAAGTTCTTCACCATTAAGCTCAATTCCTCATTCAAGACTTGTTTTTCACTTGATGTTGCAGGAGCATCACATGAGGCTTTGTAAGCACCACTAGACTTGTTGTGAAACTCTTCTTTATCGTTGAGTGACATCTCATGAGCATCAATTCTTCCAATGACTTCCGGTGTCTTGAGATCTTTGTAGTTGGGCATCATTTGGATCAATGTGCACACGGTATCATATTTTCCATCCAAGGATCTCAGGATCTTCTTGATGATGAATCTGTCAGTCATATCTTCACTTCCTAAGCCGGCAATCTCATTTGTGATGAGAGCAAGCCTAGAGTACATTTCAGCGACACCTTCACCATCCTTCATTTTGAACTTGTCAAGTTGACTTTGAAGCACATTCTACTTGGATTCCTTGACGGACTCGGTACCTTCGTGCATATCAATCAAAGTATCCCAAATTTTCTTTGCATTCCCAAGACAACTGATTTTGTTGGATTCTTCGGGGCACAATTCATTGAAGAGGATATCGCAAGCTTGAGCGTTGTATTGCAACATCTTCAATTCTTCCGCAATTGCTTCACGATTTGGTTCTCTCCCATCGAAGAATTCACCTTGCAAAACAATACACACAATAGCCCAAATGGCGGGGTTATGTCCAAGAATATGAATTTTCATCTTATGCTTCCAACTAGCAAAATTAGTACCATCAAAGTAAGGACCTCTACGGTGGTAATTTCCCTCACTAGACACCATACTCTCCTACATTGTGAAACCAAGGCTATGATCACCAAAACTACGGAAATTAAGGCAAATGGAGACCAAAGCTCTGATACCACTTGTAGGATCAAAAGTATGTCTAGAGGGGGGTGATTAGACTACTTGGCAAAATAAAAATCTAGCCTTTCCCAATTTTAAGTCTTGGCAGATTTTAGCAACTTAGCACTAGTCAAGCAAACAACCTACACATGCAATTTTAAGAGTATAGCAGTGGAATGTAAATCATTGCATATGAAGGTAAAGGGGAGGAGTTTGGAGGGAGCAAACACAATGTAGACACGGAGATTTTTGGTGTGGTTCCGATAGGTCGTGCTATCGTACATCCACATTGATGGAGACTTCAACCCATGAAGGGTAACGGTTGCACGAGTCCATGGAGGGCTCCAACCATGAAGGGTCCACAAAGAAGCAACCTTGTCTATCCCACCATGGCCATCACCCATGAAGGACTTTCCTCACTTGGCTAGATCTTCACGAAGTAGGCGATCTCCTTGCCCTTACAAACTCCTTCGTTCAAGTCCACAATCTTGACGGAGGCTCCCAAGTGACACCTAACCAATCTAGGAGACACCACTCTCCAAAAGGTAATAGAAGGTGTGTTGATGATTAAATATTTGCTCTTGTGCTTCAAATGATAGTCTCTCCAACACCCAACTCTCTCTCACACAAATTTGGCTATGGTGGAAAGATGATTTGAGTGGAAAGCAACTTGGAGAAGGCTAGAGATCAAGATTCTTGTGGTTGGATTGGAATGTCTTTGTCTCAACACATGAGTAGGTGGTTCTCTCTCAGAAAATGAGTAGTGGAAGTGTAGGCATGTTTTGATGGCTCTCTCACGGATGGAGAAGGGGGTTGAGGGGTATATATAGCCTCCACACAAAATCTAACTGTTACACACAATTCACTAAACTTGGTGGGACCGAATAGACCAACTTGGTTGAAAATGTGAATGTTAGGCTTTTCGGTGGACTGACATCATCAACTCGGTGAGACTGATGCGCTAGGTTAGGGCAAACCTCATCTCGGTGAGACCTATTACATGAACTCGGTGAGACCGATTTCAGTAATAAGAAAACAGAGACTTGCTCAGGCAAACTCGATGGTACCGATCACTCATCTCGGTTAGACCAAAACGTTACGAAAAGGAAACAGAGAGTTTGCACTACGAACTCGGTGCGACCGATCGCTCATCTCGGTTAGACCGAAACGTTATGGAGGGAAACAGAGAGTTTGCAATCCCATCTCGGTGAGACCGAGATCCCTATTGGTAAGACCGAACTAATTAGGGTTTGTGGATATGGCTATGTCAAGTGAACTCGGTGGCGCCGGATAGATCAAATCGGTGTTGCCGAGTTTGACTTTAGGTTTAGGACATATGTGTAAATGAGAAAGTGGTTGAGGGTTTTTGAGCATATCACTAAACATTTTGAGCAAGCAAGCCATTAAGCAACACCTCATCCCCTTTTAATAGTATTGGATTTTCCAATGGACTCAATGTGATCTTGGATCACTAAAATGAAAATATAGAGTCTTGAGCTTTTGCCAATATGTGTCCTTAGCATTTTGAGGGGTCCACGTTTCTAGTCCATGCTATACCAACCATTGAACTTTCTGAAACATTGATCTTGAAAGAATATTATAATTCAATGAGCTATATGTTGTTATGAATTACCAAAACCACCCGGCGATTAGTTGCACTTTCAACGTAGCAACAAGTAAGAGTGTTACCTTAATATTTTGATGATGTCTAGATATACGTAGAAGAGCAGCAGGAACAACAACAACAACAACAACACAACCCTGTTTGGATACTCAACTTAGCTAGAGGTTAGAGTTAGTTTCTAGCTCATGACTAACCCTGAACTAACTCCATCCAAAGAGGTGTTTGGATGACAGTGTTAGATACTTAGATTGACAATAAATGCACTAGGAGAACTAGCGCCAATTAGCACCTCTTGGGTTGGATAGTTTTTGTGGGTGGGTTATAGATGCAACTATCTCAAACTAGCCCTCATGTTTAGATATACTTTAGGGCTATTTGAGCCCTAACTAGCTCAAACTAACTCCAACCCATGGATACAGCAGCAGTTAACCAGCCGATAATTTGTAAGAATGCAATAAACTCCTTCCGGCCCATAATATAAGATGTTAATTCATCTAATATGTTAGTATATTGGATGTTATAAGATATTATAAAAGAGTGTTGTACTACATCATTATGCAATTTGTGTTTAGCTTCTAATATTAACTTGGTGCTTTTAGGTACATATGTCATTGGTAAAGATCCGTGCTTCGACCCTTTCTGTGTATGGGGAAATGAGATATTGATGAACCAGCATAAAGTGAGGAAGCTGATAAAGATTGTTAGTAAAATGGGTCAAAAGATGACAATTAAACTATTTGTTTACACTTTATCCAATACAATAGCGAACTATAGGATGGTAAGTAAGAACTCCGCAACCTTCGTTTTACTGCCCATATTGAGTTGTGTTCGATGATAATGTCTGAATCTTTTTTCCTTTGCAGTGGTTCCCAAAGCAGTTTACTCAAGATTACCTCTCAAACTACATGATTGGTGGGCATGCAAAGGTTAAAGTATTTCTACCAGAACACGATGATTATCTAGATGTTTTCATGAAGAGCATGAAGGATGGGCAGTCGGCCATCACAAGGGGTTGGACTAGAGTCGTGTGTGCCTTCTGCATGGAGGAGGGCACAATATGGGCATTCCGCTTCACCTTGTTTAGCAACCAGAATGTATTTCACCTCTTTCTTTACCGTCTTTAATAGTACAAGTATACAACTGTGGTTCATCATTATTTATTTGGTTCTTATGTAATTCTTAATATGTACCTATGAATTGAATAATGCATTGGTTTTCTGAACCTGATGGATATGAATAAAGCTATAGCATACATTCAAATTCAAATTTAAATTCAAATCTGGTACAATTTGATATAATAGCAATTAAATTATGGTGAAATTACACTCTCCAGGTCATTACGGCACACACGGTTGGTAAAACACAAACATTTTCGATATACACCATAATCCGAGACGGTTCACAGAGAGGAAACATGTGCAAGCGTGCACACAGTTGCCGTTTGCAAAGCGTGTGCGATGTTAGACAATATCACAAATGGTGCGGGCTAACTAAACATTTGTGATAGTTGCCTTATCGTACACGATTCGCAACCATGAACTGTTTCTGATGAAGTATGCATCCTAAACGTTGCACCATAGAAAAGCGTGTGCAATAGTTGTCGTGTACGATGATGTTACGACGGTCCGATGTTTCGTAATCCTATCCGACACTCGTACAACGATTAGCTAATCTTCTTAATTAGTTATCGCATACGGTTTGGGAAAAGCGAATGTGTGTGATTGTATGCTTATCATACACGTTCTATAATCTTGAACCGTTTGTGATGGGCCGCGCATCGTAAACGTAGCACCACAGAATACCGATTGTGATGGCAATGCGAGCACAAACGAGTAGGAGTACTATATATGCATCTTGGCTCCCTGTCCCCGACGGTTTTTGGATCCTGTGGGAAGGACCCCACCCCCCCCCCCCTATCGCCCACACTCACTTGGCGACGGTTCCAAATGCCGTCGCGGAAAGGGGTTAAAAATCGTTTGTATAGCACCGACGCGTACAAGTGATGATTATCATTTGTGAGTAGTTACTTTTGTTCTTGAGGTCAACGGAGAAATCTTGTTGCAAGTAATCATGTGAATTTTATATGTGTTCGATGTTTTGATGTTATGTATGTTGTGATTCCCTTAGTGGTGTCATGTGAACGTCGACTACATGACAGTTCACCATACTTGGGCCTAAGGGAATGCATTGTGGACTAGTTATTAGATGATAGGTTACGAGAGTGACAGAAGCTTAAACCCTAGTTTATGCGCTATTCCGTAAGGGGCTGATTTGGATCCAAAAGTTTAATGCTATGGTTAGAATTCATTCTTAATACTTTTCTCGTAGTTGCGGATGCTTGCGAGGGGTTAATCAAAATTAGGAGGTTTGTTCAAGTAAGAACAACACCCAAGCACCAGTTCACTCACATATCAGATTATCAAAGTAGCAAACACAAATCCAACCAACATGATAAACTCTTGTACTACCCATATCATCAATATTAATCAAGCAGGAGTAGGGTTTTACCTCCATCGAGAGGGCCCTAACCTGGGTAAACATTGTGTCCCTTGCCTCATGTTACCATTGATCCTAAGACGCACTACTTGGGACCCCCTACCCGAGATCCGCCGGTTTTGACACCGACACCCATCAATAGATATAAATGTGAGTGAGTACGGATTGCCATGCAACAGATGCACTAGAGCTATAAGTGTATGAAAGCTCAAAAAGAAAACTAAGTGGGTGTGCATCCAACTCGCTTGCTCACGAAGACCTAGGGCACTTTGAGGAAGCCCATCATTGGAATATACAAGCCAAGTTCTAAAATGAAAAATTCCCACTAGTATATGAAAGTGACAACATAGGAGACTCTCTATCATGAGGATTAAGGTGCTACTTTGAAGCACAAGTGTGGTAAAAGGATAGTAGCATTGTCCCTTCTCTCTTTTTCTCTCATTTTTTTATTTGAGCCTTTTCTCTTTTTTATGGCCTTTTTTTATTTAGTCTGGGGTCTCATCCCGACTTGTGGGGGAATCATAGTCTCCATCATCCTTTCCTCACATGGGACAATGCTCTAATAATGAAGCTCATCACACTTTTATTTACTTGCAACTCAAGAATTAAAACTCAATACTTAGAACAAAATATAACTCTATGTGAATGCCTCCAGCGGTGTACCGGAATGTGCTATGATTCAAGAGCGACATGTATGAAAAATTATGAACGGTGGCTTTGCAACAAATACAATGTCGACTACATGATCATGCAAGGCAATATGACAATGATGGAGCGTGTCATAATAAACGGAATGGTGGAAAGTTGCATGGCAATATATCTCGAAATGGCTATGGAAATGCCATAATAGGTAGGTATGGTGGCTGTTTTGAGGAAGGTATATGGTGGGTGTATGGTACCGGCGAGAGTTGCGCGGTACTAGAGAGGCTAGCAATGGTGGAAGGGTGAGAGTGCGTATAATCCATGGACTCAATATTACTCATAAAGAACTCACATACTTATTGCAAAAATCTACAAGTCATATAAACAAAGTACTACACGCATGCTCCTAGGGGAAGGGTTGATAGGAGTTAACCATCGCGCGATCCCGACCTCCACACATAAGGAAGGCAATCAATAAATAAATCATGCTCCAACTTCATCACATAACGGTTCACCATACGTGCATGCTACGGGAATCACAAACTTTAGCACAAGTATCTCTCAAATTCACGATTACTCCACTACCATGACTCTAATATCACCATCCTCATATCTCAAAACAATCATAAGGAATCAAACTTCTCATAGTATTCAATGCACTTTATATGAAAGTTTTTATTATATCCCTCTTGGATGCCCATCATATTAGGACTAAATTCATAACCAAAGCAAATTACCATGTTGTTATAAAGACTCTCAAAATAATATAAGTGAAGCATGAGAGTTCACCTATTTCTTCAAAATAAAACCACAGTTGTGCTCTAAAAGATATAAGTGAAGCACTAGAGCAAACGACAAACTACTCCAAAAGATATAAGTGAAGCTCAATGAGTAGTATTATAATTATATAACTATGTGAAAACTCTCTAACATTTAAGAATTTCAGATCTTAAGTACTTTATTCAAACAGCAATCAAAACAAACCAAAGTAAAATGACGCTCCAAGCAAAACACATATCATGTGGTGAAAAAAATATAGCTCCAAGTAAAGTTACCGATGAACGAAGACGAAAGAGGGGGTGCCATCCGGGGCATCCCCAAGCTTAGGCTCTTGGTTGTCCTTGAATATCACCTTGGGGTGCCTTGGGCATCCCCAATCTTAGGCTCTTTCCATTCCTTATTCCATAGTCCATCAAATCTTTACCCAAAACTGGAAAACTTCAACACAAAACTCAACAAAAACTCATAAGCTCCGTTATTATAAGAAAATAAATAACCACTTTTGGTACTTTTGTGAACTCATTATAAATTCATATTGGTGTAATATCTAATATATTCCAAATTATCTATGGTTCATACCCTCCAATACTACTCATAGATTCATCAAAATAAGCAAACAACACAAAGAAAACAGAATCTTTCAAAAACATAAGAGTCTGTAGTAATCTGTAACTCTCGAATACTTATGTAACTCCAAAAATCCTGAAATAAATTGGTGGGCGTGAGTAATTTGGATATTAATCATCGGCAAAACAAATCAACTTAAAATCATTCTTATGTTAAAAACGATAATTATTCTCGTGAGTGCAAAGTTTCTGTTTTTTTACAGCAAGATCACATTAACTTTCACCCAAGTCTTCCCAAAGGTTCTACTTGGCACTTTATTGGAAAAAAAAACCTATAAAACATGATTACTACAGTATCTTAATCATGTTGACACACAAAAACAGTAAGTGTAAATATTGGGTTGTCTCCCAACAAGCGATTTTCTTTAATGCCTTTTAGCTAGGCATGATGATTTCAATGATGCTCACATAAAAGATAAGAATTGAAACATAATGAGAGCATCATGAAGAATACGACTAGCACATTTAAGTCTAACCCACCTCCTATGCATAGGGATTTTGTGAGCAAACAACTTATGGGAACAATAATTAACTAGCATAGGAAGGCAAAACATGCAAAACTTCAAGATTTTCAACACATAGAGATGAAACTTGATATTATTGCAATTCCTACAAGCATATACTCCTCCCTCATAATAATTTTCATTAGCATCATGAATGAATTCAACAATATAAATATCACATAAAACATTATTTTCATGATCCCCAAGCATATAAATTTTATTACTCTCCACATAAGCAAAATTCTTCTCATGAATAGTAGTGGGAGCAAACTCAACAAAATAATTATCATGTGAGGCATAATCCAATTGAAAATTAAAATCATGATGACATCATTATTCTTTATAGCATACATGTCATCACAATAATCATCATAGATAGCAACTTTGTTCTCATAATCAATTGGAACCTCTTCCGAAATAGTGGATTCATCACTAAATAAAGTCATGACCTCTCCAAATCCACTTTCATAATTATCACAATAAGATTCAACACCCTCCAAAATAGTGGGATCATTACCTCCTAAAGTTGGCACTCTTCCAAACCCACTTTCATCAATATAATCATCATATATAGGAGGCATGCTTTCATCATAATAAATTTTCTCATCAAAACTTGGGCGACTAAAAATTTCATATTCATCAAACATAGCATCCCCAAGCTTGTGGCATTGCATATTCATCAAAAATGTCATATTCATCAAAAATATCATATTCATCAAAAATATCATATTTATCAAAAATATCATATCCATCAAACATTGCATCCCCAAGCTGCAGGAACTCCGCAGGGTCGGCTGCACCGTTGTAGCAAGGAGGCAGGTCCGGCTTGAACTTGCCTGGTCAGGTGACGCTACGCAGCTCGGTGGTGAAGGCACGACAATCTGCTGTGGTCACCGGAGCCCTTTGCTGATATGGAGCTTGCTCTTGATGGTCCCCGCGCGCTGCTGCTAGGGGCAGCAAGCGGTCTTAGCATGCCGGTGCCGGGGCGCGGTCTTGCCATGCTGGAGCAGGAAGCATGGGAACGCCTTCTTGGGGCTGAGGGATTTCTTGACAGCTTCTTTCTTGTCGCGCGGGCGCTGGGTGCAGTGAGTCACGTCCAGGGGCCACGCACCTTGGAGCCAGGGTGACGTCTTGGGGCGGAGGTGGCGGATGCGCTCCCTGAGCCACGTCGCCCATGCCTGGCGGAGGGCGAGGCAGCGAGAGGGATGGCGCGGGAGAGCCCCCTACGGCGCTGACAAGTTCGGTGATGCGGGCGAGCCATTCTTCGTAGAGGTCGTCGACGGGGCGGTAGTGCAGGAACTCACGCGCCAAAAGCAGCACGGCCTGCGCGGCCGTGGGGGCGCGACGAGCGTGAGACAATGAACCAGCTGGTGTCAGCGATTGAGTGGCGATGCGGCCTTCATGCCGCACCGATGGGTGCAGCAAAGACGCATGCTGCTCGTTCCCTGCCGGGCTGGTGGCAGTGTTGGCGGCAGGCGAAGGAGAACGACGACGAGGCCCGCCGACAGGAGCCATCTAAGCGACATGAGTGGCGAGAGCAGCCCGGCGCTCGGCGGGCATCCGACATGGATGCGACGAAGTGATGGGACGCAGATCAGCAGAAGCAAGATTTTGGCGCACCCCTACCTAGCGCACCAAATGTCGGATATCGGGTTCCGGCAAAACCCTTAAGGTTCAAACTCTAGGGTGCGCACGAAGATTTCCTCCTACCGATTCACGCCCTCAACCTCGCCGCGATCTCTAAACTAACAAGATGAATTCACAGCACAAGAGACACGAGATTTATACTGGTTCGGGCCACCGTTGTGGTGTAATACCCTACTCCGGTGTGGTGTGGTGGATTGCCTCTTGGGCTGATGATGAACAGTACAAGGGGAAGAACAGCCTCCTGAGGCGAGGTGTTCTTGTGCTTGGTGGGTGGTTCTGCTCAAGGTCCGATTGCTCGATCCCCCTGCCTTGGTGGTGGCTAGCCCTATTTATAGAGGCCCTTGTCCTCTTCCCAAATATTGAGCGGGAAGGGATCCAACAATGGCCATTTTGAAAGGGGACAGCTAGTACAAGCTATCCTGACTAAAGGTGGTCTTCGCCTGCCAAAGGCTCTGGTGATGACGCCGTCTTGGGCTCCATGATGACCTCCGCCCTGCCGTCCTGCTGGTCTTGGTCTTGTTGCACCGATATGGAAACCTTTGTCTGATGCCTTGGTACTCCACGCCTGCGCTTGCCCCCTTTGCACCAAAGAGGAAACAAGGACACTGCTCGGGCTGGCGCCTGCCTGGTCTTGATCGTCATGGCTTGTGTCATGGGCACATCGCGAGGTACCCCTTGCCTTGATCTCTCCGCCTCCTTGTGAGCCTGCATGGCGAGGCCACTCCTGAGGAGGCCTTGCATCATCTGCCCCTGGGAGGCTTGGCCCCTCGCGAGGGTCCTGAGTGTTTGGCTGATGAAGATGGGTCGTACTGGGCCACTGGTTGAGCCACGTCGCAGGCCGCAGGCACACAAGTCTGGGGACCCCTGTTCCCAGAACGCTAACAGTAGCCCCCGGGCCCAATGCATGCTCGGACTTGGCTTAGCGGCGAAGCCAAAAGGCAAGTGCGGAGCGCCGCAGTCCCCAACAGCATGCGGCCTTGGTTGCCGCGTGGCGACTTGATTAGACATGGGCGTCTCCGCTTCCCCATGCTGCCTCGGCAACTGCCGGATTTGACGAGTCGCTGCTGCATATAGAAAAGAGTCATCATTACCTGCGATCGTGGAGGTCGACGGTTGGCCTCCCTCAGACTATAAATGAGGAGGGGCGAGAGCCCCCGTCGCCCATCTCTTCTTGCTTCGCCTGCTTCTTCTCCCTTGCTCCATCTCCTTCCCAACGCCAATGGCACCGATCCGCAGATTCTCGGCTGCACGCGGACTCCACTCACGAGCTCGTGCTGCACGCGGTGATGCCTCCAAGCACCTGGATCCGCTTCCCTTCATTCTTCGCCATCGAGATGTCATCGAGGGGGCCTCTCGAGCTTTGGCTGCAGCACGCCGACTGTGGCGCCCCGACGACTGGAGCGAAGGTTGAAGTCGTTGCCCCGGGCAAGGTCTATATGACCCAAGGCTGGGGCGAGGTCACCCAGGTCTGCCGAACGGGTGGCGCCCTCGTAATCCATCTCGAATATGATGGCGCCTCCTTGTTGTCCTTCAAGGTCTTCGACGCAGAAGGCCGCCACCTGGAGTGCTGCCCCGGAGGAGACAATCAGGACATCGACGTGGCAGGGGCTAGGCCTGCCACTCGCTTCCGCAACAGCTCCTCTGGCAGCAGCAGCGACGCTTGGGAATCCAGCGACTCTCCCGAGCTCTTCGTGACTCCGGAGACGAGCGACGATAGCTACGTGCCCCCGAGCTCGCGTCACGCCCAGAGCAAGGCGGCAGCGTCAGGCCGTTGCCACCGCTAATCTGGATGGGGTTGGCGCCGGCCTCCCGTGGCCCACTGTTGATGATGGCGTCGGCCATGGAGGCGCGGGTAGTTAGGGATCCTTAGGGTTCTTGTCTTTTCTTCCCTACAAGGAATCGAGAAAACACCCGGTCGGGGCGTGTAAAGGGTCTGTGGTGTATTTTGCTGATGTGATCCTTATTATGAAACCGTGCGAATGCTTGCCCTGCCTCGGCTTGGTTCCCCCTTTCTGGCCTCGCGACGGTTTAGCGCTCTACACTGATAGGTCCCGGTCCCTAGGCAAGCTGCAGCCGTCGCTGGCATGCCAGGTCGCGATTCCATGGTCAAGGCCAGGAGGTGAGCGGACCGAGGTCCAGTAAGAGCCCCTGAGGCGCAATGCTCAGGAGGTCCCCTTTAGCGTGCAAGCAACCACCGAGAGGTGAGAAAGGAAAGCAACGTTGCCATCGCAGAGCCGCATCAAGTGAAGGTCCTGCGCTGCATAGATTAAATGTCCCAGGCATGAAACTTATCTTGGTGGTATGGAGTTGCTCCTTTGTAGTGTGCCCAACTCGTGCGTCGGCGGCTGTGGCGTAGCTAGGTTAGGCCCTCGCGAGCTCTCCCTTCCTTCCCCACACTCTCCTTAATGCTCTACGTCCTCAGGTCCCGGCCGTCGAACGAGCTCAGCCGCCGCTGGTATGCCAGGTCGCGATGCCGTGGTCAAGGCCAGTGGGTGAGGGCTGGAGAGCCATCGAGAGCTCCTGAGTCGTGATGCTCAGGGGCCCCCCTTTTAACGCGCAAGCGGATCACATGGAAAAGGGAGAGGGAGCTCGTGTTGCCACCTGCTGAAATCCTCAGGAGGTTCATGTAAATCAACATGAGAAAAGCACGGGTTGCCATTACGACTGCCAGCCGGCCACTGGCTGCTCCGAGAGAGAGGTGAGGGCACTAAGGGCCTGGTGAGGTGACGCTTGCGGGGCTGCCGTGGGCCAGAGCTCGACCACTCAGATTTGTTGGTGTTGCAGGGACGGACCCATGCGCAAGCCTCGTGCCAGTGTGAGCGGCTCCCATGGTAGATGTCAACCGAACAAGCGATAATCACAGGCAGGTTAGGCATGGAAGGCAAATCAGCTTTGATAAACGCAAAGTGGATACACACCACCGGGTCAGGCCCGAGCGTCTTGGGAATGATGCAGCCCGAAGGGCACCCCGAGCAAAGTAAACTCAAGACATAAGAAAAAGATACATGCCACAGGGACAAACCCACGCGACCTGGGAATGATGCAGCCTTGAGGGCGCTCCCAGCTGAAATGAACTTGGAAGATGTCACCTCGTACCGTTGTAGGAGGGGAGTTGGAGTAGCTGAGGATGCGCGGTGAAGAGGTCGTCCCTCACGAGCCGCTGGAGCCCCGAGCCTTGGGAGGCTCTGCGGGTCCAGGAGGCTCCCTGAGGACCATCTCCATCTTCACTAGGACCGCATGGTGCCTAGCCTCCTGAGCCGCCAGAATCCTCCGCAAGTGACAGTGGGAGGTGGCAGTTGTGTTCGGCAGGCCGAAAGGCATGCGAACATAGCTGTGCGGACCCTCGCAGCGTCCCACGCACAAAGGCCAGAAATATTCCTGAGATGCGGCCCGGTTGAGCCCTGGGATGTTGATGCAGACGCGCAGCCCACCATCCTCGCCTGGATGGGGAGCCATGCCAAGCAAGCGGCGATCGCCGCGCATGGCTCATGCTTCCTGAAGCTCCTGAGTGGTCTTGGTGATGAACTCCTGAACATTGGGATTTCCATGCCCTGCGGCCTCCTAAGGGAAACGTGCTGCGAAGCATGCCTCCAAGTGGTGCCCGAGCGCCTCCCTCGTGAGGTTGGCAAAGTTAGAGGCCCTCCAGAAGAGAGCCCCCGAGCCCTACCCAAGGAGGGCATCGGGCACGCCTTCCTATGCGATGGAAGGAGGCGCCCATTGCACGGGCGCTGATCCTGATGCAGCACCCCCTAAGATGCCAACCTCCCGAGGCATTAAGCTGAGCGGTGTCCTCTTCTTCTTGGGGACTGCCTCAGGAGGGTTCTCGCCCCTGCTGTCTGGGTCCTCGATTGATGTTGCTTGGAAGTTGGGCTCGAGGGAGCACACCGCATCTCTTTCTCTGCAGGGGACCGTGATGATCCCGCCATGAACTTGAGGATATTGAGGATATTGTAGCCATGGTGGGTCACCGCCATGAACTTGGCCAGGGCTGGATACCCGAGGATGGCATTGTACGGCAGGCGGGTGTGGGCGATGTCAAAGTCGATGAGCTCGGTGTGGTAGTTGCCGCACTGGCCGAAGGTGACAGGGAGGCAGACCTGCCCTATCGGGGTGGTGGAACCGCTGGTGACTCCTGAGAAAGGCTTGGTCGGCTGGAGCTGATCGTATGGTACTTGAAGGTTGTCGAACATCTCGACGGACAAGACATTTATCCCTACACTGCCATCGATGAGGGTCCTGGTGACTTGCACATTGCTGATGACTGGGGAACAAAGCATTGGGAGGACGCCAGTAGTAGCTGAGCACTTGAGTTGATCTGCTGAGCTGAAGGTGATGGCGCACTTGGACCACCTGAGAGGGCGCGAGGCCTCGTCCTTGGGGAGGACTATGTTCACCTTGCGAGCGAACTTCTTGAAGATGCGTTGAGAGGCTAGGGCCTGAGCTCTGCCCAAGATGCAAGCGATGGCACATGGTTCCTGGAAGACCCCAGCCCCCTCGTCCTGATGATGGTCGTCATTCCTTCTCTGTGGTGGCGGTAGGGGAGGAAGGCATGCGTTGCCCTACGGGCGGTCCTCGCGAGGATGATCCCTCTAGGCTCCCTCACGAGGCTGGTCCTGCCAGCGATCCTCACGAGGTCGGTCACGCCACTCCTGGCGAGGGCCACGGTCATCCCATCGTCCGCCGCCTCGTCCTCCTCCTTAGCCATAGCCCCGGTCGTTGCGCTCAGGGCGTCGACCGAAGCGTCCTTCTCGAACGGCCCTGAACTCTTGGCATTCGTTGGTGTTGTGGGTGTGGAGGTCGTGGTAGGTGCAGAACGGTCGGCTACCCTTGGACGACTCCGGCTGGTCTCTGTCGCACTTCGTGTCTGGCTCTGTTGCAAGCACGTCTGCTCCATTGCGTTTCACGTCCTTGGCCTTGGCCTTCTTTTCTTCTGGGTCGGCAGCTGGGAGCTCGAGGAGGGAGAGGCGTCCTTCCTCAGCCCTTGCGCACTTGGTCGTCAGGTTCAACAACTCCAGAGATGTGCACAACTCCTCATGGATGGCGAGCTCCTCCTTCATCTTGACGTCATTGATGCCGTCAAATAACTCTAAGATGATGGCCTCATTCGTCACTTTTGGGGATCTTGAGGCGAGCATTGTTGAAGCGCTGGATGTATTTCTGCAGGGTCTCCCCAGGCTATTGCTTGATGCGGCGTAGGTCACCCGCGGCTGGGGGGCGGTCGCGAGTGCCCAGGAGGAGATCGAGCCGGGAGGCAGGTTAAGGAGCCAGGTGTTGGCACCGTCCTTGACAGCCATGGGAAACCAGTTCGCCATGACCTTCTTGTCTTTGTTGGCCTCCTCGATGCCCAGCTCGTAGAGCTGTAGGAACTCCATGGGGTTGGCTGTACCGTCATAGCGAGGAGGCAGGTCCGGCTTGAACTTGCCCGGCCAGGCAACGCTAAGCAGCTCGGTGGTGAAGGCACGGCAACCTGCTGTGGTCACCGGAGCCCTTTGCTGATGTGGAGCTTGCTCTTGATGATCCCGCGTGCTGCTGCCAGGGGCAGCACGCGGTCTTGGCACGCCGGTGCCGGGGCGCTGTCTTGCCGTGCTGGAGCAAGAAGCACGGGAACGCCTTCTTGGGGCCGAGGGATTTCTTGACAACTTCTTTCTTGTCGCGCGGGCGCTGGGTGCGGTGGGTCACGTCTAGGGGCCATGCGCCTTGGAGCCAGAGCGCCATCCTGGGGTGGAGGTGGCGGATGCGCTCCCTGAGCCACGTCGCCCATGCCTGGCGGAGGGCGAGGCAGCGAGAGGGACGGAGCGGGAGAGCCCCCTGCGGAGCTGACGAGTTCGGTGATGCGGGCGAGCCATTCTTCGTAGAGTTCGTCGACAGGGCGGTAGTACAGGAGCTCACACATCAGAAGTAGTGCGGCCTGCGCGGCCGTGGCGGCGCGACGAGCGTGAGACAACGAACCAGCTGGGGTCAACAATGGAGTGGCGATGTGGCCTTCATGCCGCACCGATGGGTGCAGCGAAGACGCCTGTTGCTCGTTCCCCTCTGGGTCGGTGGCGGTGTTGGCGGCAGGCAACGGAGAACGATGAGGAGGTCCGCCGACAGGAGCCGTCTGGGCGACACGAGTGGCGAGAGCATCCCGACGCTCGGTGCGGGCTCGGCGGGCGTCCGACATGGATGCGTCGAAGCGATGGGACGCAGATCAGCGGAAGGAAGATTTCGGCGCACCCCTACCTGGCGCGCCAAATGTTGGATATCGGGTTCCAGCAAAACCCTTAAGGTTCGAAGTCTGGGGTGCGCACGAAGATTTCCTCCTACCGATTCACGCCGTCAACGTCGCCGCGATCTCTAAGCTAACAAGATGAATTCACAACACAAGAGACACGAGGTTTATACTGGTTCGGGCCACCGTTGTGGTGTAATACCCTACTCCAGTGTGTTGTGGTGGATTGCCTCTTGGGCTGATGATGAACAGTACAAGGGGAAGAACAGCCTCCTGAGGCGAGGTGTTCTTGTGCTTGGTGGGTGGTTCTGCTCAAGGTCCGATTGCTCTATCCCCCTGCCTTGGTGGTGGCTAGCCCTATTTATAGAGGCCTTGGTCCTCTTCCCAAATATTGAGCGGGAAGGGATCCAACAACGGCCATTTCGAAAGGGGACAGCTAGTACAGGCTATCCTAACTAAAGGTGGTCTTCGCGTGCCAAAGGCTCTGGTGATGACGCCGTCTTGGGCTCCACGATGACCTCTGCCCTGCCGTCCTACTAGTCTTGGTCTTGTTGCACCGATATGGAAACCTTTGCCTAATTCCTTGTTACTTCGCGCCTACGCTTGCCCCCTTTGCACCAAAGAGGAAACAAGGACACTGCTCAGGCTGGTCTTGATCGTCATGGCTTGCGTTGCGGGCACCTCGCGAGGTACCCCTTTCCTTGATCTCTCTGCCTCCTCATGAGCCTGCCTGGCGAGGCCACTCCTGAGGAGGCCTTGCATCATCCGCCCCGCGAGGCTTGGCCCCTCGCGAGGGTCTTGAGTGTTTGGCTGATGAAGATGGGCCGTACTGGGCCACTGGTTGAGCCACGTCATAGGCTGCACGCAGGCAAGTCTGGGGACCCCAGTTCCCAAAACGCTGACACTCAACATGCAACAAAGAGTCACTCCAAAGTCACTAATAGCGGTGAACAAACGAAGAGATTATTGTAGGGTACGAAACCACCTCAAAGTTATTCTTTCTGATCTATCCATTGGGCTATTTCTATAAGTTTCACAAACAGCCCTAGAGTTCGCAGTAAAATAACACCTTAAGACACACATCAACCAAAACCCTAATGTCACCTATATACTCCAATGTCACCTCAAGTATCCGCGGGTATGATTATAAGATATGCATCACACAATCTTAGATTCATCTATTCAACCAACATAAAGAACTTCAAAGAGTGCCCCAAAGTTTCTACCGGAGAGTCAAGACGAAAACGTGTGCCAACCCTTATGCATAAGTTCACAAGGTCACTGAACCCGCAAGTTGATCACCAAAACATACATCTAGTAGATCACTTGATATCCCATTGTCACCACAGATAAGCACATGCAAGACATACATCAAGTGTTCTCAAATCCTTTAAAGACTCAATCCGATAAGATAACTACAAAAGGAAAACTAAATCCATTACAAGAGAGTAGAGGGGGAGAAACATCATAAGATCCAACTATACTAGCAAAGCTCGTGGTACATAAATATCGTGCCAAATCAAGAACACGGGAGAGAGAGATCAAACACATAGCTACTGGTACATACCCTCAGCCCCGAGGGTGAACTACTCCCTCCTCGTCATGGAGAGCGCCGGGATGATGAAGATGGCCACCGGTGATCGATTCCCCCTCCGGCAGGGTGCCGGAATGGGCTCCCAAGAGGTTTTTGGTGGCTACAGAGGCTTGCGGTGACGGAACTCCAGATCTAGGTTTCTTTCTGGAAGATTGGGTATTTATAGGAGGGTTTGGCGTCGAGAACAAGTTAGGGGGACCCATGAGGAGTCCACAAGGCACATGGGCGCACCCCCCACCCTTGTGGGCCCCACGAGACTCCTCTATGATAACTTTTTGCTCCAGTATTTTTTATATTTTCCAGAAAAAATCTCCGTTGATTTTAAGTGCATTACGAGAACTTTTATTTCTGCACAAAAACAACACCATGGTAGTTCTGCTGAAAACAACGTCAGTACGGGTTAGTTCTAACCAAATCATACCAAAAACATGTAAAAAATATTATAAACATGGCATGAATACATCAAAAATTATAGATACGTTGGAGACATATCAGTCTTTGTTTTGTGTAGCTCTTTGATGACTTGTCCTTCCTTTCTGAATCCCTGCTTCTGCGAGAGGTTCTTCGTTCATAACGATCATCTCTACTCCTTCTCTCTCTTGGAGGTGATTCTTCTCTTCTACTTCTTCTTTTAGGTGAGTCTTCTCTTCTTTCTTAGGGAGCCGTACACTCATTGGACTAGTGTCCGGGTCTTCCACAATTGTAGCAATTTCGCTCATGACTAGAAGATCTTTTGTCATGGTATGATCTTGACTTGGAGCTTCTCTCTTTGCTTCTACTCTTGTAGAATTTGTTGAAGTTCTTCACCATTAAGCTCAATTCCTCATTCAAGACTTGTTTTTCACTTGATGTTGCAGGAGCATCACATGAGGCTTTGTAAGCACCACTAGACTTGTTGTGAAACTCTTCTTTATCATTGAGTGACATCTCATGAGCATCAATTCTTCCAATGACTTCCGATGTCTTGAGATCTTTGTAGTTGGGCATCATTTAGATCAATGTGCACACGGTATCATATTTTCCATCCAAGGATCTTAGGATCTTCTTGATGATGAATCTGTCAGTCATATCTTCACTTCCTAAGCCGGCAATCTCATTTGTGATGGGAGCAAGCCTAGAGTACATTTCAGCGACACCTTCACCATCCTTCATTTTGAACTTGTCAAGTTGACTTTGAAGCACATTCTACTTGGATTCCTTAACGGACTCGGTACCTTCATGCATATCAATCAAAGTATCCCAAATTTTCTTTGCATTCCCAAGACAACTGATTTTGTTGGATTCTTCGGGGCACAATTCATTGAAGAGGATATCACAAGCTTGAGCGTTGTATTGCAACATCTTCAATTCTTCCGCAATTGCTTCACGATTTGGTTCTCTCCCATCGAAGAATTCACCTTGCAAAACAATACACACAATAGCCCAAATGGCGGGGTTATGTCCAAGAATATGAATTTTCATCTTATGCTTCCAACTAGCAAAATTAGTACCATCAAAGTAAGGACCTCTACGGTGGTAATTTCCCTCACTAGATGCCATACTCTCCTACATTGTGAAACCAAGGCTATGATCACCAAAACTACAGAAATTAAGGCAAATGGAGACCAAAGCTCTGATACCACTTGTAGGATCAAAAGTATGTCTAGAGGGGGGGTGATTAGACTACTTGGCAAAATAAAAATCTAGCCTTTCCCAATTTTAAGTCTTGGCAGATTTTAGCAACTTAGCACTAGTCAAGCAAACAACCTACACATGCAATTTTAAGAGTATAGCAGCGGAATGTAAATCATTGCATATGAAGGTAAAGGGGAGGAGTTTGGAGGGAGCAAACACAATGTAGACACGGAGATTTTTGGTGTGGTTCCGATAGGTCGTGCTATCGTACATCCACATTGATGGAGACTTCAACCCATGAAGGGTAACGGTTGCACGAGTCCATGGAGGGCTCCAACCATGAAGGGTCCACAAAGAAGCAACCTTGTCTATCCCACCATGGCCATCACCCATGAAGGACTTTCCTCACTTGGCTAGATCTTCACGAAGTAGGCGATCTCCTTGCCCTTACAAACTCCTTCGTTCAAGTCCACAATCTTGACGGAGGCTCCCAAGTGACACCTAACCAATCTAGGAGACACCACTCTCCAAAAAGTAATAGATGGTGTGTTGATGATTAAATATTTGCTCTTGTGCTTCAAATGATAGTCTCTCCAACACCCAACTCTCTCTCACACAAATTTGGCTATGGTGGAAAGATGATTTGAGTGGAAAGCAACTTGGAGAAGGCTAGAGATCAAGATTCTTGTGGTTGGATTGGAATGTCTTGGTCTCAACACATGAGTAGGTGGTTCTCTCTCAGAAAATGAGTAGTGGAAGTGTAGGCATGTTTTGATGGCTCTCTCACGGATGGAGAAGGGGGTTGAGGGGTATATATAGCCTCCACACAAAATCTAACTGTTACACACAATTCACTAAACTTGGTGGGACCGAATAGACCAACTTGGTTGAAAATGTGAATGTTAGGCTTTTCGGTGGACTGACATCATCAACTCGGTGAGACTGATGCGCTAGGTTAGGGCAAACCTCATCTCGGTGAGACCTATTACATGAACTCGGTGAGACCGATTTCAGTAATAAGAAAACAGAGACTTGGTCAGGCAAACTCGATGGTACCGATCGCTCATCTCGGTTAGACCAAAACGTTACGAAAAGGAAACAGAGAGTTTGCACTATGAACTCGGTGCGACCGATCACTCATCTCGGTTAGACCGAAACGTTATGGAGGGAAACAGAGAGTTTGCAATCCCATCTCGGTGAGACCGAGATCCCTATTGGTAAGACCGAACTAATTAGGGTTTGTGGATATGGCTATGTCAAGTGAACTCGGTGGCGCCGGATAGATCAAATCGGTGTTGCCGAGTTTGACTTTAGGTTTAGGACATATGTGTAAATGAGAAAGTGGTTGAGGGTTTTTGAGCATATCACTAAACATTTTGAGCAAGCAAGCCATTAAGCAACACCTCATCCCCTTTTAATAGTATTGGATTTTCCAATGGACTCAATGTGATCTTGGATCACTAAAATGAAAATATAGAGTCTTGAGCTTTTGCCAATATGTGTCCTTAGCATTTTGAGGGGTCCACGTTTCTAGTCCATGCTATACCAACCATTGAACTTTCTGAAACATTGATCTTGAAAGAATATTATAATTCAATGAGCTATATGTTGTTATAAATTACCAAAACCACCCGGCGATTAGTTGCACTTTCAACGTAGCAACAAGTAAGAGTGTTACCTTAATGTTCTGATGATGTCTAGATATACGTAGAAGAGCAGTAGGAACAACAACAACAACACAACCCTGTTTGGATACTCAACTTAGCTAGAGGTTAGAGTTAGTTTCTAGCTCATGACTAACCCTGAACTAACTCCATCCAAAGAGGTGTTTGGATGACAGTGTTAGATACTTAGATTGACAATAAATGCACTAGGAGAACTAGCGCCAATTAGCACCTCTTGGGTTGGATAGTTTTTGTGGGTGGGTTATAGATGCAACTATCTCAAACTAGCCCTCATGTTTAGATATACTTTAGGGCTATTTGAGCCCTAACTAGCTCAAACTAACTCCAACCCATGGATACAGCAGCAGTTAACCAGCCGATAATTTGTAAGAATGCAATAAACTCCTTCCGGCCCATAATATAAGATGTTAATTCATCTAATATGTTAGTATATTGGATGTTATAAGATATTATAAAAGAGTGTTGTACTACATCATTATGCAATTTGTGTTTAGCTTCTAATATTAACTTGGTGCTTTTAGGTACATATGTCATTGGTAAAGATCCGTGCTTCGACCCTTTCTGTGTATGGGGAAATGATATATTGATGAACCAGCATAAAGTGAGGAAGCTGATAAAGATTGTTAGTAAAATGGGTCAAAAGATGACAATTAAACTATTTGTTTACACTTTATCCAATACAATAGCGAACTATAGGATGGTAAGTAAGAACTCCGCAACCTTCGTTTTACTGCCCATATTGAGTTGTGTTAGATGATAATGTCTGAATCTTTTTTCCTTTGAAGTGGTTCCCAAAGCAGTTTACTCAAGATTACCTCTCAAACTACATGATTGGTGGGCATGAAAAGGTTAAAGTATTTCTACCAGAACACGATGATTATCTAGATGTTTTCATGAAGAGCATGAAGGATGGGCAGTCGGCCATCACAAGGGGTTGGACTAGAGTCGTGTGTGCCTTCTGCATGGAGGAGGGCACAATATGGGCATTCCGCTTCACCTTGTTTAGCAACCAGAATGTATTTCACCTCTTTCTTTACCGTCTTTAATAGTACAAGTATACAACTGTGGTTCATCATTATTTATTTGGTTCTTATGTAATTCTTGATATGTACCTATGAATTGAATAATGCATTGGTTTTCTGAACCTGATGGATATGAATAAAGCTATAGCATACATTCAAATTCAAATTTAAATTCAAATCTGGTACAATTTGATATAATAGCAATTAAATTATGGTGAAATTACACTCTCCAGGTCATTACGGCACACACGGTTGGTAAAACACAAACATTTTCGATATACACCATAATCCGAGACGGTTCACAGAGAGGAAACATGTGCAAGCGTGCACACAGTTGCCGTTTGCAAAGCGTGTGCGATGTTAGACAATATCACAAATGGTGCGGGCTAACTAAACATTTGTGATAGTTGCCTTATCGTACACGATTCGCAACCATGAACTGTTTCTGATGAAGTATGCATCCTAAACGTTGCACCACAGAAAAGCGTGTGCAATAGTTGTCGTGTACGATGATGTTACGACGGTCCGATGTTTCGTAATCCTATCCGACACTCGTGCAACGATTAGCTAATCTTCTTAATTAGTTATCGCATACGGTTTGGGAAAAGCGAATGTGTGTGATTGTATGCTTATCACACACGTTCTATAATCTTGAACCGTTTGTGATGAGCCGCGCATCATAAACGTAGCACCACAGAATACCGACTGTGATGGCAATGCGAGCACAAACGAGTAGGAGTACTATATATGCATCTTGGCTCCCTGTCCCCGACGGTTTTTGGATCGTGTGGGAAGGACCCCACCCCCCCTATCGCCCACACTCACTTGGCGACGGTTCCAAATGCCGTCGCAGAAAGGGGTTAAAAATCGTTTGTATAGCACCGACGTGTACAAGTGATGATTATCATTTGTGAGTAGTTACTTTTGTTCTTGAGGTCAACGGAGAAATCTTGTTGCAAGTAATCATGTGAATTTTATATGTGTTCGATGTTTTGATGTTATGTATGTTGTGATTCCCTTAGTGGTGTCATGTGAACGTCGACTACATGACAGTTCACCATACTTGGGCCTAAGGGAATGCATTGTGGACTAGTTATTAGATGATAGGTTACGAGAGTGACAGAAGCTTAAACCCTAGTTTATACGCTATTCCGTAAGGGGCTGATTTGGATCCAAAAGTTTAATGCTATGGTTAGAATTCATTCTTAATACTTTTCTCGTAGTTGCGGATGCTTGCGAGGGGTTAATCAAAATTAGGAGGTTTGTTCAAGTAAGAACAACACCCAAGCACCAGTTCACTCACATATCAGATTATCAAAGTAGCGAACACAAATCCAACCAACATGATAAACTCTTGTACTACCCATATCATCAATATTAATCAAGCAGGAGTAGGGTTTCACCTCCATCGAGAGGGCCCTAACCTGGGTAAACATTGTGTCCCTTGCCTCATGTTACCATTGATCCTAAGACGCACTACTTGGGACCCCCTACCCGAGATCCGCCGGTTTTGACACCGACACCCATCAATAGATATAAATGTGAGTGAGTACGGATTGCCATGCAACAGATGCACTAGAGCTATAAGTGTATGAAAGCTCAAAAAGAAAACTAAGTGGGTGTGCATCCAACTCGCTTGCTCACGAAGACCTAGGGCACTTTGAGGAAGCCCATCATTGGAATATACAAGCCAAGTTCTAAAATGAAAAATTCCCACTAGTATATGAAAGTGACAACATAGGAGACTCTCTATCATGAGGTTTATGGTGCTACTTTGAAGCACAAGTGTGGTAAAAGGATAGTAGCATTGTCCCTTCTCTCTTTTTCTCTCATTTTTTTTATTTGAGCCTTTTCTCTTTTTTATGGCCTTTTTTTATTTAGTCTGGGGTCTCATCCCGACTTGTGGGGGAATCATAGTCTCCATCATCCTTTCCTCACATGGGACAATGCTCTAATAATGAAGCTCATCACACTTTTATTTACTTACAACTCAAGAATTAGAACTCAATACTTAGAACAAAATATGACTCTATGTGAATGCCTCCAGTGGTGTACCGGAATGTGCTATGATTCAAGAGCGACATGTATGAAAAATTATGAACGGTGGCTTTGCAACAAATACAATGTCAACTACATGATCATGCAAGGCAATATGACAATGATGGAGCGTGTCATAATAAACGGAATGGTGGAAAGTTGCATGGCAATATATCTCGAAATGGCTATGGAAATGCCATAATAGGTAGGTATGGTGGCTGTTTTGAGGAAGGTATATGGTGGGTGTATGGTACCGGCGAGAGTTGCGCGGTACTAGAGAGGCTAGCAATGGTGGAAGGGTGAGAGTGTGTATAATCCATGGACTCAATATTACTCATAAAGAACTCACATACTTATTGCAAAAATCTACAAGTCATATAAACAAAGTACTACACGCATGCTCCTAGGGGAAGGGTTGATAGGAGTTAACCATCGCGCGATCCCGACCTCCACACATAAGGAAGGCAATCAATAAATAAATCATGCTCCAACTTCATCACATAACGGTTCACCATACGTGCATGCTACGGGAATCACAAACTTTAGCACAAGTATCTCTCAAATTCACGATTACTCCACTACCATGACTCTAATATCACCATCCTCATATCTCAAAACAATCATAAGGAATCAAACTTCTCATAGTATTCAATGCACTTTATATGAAAGTTTTTATTATATCCCTCTTGGATGCCCATCATATTAGGACTAAATTCATAACCAAAGCAAATTACCATGTTGTTATAAAGACTCTCAAAATAATATAAGTGAAGCATGAGAGTTCACCTATTTCTTCAAAATAAAACCACCGTTGTGCTCTAAAAGATATAAGTGAAGCACTAGAGCAAACGACAAACTACTCCAAAAGATATAAGTGAAGCTCAATGAGTAGTATTATAATTATATAACTATGTGAAAACTCTCTAACATTTAAGAATTTCAGATCTTAAGTACTTTATTCAAACAGCAATCAAAACAAACCAAAGTAAAATGACGCTCCAAGCAAAACACATATCATGTGGTGAAAAAAATATAGCTCCAAGTAAAGTTACCGATGAACGAAGATGAAAGAGGGGATGCCATCCGGGGCATCCCCAAGCTTAGGCTCTTGGTTGTCCTTGAATATCACCTTGGGGTGCCTTGGGCATCCCCAATCTTAGGCTCTTTCCATTCCTTATTCCATAGTCCATCGAATATTTACCCAAAACTGGAAAACTTCACAACACAAAACTCAACAAAAACTCATAAGCTCCGTTATTATAAGAAAATAAATAACCACTTTTGGTACTTTTGTGAACTCATTATAAATTCATATTGGTGTAATATCTAATATATTCCAAATTATATATGGTTCATACCCTCCAATACTACTCATAGATTCATCAAAATAAGCAAACAACACAAAGAAAACAGAATCTTTCAAAAACATAAGAGTCTGTAGTAATCTGTAACTCTCGAATACTTATGTAACTCCAAAAATCCTGAAATAAATTGGTGGGCATGAGTAATTTGGATATTAATCATCGGCAAAACAAATCAACTTAAAATCATTCTTACGTTAAAAACGATAATTATTCTCGTGAGCGCAAAGTTTCTGTTTTTTTACAGCAAGATCAGATTAACTTTCACCCAAGTCTTCCCAAAGGTTCTACTTGGCACTTTATTGGAAAAAAACCTATAAAACATGATTACTACAGTAGCTTAATCATGTTGACACACAAAAACAGTAAGTGTAAATATTGGGTTGTCTCCCAACAAGCGATTTTCTTTAATGCCTTTTAGCTAGGCATGATGATTTCAATGATGCTCACATAAAAGATAAGAATTGAAACATAATGAGAGCATCATGAAGAATACGACTAGCACACTTGAGTCTAACCCACTTCCTATGCATAGGGATTTTTTGAGCAAACATCTTATGGGAACAATAATTAACTAGCATAGGAAGGCAAAACATGCAAAACTTCAAGATTTTCAACACATAGAGATGAAACTTGATATTATTGCAATTCCTACAAGCATATACTCCTCCCTCATAATAATTTTCATTAGCATCATGAATGAATTCAACAATATAAATATCACATAAAACATTATTTTCATGATCCCCAAGCATGTAAATTTTATTACTCTCCACATCAGCAAAATTCTTCTCATGAATAGTAGTGGGAGCAAACTCAACAAAATAATTATCATGTGAGGCATAATCCAATTGAAAATTAAAATCATGATGACATCATTATTCTTTATAGCATACATGTCATCACAATAATCATCATAGATAGCAACTTTGTTCTCATAATCAATTGGAACCTCTTCCGAAATAGTGGATTCATCACTAAATAAAGTCATGACCTCTCCAAATCCACTTTCATAATTATCACAATAAGATTCAACACCCTCCAAAATAGTGGGATCATTACTTCCTAAAGTTGGCACTCTTCCAAACCCACTTTCATCAATATAATCATCATATGTAGGAGGCATGCTTTCATCATAATAAATTTTCTCATCAAAACTTGGGGGACTAAAAATTTCATATTCATCAAACATAGCATCCCCAAGCTTGTGGCATTGCATATTCATCAAAAATGTCATATTCATCAAAAATATCATATTCATCAAAAATATCATATTTATCAAAAATATCATATCCATCAAACATTGCATCCCCAAGCTGCAGGAACTCCGCAGGGTCGGCTGCACCGTCGTAGCAAGGAGGCAGGTCCGGCTTGAACTTGCCTGGTCAGGCGACGCTACGCAGCTCGGTGGTGAAGGCACAACAATCTGCTGTGGTCACCGGAGCCCTTTGCTGATATGGAGCTTGCTCTTGATGGTCCCCGCGCGCTGCTGCCAGGGGCAGCACGCGGTCTTAGCGTGCCGGTGCCGGGGCGCGGTCTTCCCATGCTAGAGCAGGAAGCATGGGAACGCCTTCTTGGGGCTGAGGGATTTCTTGACAGCTTCTTTCTTGTCGCGCGGGCGCCGGTTGTGGTGAGTCACGTCCAGGGGCCACGTGCCTTGGAGACAGGGTGACGTCTTGGGGCGGAGGTGGCGGATGCGCTCCCTGAGCCACGTCGCCCATGCCTGACGGAGGGCGAGGCAGCAAGAGGGATGGCGCGGGAGAGCCCCCTGCGGTGCTGACAAGTTCGGTGATGCGGGCAAGCCATTCTTCGTAGAGGTCGTCGACGGGGCGGTAGTGAAGGAGCTCACGCGCCAAAAGCAGCACGGCCTGCACGGCCGTGGGGGCGCGACGAGCGTGAGACAACGAACCAACTGGTGTCAGCGATGGAGTGGCGATGCGGCCTTCATGCCGCACCGATGTGTGCAGCAAAGACGCATGCTGCTCGTTCCCTGCCGGGCCGGTGGCAGCGTTGGTGGCAGGCGAAGGAGAACGACGAGGAGGCCCGCCGACAGGAGCCGTCTAAGCGACACAAGCAGCGAGAGAAGCCCGGCGCTCGGCGGGCATCCGACATGGATGCGACGAAGTGATGGGACGCAGATCAGCAGAAGCAAGATTTCGGCGCACCCCTACCTAGCGCACCAAATGTCGGATTTCGGGTTCCGGCAAAACCCTTAAGGTTCGAACTCTAGGGTGCGCACGAAGATTTCCTCCTACCAATTCATGCCCTCAACCTCGCCGCGATCTCTAAACTAACAAGATGAATTCACAGCACAAGAGACACAAGATTTATACTGGTTCGGGCCACCGTTGTGGTGTAATACCCTACTCCAGTGTGGTGTGGTGGATTGCCTCTTGGGCTGATGATGAACAGTACAAGGGGAAGAACAACCTCCTGAGGCGAGGTGTTCTTGTGCTTGGTGGGTGGTTCTGCTCAAGGTCCGATTGCTCGATCCCCCTGCCTTGGTGGTGGATAGCCCTATTTATAGAGGCCCTGGTCCTCTTCCCAAATATTGAGCGGGAAGGGATCCAACAACGGCCATTTTGAAAGGGGACAGCTAGTACAAGCTATCCTGACTAAAGGTGGTCTTCGCCTGCCAAAGGCTCTGGTGATGACGCCGTCTTGGGCTCCAGGATGACCTCCGCCCTGCCGTCCTGCTGGTCTTGGTCTTGTTGCACCGATATGGAAACCTTTGTATGATGCCTTGATACTCCACGCCTGCGCTTGCCCCCTTTGCACCAAAGAGGAAACAAGGACACTGCTCGGGCTGGCGCCGGCCTGGTCTTGATCGTCATGGCTTGTGTCATGGGCACATCGCGAGGTACCCCTTGCCTTGATCTCTCCGCCTCCTTGTGAGCCTGCCTGGCGAGGCCACTCCTAAGGAGGCCTTGCATCGTCTGCCCCTGCGAGGCTGACAGTAGCCCCCGGGCCCAATGCATGCTCGGACTTGGCTTAGCGGCGAAGCCAAAAGGCAAGTGCGGAGCGCCGCAGTCCCCAACAGCATGCGGCCTTGGTTGCCGCGTGGCGACTTGATTAGACATGGGTGTCTCCGCTTCCCCATGCTGCCTCGGCAACTGCCGGATTTGACGAGTCGCTGCTGCATATAGAAAAGAGTCATCATTACCTGCGATCGTGGAGGTCGACGGTTGGCCTCCCTCAGACTATAAATGAGGAGGGGCGAGAGCCCCCGTTGCCCATCTCTTCTTGCTTCGCCTACTTCTTCTCCCTTGCTCCATCTCCTTCCCCAACGCCAACGGCACCGATCTACAGATTCTCGGCCGAAGAGAAGGGAAAGACTCCTCGGGAGGGACCTGATCCGCTTCCGCCAAAGAAACGGCCGATCCAATGCCGCCGTGACGAGGTTGCGAGGCTGGAGGTGACGAGGCCTTGGTGTGAGCGGACACCTCCTGGGTTCCTGCTACCCCTGTACGCCCAAGCCGACGGCTCCAGAGAAAGGGATGGCAGGGAATGTTGCCCGCGCCGCAAGCAAGGCCGACGAGCTGTGACGGCGCACGTTGTTGCCCCTGGAGTCCACGCCGTTGACTCCACTCGCGAGCTCGTACTACACGCGGTGATGCCTCCAAGCACCTGGATCCGCTTCCCTTCATTCTTCGCCATCGAGATGTCATCGAGGGGGCCTCTCGAGCTTTGGCTGCAGCACGCCGACTGTGGCGCCCCGACGACTGGAGCGGAGGTTGAAGTCGTTGCCCCGGGCAAGGTCTATATGACCCGAGGCTGGGGCGAGGTCGCCCGGGTCTGCCGAACGGGTGGCGCCCTCGTAATCCATCTTGAATATGATGGCGCCTCCTTGTTGTCCTTCAAGGTCTTCGACGCAGAAGGCCGCCACCTGGAGTGCTGCCCCGGAGGAGACAATCAGGACATCGACGTGGCAGGGCCTAGACCTGCCGCTCGCTTCCGCAACAGCTCCTCCGGCAGCAGCAGCGACGCTTGGGAATCCAGCGACTCTCTCGAGCTCTTCGTGACTCCGGAGATGAGTGACGATAGCTACGTGCCCCCGAGCTCGCGTCACGCCCGGAGCAAGGTGGCAGCGTCAGGCCGTCGCCACCGCTAATCTGGATGGGGTTGGCGCCAGCCTCCCATGGCCCACTGTTGATGATGGCGTCGGCCATGGAGGCACGGGTAGTTAGGGATCCTTAGGGTTCTTGTCTTTTCTTCCCTACAAGGAATCGAGAAAACACCCGGTGGGGGCGTGTAAAGGGTCTGTGATGTATTTTGCTGATGTGATCCTTATTATGAAACCGTGCGAATGCTTGCCCTGCCTCGGCTTGGTTCCCCCTTTCTGGCCTCGCGATGGTTTAGCGCTCTACACTGATAGGTCCCGGTCCCCAGGCAAGCTACAGTCGTCGCTGGCATGCCAGGTCGCGATTCCATGGTCAAGGCCAGGAGGTGAGCGGCCCGAGGTCCAGTAAGAGCCCATGAGGCGCAATGCTCAGGAGGTCCCCTTTAGCGTGCAAGCAACCACCGAGAGGTGAGAAAGGAAAGCAACGTTGCCATCGCAGAGCCGCATCAAGTGAAGGTCCTGCGCTGCATAGATTAGATGTCTCAGGCATGAAACTTATCTTGGTGGTATGGAGTTGCTCCTTTGTAGTGTGCCCGACTCGTGCGTCGGCAGCTGTGGTGCAGCTAGGTTAGGCCCTCGCGAGCTCTCCCTTCCTTCCCCACACTCTCCTTAATGCTCTACATCCTCAGGTCCCGGCCCTCGAACGAGCTCAGCCGCCGCTGGTATGCCAGGTCGCGATGCCGTGGTCAAGGCCAGCGGGTGAGGGCTGGAGAGCCATCGAGAGCTCCTGAGTCGTGATGCTCAGGGGCCCCCCTTTTAATGCGCAAGCGGATCACATGGAAAAGGGAGAGGGAGCTCGTGTTGCCACCTGCTGAAATCCTCAGGAGGTTCATGTAAATCAACACGAGAAAAGCACGGGTTGCCATTACTACTGCCAGCCGGCCACTGGCTGCTCTGAGAGAGAGGTGAGGGCACTAAGGGCCTGGTGAGGTGACGCTTGCGGGGCTGCCGCGGGCCAGAGCTCGACCACTCAGATTTGTTGGTGTTGCAGGGACGGACCCATGCGCAAGCCTCGTGCCAGCGTGAGCGGCTCCCATGGTAGATGTCAACCGAACAAGCGATAATCACAGGCAGGTTAGGCATGGAAGGAAAATCAGCTTTGATAAACGCAAAGTGGATACACGCCACCGGGTCAGGCCCGAGCGGCTTGGGAATGATGCAGCCCGAAGGGCACCCCGAGCAAAGTAAACTGAAGACATAAGAAAAAGATACATGCCACAGGGACAAACCCACGCAACCTGCGAATAATGCAGCCTTGAGGGAGCTCCCAGCTGAAATGAACTTGGAAGATGTCACCTTGTACCATTGTAGGAGGGGTGTTGGAGTAGCTGAGGATGCGCAGTGAAGAGGTCGTCCCTCACGAGCCGCTGGAGCCCCGAGCCTTGGGAGGCTCTGCGGGTCCAGGAGGCTCCCTGAGGACCATCTCCATCTTCACTAGGACTGCATGGTGCCTTGCCTCCTGAGCCACCAGAATGCTCCGCAAGTGACAGTGGGAGGTGGCAGTCGTGTTCGGCAGGCCGAAAGTCATGTGAACGTAGCTGTGCGGCGGACCCTCGCAGCGTCCCACGCACAAAGGCCAGAAATGTTCCTGAGATGCAGCCCGGTTGAGCCCTAGGATGTTGATGCAGACGTGCAGCCCACCATCCTCGCCTGGATGGGGAGCCACGCCAAGCAAGCGGCGATCGCCGCGCATGGCTCGTGCTTCCTGAAGCTCCTGAGTGGTCTTGGTGATGAACTCCTGAACATTGGGATTTCCATGCCCTGCGGCCTCCTAAGGGAAACGTGCCGCGAAGCATGCCTCCAAGTGGTGCCCGAGCGCCTCCCTCGTGAGGTTGGCAAAGTCAGAGGCCCTCCAGAAGAGAGCCCTCGAGCCCTACCCGAGGAGGGCGCCGGGCACGCCTTCCTATGCGATGGAAGGAGGCGCCCATTGCACGGGCGTTGATCCTGATGCAGCACCCCCTAAGATGCCAACCTCCCGAGGCATTAAGCTGAGCAGTGTCATCTTCTTCTTGGGGACTACCTCAGGAGGGTTCTCGCCCCTGCTGTCTGGGTCCTCGATTGATGCAGCTTGGAAGGTGGGCTCGAGGGAGCACACCGCATCTCTTTCTCCGCAGGGGACCGTGATGATCCCGCCGCTTCCTGGCATCTTGAGGATATTGTAGCCATGGTGGGTCACCGCCATGAACTTGGCCAGGGCTGGATACCCGAGGATGGCATTGTACGGCAGGCGGGTGTGGGCGATGTCAAAGTCAATGAGCTCGGTGTGGTAGTTGCCGCGCTGGCCGAAGGTGACAGGGAGGCAAACCTGCCCTATCGGGGTGGTGGAACCGTTGGTGACTCCTGAGAAAGGCTTGGTCGGCTGGAGCTGATCGTATGGTACTTGAAGGTTGTCGAACATCTCGACGGACAAGACATTTATCCCTACACTGCCATCGATGAGGGTCCTGGTGACTTGCACGTTGCTGATGACTGGGGAACAAAGCATCGGGAGGACGCCAGTAGTAGCTGAGCACTTGAGTTGATCTGCTGAGCTGAAGGTGATGGCGCACTTGGACCACCTGAGAGGGCGCGAGGCCTCGACCTTGGGGAGGACTATGTTCACCTCGCGAGCGAACTTCTTGAAGATGCGTTGAGAGGCTAGGGCCTGAGCTCTGCCCAAGATGCAAGCGATGGCACGTGGTTCCTGGAAGACCCCAGCCCCCTCGTCCTGATGATGGTCGTCATTCCTTCTCGGCGGTGGCGGTAGGGGAGGAAGGCATGCGTTGCCCTACGGGCGGTCCTCGCGAGGATGATCCCTCCAGGCTCCCTCACAAGGCTGGTCCTGCCAGCGATCCTCACGAGGTCGGTCACGCCACTCCTGGCGAGGGCCACGGTCGTCCCATCGTCCGCCGCCTCGTCCTCCTCCTCAGCCGTAGCCCGGTCGTTGCGCTCAGGGCGTCGACCGAAGCGTCCTTCTCAAACGGCCCTGAGCTCTTGGCATTCGTTGGTGTTGTGGGTGTGGAGGTTGTGGTAGGTGCAGAACAGTCGGCTACCCTTGGACGACTCCGGCTGGTCTCTGTCGCACTTCGTGTCTGGCTCTGCTGCAAGCACGTCTGCTCCATTGTGTTTCATGTCCTTGGCCTTGGCCTTCTTTTCTTCTGGGTCGGCAGCTGGGAGCTCGAGGAGGGAGAGGCGTCCTTCCTCAGCCCTTGCGCACTTGGTCGCCAGGTTCAACAACTCCAGAGATGTGCACAACTCCTCATGGATGGCGAGCTCCTCCTTCATCTTGACGTCATGGATGCCATCAAAGAACTCTAAGATAATGGCCTCATTCGTCACTTTGGGGATATTGAGGCGAGCGTTGTTGAAGCGTTGGATGTATTTCTGCAGGGTCTCCCCAGGCTATTGCTTGATGTGGCATAGGTCACCCGCGGCTGGGGGGCGGTCGCGAGTGCCCAGGAGGAGATCGAGCCGGGAGGCAGGTTAAGGAGCCAGGTGTTGGCACCGTCCTTGACAGCCATAGGAAACCAGTTCGCCATGACCTTCTTGTCTTTGTTGGCCTTCTCGATGCCCAGCTCATAGAGCTTTAGGAACTCCACGAGGTTGGATGTACCGTCATAGCGAGGAGGCAGGTCCGGCTTGAACTTGCCCGGCCAGGCAACGCTAAGCAGCTCGGTGGTGAAGGCACGGCAACCTGCTGTGGTCACCGAAGCCCTTTGCTGATGTGGAGCTTGCTCTTGATGTTCCCCGCGTGCTGCCGCCAGGGGCAGCACGCGGTCTTGGCACGCCGGTGTCGGGGCGCGGTCTTGCCGTGCTGGAGCAAGAAGCACGGGAACACCTTCTTGGGGCCGAGGGATTTCTTGACAACTTCTTTCTTGTCACGCGGGCGCTGGGTGCGGTGGGTCACGTCCAGGGGCCATGCGCCTTGGAGCCAGAGCGCCGTCCTGGGGTGGAGGTGGCAGATGCGCTCCCTGAGCCACGTCGCCCATGCCTAGCGGGGGGCGAGGCAGCGAGAGGGACGGAGCGGGAGAGCCCCCTGCGGAGCTGACGAGTTCGGTGATGCGGGCGAGCCATTCTTCGTAGAGTTCGTCGACAGGGCGGTAGTACAGGAGCTCACACACCAGAAGCAGTGCGGCCGTGGGGGCGCGACGAGCATGAGACGACGAGCCAGCTGGGGTCAATGATGGAGTGGCGATGTGGCCTTCATGCCGCACCAATGGGTGCAGCGAAGACGCCTGTTGCTCGTTCCCCGCCGGGTCGGTGGCAGTGTTGGCGGCAGGTGACGGAGAACGACGAGGAGGCCCGCCGATAGGAGCCGTCTGGGCGACACGAGCAGCGAGAGCGGCGAGAGCATCCCGACGCTCGGCGCGGGCTCGGCGGGCGTCCGACATGGATGCGACGAAGCGATGGGACGCAGATCAGCGGAAGGAAGATTTCGGCGCACCCCTACCTGGCGCGCCAAATGTCGGATATCGGTTTCCAGCAAAACCCTTAAGGTTCGAACTCTGGGGTGCGCACGAAGATTTCCTCCTACCGATTCACGCCGTCAACCTCGCCGAGCGGTCTAAGCTAACAAGATGAATTCACAACACAAGAGACACGAGATTTATACTGGTTCGGGCCACCGTTGTGGTGTAATACCCTACTCCAGTGTGTTGTGGTGGATTGCCTCTTGGGCTGATGATGAACAGTACAAGGGGAAGAACAGCCTCCTGAGGCGAAGTGTTCTTGTGCTTGGTGGGTGGTTCTGCTCAAGGTCTGATTGCTCGATCCCCCTGCCTTGGTGGTGGCTAGCCCTATTTATAGAGGCCCTGGTCCTCTTCCCAAATATTGAGCGGGAAGGGATCCAACAACGGCCATTTCGAAAGGGGACAGCTAGTACAAGCTATCCTAACTAAAGGTGGTCTTCGCGTGCCAAAGGCTCTGGTGATGACGCCGTCTTGGGCTCCACGATGACCTCTGCCCTGCCGTCCTACTGGTCTTGGTCTTGTTGCACCGATATGGAAACCTTTGCCTAATGCCTTGTTACTTCGCGCCTACGCTTGCCCCCTTTGCACCAAAGAGGAAACAAGGACACTGCTCAGGCTGGTCTTGACCGTCATGGCTTGCGTTGCGGGCACCTCGCGAGGTACCCCTTTCCTTGATCTCTCCGCCTCCTCATGAGCCTGCCTGGCGAGGCCACTCTTGAGGAGGACTTGCGTCATCCGCCCCGCGAGGCTTGGCCCCTCGCGAGGGTCTTGAGTGTTTGGCTGATGAAGATGGGCCGTACTGGGCCACTGGTTGAGCCACGTCATAGGCTGCACGCAGGCAAGTCTGGGGACCCCAGTTCCCAAAACACTGACACTCAACATGCAACAAAGAGTCACTCCAAAGTCACTAATAGCGGTGAACAAACGAAGAGATTATTGTAGGGTACGAAACCACCTCAAAGTTATTCTTTCCGATCTATCCATTGGGCTATTTCTATAAGTGTCACAAACAGCCCTAGAGTTCGCAGTAAAATAACACCTTAAGACACACATCAACCAAAACCCTAATGTCACCTATATACTCCAATGTCACCTCAAGTATTCGCGGGTATGATTATACGATATGCATCACACAATCTTAGATTCATCTATTCAACCAACATAAAGAACTTCAAAGAGTGCCCCAAAGTTTCTACCGGAGAGTCAAGACAAAAACGTGTGCCAACACTTATGCATAAGTTCACAAGGTCACTGAACCCGCAAGTTGATCACCAAAACATACATCTAGTAGATCACTTGATATCCCATTGTCACCACAGATAAGCACATGCAAGACATACATCAAGTGTTCTCAAATCCTTTAAAGACTCAATCCGATAAGATAACTTCAAAAGGAAAACTCAATCCATTACAAGAGAGTAGAGGGGGAGAAACATCATAAGATCCAACTATACTAGCAAAGCTCGTGGTACATCAATATCGTGCCAAATCAAGAACACGGGAGAGAGAGATCAAACACATAGCTACTGGTACATACCCTCAGCCCCGAGGGTGAACTACTCCCTCCTCGTCATGGAGAGCGCCGGGATGATGAAGATGGCCACCGGTGATGGATTCCCCCTCCAGCAGGGTGCCGGAATGGGCTCCCAAGAGGTTTTTGGTGGCTACAGAGGCTTGCGGTGACGGAACTCCTGATCTAGGTTTCTTTCTGGAAGATTGGGTATTTATAGGAGGGTTTGGTGTCGAGAACAAGTTAGGGGGACCCATGAGGAGTCCACGAGGCACATGGGCGCACCCCCCACCCTTGTGGGCCCCACGAGACTCCTCTATGATAACTTTTTGCTCCAGTATTTTTTATATTTTCCAGAAAAAATCTCCGTTGATTTTAAGCGCATTACGAGAACTTTTATTTTTGCACAAAAACAACATTACGGTAGTTCTGCTGAAAACAACGTCAGTACGGGTTAGTTCTAACCAAATCATACCAAAAACATGTAAAAAATATTATAAACATGGCATGAATACATCAAAAATTATAGATACATTGGAGACATATCAGTCTTCGTTTTGTGTAGCTCTTTGATGACTTGTCCTTCCTTTCTGAATCCTTGCTTCTGCGAGAGGTTCTTCGTTCATAACGATCATCTCTACTCCTTCTCTCTCTTGGAGGTGATTCTTCTCTTCTACTTCTTCTTTTAGGTGAGTCTTCTCTTCTTTCTTAGGGAGCCGTACACTCATTGGACTAGTGTCCGGGTCTTCCACAATTGTAGCAATTTCGCTCATGACTAGAAGATCTTTTGTCATGGTATGATCTTGACTTGGAGCTTCTCTCTTTGCTTCTACTCTTGTAGAATTTGTTGAAGTTCTTCACCATTAAGCTCAATTCCTCATTCAAGACTTGTTTTTCACTTGATGTTGCAGGAGCATCACATGAGGCTTTGTAAGCACCACTAGACTTGTTGTGAAACTCTTCTTTATCGTTGAGTGACATCTCATGAGCATCAATTCTTCCAATGACTTCCGATGTCTTGAGATCTTTGTAGTTGGGCATCATTTGGATCAATGTGCACACGGTATCATATTTTCCATCCAAGGATCTTAGGATCTTCTTGATGATGAATCTGTCAGTCATATCTTCACTTCCTAAGCCGGCAATCTCATTTGTGATGAGAGCAAGTCTAGAGTACATTTCAGCGACACCTTCACCATCCTTCATTTTGAACTTGTCAAGTTAACTTTGAAGCACATCCTACTTGGATTCCTTGACGGACTCGGTACCTTCATGCATATCAATCAAAGTATCCCAAATTTTCTTTGCATTCCCAAGACAACTGATTTTGTTGGATTCTTCGGGGCACAATTCATTGAAGAGGATATTGCAAGCTTGATCGTTGTATTGCAACATCTTCAATTCTTCCGCAATTGCTTCACGATTTGGTTCTCTCTCATCGAAGAATTCACCTTGCAAAACAATACACACAATAGCCCAAATGGCGGGGTTATGTCCAAGAATATGCATTTTCATCGTATGCTTCCAACTAGCAAAATTAGTACCATCAAAGTAAGGACCTCTACGGTGGTAATTTCCCTCACTAGACGCCATACTCTCCTACATTGTGAAACCAAGGCTATGATCACCAAAACTATGGAAATTAAGGCAAATGGAGACCAAAGCTCTGATATCACTTGTAGGATCAAAAGTATGTCTAGAGGGGGGGTGATTAGACTACTTGGCAAAATAAAAATCTAGCCTTTCCCAATTTTAAGTATTGGCAGATTTTAGCAACTTAGCGCTAGTCAAGCAAACAACCTACACATGCAATTTTAAGAGTATAGCAGCGGAATGTAAATCATTGCATATGAAGGTAAAGGGGAGGAGTTTGGAGGGAGCAAACACAATGTAGACACGGAGATTTTTGGTGTGGTTCCGATAGGTCGTGCTATCGTACATCCACATTGATGGAGACTTCAACCCATGAAGGGTAACGGTTGCACGACTCCACGGAGGGCTCCAACCATGAAGGGTCCACAAAGAAGCAACCTTGTCTATCCCACCATAGCCATCACCCATGAAGGACTTTCCTCACTTGGCTAGATCTTCACGAAGTAGGCGATCTCCTTGCCCTTACAAACTCCTTCGTTCAAGTCCACAATCTTGATGGAGGCTCCCAAGTGACACCTAACCAATCTAGGAGACACCACTCTCCAAAAGGTAATAGATGCTGTGTTGATGATTAAATATTTGCTCTTGTGCTTCAAATGATAGTCTCTCCAACACCCAACTCTCTCTCACACAAATTTGGCTATGGTGGAAAGATGATTTGAGTGGAAAGCAACTTGGAGAAGGCTAGAGATCAAGATTCTTGTGGTTGGATTGGAATGTCTTGGTCTGAACACATGAGTAGGTGGTTCTCTCTCAGAAAATGAGTAGTGGAAGTGTAGGCATGTTTTGATGGCTCTCTCACGGATGGAGAAGGGGGTTGAGGGGTATATATAGCCTCCACACAAAATCTAACTGTTACACACAATTCACTAAACTTGGTGGGACCGAATAGACCAACTTGGTTGAAAATGTGAATGTTAGGCTTTTCGGTGGACTGACATCATCAACTCGGTGAGACTGATGCGCTAGGTTAGGGCAAACCTCATCTCGGTGAGACCTATTACATGAACTCGGTGAGACCGATTTTAGTAATAAGCAAACAGAGACTTGGTCAGGCAAACTCGATGGTACCGATCGCTCATCTCGGTTACACCAAAACGTTACGAAAAGGAAACAGAGAGTTTGCACTACGAACTCGGTGCGACCGATCGCTCATCTCGGTTAGACCGAAACGTTATGGAGGGAAACAGAGAGTTTGCAATCCCATCTCAGTGAGACCGAGATCCCTATTGGTAAGACCGAACTAATTAGGGTTTGTGGATATGGCTATGTGAAGTGAACTCGGTGGCGCCGGATAGATCAAACCGGTGTTGTCTAGTTTGACTTTAGGTTTAGGACATATGTGTAAATGAGAAAGTGGTTGAGGGTTTTTGAGCATATCACTAAACATTTTGAGCAAGCAAGCCATTAAGCAACACCTCATCCCCTTTTAATAGTATTGGATTTTCCAATGGACTCAATGTGATCTTGGATCACTAAAATGAAAATATAGAGTCTTGAGCTTTTGCCAATATGTGTCCTTAGCATTTTGAGGGGTCCACGTTTCTAGTCCATGCTATACCAACCATTGAACTTTCTGAAACATTGATCTTGAAAGAATATTATAATTCAATGAGCTATATGTTGTTATGAATTACCAAAACCACCCGGCGATTAGTTGCACTTTCAACATAGCAACAAGTAAGAGTGTTACCTTAATGTTCTGATGATGTCTAGATATACGTAGAAGAGCAGCAGGAACAACAACAACAACACAACCCTGTTCGGATACTCAACTTAGCTAGAGGTTAGAGTTAGTTTCTAGCTCATGACTAACCCTGAACTAACTCCATCCAAAGAGGTGTTTGGATGACAGTGTTAGATACTTAGATTGACAATAAATGCACTAGGAGAACTAGCGCCAATTAGCACCTCTTGGGTTGGATAGTTTTTGTGGGTGGGTTATAGATGCAACTATCTCAAACTAGCCCTCATGTTTAGATATACTTTAGGGCTATTTGAGCCCTAACTAGCTCAAACTAACTCCAACCCATGGATACAGCAGCAGTTAACCAGCCGATAATTTGTAAGAATGCAATAAACTCCTTCCGGCCCATAATATAAGATGTTAATTCATCTAATATGTTAGTATATTGGATGTTATAAGATATTATAAAAGAGTGTTGTACTACATCATTGTGCAATTTGTGTTTAGCTTCTAATATTAACTTGGTGCTTTTAGGTACATATGTCATTGGTAAAGATCCGTGCTTCGACCCTTTCTGTGTATGGGGAAATGAGATATTGATGAAGCAGCATAAAGTGAGGAAGCTGATAAAGATTGTTAGTAAAATGGGTCAAAAGATGACAATTAAACTATTTGTTTACACTTTATCCAATACAATAGCGAACTATAGGATGGTAAGTAAGAACTCCGCAACCTTCATTTTACTGCCCATATTGAGTTGTGTTAGATGATAATGTTTGAATCTTTTTTCCTTTGAAGTGGTTCCCAAAGCAGTTTACTCAAGATTACCTCTCAAACTACATGATTGGTGGGCATGCAAAGATTAAAGTATTTCTACCAGAACACGATGATTATCTAGATGTTTTCATGAAGAGCATGAAGGATGGGCAGTCGGCCATCACAAGGGGTTGGACTAGAGTCGTGTGTGCCTTCTGCATGGAGGAGGGCACAATATGGGCATTCCGCTTCACCTTGTTTAGCAACCAGAATGTATTTCACCTCTTTCTTTACCGTCTTTAATAGTACAAGTATACAACTATGGTTTATCATTATTTATTTGGTTCTTATGTAATTCTTGATATGTACCTATGAATTGAATAATGCATTGGTTTTTTGAACCTGATGGATATGAATAAAGCTATAGCATACATTCAAATTCAAATTTAAATTCAAATCCGGTACAATTTGATATAATAGCAATTAAATTATGGTGAAATTACACTCTCCAGGTCATTACGGCACACACGGTTGGTAAAACACAAACATTTTCGATATACACCATAATCCGAGACGGTTCACAGAGAGGAAACATGTGCAAGCATGCACACAGTTGCCGTTTGCAAAGCGTGTGCGATGTTAGACAATATCACAAATGGTGCGGGCTAACTAAACATTTGTGATAGTTGCCTTATCGTACACGATTTGCAACCATGAATTGTTTCTGATGAAGTATGCATCCTAAACGTTGCACCACAGAAAAGCGTGTGCAATAGTTGTCGTGTACGATGATGTTACGACGGTCCGATGTTTCGTAATCCTATCCGACACTCATACAACGATTAGCTAATCTTCTTAATTAGTTATCGCATACGGTTTGGGAAAAGCGAATGTGTGTGATTGTATGCTTATCATACACGTTCTATAATCTTGAACCGTTTGTGATGGGTCGCGCATCGTAAACGTAGCACCACAGAATACCGACTGTGATGGCAATGCAAGCACAAACGAGTAGGAGTACTATATATGCATCTTGGCTCCCTGTCCCCGACGGTTTTTGGATCGTGTGGGAAGGACCCCCCCCCCCCTATCGCCCACACTCACTTGGCGACGGTTCCAAATGCCGTCGCGGAAAGGGGTTAAAAATCGTTTGTATAGCACCAACGCGTACCAGTGATGATTATCATTTGTGAGTAGTTACTTTTGTTCTTGAGGTCAACGGAGAAATCTTGTTGCAAGTAATCATGTGAATTTTATATGTGTTCGATGTTTTGATGTTATGTATGTTGTGATTCCCTTAGTGGTGTCATGTGAACATCTACTACATGACAGTTCACCATACTTGGGCCTAAGGGAATGCGTTGTGGACTAGTTATTAGATGATAGGTTACGAGAGTGACAGAAGCTTAAACCCTAGTTTATGCGCTATTCCGTAAGGGGCTGATTTGGATCCAAAAGTTTAATGCTATGGTTAGAATTCATTCTTAATACTTTTCTTGTAGTTGCGGATGCTTGCGAGGGGTTAATAAAAATTAGGAGGTTTGTTCAAGTAAGAACAACACCCAAGCACCAGTCCACCCACATATCAGATTATCAAAGTAGCGAACACAAATCCAACCAACATGATAAAAGTGACTATATGAAATTCCCTGTACCCTCAAGAAAACTTTGCTTATCATAAGAGACTGTTTTGCCATGTCCTTTGGCTCAAAAGTATTGGGCTACCTTGGTACACTTTTATTACCGTTGTCGTTACTTGCTCGTTACAAATTATCTTGCTATCAAACTACTCGTTACTTATAATTTCAGTGCTTGTAGACATTACCTTGCTGAAAACCGCTTGTCATTTCCTTCTGATCCTCGTTGGGTTCGACACTCTTACTTATCAAAAGGACTACGATTGATCCCCTATACTTGTGGGTCATCAAGGCTCTTTTCTGGCGCCATTTTCGAGGAGTGAAGCGCTCTTGGTAAGTGGAAATTGGTAAGGAAAAATTATTACTACATGCTGAAATTTATTGTTACTTGGTAGGTGGACAACACTAAGGTTGATGCAATTGTGAAAATGCCATGTACTAAAGATATCAAAGGTATTTGTAGTTTCCTAGGTCATGCTGATTTCTATAGGAGATTTATCAAGACTTTTTCTAAAATTTCTAGGCCTCTTACAAATCTTTTGCAAAAGGATAGTCCTTGTGTTTTTGATGATGATTATTTAGAAGCCTTCGAAACACTAAAGAAAGCCTTAATTTCTACACCTATTGTTCAACCACCTGATTGGAACTTGCCTTTTGAAATTATGTGTGATGATAGTAATTATGTTGTTGGGGATGTTCTAGGACAAAGAGTTGATAAGAAACTAAATGTTATTCACTATGCTAGTAAAATTCTAGACAGTGCTCAACGAAATCATGCTACTACCGAAAAAAAATAGCAGCTGTGTTTGCTTGTGATAAACTTAGATCCTACATTGTAGATTCAAAAGTAATTGTTCACATCGATCATGCTGCTATAAGATATCTTATGGAGAAGAAAGATGCCAAACCTAGGCTTATTCGATGGGTTCTTTTGCTACAAGAATTTGATTTACATATCACTGATAGAAAAGGAGCGGAGAACCCTGTTGGTGATAACTTGTCTAGGCTTGAAAATATTTTTGATGACCCACAACCTATTAATGATAGTTTTCCTGTTAGGCAATTAGCTGCAATAAATGTTTCTAATAGTACACCTTGGTATGCTAACTATGCTAATTATATTGTTGCTAAATACATCCCTCCTAGCTTTACATACCAACAAAAGAAAAAAATCTTCTATGATTTAAGACATTACTTTTGAGATGACCCACATCTTTATAAAGGAGGAGTAGATGGTATTATCAGACGTTGTGTACCTGAGCATGAACGGGGACAAATCCTACGGAAATGTCACTCCAAAGCTTATGGAAGACATCATGCGGGAGACAAAACTGCTCACAAGGTATTGCAATCTGGGTTTTATTGGCCTGCTCTCTTCAAGGATGTCCATAAGTTTGTTTTATCTTGTGATGAATGTCAAAGAATAGGTAATATTGGTAAGCGTCAAGAAATGCCTATGAATTATTCACTTGCTGTTGAACCATTTGATGTTTGGTGATTTGATTTCATGGGACCTTTTCCTTCCTCTAATGGGTATACTCATATTTTGGTTGTTGTTGATTATGTTACTAAGTGGGTAGAAGTTATTCCAACTAGTAGTGTTGATCACAAAACCTCTGTTAAGATGCTTAAGGAAGTAATTTTCCCAAGGTTCGGAGTCCCTAGATATTTGATGACTGATGGTGGTTCACACTTTATTCATGGTGCTTTCCGTAAAATGCTTGCCAAGTATGATGTTAACCATAGAATTGCATCACCCTATCATCCTCGGTCCAGTGGTCAAGTTGAACTTAGTAATAGAGAAATAAAAATAATCTTACAAAAGACTGTCAATAGGCCTCGGAAGAATTGGTATAAGAAATTAGATGATGCACTTTGGGCTTATAGAACAATATATAAAAATCCTATGGGTATGTCTCCCTATAAAATGGTTTATGGAAAAGCCTATCATTTGCCTCTTGAGTTAGAACATAAAGCATATTGGGAAATTAAAGAACTCAACTATGATTTCAAACTTGTTGGTGAGAAGAGGTTATTTATTAGCTCATTAGATGAATGGAGAACCCAAGCTTATGAAAATGCCAGGTTATTTAAAGTAAAAGTTAAAAGATGGCATGATTAAAGAATCCAAAAGCGTGAGTTCAAGGTTGGAGAATATGTTCTTTTGTACAACTCTCATTTCAGATTCTTTGGAGGAAAACTCCTCTCCAATTGGGAAGGACCATATGCTATCGAGGAGGTTTATCAATCTGGAGCTATCAAAATAAATAATGTTGAAGGTACTAACACGAAGGTTGTTAATGGGAAACGAGTAAAACATTATATCTCAAGTATGCCCATTAATGTTGAAAGAACACATAAAAGAAACCTTCCGGAACACTCCAGAATTGTGAAAAAGAGGAGGTACGTGATACGGTAAGTAAACGAACTCCAAAAATCTGCAAAAATATTTTCTGCCTGTTTTGGAATATAAAAAAAATTAGGAAAATGAGAAACAACCAGGAAGGCACCCCTGGTGGGCACAAGACACCAAGGCATGCCTGGCTTGCCAGGCGTGCCCAGGTGGGTTGTGCCCACCTCGGGTACCTTCCGGACTCCATTTTTCTTCTGTATGGTTGTTTCCCAAGATAAAAAAATCTTTATATACCCCCCGAACCCATTGACCACCGTATCATGGAGAAATCTTCTATTTTCTTTTCCTTGTTGTTTTCTGACAGATCTAATCCATGATGGACGCTTAAAGCTCCTCCAAGGACAAGTTCTTTGAGAACGTCATCAACCCATATTTGCGGGAGGTGATGCAGCACCCTCAAGCTATCCAGATGCGTGAGGGGGTGCTCCACATCCGCGATGTGCAAGATCCCAAGGGTACTGGATCCATGGAGGCTAGGCCATGGAGTAGGAAGTCTTCCGGTGCAAGGGGGTGGTGGAACATGGACTCAATGCCAATCACCTCATGATCACGCACTACACCCGCGATCTCAAGGTGGATGGCAAGTCCATGAAGGACATTGTCATCTCCTTCAATGAGCAAATCAACTTCCTCCAGATCCAGATCTATGACCTTCAAAACCAAGTCTTTGAATATGAGGCAAGGTTTAAAGGTATGAGTTTGGCTGCCAGTTGCAGGACCCAAGAGACTCACTCCTCCTCTTATGATAGCGAGCCTCTTCCATGGAAACCAAAGGACAAGATCGCCACTACTTCATCACCACCACCTCCTTCTTCATCACCCAAAGAAAATTGAGTATCGGGTATGGGAACTCCCTTGTCTTGTGCCAAGCTTGGGGGAGGTGCCCTGGTATCGTATCACCTCCACTATCTTTTGCCTTTACTTACCTTAGTTCGATCCATAATTATCTTTTGCTTTAGACGAATAAAAGTTTAGTTCAATCCTTTCTTTTGAAAGTTTACTTAGTGATCTATCCTTGTAATTGTATGCGAGATATATAGCAAAGTTTAGTTTGAGTTTTGCTTTCTTTACTTTCATGTTTCAATAAAAAGAAAGGAAATAAATGAAAATGATCATATGCTAATCTTATGGTAAGTAATGACACCACATAAGGAAAAGTATAAGTAGAAACTTTTATTGGAGATTGACAAACATAGCAATGGTCAATGATGCAATTCATGAAAGAATTAATAAGGGAAGAGAAGATTCACATGCAAATACACTATCTTGGAAATCTTTTGTGATTGTGAGCCCCCATCAAAATATTATATGCCAAAATTGTTGACATTGGACAAGGAAGACAACATAATGATTTATGGTTGTTCATATTCACATAGAAGTTATATTGTCATAGATCCTTCAACATGTGGTGCTTGCTCCCTATCTGTACTAGCCAACAATTCCGCACCAAGTAGAGATACTACTTGTGCATCCAAAAACCCGTAAACCCAAATCTTATTTTCAAGAGTCCACCATACCTACCTAAGGATTGAGTGAGATCCTTCAAATAAGTTGTCATCGGTGCAATAATGCAATAAAAATTGCTTCTAGATGTGTTAGATCATTTAGTGTAAGAGAAAATTGAGTGTTGTACGAACTTGTGCTGGCAAAGAATAAAAGTGATAGACTACATAATAAAGGTTGCTATCACAAGGGCAATATAATGTGATGTTCTTTTGCACTAAGGGATTGAGCATACAACCAAAAAGCGCATGGCAACCTTTGCTTCTCTCTGCGAAGGGCCTATCTTTTACTTTTATGTATTTACTTCCATGCAAGAGTCAAAGTTTTTCTCTTTATTCCTTTTTATTGTTCTCTTTTGGAAAGCATCATGTGGTGAGGAAAGATCTAGGCACATATATCCAGTTGTATATGGAAATGATTCATAATCAAGTGATTCCAAAAGCCCATCAGCATGGAGTTTCTTCATGCGCTTTACACCAATATGACCTAAACGGCAGTGCCACAAATATGTTGCACTATCATTATCAACTTTGCATCTTTTGGCATCAATATTATGAATATATGTATCACCACGACCGAGATTCATAAACCATTAACATTGGGTGTATGACCACAGAAGGTTTTATTCATGTTAACAGAATAACAATTATTATCTGTCTTTAAATGAATAATTGTATTGCAATAAACACGATCCTATCTTGTTCATGCTCAACTCAAACACCAAATAACATTTATTTAGGTTCAACACTAATCCCGAAAGTATAGGGAGTGTGCGAGGATGATCATATCAATCTTGGAACCACTTCCAACACACATCGTCACTTCACCCTCAACTAGTCTCCATTTATTCTGCAACTCCTGTTTTGAGTTACTAATCTTAGCAACCGAACATGTATCAAATACCCAGGGGCTACTACGAGCACTAGTAAGGTACACATCAATAACATGTATATCAAATATACCTTTGTTCACTTTGCCATCCTTCTTATCCGCCAAATATTTGGGGTAGTTCCGCTTCTAGGGACCATTTCCTTTGCAGTAGAAGCACTCAGTTTCAGGCTTAGGTCCAGCTTTGGGCTTCTTCACAGGAGTGACAACTTGCTTGCCATTCTTCTTGAAGTTCCCTTTCTTTCCTTTGCCCTTTTTCTTGAAACTAGTGGTCTTGTTAACCATCAACACTTGATGCTCTTTCTTGATTTCTACCTTCGCCGATTTTAGCATCGCGAAGAGCTCGGGAATCTTTTTCGTTATCTCTTGCACATTATAGTTCATCACGAAGTTCTAGTAGCTTGGTGATAGTGACTAGAGAACTCTTTCAATAACTATCTTATCTTCAGATATGAAGATTTGGTCCATGGATTTCTTCACCAATCCATCCTAGAAGGTACTCTCCTCCGATCCCCTTCTTTCTATCCAGAAAATGTTACTTATTTTGAAAAATTGTGGAACCCTTGTTTGATTGGATTAGAAACTTGCATGTATAATTTTAAATAGATTTGTGGGATTTAGGATTTGTAGATGATTTGTAATCATTTTGTAACCCTAGTTTAGTTGATTTGTATTGAAAATATATGCTTCCATGTTAAAAACCTAGATTGTTGAGATAAACCATATACATGTCTAGATGTTTGTGTTGATGTTTTTTAGATGAGTTATATGAAATCCTAGATTTGTATTGACAAGAATGCTTTATATGCGGAACCCTACATTTTGAGATGTTTTTTAGATGAAACCATTATAGAACCCTATATTTTTTTGGATACATATGTTTTTTGTGATGATTGTTGGCATGCTTTGGTTGTAGCTATTACATTATTATTCAATTTTACTTTTAGTTTGTACCGATTGTTGGCATGCTTTGATTAGGGTGTATGGTAGTTAGCTAACATATGTTTATTGTTTGAAATTTGTAGGATGGTTTGGCTTCTCGGTGACTATTATGACACTGAACACCGTGCCTACTTTATGTCGATAAAGCAGCGGGTAATAATGAAAGTGGTCGGTATTATGAATTTTGTGTTTATTTCAAATGCACATGCCCATATGTAATCATCTGATTTGCTTGTTTATAGGAGCTTCAACCTCTGAAGATTTGGTCTCATAGGGTCACGGGGATGCGTTATGATGAACGGTACACACCGTACATAAGGGAGACTCCTCCCTTTCATTCGGCTGGTCAGCCGGTCGATGCTGAACCTAAATGATGCAGCAATCACCGCGCTTGTTGATCGGTGGAGGACGGAGACACACAGTTTCCATCTTCAGACCGGGGAGATTACCGTGACGCTCCAGGATATCGCTATTATAGTCGGTCTTCCTATCAAGGGGAATCCTCTCTATATGAGCACTGATTCTGATGGGTGGCGCCAGCAGATGGAGGCCCTTATAGGTATGTCTCCTCAAGAGCCTCTGAAACCACAAGGAGGCAAGAAGAGGGAAAGAGTTGCAGCCAGTGCTCCTTTCACCTGGAATGCATTCCACTTAGGGCATTGCCATGAGGATGCTATCAATGAAGTGATCCAGACATACGCTCGTGTCTACATGTGGTACGTTATCTCCAGGACTCTGTTTGCTATAGCACAGGCAAGAATGCTCCATGGATGTGGTTGAAGGCGTTGGTCGTCTTTGATAGCAAATGGAGTTGTGGTTCGGCGGCACTGGCTTACTTATATAGACAGGTACAGAGTTGTTTGTTTGCACTTCATTATTAATGTGATCTTCCTGTTAAGTCAACCATATTTTCTTGTATGTGCAGTTGGATGACGCATCTCGTAGGATCTCAAAGGACGGATGTATTGGTGGTTGTATGCTCGTACTTTCTGTATGGAGCTGGGAGCGCTTGCCCGTTGGACGGCCAAAGTAGGTGAAGTACGAGCCGTGGGACGACAAAGCCAACCCACTATGGCTCCCTACTTGGGCTTACAAGTGGGATGTGCTAAATGAGACGACGGATGATCCCTCGCTCATGTACAAGCAGTACACGAGCGAGTTGGACACGATTACGGCTAAGCGGGTGACTTGACATTGCACTAGTCATTCTCATGCTTTTATCGTAACTCGACATCAATGTTGCCTTGTTGTATGCTATGTTGCAGGTGGAATGGGAGCCGTCTGGCGCCGGGGATAGATCAGGTAACCCTGGAGATTTCGTGTTGAATTCGATGTGCCTTAGGGATTGGGATCTTTGGCATATGCAATGCCCACTCATATGCAACTGGGCAGTTGAGCTTCAAATGCCAGATCAGGTGTACAGCCAGTTTGGTTTGTTCCAGCCTCACCCGCTGGAGTGGGCGGACACGGACAAGTTGCTACATGGGTAAGAGAGAATGAACCTTGTGCACTTAATCTCGACGGTTTCAATGGTGTTAATATTATGTTTTCTAACATGCATGTTGGATAGAAGAAAGCAGCGGAAGATCAAGGACTGGGACAAGCATCACAGAAAGTATGTCATACAGTTCGCGCTTAGTGTGGAGCAAGCTAAGGCTGGAAACCGATCCAAGCTTCGTGAGCACTTCCCGATCGCGTTCAACAACTACCTCACATGGTTTCTTGCAAGTACCCGTGTGGAGATATGCAAGCTGGCGTGTAATGAGGAGATTTTGGAATATCCCACCGTCTTTGATGAGCTAACCTAGCACCAGTACACCAAACTTGTCAGGGAAGGCACCCGAATCTCTTCAGCTCTAGTGATGATTGTGGTAAAGACTTCCCCTTTGTGCTTTCCCGTTTGCCCTATGCACATATTTGTATTCACATCTTTGCTTGCCTAACACGTTTATGTCGTTTCCGTTTATAGCGTACCAGATAAAAAAACAGCTCATGAGAGCCAGACTATTCTAGAGACAGCCCCGGTTGGAAAAAGCGATGGGGAAGGTGCACTTCGAGTTAAGGTAAACATCTCTTTCAGTTGTCCATGTTTCATGTGTTACTATGTTCGATATCTCATTCACTTGTACATGTTGCAGCATCAGGGCCAAAGGTTGAGGCAGTTATCGAATGTCCTCAGTTGTCAGCGTCAGGGTCATAAGATGTATGCTGCAAAACTCTGGAATGCAAATATGCAGGTGATATTTACCTTCTGCATGTTGACACATGTGTGACGCCTAGCTCCAAGGCGCCGCACCTCACAGTGCAACGCCTCAACGTAAGGGGACACATAATGACTTGGCGAATTTTTTGGCTCACAATTGGTTGTAACCTTCTGTTGCCCTCTGGATAGCTTGTCCACATGTGTGACGCCTAGCTCTAAGGCGCCACACCATACCATGCAACGCTTAGCTCAAAGGCGTTGCACTGTATGGTGTGGCGCCTGAACGCTTGGCGTTGCACATGTGGACAACTAAAGGGAAGGCTAGCGCGTGACTGCCTCTAAGTCACAGTGCAGCGCCTATGGGCTAGGCGCTACACATTACATGTGTGATGTCTAGCTCGCAGGCGTTGCACTGCTCGATGCGGGCCCGGGGTGCCAAGCTGGCCAGACGTGCAACGCCTGCGAGCTGGATGTTGTATCATAGGATGTGGCATCTTCGTGTCTAGCGCCACACAAAAGGGTTAGTTGAGCGAATTTTTTTTAATCAATTCACTTTGTGAATTGTTTTCGTTCATAGTCAATTTTGCCGAGGAGGAGCCACCTTCAGTAGTATTGTCGTTTATTCTACCGATATGCTCCTATTAGAAAAAGCCGCCATGGAGCGTTACAGTATATATACATGATTAATGTTATTAAATAAAGAAAAATAACGGCCAGCAAAGTACATCCAAGAGAAACAACATAGATGCAACCCGAGCCCGGTGCTGTTGAAGGATCGACACTTGTACCCGGTTTCAATTGTGTCCGTCCTGCACGGTTGACAGATTCAATGCTTTCAATGCCGCACTTGCGGACAAGGAAAACCAGGGGCACCGGCTTCCTATCCATCCATCCGCTCTGCTGGACGGGCGGACGGACGAGTAGGGTGCTCACATCTGGCGGTGACGCAACTGTACTGGCGAGCAGGTCCTTCCATGAAGTCAAACGTTAGAGCTGTCGCGGTGGCCTAGAAAGAGGGACATTTCGGTGCGATTTCATGGGTCAGGCATGATAATGAAGAAATTTCGCGCGAGTTCACAACAAAGTTTAGACGGAAGTGAGGAGAATGACCGTGCATTCATAAACAAATAAAAGTTTTGTAAGAGCAATCCTATTAGAGTCGCCCATATAATCCTCCGGGTCGCCATAACCGTCAATATGATGTTTTTTTGGTAAAATGTCGCTCTAACAGTCGTCACTCCGTCCTCCATCTCCTTAATTTTTGGAGGCGCTTCATATCAAGACCGCGAGACTTTATATTTGAAAGTTGGATGAGGCGATATGGCGTGCCATCTATCCGCCAAAATACTGGCATCACGAACATTTCAAGACGCATGCTCACTTTCCTCACCGCCCACAGCTACATGCCCCTTCAATTCCAGTCACCTCCAACACCCAGGCAGCCGCGCTTTTCACCATGTCGCCTTCGTTGGCCCGTTCTTGGACCACCCGTGCTTCGCCGTAGGCCCATGCCATATTCCCACTATGTCACACCTTACGCCGTGCGACCTTGACAACTTGCTCGGAGGTAAATTTTCTCGATATTTTCTCTTAGATTTAGTTAGCGGATCATAGATTTGTCCAAATGAGATAGAATTCGCATCATGTATAGATGGTTCCGATGGCGAAGTTAATGTTTTTTGATGATTCGTCGTCTTGATTCAAGCTCCGACTCAGTGAATAAAATCATGAACGGCAAAGAAGACGAGGTGATATTGATGGTTGTTGAATGGACAATGTCAACCGAGCGAAGAGAAAGCGCTCATGATCCTAGCTTGATCGTGGGCCATTTTGCTTTGTGGCGGGTTGTACCTTACATGTTGTACGTGTTCCGCCGACGCTTCCCATGACCGAATGGGATGTTCTGTCAAATTGCTGACGACATGCACGCTAGTGAATATTTTTCCAACAATGGAGGAATGTCATCGATCTCCCCGATTTTTTCCATTTCCAGAAGATGACTCGCTAGCATATGGGCTCCTGCATATTCATGGGATGACATTATTTGGATGGCCGAAGAAACAATCGTCAAGTGCACAAAAGTGTTCTATATGGTGTGTGTTTATGACTTGAGAAATGATGCTACTAATGACTCCAACATCTCCTTTGACACGCATGAGATCACGAAGCTCAAATAGACAATCATCAAATTTAGGATCACTAGGTTTCATCTTATGAAAGCTATGGACTTTTGAAGAATCTCATCTAGATTTTTCAAAGAGTAGTTTGGAAAGCGTTCCTCAAGATATCTCCATATAGTATAAGCACATTCAAATGTAGGCAAGCATACAAGCAAATTTCTAGGCAATCCTCTTATGATAAGATTAATAGCTCTAAGATTGTGGGTCATGTCAAGATACTCATCAGGGGTAGGATGCAATGGATCAATAGAAAGCGCACAAGGACTAGTAATATACTTGTTCTAATTATAATCATTGAAAATCTCAAGCATCTCATTTTTCCAGGCATTATAGAACTCTCCGTCAAGCATAGACACTCTACGTCTAATACTTCCAATCATAGACACATCCATCTTCCTCCAATGATGATTAAACCAAAGCAATGGATACCAAGGCTCTGATACCAATTGAAAGGATCGAGAAGAGGTGTCTACAGGGAGTGATTAGACCCTCAACAAGCAAAAGTAGCAGTTTTTATGTTTTTTAAGTTGAGGTTGAAGATTAACACAATTTTAAGCATTCCCAATACACTTCAAGCAAGCATGGCAAGAGTATAGGTAGCAGAAAGAGTAAAGTGTTTTAGTTGCAAGAAAGTAAAGGCATGGGATTGGAGTGTGCAAATGCAATAAAGACACAAAGATTTTTGACGTGGTTCCGATAGGTGGTGCTATCGTACATCCACGTTGGTGGAGACTTCAACCCATGAAGGATAACGGTTGCGCGAGTCCATGGAGGGCTCCACCCACAAAGGGTCCACGAAGAAGCAACCTTGTCTATCCCCCACGGCCATCGCCCATGAAAGACTTGCTTCACTTGGGTAGATCTTCATGAAGTAGGCGATCTCTTGCCCTTACAAACTCCTTGGTTCAACTCCACAATCTTGTCGGAGCCTCCCAAGTGACACCTAACCAATGTAGGAGACACCACTCTCCAGAAGGTAATAGATGGTGTGTTGATGATGAACTCTTGCTCTTGTGCTTCAAATGATAGTCTCTCCAACACTCAACTCTCTCTCACAGATTTGGCTATGGTGAAAAGAAGATTTGAGTGGAAAGCAACTTGGGGAAGGCTAGAGATCAAGATTCTTGTAGTTGGATTGGAATGTCTTGGTCTCAACACATGATTAGGTGGTTCTCTCTCGGAAAATGGGTAGTCGAGGTGTATAGGCACGTTCTGGTGGCTCTCCCGCAAATGGAGAAGGGGGTGGAGGGGTATATATAGCCTCCACACAAAATCCAAACGTTACACACATTTGGCCCAACTCGGTCAGACCGAATATAAGAACTCGGTGAGACCGATTCAGTTCAAAATGTGAACTTTACAAATCTCGGTGGTACCAACATGATCGACTTTGTGGGACCGACATGATCAACTCGGTGGGACCGATGTGCTAGGGCTAGGGCAAAACCTCATCTTGGTGAGACTGACTGCCTGAACTCGGTGAGGCCGATTTCAGCAATGATCAAACAGAGAGTTGGTCAGGCAAACACGGTGGGACCGATTGCACATTTCGGTGAGACCGAAATAATTGCAATAGGCAACAGAGAGTTTGCAAGGCCATCTCGGTGAGACCGAGATCCGTATCAGTGAGACCGAATTGTCTAGGGTTTCTGGCAGTGGCTATGTCAAATGAACTCGGCGGCGCCGGATAGATCAAATCGGTGGGTCCGAGTTTGACTTTAGGTTTTGGACATATGTGGAAATAAGAAAGTGGCTGAGGGTTTTGGAGCAATATCTCTAAGCACTTTGAGGAAGTAGACCATTAAGCAACACCTCATCCCCTTTTAATAGTATTGACTTTCCTATGGACTCAATGTGATCTTGGATCACTAAAATGAAAATGAAGGGTCTTGAGCCTTCGCCAATCTTTGTCTTTAGCATTTTGAAGGGGTTACACATTCTCTTGTCCTTGCCACGCCATTGTTGAACTCATCTAAAATATACTTGATAAAAATATTAGTCCAACAGGAAATATGTTGTCATTGATTACCAAAATCACCCAGGGAGCACTTGTGCTTTCACTCTCCGCCATCAAGGATCTCTCTGCTTCGCCTTCCCGGATCCCGGCTGTTCGTGCTAGCAAGAAGAAATCGTCTGTCAAGAAATTCTCCGCGTGAAGCAGGGCCTCGGCGGGCTCCAAGTAGTCGGTGGCCGGCCTTTGCCGTCGGCTGGAGGATGATCTGGGTGCTGCGTCTGGCTCGACTTCTGCAGCGGCGGCGCCTTCCCCGGTGGCTCGCTCCACGCCCATCCGATCCCCGACCTCCACTGCCCCCAAGAGCGGTCAGGTACAGAACAACGGTGAGCGGGTGGCTGATTGGGCGGCGCGTCGTGCAACAACAAAGGATCTCCCCCCTACAGGTACCCCTCTCCCTCTCCCCTTGCTCTTCGGTCTTTTCTCCTGTTCGGTTGGTTCTTCCTTCGTGTTCGGATGACCACTTGATCCATGTGCTCTCGGATGTGGGTATCACCTTTGACTCTGGTTTTGGCTCCCCCTCTTCTATTCTCGCTCTTGTGGGGGCCAATGAGGTGGCACATGCCGCCATTGCTAAAGCCAAAGAGACGGCGGCTTCGTGTAGTAACCCTCCAGTTGTGACCGGAGGGACCGCGGGAGATGCTGGTAGGGGCTAGGATCCTCCGACTCCGGTCAAACAGGGAACTGCTAAGTGTGCCAAATCCTACGTTGCCCCGTGCAGGTCTAGTCTTCGTATTAAAAATTTATCTATTAAATGAGGGCCTTATTCTGGAATATTAGGAGTTTCGGCGCTAGGGGGCGCAGAGACCAGTTGAGAGATGTGGTTAGAGGCGACAGCATTGATATTATAGGGTTAATAGAAATGTTTAAAGGTTCATTCTCTCCTAACGAGCTCTCTGTGGTTGCAAGTGTCAATAGGTTTGATTGGAACTTCCTTCCTTCCTCTGGTCACTCTAGCGGGATCCTTATTGGGACTAAGCATGACGTTTTTGACTTTGTGGCTTTTGATCACGGTGTGTTTTGGGCAAGTATTGTTGTGCTTCACTGCCAACTGAATGTTCTTTGGGAGGTCATGGTAGTATACGGGCCTGCTGATCACTCCCTCTCTCCGTTGTTCCTTGACGAAATCGCGATTAAGATTGATCGTGTACCATTCCCATCTTGGTGGGTGGTGACTTTAACCTTCTTCGTTCGCCGACGGACAACAACAACAACAATTTCTCATGGCCCCTTGCTGACACTTTCAATGGTTACATCCGCGATTGCGCTCTTCGTGAAATCCCTAGGGTGGGAGTTTGCTTTACTTGGACAAATCATCCGGCTTCTCCTATTCGTTCGGTTCTTGACCATGTTTTTGTGTGTTCTGGCTGGGATGCTCTGTTCCCTCGTGCGATGCTGAAAGCTAAATCCATTTTTGGATCAGACCACGCACCCCTCGTCCTTGATGCTAGGCTTTAATCTCAAATCGCTCCTTCTCGCTTCCAGTTTGACGCTTCCTGGCTAATGATTGATGGCTTCTTCTTTTTGCGGGAAAAGAATTTCATTAATCAGTCATGATGATTACATTCAGAATCAACAATGCTAGCTATCTCCATAGGGGAGTTTCAGAGCCAACATGATGTGCGATGTTGCGATCGACCCATACAAGCAAGGGTGTGACTCGCCACATTCGCGTGCCTACTAATCTTAGCTAGACTAATGTTCCTTTCTTGAGCCAGAATTCATCTGATCTCATTAACCTAATATGCATACCTCGATCGATCGCCATCTTTGGATTGAACCAACTTCAGTAGCTCGGCACAATCCATTTCCACAACCAGCGGCAGGTTTGTCCAGTGTAGAGAAAGATGTAATCCTTCCTCCATAGCCGCCATCTCAGCTTCTAAGGGGTCACCACAATTAAATAGCGTCCGTGTCACGGCGAAGATAACATCACCTTCGTGATCCCGCAAAATCATCCCAGCCCCAGCCGTACCATTTTCTTTCACAAAAGCACCATCGACATTCAGTTTAGCATGATATGCATCAGGCGACTCCTAGCGTGGCGTGGTTGTTATTGTATGTGTGTATTTTTGCATGCTTCCTGATAGAGCAACCACCTGCTTTCCCTTGGTGAGGTCTATCAACGGATGTTGTTGTATTGTGAGTAAGGACGTAATGTAGCTCGTGAGGAATCTGCGCGAGGCCTGGATCGGGACCGGCGGTTTGTTATGTGTAAATTCATTCCTTGCATACCAAATCCTCCACATGATCATCAAGGAAGCCAACGTCTGAACATCCGACAGTTTTTCAAGCAGGCGGAGTATCCACTCGGGTTCGACATCATGTAGCTCGGCAGTGGTCGGCAAGTCCCAGTCTTCTCGCATGGCTGCCCAGAGCGCAGATGCATGGGGACACTGGACGAGGGCGTGGTGCACATCCTCCACAGCATGGCCACAAAGCAAGCACGTAGGATCCTCCTCCATGTATCTATGGGTCTTACTAGCTTGCATTGCAAGGGCCTCCTAGGCTGCAGTCCATGCGAACACATGTACTTTAGCTGGCGCCCCATTCTTCCAAATAAGGTTCCACGCCGACCGCCGCCCATCAGGGATCGCGTACTCGATGCACCAATGTCCTGCGCCTCCATGTATTCCTGCAGTCCCAGATAGTAGGCACTGCGTACTGAGAAGCATCCGCGCTTGTCCGGGTGCCACGCAAGGAAGTCAGCTTCGAGTCTACTCGAAGTCCTGATCTGCATGATACTATCAATATCCGGCTGATAGAAATGTTGCCGCAGCAAGGTATTGTTCCATGTGCCATCCAGATTGAGAAGACTAGAGACCCATTTAAGACGACAACGTCTCTTCGGAGTCATTGGTCGCCAGGAATGATCACGAGGGATCCAAGGGTCATGCCATATATGGACTTGAGAGCCATTGCCGATGCGCCAAATAATCCCTTTCTTAAGAAGCTCCAACCCGTATTCGATAGCTTTCCACGTCGAGGATGCATTGCCAGTGAATACTATATCCACCAAGAACCTGTTCGGATAGTACTTCGCCTTGAGCACCTGTGCACGTAAGCTTTGAGGATTAACAATCAGCCTCCAAGCCTGCTTAGCTAGCAGTGCTTGATTAAACAGTTTCATGTCACGGAATCCCATGCCACCATGTGATTTAGTCTTAAGCATAGTGTCCCATGACACCCAATGGGTACGCCGCTATCCTTGTGCCGCTCCCCACCAAAAGTTTCGTATAATCTTTGTCAACTCCTCACATAGCCCAACCGGTAGCTTAAAGACAGCCACAAGATATGTGGGCAGCGCTTGGGCAACTGCCTTGACGAGCATCTCCTTTCCCCCCTGTGAAGATTCACCCCACAACACAAGTCTCTTGAGCATTTTAGCCTGCATCCCTTGGAATTTACCCCGGTGCATTCTTCCTTCCGGAGTCGGAAGGCCAAGGTACTTGGGCTCAAATTCCACTTGTGACACTTGAAGGACAGATTTAACCTCCTCTTATATCTCGGCAGAACAAGATTTCCCAAACATGAGAGAGCACTTATCAAAGTTTACAAGTTGCCCTGTACCTTGGGCATATGAGGTGATGACTTCCTGCATTCTACTAGCTTATTCTGCATTTGCTTTAAAAAAGAGAAGTCTGTCGTCAGCGAATAACATGTGAGAAATACCATGGGCACCACGACACACCTTTAGGGGGGAAATGGTGCCATCATTAATTTCCTTTTGCAGCAATGCCGACAGCCCATCCGCTGCAAACAGAAAGAGAAATGGCGAAAGGGGGTCGCCTTGTCGAAGACCACGGGTTGGTGTAAACGAATCCAGCAAGGTTCCATTTAATTTGACTGAGTAGCTCACCAAGGATACACATGACATGATCCAGCCAATCCATCGATGAGTGAAACCTAAGTCTTTCATCGCCTTCTCCAAAAAGTCCCAAACCACATGGTCGTAGGCCTTCGACAAATCAATCTTGTAGGCACAAAAATTCTTCCCGGGGTTACTATTCTGCTCAATGAAATGAAAACACTCAAATGCCACCAGTGCATTGTCTGTGATCAATCTACCGGGCATAAACGCACTTTGATTTGCAGAAATTATATCTCCTAGCAGTGGTCTTAGCCTATTTGCAAGAAACTTGGCAATCACATTATATAGGACAGTACAGAGACTGATTAGCCAAAATTCTTTCAGTGTGTTAGGTTGATCCACTTTAGGTATTAGAACAATGGCCGTATGGTTTACATTTGATGGCATATGACCACTGGCAAAAAATTGCAGGACCGCAGGAACAACTTTGTCCTTCAGAATACCCCAGTTGCGCTGATAGAATTTTGCCGGAAAACCATCAACACCCGGTGCCTTCAAGGGACCTATTTGAATCAGTGCATCTGATATCTCCTTCTCTGAAAATTCACGACATAATTCCACGTTCATCTCTGGTGTCACCTTTTTCTCAAAGAGCTTGACAATCTCCTCCGGATTTAGGTTGGGTCCCTTGTAAATAACTCCTGGAAATAGCCCGTGGCCAGGGCCTCAAGTTCATTCGTAGATGTGACCCACCTGCCGTTTACATCTTTCAGCTTGGTAATCTTATTTCTCTTAGCCCGCTAGATTGCTTTTTTATGGAAAAACTGCGTGTTCTGATCACCCTCCTTTAGCCAGGTTATACGAGATCTCTGAAGCCATAGCATCTCTTCTTTATACAGAAGTTCGTTAAGTTGATCATTGACCTTACGTATGTCAACTTTGTCTGCCCCACTACCAAGAAGACGATTCAGTTCAGCACGCAATTATGTAAGCTTTCGAAGGATATTACCAAAGCGTTTGTTGCTCCATGCGTGCAGAGACTTCATGACCGAGCCGAGGCAGCCCTGAATCGATTCAAGGTCATCCTTCTTCCCCGCTGCACTCCAAGCTTGTTCAATGATCTCAGGCAAGTCTGATGCACGCTCCCAAAATAATTCATACTGTCGACACCTCCGTTTGTTCTGTACAGGTTGTTCAGCATATAAACGAACTAATAATAAGCAGTGATCAGAAGATGAAGAAACCAAATGTTCAACGGATGCATCTTCAAACATATCACGCCATGAATCACCAGCCACGAGTCGATCCAGGCGCACTTTGACATTACGCTGCCCCCCTCGCTTATAATCATAAGTGAATGGTACCCCTCTGAAACCCATATCAATGAGTCCACAATCCTCCAGAGCATCACGAAATGTTGTCATCTGGGATTCTGGCCTGCTAGTGAAGGAAAAATGTTCAAATTGCCACAATGCTTCGTTAAAGTCGCCCACCACTGCCCAAGGCATATCGGATGCAACCTTCAAGTCTCTGAGTTTATCCCACATCAGATGCCTATTCTCCACCCTAGGTTCACCATAGACACAAGTTAACCTCCATGGAGGGTCAGTAGGAGAAGCTCGTACATGTGCATCAATATAACGTGAATTAGCCTCCTTAATTTCAACCATCAGCTGCTCATCCCAGAAGAGGGCCAGACCTCCACTGTAACCTTTACTACTAACTCCAGCAAACCCACTTAGGCCCAACCGGTTGCACAAGTGCTTGACCTTCTCCTTAGTTTGTCTAGTCTCACATAAGAAAACAAAGCTAGGTCGATGAAGTTGGTTCAGGGATACCAGGTCACGTACTGTACGGGATCCTCCAATCCCCCGGCAATTCCACACCAAGCAATTAATTGTGCGTGCCGTCTCCACAAGTGTCTCTTGTGTGGCATCCATCACTATCCGCGACTCTGGGCTGACCGCCGCGTGGCTTGTAGATCCCCCGACTGCTGGCTTCGGGTGGGTAGCGTCCTCACCGGATGCCCCTATCTCACCCCCACCAATATTCAGGTTCACTAAAGGAGCCCCCGGCTGGACCATCCCAGTGCTCATCGGCGTAGCCGTCAAAGGGTGCCATGAGGCCCGATGTTGCATGTTCTGCGGTGGCGTACATCGGTCTGGCGGTTCACCATCCTGCAGTTTCCGATGGCCAGCATCAACAACCTTGATGTTTGCCTAGTAGGCAGCAGTCCCCAAATTTCCCAGCCCACAAAAAGATTCTCGATCTGATTGAGGGATCAATCTCCCGTTCGCATCAGTTTCCTGTGAACACCTGAAAATTGCAGACCTGGCGGACGAAGCCGCAATGGCAAATGAGGTAGCACAGGCGGACGGAGCCGCAATGACAGACGAGGCCGCACAGGCGGACGGGGCCATAATGGCGGACGAGGCCGCGGAGGCGGACGGAGCCGCCACATGTCCACCCCGGGGATGGTTCCCTCGTGCAGAATTATCGCCGTCCTGGCCGACGATGGGCGTACGTGGTGACGGCGGCGGCAGGCCGTCGCCCCGTTTCCGCCAAACCCTAACGTACAGATTCATCTTTTTTACACGACCTATCTTCTAATGATCGGTGGCTTCTGTGACATGATTGCTACTAAAATCACCTCGCTCCTATCTATGGATAGACGATCCTTTGGACTAATGGATGATTGCCCCCACTGCTCCTACTCTCTTCGTAAATTTCTCTGTGGCTGGGCCCGCAACCAGGCGGCTGACGCGCGCAGGGATAAGTCACACTTGATCAGGCAAATTAATTCCCTAGACGTTGCGGCCGATGGGCCAGGCCTTTCTGATCATGAGTGGCAGACGAGATATTCCCTCGAAGAGGCCTTGATGCAATTGCATCATCAGGCTGAGATTTACTGGCGCCGGAGGGGCACTATGAATTGGACGTTGAAAGGTGATTCTCCCACGGCTTACTTCTTTGCTATCGCTAATGGTAGGCGTAGGCGTTGTGTGATCGATAGCGTGATGATCAATAATGCTAAGGTCTCGAATCAGAACCTTGTCATGTCCCACGTGGTGGATTTTTTCTCCTCTCTCCTTTCGTCCAAACCTGAGTCCGGGTTTGCGGTCACTCCTTCTTTCTGGGCTGCTCATGAGAAGATTACCTATGAGGAGAATGAAGCCTTGATCACCCCCCTTTCTGACGAGGTGATCTTTGAGATCATTTGCACGGCCAACTCTAATTCGGCGTCAGGCCCGGATGGCTTCTCCATCCCTTTCTTTAGGAAGTTCTGGCCCCAGCTGTGTAGTCTTATCTGCGCTGTTATCCAAGGTTTCTGTTTGGCGACGGTTGACATATCTCGGTTAAACTACGCTGACATCACCCTCATTCCCAAAGTCAAGGGTGCGTATATCATCTCTCAATTTAGACCTATCGCTCTCATTAACAACTTTGCGAAATTCAGTGCCAAAGGCGCCTCTCCCCGTCGCTCATCGGGTTCTCTCCCCTTTCCAATCAGCTTTTGTCAAAGGGAGATTCATTCTGGACGGGATCCTATGTCTTCATGAAATTGTTCATGATATCCATATGAGAGGCACTAAGGCGGTGATCCTTAAGCTTGACTTTGAGAAGGCATGCGATTCAGTAAGTTGGAATTTATTGTGGCGGGTCCTGCTTGCAAAAGTATTTGATGAGGCATACGTGCACATGATTATGCAGTTGGTGACGGGCGGTCACACTGCATGCTCGGTTAATGGCAGGGTTAGTATTTTTTTAACAACGGCAGGGGGCTCAGGCAAGGAGACCCAGCTTCCCATCTTCTGTTTAATTTCATCGTGGATGCTTTATCCAATATCCTGTCGAGGACGGCTGCGGCCGGGCACATTTCCCCAATTAGCTCTCACCTCATTCCTGAGGGGATCGCTCACCTTCAATACGCAGATGACATGATTATCATGGTCGAACTCAAAGATGAGTGTATCGCTCACCTTAAGTTTTTGGTGCTCTATTTTGAAGCCCTATCGGGGCTTAAAATCAACTTTGCTAAGAGCGAATTTATTGTGACAGGGGTGTCGAAACCCGAGGCCCTGTGGGTCTCTCGTTTTCTTAACTATTCTTTGGGCTCCTTTCCTCTCAAATATCTTGTCCTCCCTATCTCCCATGAGAAGCTTCTTGCTAGAGACTTCGCTCATGCGGTAACTAAAGTGGGCAATCGAGTTATGCCTTGGAGGGGCAGATATGATACCCAAACTGGCAAAGTTGGCCTTATTAATGCTTGCCTTTTGTCCCTCTGATGTCTACTACACAACCTTCTTCTTGTAGACGTTGTTGGACCTCCAAGTGCAGAGGTTTGTAGGACAGTAGCAAATTTCCCTCAAGTGGATGACCTAAGGTTTATCAATCCGTGGGAGGCGTAGGATGAAGATAGTCTCTCTCAAACAACCCTGCAACCAAATAACAAAGAGTCTCTTGTGTCCCCAACACACCCAATACAATGGCAAATTGTATAGGTGCACTAGTTCGGCGAAGAGATGGTGGTACAAGTGCAATATGGATGGTAGATATAGGTTTTTGTAATCTGAAATTATAAAAGCAGCAAGGTAACTAACGATAAAAGTGAGCACAAATGGTATTGCAATGCGTTGAAACAAGGCCTAGCGTTCATACTTTCACTAGTGCAAGTTCTCTCAACAATAATAACATAATTGGATCATATAACTATCCCTCAACATGCAACGAAGAGTCACTCCAAAGTCACTAATAGCGGAGAACAAACGAAGATATTATTGTAGGGTACGAAACCACCTCAAAGTTATCCTTTCTGATCGATCTATTCAAGAGCCCATAGTAAAATAACATGAAACTATTCTTTCCGTTCGATCTATCATAGAGTTCGTACTAGAATAACACCTTAAGATACAAATCAACCAAAACCCTAATGTCACCTAGATACTCCAGTGTCACCTCAAGTATCCGTGGGCATGATTATACGATATGCATCACACAATCTCAGATTCATCTATTCAACCAACACAAAGTACTTCAAAGAGTGCCCTAAAGTTTCTACCGGAGAGTCAAGACGAAAACGTGTGCCAACCCCTATGCATAAGTTCACAAGGTCACTGAACCCGCAAGTTGATCACCAAAACATACATCAAGTAGATCATGTGATATCCCATTGTCAACATAGATAAGCACATGCAAGACATACATCAAGTGTTCTCAAATCCTTAAAAACTCAATCCGACAAGATAACTTCAAAGGGAAAACTCAATCCATCACAAGAGAGTAGAGGGGGAGAAACATCATAAGATCCAACTACAATAGCAAAGCTCGCGATACATCAAGATCGTGCCAAATCAAGAACACGAGAGAGAGAGATCAAACACATAGCTACTGGTACATACCCTCAGCCCCGAGGGTGAACTACTCCATCCTCGTCATGGAGAGCGCCGGGATGATGAAGATGGACACCGGTAAGGAATCCCCCCTCCGGCAGGGTGCCGGAACAGGGTCCCGATTAGTTTTTGGTGGCTACAGAGGCTTGCGGCAGCGGAACTCCCGATCTATTGTGCTCCCGGATGTTTTTAGGGTATATGGACATATATAGGCGAAAGAAGTCGGTCAGGGAAGCCACGAGGGGCCCACGAGGGTGGGGGGCATGCCCAGGGGGTAGGGCACGCCTCCCTGCCTCATGGCCACATCGAAGGTTCCCTGACTTGCACTCCAAGTCTCCTGGATTGCTTCCGTTGCAAAAATAACTCTCCCGAAGGTTTCATTCCGTTTGGACTCCGTTTGATATTCCTTTTCTATGAAACACTGAAATAGGCAAAAACAGCAATCTAGGCTGGGCCTCCGGTTAATAGGTTAGTCCCAAAAAATAATATAAAAGTGTATAGTAAAGCCTATTAAACATCCAAAATAGGTAATATAATAGCATGAATACTTCATAAATTATAGATACGTTGGAGACGTATCAGCATCCCCAAGCTTAATTCCTGCTCGTCCTCGAGTAGGTAAATGATAAAAGAAAGAATTTATGAAGTGTGAATGCTAGCAGGTGCACAAGTTTGATCAACGATAATTTCAGTCACCTTTTCTAGCATCATTATATGTCATAACAGTAGCTCATCTCATAGAACTTTTCATGATCAAGTAACAAGCTATTCACATGTTAAAGCATAGACCATAAACTTTCTTGAAAACTAGCAAACTTCATTTTCAGTCATCAAACAATTGCAATTCATCTTATTTTCAGGAAGGGTCTATGTCAGAGCTTTGATTTAGCAAATCCCGCATACTCAACTATCATATAGTCTTCCATGATTGCTACCACTCAAAGCATATTTTTAGAACAAATAGCATCTATCGAACACAGAGAAAGATAGGGGCTTAATGTTTCGCCTTCCAACTTACTTATCATATAGATAATTGTCAACAATAATAATTCATGATCAAATATATTTGAATGGCCATATATGCTTAGATCTTTCCCCATCACACGATGCTTGCCAACTAAAGAGTAGATTGGAATGAGAAGGAATACTACTGACTCTTGCATAAAAGTAAAAGATAGGCCCTTCGCAGAGGGAAGCAGGGATTTGAAGAGGTGCTAGTGCTCGATTTTGAAATAGAGATAAATAATTTTGAGAGGTATGCTTTCATTGTCAACATAACAACCAAGAGTTCCCAATATCTTCCATACTACATACATTATAGGCGGTTCCCAAACAGAATGATAAAGCTTTTACTCCCCCTCCACCAACAATCACCAATCCATGGCTTGCCCGAAACAACGGGTGCCTCCAACTAACAACAATCCTGGGGAGTTTTGTTTGCAATTATTTTGATTTGATTTTGATCTTTTGATCATGGGACTGGGGATCCCAGTTACCAGCCATTTTTCTTGTGAATGATGAGCGGAGTCCACTCATCGTGAGAATAACCCACCTAGCATGGAAGATACTCACAGCCCCTAGTCGCTACATGAGCGATTCGGGCATACAAAACATATTATTATTTGAAGGTTTAGAGTTTGGCACATGCAAATTTACTTGGAACGGCAGGTAAATACTGCAAATAGGTAGATATGGTGGACACTCATGGAAGAAACTTGGTTCAAGGGATTTGGATGCACAAGCAGTATTCCCGCTTAGTATAGATATTCTGTCTAACAAAGGATTCTAAATAGCAAGCACCACATGTTGGAGGATCTATAACAATATAACTTCTATACAAATATACCCAAGCATAACTCATTATGTTGTCTTCCTTGGCCAATTTCAACTAATTTGCTCAAGTTAGAAAATAATTAATGAGGGCTCACAATCATAGAAGATTTTTAAGATAGTATATCTATATGTGAGATCTCTCTTCCTTCAATATTCTTTCATGGATTGTTCAAGTTACCAATACAATGTTTGCTAACCTTCAATAAATTTACCACCTCTACTTCTTAGATGTGAAGTCATTACTCCCCATGGGGTAGGCATATGAAACATATATAATTTCAGATTTATGACATTCAACTCATTCAACCATTTACTCATAGGATATAAGTGAAGCACACGAGTAAATGACAAACTACTCCAAAAAGATATAAGTGAAGATCAATGAGTAGTTAAATAATTATGTAGCTATGTGAAGACTCTCTCTCATTTAAGAATTTCAGATCTTGTTATTTTATTCAAACAGCAAGCAAAACAAAATAAAATGGCATTGCAAGGATAGCACAACTCATGTGAAGAAGCAGAAACTTAGGTTCAACCGATACTAACCGATAATTGTTGAAGAAGAAAGGTGGGATGCCTACCGGGGCATCCCCAAGCTTGGATGCTTAAGACTTCTTGGAATATTATCTTGGGGTGCCTTGGGCATCCCCAAGCTTGAGCTTTTGTGTCTCCTTAATTCCTTTTATATCTTGGTTTCCTAAATCTCGAAAGCTTCATCCACACCAAACTCAACAAGAACTCGTGAGATAAGTTAGTATAAACCAATGCAAAAACCTTATAATTTTCTACTGTAAAAAATCACAAAAATTATTATTCAACATCGCATACTAAATGTCTCTGCATATTTAATACTCCTATCCTCAAATAGAATCATTAAATAAGCAAACATATGCAAGCAATGCAAACATAACAGCAATCTGCCAAAACAGCATACTTTGTAAAGAATGCAAGATTCATCATACTTACCTAACTCCAGAAATTATAAGAAAAATACTATACTTTAGAAGATTTATCAGATCTCAATGTGTAAAAAGTTTCAATATTATATCATTCTCTGACTTTTCTAGGGAATTTTTGCAACATCGGTAAACTTTCTGTTTTGAAACAGCAACATGTATACTTGCAAAATAAGCATGGTAAAGGCTATCCTTGATATTTTTATTGAAAATATAGATGCAAAACATTATTATAAATAACATAAAGTAGATACTAACAAAATAAAATGACGCTCCAAGCAAAACACATATCATGTGGTGAATAAAAATATAGCTCCAAGTAAAGTTACCGATGAACGAAGACGAAAGAGGGGATGCCATCCGGGGCATCCCCTGTTGGAAATATGCCCTAGAGGCAATAATAAAAGCATTATTATTATATTTCCTTGTTCATGATAATTGTCTTTTATTCATGCTATAATTGTATTATCCGGAAATCGTAATACACGTGTGAATACATAGACCATAACATGTCCCTAGTGAGCCTCTAGTTGACTAGCTCGTTGGTCAACATATAGTCATGGTTTCCTGACTATGGACATTAGATGTCATTGACAACGGGATCACATCATTAGGAGAATGATGTGATGGACAAGACCCAATCCTAAGCATAGCACAAGATCGTGTAGTTCGTTTTGCTAGAGCTTTTTCAATGTCAAGTATCTCTTCCTTAGACCATGAGATCGTGTAACTCTCGGATACCGTAGGAGTGCTTTGGGTGTACCAAACGTCACAACGTAACTGGGTGACTATAAAGGTACACTACAGGTATCTCCGAAAGTGTCTGTTGGGTTGACACGGATCGAGACTGGGATTTGTCACTCCGTATGACGGAGAGGTATCTCTGGGCCCACTCGGTAATGCATCATCATAATGAGCTCAAAGTGACCAAGTGCTTGGTCACGGGATCATGCATTACAGTACGAGTAAAGTGACTTGCTGGTAACGAGACTGAACGAGGTATTGGGATACCGACGATCGAGTCTCGGGCATGTAACGTACCGATTGACAAAGGGAATAGTATACGGGGTTGCTTGAATCCTCGACATCGTGGTTCATCCGATGACATCATCGATGAGCATGTGGGAGCCAACATGGGTATCCAGATCCCGCTGTTGGTTATTGACCTGAGAGCCGTCTCGGTCATGTTTGCGTGTCTCCCGAACCCGTAGGGTCTACACACTTAAGGTTCGGTGACGCTAGGGTTATTAGGAAGACTTGTATGTGAATACCGAATGTTGTTCGGAGTCCCGGATGAGATCTCGGACGTCATGAGGAGTTCCGGAAGGGTCCGGAGGTAAAGATTTATATATGGGAAGTTGTCAAACGGACACCGGAAAATTTTGGGGGCATATCGATATTGTACCGGGGCCACCGAAAGGGCTCCGGGGGTCCACCGGGAGGGGCCACCCCTCTCGGGGGGCCACATGGGCTGCGTGGGGCAGGAGCCAGCCCCTGGAGGGCTGGGCACGCCCCCCCTTGGGCCCATGCGCCTAGGGTTGGGGGGGGACCCTAGAGGGGGCGTCCCCTTTGCTTGGGGGGCAAGTCCCCCCTCCCTGGCTGCCGCCCCCCTCTAGATCCCATCTAGAGGGGCCGGCCCCCCTTGCCCCTTCCCCTATAAATAGAGGGGTGAGGGGAGGGCTGCAGACACAAGCCAAGGCGCAGCCCCTCCCCTCCCCAACACCTCTCCTCCTCCGTACGTGCTTGGCGAAGCCCTGTCGGAGTACTGCTGCACCAACAACACCACGCCGTCGTGCTGCCATTGGAGCTGTCTTCCTCAACCTCTCCTTCCTCCTTGCTGGATCAAGACGGAGGAGACGTCGCCCGTACCGTACATGTGTTGAACACGGAGGTGCTATCCGTTCAGCACTTGGTCATCGGTGATCTGAATCACGGCGAGTACGACTCCATCATCACCATCCCCTTTAACGCTTCCGCACTCGATCTACAAGTGGTATGTAGATGCAAACTCACTCCCTTGACTCGTTGCTTAGATGAACTCATAGATGGATCTTGGTGAAACCGTAGGAAAAAATTTTAATTTTCTGCAACGTTCCCCAACATCCCCAAGCTTAGGCTCTTGGTTGTCCTTGAATATTACCTTGGGGTGCCTTGGTCATCCCCAATCTTAGGCTCTTGCCACTCCTTATTCCGTAGTCCATCGAAACTTCACCCAGAACTTGAAAACTTCACAACACAAAACTCAACACATAACTCGTAAGCTCCGTTAGTATAAGAAAATAAATCACCACTTAGGTACTGTTGTGAACTCATTGTAAATTCATATTGGTGTAACATCTACTGTATTCCAACTTCTTTATGGTTCATACCCTCCGATACTACTCATAGATTCATCAAAATAAGCAACAACACATAGAAAACAGAATGTGTCAAAAACAGAACAGTCTATAGTAATCTGTATCATTCGAATACTTCTGTAACTCCAAAAATTCTGGAATAAATTGGTGGACCTGAGGGATTTGTCTTAATCATATTCAAAAAGAATCAACCTAAAATCACTCTCCAATAAAAAATGGCAGCTAATCTCGTGAGTGCAAAAGTTTCTGTTTTTTACAGCAAGATCGCATAGACTTCACCCAAGTCTTCCCAAAGGTTCTACTTGGCACAAACATTAATTAAAACATGAAACCACATCTAACCAGAGGCTAGATGAATTACTTATTACTAAACAGGAGCAAAAGCAAAGAATAAAAGGAAAATTGGGTTGCCTCCCAACAAGCGCTATCGTTTAACGCCCCTAGCTAGGCATGATGATTTCAATGATGCTCACATAAAAGATAAGAATTGAAACATAAAGAGAGCATCATGAAGAGTATGACTAGCACATTTAAGTCTAACCCACTTACTATGCATAGGGATTTTGTGAGCAAACAACTTATGGGAACAATAGTCAACTAGCATAGGAAGGTAAAACAAGCAAATCTTCAATATTTTAAGCACATAGAGAGGAAACTTGATATTATTACAATTCATACAAGCATATGTTCCTCCCTCATAATAATTTTCAGTAGCACCATGAATGAATTCAACAATATAACCATCACATAAAGCATTCTTTTCATGATCTACAAGCATAGAAATTTTACTACTCTCCACATAAGCAAATTTATTCTCATCAATAGTAGTGGGAGCAAACTCAACAAAATAAATATCATGTGAAGCATAATCCAATGGAAAATTAACATCATGATGATAAGTTTCATGGTTATCTTTATTCTTTATAGCATACGTATCATCACAATAATCATCATAAATAGGAGGCATGCTTTCATCATAATAAATTTGCTCATCAAAACTTGGGGGACAAAAAATATCATCTTCATCAAACATAGCATCGCTTGTGGCTTTGCATATCATTAGCATCATAGGTATTTAAATAATTCATACTAACAACATTGCAATCATGCTCATCATTCACATATTTTATGCCAAGCATTCTATCTAATTCTTCTTCTAGTACTTGAGCACAATTTTCCTTGCCATCATTCTCACGAAAGATATTAAAAAGATGAAGCGTATGAGACAAACTCAATTCAATTTTTTTGTAGTTTTATTTTATAAACTAAACTAGTGATAAAACAAGAAACAAAAAGATTCAATTGCAAGATCTAAAGATATACCTTCAAGCACTCACCTCCCCGGCAACGGCGCCAGAAAAAAGCTTGATGTCTACTACGCAACCTTCTTCTTGTAGACGTTGTTGGGCCTCCAAGTGCAGAGGTTTGTAGGACAGTAGCAAATTTCCCTCAAGTGGATGGCCTAAGGTTTATCAATCTATAGGAGGCGTAGGATGAAGATGGTCTCTCTCAAACAACCCTGCAACCAAATAACAAAGAGTCTCTTGTGTCCCCAACACACCCAATACAATGGCAAATTGTATAGGTGCACTAGTTCGGCGAAGATATGGTGGCACAAGTGCAATATGGATGGTAGATATAGGTTTTTGTAATCTGAAATTATAAAAACAGCAAGGTAACTAACGATAAAAGTGAGCACAAACGGTATTGCAATGCGTTGAAACAAGGCCTAGGGTTCATACTTTCACTAGTGCAAGTTCTTTCAATAATAACAACAAAATTGGATCATATAACTATCCCTCAACATGCAACAAAGAGTCACTTCAAAGTCTCTAATAGCGGAGAACAAACGAAGAGATTATTGTAGGGTACGAAACCACCTCAAAGTTATCCTTTCTGATCGATCTATTCAAGAGTCCGTGGTAAAATAACATGAAGCTATTCTTTCCGTTCGATCTATCATAGAGTTCGTACTAGAATAACACCTTAAGATACAAATCAACCAAAACCCTAATGTCACCTAGATACTCCAATGTCACCTCAAGTATCCGTGGGCATGATTATACGATATGCATCACACAATCTCAGATTCATCTATTCAACCAACACAAAGTACTTCAAAGAGTGCCCCAAAGTTTCTACCGGAGAGTCAAGACGAAAACGTGTGCCAACCCCTATGCATAAGTTCACAAGGTCACTGAACCCGCAAGTTGATCACTAAAACATACATCAAGTAGATCACGTGATGTCCCATTGTCACCACAGATAAGCACATGCAAGACATACATCAAGTGTTCTCAAATCCTTAAAGACTCAATCTGACAAGATAACTTCAAAGGGAAAACTCATCCATTACAAGAGAGTAGAGGGGGAGAAACATCATAAGATCCAACTATAATAGCAAAGCTCGCGATACATCAAGATCGTGCCAAATCAAGAACACGATAGAGAGAGAGAGAGAGATCAAACACATAGCTATTGGTACATACCCTCAGCCCCGAGGGTGAACTACTCCCTCCTCGTCATGGAGAGCACCGGGATGATGAAGATGGCCATCGGTGAGGGATCCCCCCTCCGGCAGGGTGCCGGAACAGGGCCCCGATTGGTTTTTGGTGGATATAGAGGCTTGCAGCAGCGGAACTCCCAATCTATTGTGCTCCCGGATGTTTTTAGGGTATATGGACATATATAGGCGAAAGAAGTCGGCCAGGGGAGCCACGAGGGGCCCACGAGGGTGGGGGCGCACCTAGGGGGGTAGGGCGCGCCTCCCTGCCTTGTGGCCACCTCGAAGGTTCCCTGACTTCCACTCCAAGTCTCCTGGATTGCTTCCGTTTCAAAAATAACTCTCCTGAAGGTTTCATTCCGTTTGGACTCCGTTTGATATTTCTTTTCTGTGAAACACTGAAATAGGCAAAAACAGCAATCTGGGCTGGGCCTCCGGTAGGTTAGTCCCAAAAAATAATATAAAAGTGTATAGTAAAGCCCATTAAACATCCAAAACAGGTAATATAATAACATGAATACTTCATAAATTATAGATACGTTGGAGACGTATCACCCTCCCCAAGTTCTTAATGGGTTTTTACCTTCTCTCTGCTGGTATGCATGCAGGATTTGATAAGCACAGGGGTGCGTTCTATTGGAATGCAGTGGATAACAAACGCAAATACAGGCTGGTTAAATGGAAGCACATGTGTAGAGCCAAGAACCTTGGGGGGTTGGGCATTATCGATATCGTGATTGTGAACAAGTGCCTTATCATCAAATGGTGGTGGAGGATCATGGCTATCTAGGAGAACCCGCTCTGGCTCAATATTCTTAAAGCCAAATACTACCCCAATTCTAGTCCAATGTTTGCCTCCTCATCGGGCGGATCTCAATTTTGGAAAGACCTTGTTAAAGTCGGGCCGGTGTTTAAATCTCTTGTAAAATTTGTGGGTGGTATTGGTAAGCCCTCTCGCTTTTGGCTTGATTAGTGGTGCGGTACCTCCCCCTAGTGGTTTCCTTTCCGGTTCTTTTCTCCTATTGCCCGGATCCGGAGATCTCTATCTCCGAGCCCTCCGGTAATAACTGGGACCTGGCCCTTCGTCGCTCTCTCTCTCTCTCCTGAAGAGTTGGATGACTGGCAGTGTCTTGTTGCGTGCATCCCCATGCTCTCGGAGGGGAGGACTCGGTGGTTTGGCCCCACTCTGCCTCTGGACGTTTTTCTGTTAAGTCTCTATACGGTAAGCGTATCTCTGGCACTCCTACTACCAAGTTCAAGCTAACTTGGCGGGCCTGTATTCCTCCTAATGTCAAGATCTTTCTGTGGCAAGCCTATAGAGGACGGTTGCCTGCGGCTGACCAAATCCGTAAACGTAATGGACTTGGGTCCGATAGGTGTGTGTTGTGTTGTGAGATGGAGGACACGGATCACATCTTTTTCAAATGTGTGTTGGCAAAGCTCGTCTGGTGTTGTATCAAGTCCTGGCTCCACATGACTTGGAGTCCTTCCTCCTTCTCGGACCTCAGGAATCTTGCTTCCGGTCTGGTCGGGGACTCTAAACGGTTGTTTTGGGTGGGATTCCCGGCTATTTGTTGGCGTTGTGCACTACTAGGAACAAGTTCACTATCAAGCATATTTTTCCTGCTAAACCTGTTGATTGCTTATTTAAAACCCGCCTATTCCTACAGCAGTGGAGATTATTGACTAAGGAGGCTGATTTAGAGGCTTTTGACTTGATGTCTGCCAAGATTCGGGCCACTGCTACTTCACTTTCACAGCACCAATCAGGCGGCTAGAGGAACTTGGTGGTCCCTTATGCCGTGCTATGTCTTAATCTCCCAACATGTGTGTCGTTTGTTGGCCTGGGTGCCATGTACTCCTTTCCTTCCAGTACTCTTTGTGTTGTTACTACTCTTATGTCCGGTTGTCTGTCTTGTGGTGAACGCCGCCTGGTGACTTTATCTATAAAGTCGGGCTGATGCCTTTTCTCTAAAAAAAATGGATCTCACAATGACATCCATGTCTTGCAAAGATCTCATCTGGTTTAAAGGCTAGCTATTGGTACTTCTCCGCCTTGCAACTTCACTATGAATGGCCTTCAGTATGATTAATGCTACTATCTAGCCGATGACATTTATCCATCATGATAAGCATTTCTAAGCCCGAGAACAGGAATCATAAGCATTTCACTAGGGTGCAAGAAGCTCAGAGGAAAGACACGGGGAGGGCATTTGGAGTGTTGCAAGCAAGGTTTGCAATTGTTCGGAGTCCTACTCGTTTCTGAAACAATGATGTCTTGGGAAATATCATGACATATTGTGTGATCCTACACTACATAACATAGAGGATGAGAGGGATAATCCAAGCTCCATGGACTATGAAGATATTGACAACCTGGCCATGCCTCGCGCGAATGCAAACCACATTCAAGCATTTCTTGAGGCATACCGTAAGATTAAAGTCCTAGCCTCCCATCATCAGCCGAAAGAGGATCTCATTGAGCATCATTGACAACTAGCTAGGAGATAGTGCGTTTAAATTGCTTTAAAATTCATTTATTTTTACTTCAATAGTTTATTTGATCAAATTATTTTTTGTAGTTGGATTATTTGTTTGATTCAGATTAATGGGTTGAAATAATATTTGTTGCATTATGTTCATTGTTTGATCTAAATTATTGTAAATAAGTTAGAAAGAATGTATGAACCAATGACGGGTGGTCCTAGTTGAAGGGAAAATATGAAGGCCACATTATGGCTATTTTGTATTTGCGCACAACCTCAAAAACATTATGGATTGTGCTTCATAAGCGCTATAAAGGCTGCCAATATGGTGACTATGCTAGAGCTGCTTTAAGCCGCTCTAAATAATGGTGATTGCATGCGTTGAGGTCAAAAATAAATAAATGATTATTATCTATGTTTGATTGAGACTGAATCGGTTATATGAAGAAAAAAATAGTGAAAAGTGATCGTACAAATACACTATGAACTCGGAGGCACTGTGATAGATGTTTTCGGTAACCCCAAGTGCTTAACCCCATATGCCCTTAGTTTTCTATAACTATGAAGAAAAATACCACCGCCTATAAAACCTCGCATCTTCAAATAAACCTTCCTCTACTTCTACCTTCGGCCCCATTTTCCCCGATGCATCGTTGCCTCCACCTTCTCTTTTGATTGATTCACTGTCGACCCATTCTTCTCATGTCACCGAGGACGTCAGCCGTCCGCTAATGTCTTAGCCATTGAAGTCGATATTGTCTTCGTCTTTTGTTGAAGTCATCGTTCTCACCTGCAGCCAAGGTCTACGCGGTGGCAGCAAAGGGTGTAGTAAGCAAGAGCAAGAGAGGGAGTACAACGAGTAATAACAACATGCAGGTGAGCACTTTGGTGCAAGGAGTCCCGAATGAGGAGGTTGCAGACAAAGAGGGCTCAAAACTGCAATCTTGTACCATGTGGTCAAAGAAAATGAGGGGCGGGCAAGCTCATGAAACCCACCCTGAGAGGCTTTTGCCACCTAAAGAAATAATGATGCTTTGGACACAGCACCTCCTAAGGGCACCCACATTGTACATGATTCCAAATTTACTACGTCACTAGCATTTTGGCGTCAATGCTAAATTGCCATTTCCTCGCCAAAAGCCAAAAAATGAATTAGCATCGCTATTTGACAATGGCAATATCGTGGCTGCTCTAAACTTGCCTATCTTTTTAGCTCGATTTGTTAGGAGCATGAGCCTAAAAGGGGTATGCCTAATTGTATGAACTTGTATGTCTTAGACTTTGACATGGTTTTTTTCAACCTCTGAGCACATATACACCTTGATGAATAGTAAAATTCAAAAGATAGAAAAAACCAAGGATATTAAAAAAATGATTGAATCTTATACCCACGTGTAAATTTCTGAGAAGAAAAACATTTGCAATGATTTAAAAAAATTGATGCCCCAAAATGGTTTTCTTTTAAACAATTTGGACTACTTATTTTGTATGCTTCTCCCAGACAACCATGAATTTTTTCATGTACATAGGATGGCCTGGAGTCTGATTGGTCAGTACCCCGAGTGATGAACTAAACAACACAGGTTCAAAAGCCTCACACCTTCTATTTAATTTGAGCATATCTCCTATGCCCAACTCATTTCTAATGTTTGTTGCCAAAAAAATGATGTTATATTTTTTTCTTACTATTTCCGGATTTTACTGTCATGGCCGGAGTGCATATGTGTTCAGGAGTAAAGTAGCACTTTCGATTGGATTCACACTATTGTGTGGCATTGTATCTTGTAGGTATGGTCAACAATGCCATAACAACCGTTTCTTAACGCTAATGTACATTACAAATAACAAAAAAAGACGAAAGAGCCCATCTACACCAAGGTGAAAAGGAGGCGACCGCGCTGCTCCACCGCCACCGCCGTTGGTTCCCTCCGTTGGCCGGTTGCGCGGGGGGAGGGGGGGTCTGTGTCGGTCGTGTACATAATAGGGTTTGAGGGAGACGCTGCCGAGGCCGTTGTGACGCTGTCGTGTCTGAATAAGTTTCCCCGGGCTTCGTACACGGTCAGGTAGGCCTCTTGCCTTCGTCTAGTAGCCAGCAGGGTTGGCGATCCCGGATCTCGTTGAGGTCGCAGGTTATTGTGTCTAGAGGTCGACCGACATTGGATGCACAAGTCCTCGGGGTGGTTGGTGGTTTTGTGGAGATGGAGCTTCTTCTTCCTCCTCGTTGGTAGGATCTACTTCTGTTATTTGTCCCTTTTCTTTGTGCTACTGCTGGAGGGATGTCCTGCTTTGTCCGGACGATTGGCCGGACCACAACGCTAGAACCAGATCATAGTTTCTTTCATTTGGAAGGAGTACATATGGCGGTACTCAAAGCCACAGATGGCGAAGACTAGTGCAGGCTTGTTGGATCCAAGTGTCCTTGTCCTTTTTGTGCCGAAGCAAAGAAAAGGTTGAGCAGTGTGGCGGCGATGATGTCGTGGTTGAAGATGATGTTATGCTTGGGTCTGGTTGTAAAAAAAAATTCACAGGAATCTTCCACCATGTTCATGGGTGATGGCACAGAGCTCTGGAGTTCTTCGTGTTTTTCTTGGTTGTTTTAGGATGCTTCTTAGTTTTACTGCTTGAACTTGCGTGTGTTAGTGTGGGTTTGTACTGGTTCAGGTGCTTTTCGTGATAAGAATACAAGCATACTTTTCTAAAAAAGAAGGATAACAAAAAATGATAAACATTACATATTTTTAGGGAGCTAGACTTTTTTCCCTTTGTTGGAGAGGAATCGGATGGGAGCATTTGAGTTGTGACAACTCCTGCGGCGGATCATCCATCCAGCATTCTACCAGACCGGGATTGGGGATCAAGATGCGGCGAATCACCTATCCAGCATTCTACAAGACCGGGATTCTGGATCAGAGATACGTCGCGCTGGTAAGAAGAACCGCAGATCCTGATAACTGGAGTAGTGCCGTACCACCCCTCCACGCCGACGCCGACGCGGTCGGTCGGAGAAGGGCTGCCACGCTTGACCGCGCAAAGCAAAGGGCATGGGCAAGTTGGGCTGATCTGTCGCTCGGACGAACTGTTGCGTCTCTGATACCAACTGTTCCCTCTCTGATCGACGTGCGTGCTCCTTTACGTGGAACAGTTCAATATAGATTTATTATTAGTGGGGAGCAGCGCGGGACCATGACCGCGAGCGAGACGCCGACGCCGACGGGTCGTTCCGTCGCCCGCGTCAAGCGCACCGGCGACGCGACATGCCAACAGCGACCGCGATATTCTCTGCCATGCCGGTGGGTGGTAGCCGCTTCAAGCATCCTCCTGCCCGGCACGTGGCGGACAGGAGACGAGAGCACACATGGCCCTTTGTCCACCTCTTATGTAACACGCTCGGAACAATTATTTACCGAGACTTTTTTTCATGGTAATACGATGTCTCATTCTGCTATTCATATAATAAAGAACAAAGTACAAGTCACATAAAGACCGATATGACAAAACTAAAAAGATAGCAGAACATCTCTGAACTTGACACCTACGTCCGTCACCTGTCTCCGGCACCACAACAGGAACCACCGAAGAAAAAATGACGGATCACCTCCTCACCCGAGCTCGACCGCGGCTCCATTGCTGATATACAGCTTTGCGAACCTTCAAGGTGACTCGCCAAAAGTGAAGCCATTGTCGTTGAACGAATCAGACCGGGGCAACACCTCGGACACGCCATTGAACTCCAGATTTGGCACTCAACACGACTAAGATGCCGAAGGAGGAAATCATACCTGCCATCCACGAACCACGAGCCCAACACACGTTCCGTCTTCCAGATGTCGTCGATGTAGACCACAATCTGCATCCGCTTCTGAACTACCTCCCAAGCTCCACGCCGACACTGGAGCAAACGCCATCACAACGACGGAGCCCGAGGACACAGGTCCACCACGAGCATGCCGCCGCCGCCACGGCATCCTTACTTGAACAGTCTGGATTCCAAATCCATCCCCAACCATAGGACCGATGACCTCGTCAAGAAAGGATCCGAAGAATCTTTATTCAACGTCGTCATCGTCACCGCTGAAGCCAAGACGATAAACAGTCTAAAAACCTAGACTACAAGAAAGTAAAAACGATCCACGCATGTGAATCCAGCAACCCTTCTTCTCACCGACGACCGAGGTCACTGGCGGAGGAGAGCCACCGGAGGACGGCGCTGAAAGATGGCCTCTCCTGGCGGCGGCTTGGGTTCCAGCCGCCAGGGAAGTTTATACCTTGAGGTTTAAGGCCGTGCTTGGAATGGTTGTGTTTCAATATGAAGGTGTATAACTTACACATGTAAGTTACTGGCCTCTGTGCAAATTCCAACCGGAATTGAAACGATAGGCGCAGGTGTGTACTTTTTACAAGTGTATTCAAAAGAGAAACGGTGATCTAAACATGGCCTTAGTAAACGCGGCAATGTAAAAAAAATCTGAAATGTATATGTATTCTAGTACGTGGTAAGTTCAAAACACAGGAAGATGCAACACATAGTAGTAGTATATTGTTTAGTTGCACCACAGAAAAATGTGAAAACTTTCTGAAAGATTGGTCGCCAAACTTATCCTCAAAATAAAGGAATTTTGTTGACTTTCGAATTGCATGCAAATAGCCAATATTCATGAGGCTCTCTCCCTCAAAAAGAAAAAACCCAGAAAGCTCTCAATCATAAAAGCAAGCAAACAAACTCTGTATCTACAGAAGTAAGGCAATGCCATGAACAAAATGTATAAGAAAAAAAACATCCTATGCAAGGATGTGCAATGAGTAAGGTGTTCTTGCTAGGCATGTCCCACAACTACGTTAGACGGATTAAACCCGAACAGTGCTAGCACAGCAAATAGAGGAGGCAGCAGCACACAACCACCAAATCCGCACAAGAACTACTACGACATAAACTTACTACTCGCACTAGCGACTAGACATCGCTCGTTCACGGCCGGCCATCACATGCGAAGATGCTAGCAGAGTAGTAAACTGTGTTGCATATAATGGCCGACAACCGCCGATCCTCTCCTTTTGGTTCTACCTAATTGTATGCAAAATAATTGTCCACGAGAGCAACTCCAACCAAGCGATCCATTTCATTCGCCCACGTACATTTGAGTCGCCGCGGACAAAAACACTAGCCCAACACGTCAACCCATTTTTAAAAACCATCCGCGTGAAATGTGTCGGCGCGGACGCGCCACACGTCCTCTCGGTATCCGCCGCCCAACTACCGCCTGCAGTCATATTTATGACGACCACCAACACCGGGCCCACCTGACAGTGTGTAGAAGGGCCGCGTGTCCGTCCTTTTTAATGGACGCGTGCGGCGGGGCCGCGGCCTCATCCACAACCCCCGTCCACATCTGGCCACCTTTGCTCCCTCGCTGGCGACCAAAAAACCCTAGCCAGCCAGTCATGCGATTCTTCAACAGGAAGGGAGGGAAGAAGGGAAGGTTCGGCACCGGAGCGAGCTCTTCCCGCAGTCACCCTGCTACGTCGCCGCCAGCTAGGCGCGGCACACCACCGCGGGAGCGGAAGCGGCTGCACATCCCAGTCCACCAGGCGCGGTGGCAGTGGCAGTACCGCCAGCCCGTGTCGTATCCAGATGTGAACTTGCCGCACGGCTGGCATCTGTACCCGCAGCGCATCCACATCTCGGCGGTTGCACGACTGACATCTGTACGCGCAGCGCATCCCCATCTCGGCGCCATAAATGAGTCAGCCTCCCGTTGGACGCACCTGCCGACCCGACTAAGTTTTTTTACCGGAGGCGGGATGTACCGGAGCCGCATCCGCCGTTGGTCACTATCGTCAAGATCCGTGCGGCCTGAGTCCGTATAAGTCAGTGAACGAAGCGGTACCTTTATACAATTGTAATACAACTGTCCAGGCTGATAAAGCTGGCATTGCATGTCTTTTCGGGCTTTTCACATAGGAGAGAGAGTTAGAGTGGAGATGAACGACCCATGCATGCAGCCTCTCTTTCCATACACTCACATGGATTAATTTTCATCCTCATATTTTTGAATACTTGATACGTTTTGAACCAAATATTCATTTTTAAAACTTTTTATATATTCGACTCTAGGACGATAAGACCTTTCAAACAAGACCAATCTTGAATGCATTTTGACTAGTTTGAATTTTATGTATCATATTTCAATATTATTGTATTTCGATTATTTCACTCATCTCAAACTATATTACACTCATTCAACTGAAATACTATATTTCACTTGTCTTAAAAAAGTGATTTCACTCGTTACAAAAGATAGATTTCACTCATTTCACTACTTCAGAAAACATATTACACTCATTCAATTCATATACTATATTTCACTTGTTCTAAAAAAGTGATTTCACTCGTTACAAAAGAAAGATTTCACGAGTTTCAGAAAACATATTACACTCATTCAATTAAAATACTAAATTTCACTTCTTTCAAGAAAGTGCTTTCACTCGTTACAAAAGATATATTTCACTGATTTCACTAGTTTCAGAAAACATATTACACTCATTCAATTGAAATACTATATTTCACTTGTTTCAATAAAGTGATTTCACTTGTTACAAAAGATAGATTTCACCCATTTCACTAGTTTCAGAAAATATATTACACTCATTCAATTGAAATACTATATTTCACTTGTTTGTAAAAAGTGATTTCACTCATTACAAAATATATGTCTCAATTCTTTGAAATAATTTATATCTATGAACTTAGTGAAATTTATTTTTTGAACTAGGTGAAATCTATGAAACGAGATATTTTTTGAAGACTATGAAACATGTTATTTTGAAATCTAATGTTAAAATATTCAAGATCGATCTTGTTCTGAAGATCATGTTGCAAGAAATTTGAATCTATAAAAAAATTCTATAACGAAATTTTAATGTGAAATATGATGACCATCTAAAATTGTAAGCAAAAATAAAAGGATGGATTTGTTTGGGAGCGGGGAGAGAGGAAAACGGTTGAATGCATGCTGGGCTGACAAAACTGACATGCTAGTATAAATAGTGGGCCATCCTCCTGACATACTACAGTGATATACTAAAGGTGGGTAATAGAAATACAGTCGTATACAAAAGGTGGACCACGACTATGCACGAATCGCAAACAACGCCAACAACGGATGCGGCTCCGGTACATCCCCCCTCCGGTAAAAAGGAGTTTGCGCCTGCCGACCCAAATGAAAAATTGGACGCGCAAGTCCGTCTGGCCAACCCAAACAGAAGAAAAGCGGACAAAGCGCACGCATTCGTTTGAGTCAACGCGTTGGAGTCGCTCTGAGGAGACGGTCTGAGATCGTTCGTTCGGACATTACCATCATGCTCGACTGCGACACATTGCATGGCCATTTATGCTGCTATGAATTGGCAACGATAACAGTTCTGTGCAACTATACCAGATAGTCCATGCATGGAGAGCTACTGCTTTTTAATGGGCCGAAAAGTTCTGTCGGTAAAGAATTTGACCGGTTCATTGCCTGTTTTAAAGCAGCCAATTCCTGAGACCAGAGGGGAGGAGAAAGAGTCAACCCCAAATGCTCATGCAAGGTACTCGTGAAAGATCGACGGGAAAGAAAAGCGTAGCTCTAGAAAGCGTGGAGTCTGTAGCAAATACTCACTCCGTCCCAAAATTCTTGTTTTAGATTTATTTAGATACGGATGTATCTAACATTAAATGTGAATAGATACATTCATATGTAGACAAATCTAAGACAAGAATTTTGGAACGGAGGGAATACCGGGTGGAGAATCACCGAAGAAACCAAAAGCCAGTTCAACGTACTAGCATATACTGCAGAGTCAAAGTCAAGTCTACTGAAGATGAGTAGGTGACCAGAAAAAATATGCTCGATTTGTATCCTGTGAAACCAATGCTACCAGAACAAAAGAACCGGTAGCAAACTTGACCTGACTCGTCTCTGTGGTATTGAAAAGCTACAGATAACAAATTATCAGACGGCGGCCAGGCCTTATATACAGCACATGCAGATTGAGTTCTGCTAAGAATGTGCATACGAAAGTGCATATATGATTTACCAGGAGGCTCTTGTCTGACCCTGGAAACAAAGAGCACCACTGGTCACTGGACAATATATATCAGGCCAGGCCAGGACGGTTACCTTTTCTCTTTTAGTAAGGCCAGGACAGTTAGCAATAGCAGGTAACGAATGGTCTGAACTCTGAAGGTCCCAAAACTAAAAGAAGCAGAAAGTCTAAATGCATAGTTTATGGGCTGGAAACGAAATAGGTGCGCTTTCTTTGAAAGAAGAGGTAGGGGCTTGAGAGTTGAGAATAAATAAACATATGAATCCTACTAAAAGTACCAGAAAGCAAAAGGGGGGAGGAGAAAAGAGTAAACCCCAATTGCTTATGTCTTGTGTCATCAACATTCAACAATGATACTTCTCTTGGCATGAAAGTGTCATTGTCAATTTGTTGTAACAGAAGATCTGTTCTATGCAGGGTTCTCACGAAAGATTGAAGGGAAAGAGGATGTTAACAAGATTTTGGGAGGATACGTGGCTAGGAGAGACGCCTCTGGCCTTACAATATCCTACCCTCTATAATATTGTGCAACGAAAGGAGGAGTACGTAGGTATAATCCTTCAAACTATCCCCTTGAACATCCAGCTCAGACGTACGTTAGTGGGTGAGAGGTGGACAGCCTGGATGCACTTGGTTCGGAGGTTGATTGAAGTTCGACTCTCCGACATGCCGGACTCAACAAAATGGAAGTTAACTAAAAATCGGATATTTACTGTGAAATCTTTTTATACGGATTTGATTAATTCTGGCCCCCTCTCAAGGTCTTTGCATATTTGGAAGGTTAGAGTTCCTTTGCGGATCAAAATCTTTATGTGGTTTGTTCACAAGCAAGTTATTCTCACAAAGGACAACCTTCTTAAAAGGCGATGGATAGGAAACTCGTGGTGTTGTTTTTGTGCTCAGGATGAGACAATACAACATTTATTTATTGATTGCCCACTTGCCAAGTTACTTTGGAGAACGATTCATATAGCCTTTAATATCAATGCTCCGGTAGATATTTCGTCTATGTTTGGGACGTGGTTAGCTGGGATTGAACAGAACATGGCAGCTCGTATTCGGATTGGAGTATGCACGCTATTATGGGCCATATGGAACTGCAGAAATGGTATGATTTTTAACAGACGACACAACTTAACTTTTTTGCAGGTTATCTTCGGAGCTACAGCTTGGATCTGTACGTGGTCCTTACTCACTCCTATGGGAGATGGTGGCTCGGGGTATATTCAACCGGTTCGGATGGCGTTCGCATAATAGGATAGGAGTCTAGAGAGCTTATCCTTATTTTTACCGCTCCGGTTGTCTTTGCCAGCTTGTATTTTTCCAGTTTTTGTTTTTTTTTGTTTTGCTCCGTTTGCGAGCTGTAAGACAATCATGACGCTACTTTCTGAATTTTTAATAAGAGGGCTGTATGCATCATCATGATGCAGAGGCCGGGAGCATGCCTCCATTTCCAAAAAAAAATACCAGGTGAAGAATCACCGAAGAAACCAAAAAGACAGTTCAACATACTAGAGTACACGTCAAAGTCAAGTCTACTGAAGATGAATAGGCGACCAGAAAAAAATATGAGCAATTTGTATCCCGTGGAACCAATGCTACCAAAAAAAAAAGAACCCATAACTTGACCAGACTCATCTAATTCAGGTTCTCCTGGAGTATTGAAAAGCTACAGATAACAAATTATCAGATGGGCAGGCAGGCCCTACATTACATGCAGGTTGAGTTGTGCCAAGAATGTGCAGCCGAAAGTGCATGTATGATTTACCGGCGAGGCTCTTGTCTAAGTTTTTCTTTAGAGCGGCTCTTGTCTGAACCTGGAAACAAAGCGCCCCAAAACTAAATCTAGTTGCAGTAATAATCTCCTGACAAGAGGACTATGATAATGTATCAGGCCGGGCCAGGATGGTTACCAACAGCAGGCATGAATGGTCTGAACTCTGAAGGTCCCAAAACTGAAGGAAGCACAAAAGGGGCAAAATGGCCTGTAAGTCTAAATGCCATAGTCCACAGTCTGGAAACGAAATAGGCTCTTTCTTTGAAAGAGAAGTTCGGGGCTTGAGAGTTGAGAATAAATGAACATATGCATCAGTATGCACAGAGATTGTGAAAGATCATTACTTATGCTGAGAACTCCGCATACAGATTGTCAAAGATCACATGCATCCTACTAAGAAGTACCAGAAACAATTAGTACTTCTACTTAGAAGTCTGTAAATTTCCTACCCGTAGTCACACAGAACTGTTATATTCGTACTAATAGCTCGGAGTTACACGGTGAAAAAAAGACTAGGGAGTTATATACAGCAAGGTAACTGATCTGTCAACTGAGATTTGACAACAATAGTCCAGACTAACCGACTGCTAATTCGGCCTTTCTCAAAACAAAATGAGTTGAACTAAGGTAGCAAGTATATTACAAGCACATGGTATGTTACCTTCACCGCGACCATGACACGGCATCAATCTCATCCCTTGCTGACTTGTATAGCTCAAGCCTCTTAAAGCATTGCTGCCTGCGCCCCATAAGAGCAGGATCCTCATCAAGCAGTAGCGCGAGCTGCTTAGCCTACACAGGAAATTGATCACTGAGACGACTGAAAGGATAAGGAGTGAACATATTAGACAACAAAAGAAGACACCTACATCTTTACTGCCCACTTGAATATAGAAATAGTTCAGCAAGGACCGCTTGGCTTCCCGGACTTGGCAGTGAACAACAGCCTTGGGAATAGTATTCTTCAGTGTGTCCGATATCATGCCAATGTACGAGGACACATTAGAAGCAATTCTCCTGAAGTGCGCGTCAGAGTACCGATCAACAGGAGTGGAAGGTCCAGTTCCAGCATTGTCCACAGGGTATCCAGTTCCAGCCCTGTCCACCTCCTGTGGAAGCTTGCGGAAGAAGTCGACCGTCAAATACGCTGACTCCATATCAACCAATCGCACAGTAGTTTTACGACCCTCTTGACGGAAGCTCTCCAGGGCTTTGTTGCATGCAGCAGCAAGCTCCGCTTGAAGAGTGGGAAATCTTCTCAGTTCCTTGTGAAACAATATCACTACAGTAAATACATAACTTACACAATGTATAAGTGACAAGTTGGAGTTGAAGTGTGCAAGAAAACAAACCTCAGTCTCCCCAATTGATTTCCTTACCAGCTCTTTCAGGACATTATGCACCTAAAGTGATGATAAAAGGGGACTTAGTGGAAGAAACATGGCAAAGCAAGGAACCACAGGAAGAAGAAATCTTACAGCATCTACAGAAGCTTCAGCTGGCCCTCTAAAAAAACTGAGAGCAGACTCTATCAGTCGACGGTAACCTTGCTCAGGAGCAATTAAATGAGGCTGATAACCATCAGCTTGTGACACGATTCGTTTAACGTTTGGCAAGGAGAGGTGGCGGTCAAATGGAAGCTTCCGCAGAGCAGCAGGGAGTTGATTATCAAAGACCCAGTAAATTCGATCACCACCAGGTCGTCTGCATATTTCAATATCCATGTTACAGATTATGACCAAGAAAAATAAAGACATGAAATAATCAAAATGGAACTTACCCTCCATCAAGATGTTCTTTAAATATTTTGTCAAATGCACGGCACAACTCCAGGACTAGATATAACTGAGCCTGCACAAGTACATGAATGGTGTTACATATGTCTGTTTGAGTCCAATGCAATTTAGCTCAAAAGTTCCGTTAATTACCCCAGCGTCTGATCCAATAGGTCTACCAAGGTGATCCATCTCAGACTCAAGCTCATCAATAGTTTTGTTTATCAAAGATGTGATGCTTGGAATGCGTGCCCTGATAACTGCCTCGAGTTGCTGAGAGATAAAAACAGGATTGCATGATGAGACCATTGCTACCTTACAAAGAACAAGAATAAAAACACTAGAAGGATGTTTCGAACCTGTGAAAGAAGTTTAGCAAGATATTCTGAACCCATCCTGCTGGCTAAATGAGCATATTCAGGACTAGAATGAAAGAACTCTTGTTCTTTTTCCCTAGCAATAATCATGTCAACATTCCTGTTGATATCCGCTTGTGAGCGGTTAACAATTCCAACCCATGGGTGTTGTAGCTTGTAAGCTCTTCCTTCAAGAACCTTAGCGAGAAGAACAAGTATTGGGCATTATTAGGTCCTTAATAAGCTCAAAATTCACAGAAAAAAGTAAACTAGAAGCATACATCAAGTGCATCTGTTCCCTTGTCCATCAAATCAAGCTTAGTCAACACGCCAAAGGTCCTTTCACCTATGAAAATTTAAAATGATCCCTCAGGCAAGAAATATGGGTTTTTTTCTATAAAGGGTGCTTTTATTAATAGGCAAGAAAATATGGTAGGTGCATCAAACAGATAATTTTGTCACGTGGGGAGAATATCAATCAAATGTGAACAAGTCATAAAATATTAGAAAAGAAAATCAGTAGTCTAAGCCATTGGAGTGAAATGTACATCGCACATGGCTCAGTAATCATTAATCGACCACAATAATCTGGAGTTAAAACCAAACACTTGCTAAGTTATGCATCGGTTCCACCAGAAAGATGTTGTTTTGTTATTTTTCATCTTGAACATCCATGGTGCTAAAATCTTTGAAGCAAATGATATCAGAAAAAATGATGAGTTATGCCATTGATAGGCGTATAAAACATAAGTACATACGTAATTATTCAACGTCATACTGAAGGACTGTGCCATCACATAATAGAATTAGTAGATCACAACAAAATAAGTGCAGAAGTTTGGTTCATACCAGTTGGATCAACATCCCGAGCAAGCTTAATGGCATCTGATGTTGCTATATCTTGATTGGCAGGAGATATAGCAAGTATAATACAGTTTGGCTACAAAAGAAGATAGGAACGTGTCAGTCCATAGGTAAATATCAACATGCACATCTTATGTATGTCAAGTGCACCCCATTGAAGCAATAGCAGTACCTTCTCAACGTATAAGCGCACCATGTTTTCGATATCCTGGGCAATGCTTTCAGGCTGCCCCTCTGAAAAGAGATGACAACATGGTGAATGAAAATTCCTTGTGAACATTGACTAGATCAGAAAATGTGAAAAAAATAGACATTGGCATACCTGTAGCAACCTTAGTTAGACCCGGCAGATCAATCAATGTTAAGTTGACAACTGCAATAGCCAATTTAGTAGAATAAATGACTTATCAAGAAAATGTAGAAGTAATACCCCTCCGGAAAAAGATTAAGATCCAAGAAGATGCAAGAGCTGCATGAATGCTATTGTTTATAAACTAAGATCTCTATATAAACACCACTGTGAAAAAGGAATGAAATCAGAGATACATGGCTACTGTTGTCAAACAGAGAAGTTATAGTGATATTCATATAAAATGGAACTGGAAATTTATATTTAGCAAATACCAGCAGCAATATTCTCCATCAATGTAGCAATAAGTTATGCACTTATGCCCAAGGTATAATACCGTTTGGTGAGTATATGCTGAGATGAATAGGGACTGGAGATATTTGTTTTGATCTCCCCGTCAATCTATCAGTTTCATCTTCGATTTCCATACGCACAAGAGCTGCAGAAAACAGACAAACAGCATGTACACAATAAGCACCTGATCAACTTGAGTTGCTTCCCAGTAATGAAAATACTTAAGCCATTCCAAATTCAGGACATCATTTTTTTTCTGAAGGATGGATGTGTGTGATGTTTTTTGGATACATGTGGCCATATGCAAATCAGCCTGATCAAAAACACATAATACTTGAACTAGTAGCACCAGACGCAGGTTGGTAAAACAAAATCGTTTAAAGCTGCCAGTCTCAGCATCAACACCTACTCATTGAATCACTGATGGAAATGTCCTAAACACTTAAGCAACCACAATCAAGTGCACAATGTAGTCTGAGCTATCCACATAGGGTGGAGACTAGAGAGTGTGTGCGACCATAGAACTTTATCTAGAACTCCCCATTGCACCTGACTCATCCTTGTGGAGTAGAAGATTGCAACCATATCGATAAGGTAAAACCACATATTTTTTGATATAATAACACTCTACCAGCCACTGCATCATCAAGTGCCCACAGCCTGAATATTATGACACATATGCAGCTATGCATAACTTGTAGTGAGCAATACAACTTCTGGTGCAGGTGCAAATAGAAATATTATTACACTGCACTTGTTAATAGCACGGAAAACCAAAGTAGATATTGAGAAAACAGGCATCAATTACTACTAGTTACTCAAGCATAACCCCTGAATAAAACCCCAATTGCACATGACTGAAACTGCATGCGCGCGGGCACAGAGAGAGCTCACCGAAATCGGTGAACCGACGCCTTGGTGCATGCAGGAACTCGGCGTACTCCTGCTCCCCGACCTCCGTCTTGTGCAGCTGCAGAACCAGTGGCCTCCTCGTCACGATCCCTTCGAACCACAACGCACAACCCCGAAATTAAACAATCAGAACAAACGGCACAAAAGCTCGAATAGTCGGATCCGGACGCGGGATTCGCTGCCATACCAGAGCCTCGAGGAAGGAAGTCGCGCCCGACGATGCTCTCCAGCACGGACGACTTCCCCGAACTCTGCACGTACGAACGCAACCGGGCGCAGAAAAATAAAATCAAACCCAGGCGTCACAGTAATTAAGCCACGAAACGAAAACCCTAGGCGGGGCGAGCACAGGCGATCGAAGGTAGGAGTACCTGCCCTCCGACGACGGCCACGGAAGGCAGCGCCTCCCACAGGGCGGGGAGGGAGGCGGCGGCGCCGTCCCCGCCGTGGTCGCCGAGCACGGTGCAGGCGCGCTGGATACGGTTCACGAGCACGATCACGTTCTCCATGGTCGCCATCTGCGCAGCCCCGGCAGTTGGGGTGGAAGGTTCTAGAAGGCGCGGGAAGGGGGATGGGGAGAGATGGCGCTTCGGTGCTGCGCGAGAGGCCCTGCGGACGAAGGAAGCAGAGAGGTGTTGCTGTCGTGGAAATTGAGAATCGGCTTCGTCGACCTGTATTTTAACTGCCAAGTCGCCAAACGCAAAAGAAAGAAGAGTCCAAGCCGCGGCTTTGGTCACCTAAATTTTAAATTTGAGTAGTTTCTAAAACTAAACAGTTACTTTTTAAGCTTACTAGCAAGTATGCCCGTGCGTTACAACGGAAAATCAACAATCAGATTATGCAGATACGGTACAGATAAAAGAAAGTCGAAATCAAATGTCAGGATGAGATAAGGACTTTTAAAATATCAGGATGAGATAAGGACCTTTAAAATGTCAGTATTTCATAAACTATGTTTGAATGATGTCATGATGAGATAAGGGATTTTTAAAAGGTCATTTTCAAAACTGAAAATGTGATGGTCTCGTAACGACTTGATTTCGTAATGCGCCACAATCCGATATTTTTTGGCTGAGCAAACTGCATTGATGGACTATGCCTGAGCTAGACTGATGAATGATGTATCTTGCCTTGACGCGTAGCGGTGTTTTTCATAACCAGTAAAAATTGTGGTACCAAAATAAGCATAGTTGTGTATGGGGGTAAAATAAACATTTAGTTATTTTTATATAGTTTACAAAAACAAACTTATAGAAAGTTGTGTCAATATTTGGAGGCTTAGCGCTATACAGAACACGAAAATCATTTTCTTACCTAGGACCTAAGGGACTAAATAAAATTATAAAACGACCTTTACAAATCCCCTAATAAAACCTCTATGTAAGCAACAGTTTGTTTTGTTCATTATTTACAGATCTGTTTTACTTTTTATGAACATTTAAAAAAATCATGGACATTTATTCAAATTATCAACAAAAAAATTGAATCCACGATCATTTTTAAAAATCGTAAACATTTTAATTTCACTTAAAAAAATTTGAACTCATGATTTTTTAATAATACGTGAACAGTTTTTTGAAATCAAGAACATTTTATGATTTCTCAATATAATTTTTCAAAACTCGCAATGTTTAAAAAATTGAATCTTTGAAATCCCAATTTAATTTAAAGTAGGAAAACGAAATACGAAAATGTTAAAGAAAAAAATTCAAAAATGAAATAAAAAAAATAGGGAGCGCATGGGCCGGCCCGTTACTGCGAGCGGGGAGGAGGAGATGTGCAGAGAGAACGAAGAACCCGTGATCGAACCGCGGTCGCGCATGTGGAAGACCGGGGGCTTAGCCACCGCGTTGCTTCTGTGTCAGTATATAATAACCGAATTTGGTGACATTTCTAAAAAAACGAATCACTTTCTTCACTTATAGGTGGCATAGTGGTAATTTAGAGCAACTTTGGGAGCAATCTTATGATGGACATGCAGTAGCAAAGGCCTCTTTGTCATTAAGTAGAAATATAATTAACCTGATTTTTTTATTACTACATGAAAGAAATGAACAGCAAATGCCTTCTTTCCAAATGGAAAACTCTGGATGTGTCATGAGTGTTGGAAATATGCCCTAGAGGCAATAATAAAATGGTTATTATTATATTTCCTTGTTCATGATAATTGTCTATTGTTCATGCTATAATTGTATTAACTGGAAACCGTAATACATGTGTGAATACATAGACCACAACATGTCTCTAGTGAGCCTCTAGTTGACTAGCTCGTTGATCAATAGATGGTTATGGTTTCCTGACCATGGACATTGGATGTCATTGATAACGGGATCACATCATTAGGAGAATGATGTGATGGACAAGCCCCAATCCTAAGCATAGCACAAGATCGTGTAGTTCGTTTGTTAAGAGCTTTTCTAATGTCAAGTATCATTTCCTTAGACCATGAGATTGTGCAACTCCCGGATACCGTAGGAATGCTTTGGGTGTACCAAACGTCACAACGTAACTGGGTGGCTATAAAGGTGCACTACAGGTATCACCGAAAGTGTCTGTTGGGTTGGCACGAATCGAGACTGGGATTTGTCACTCCGTATGACGGAGAGGTATCTCTGGGCCCACTCGGTAATGCATCATCATAATGAGCTCAATGTGACTAAGTAGTTAGTCACGGGATCATGCATTACAGAACAAGTAAAGTGACTTGTCGGTAACGAGATTGAACGAGGTATTGGGATACCGACGATCAAATCTCGGGCGAGTAACATACCGATAGACAAAGCGAATTATATACGAGATTGATTGAATCCCCGACGTCATGGTTCATCCGATGAGATCATCGTGGGACATGTGGGAGCCAATATGGGTATCCTGATCCCGCTATTGGTTATTGGTCGGAGAGGTGTCTCGGTCATGGCTGCATGGTTCTCGAACCCGTAGGGTCTACACACTTAAGGTTCGGTGACGCTAGAGTTGTTATGGGAAATAGTATGTGGTTACCGAAGGTTGTTCGGAGTCCCGGATGAGATCCCGGACATGACGAGGAGCTCCAGAATGGTCTGAAGGTGAAGATCGGTATATTGGACGAAGGGTATTGGAGTCCAGAATTGTTTCGGGGGTACCAGGTGATGATCGGCGTGTCCGAAAGGGGTTTCGGAGGCCGCGTCAAGCATTGGGGGGCCTTATGGGCCAAGGGGAGGAGGGCACATCAGCCCACTAAGGGGCTGAGCGCCCCTCCCACCCCATCTCATGTAACAAGGAGAGGTGGGGGCGCCACCCCTAGGGCAGCCGCCCCTCCCGGTTTGGGGGGCAAGTTTCCTAGGGGGTGGGGGCGCCCAAACCCATCTAGGGTTTCCCCTGTGGCTGCCGCCCCTCCCCTAGGGAACCCTAGGGCGCCTCCCCCTCCTCCCTTCCCCCTATATATAGTGAGGGAGAGAGAGGGCAGCCGCACCATTGCCCTGGCGCAGCCCCTCCCTCCTCCAACACCTCCTCCTCCTCCGTAGTGCTTGGCGAAGCCCTGCTGGAGAACCACGAGCTCCATCACCACCACGCCGTCGTGCTATTGGAGTTCTCCCTCAACTTCTCCTCTCCCCTTGCTGGATCAAGAAGGAGGAGACGTCCCCTGGTTGTACGTGTGTTGAATGCGGAGGCGCCGTCCATTCGGCGCTAGATCGGATCTTTCGCGATTTGAATCGCCGCGAATATGACTCCATCATCTGTGTTCTTGCAACGCTTCCGCTTAGCGATCTTCAAAGGTATGAAGATGCTGACCCTCTCTCTCTTGTTGCTAGAATCTCCTAGATTGATCTTCGTGATACGTAGGAAAATTTTGAATTTGTGCTACGTTCCCCAACAATGGCATCATGAGCCAGGTTTATGCGTAGATTCTATGCACGAGTAGAACGCAAAGTAGTTGTGGGCGATGATTTATTCAATATGCTTACCGTTACTAGTCCTATCTTGTTTCGACGGTATTGTGGGATGAAACGGCCCGGACCGACCTTACACGTACACTTACGTGAGACAGGTTCCACCGACTGACATGCACTTGTTGCATAAGGTGGCTAGCAGGTGCCAGTCTCTCCCATTTTAGTTGGATCGGATTCGATGAAAAGGGTCCTTATGAAGGGTAAATAGCAATTGCCATATCACCTTGTGGCTTTGCGTAGGTAAGAAACGTTCTTGCTAGAAACCCGTAGCAGCCACATAAAACATGCAACAACAATTAGAGGACGTCTAACTTGTTTTTGCAGGGTATGCTATGTGATGTGATATGGCCAAAATAATGTGATGAATGATATGTGATGTATGAGATTGATCATGTTCTTGTAATAGGAATCACGACTTGCATGTCGATGAGTATGACAACCGGCAGGAGCCATGGGAGTTGTCTTAATTTTTTGTATGACCTGCGTGTCATTAAAAACGCCATGTAATTACTTTACTTTGTTGCTAACCGTTAGCCATAGTAGTAGAAGTAATAGTTGGCGAGACAACTTCATGAAGACACGATGATGGAGATCATGATGATGCAGATCATGGTGTCATGCCGGTGACGAAGGTGATCATGCCGTGCCTCAAAGATGGAGATCAAAGGCGCAAGATGATGATGGCCATATCATGTCACTTTATGATTTGCATGTGATGTTTGTCATGGTTACATCTTATTTGCTTAAGAATGACGGTAGCATAAATAAGATGATCCCTTGCTAAAATTTCAAGAAAGTGTTCCCCCTAACTGTGCACCGTTACGAAAGTTCGTTGTTTCGAAGCACCACGTGATGATCAGGTGTGATAGATTCTAACGTTCACATACAATGAGTGTAAGCCAGATTTACACATGCAAAACACTTAGGTTGACTTGACAATCCTAGCATGTACAGACATGGCCTCGGAAACAAGAGACCGAAAGGTCGAACATGAGTCGTATAGTAGATACGATCAACGTGAAGGTGTTCACCGATGATGACTAGTCCGTCTCACGTGATGATCGTACACGGCCTAGTTGACTCGGATCATGTATCACTTAGATGACTAGAGGGATGTCTATTCGAGTGGGAGTTCATTAAATAATTTGATTAGATGAACTTAATTATCATGAACATAGTCAAAAGGTCTTTGCAAATTATGTCGTTGCATACGCTTTAGTTCTACTATTTAGATATGTTCCTAGAGAAAATATAGTTGAAAGTTGATAGTAGCAATTATGCGGACTGGGTCCGTAAACTGAGGATTGTCCTCATTGCTGCGCAGAAGGCTTATGTCCTTAATGCACCACTCGGTGTGCTGAACCTCGAACGTCGTCTATGGATGTTGCGAACATCTGACATACACGTTTTGATGACTACATGATAGTTCAGTAATGTTAAACGGTTTAGAATTGTGGCGCCGAAGACGTTTTTGAAACGTCGCGGGACATATGAGATGTTCCAAGGGCTGAAATTGGGATTTCAGGCTAGTGCCCACGTCAAGAGGTATGAGACCTCTGACGAGTTTCTTAGCCTACAAACTAAGGGAGAAAAGCTTAATCGTTGAGCATGTGCTCAGATTGTCTGAGTACTACAATCACTTGAATCGAGTGGGAGTTAATCCTCCAGATGAGATAGTGATGTTTCTCCAAAGTCACTGCCACCAAGCTACTAGAGCTTCGTGATGAACTATAACATATCAGGGATAGATATGATGATCCTTGAGCTATTCGCAATGTTTGACACCGCGAAAGTAGAAATCAAGAAGGAGCATCAATTGTTGATGGTTAGAGAAACCACTAGTTTCAAGAAGGGCAAGGGCAAGAAGGCATACTTCATGAAACAGCAAATCAGTTGCTGCTCTAGTAAAGAAACCCAAAGTTGAACCCAAACCCGAGACTAAGTGCTTCTGTAATGAGGGGAACAGTCACTGAAGCAGAACTACCCTAGATACTTGGTAGATGAGAAGGCTGGCAAGGTCGACAAAAGTATATTGGATATACATTATATTAATGTGTACTTTACTAGTACTCCTAGTAGCACCAGGGTAATAGATACCGGTTCGATTGCTAAGTGTTAGTAACCCGAAATAAAAGGCTACAGAATAAATGGAGACTAGCTAAAGGTGAGTTGACGATATGTGTTGGAAGTGTTTCCAAGGTTGATGTGATCAAACGTCGCACGCTCCCTGTACCATCAGGATCGATGTTAAACATAAATAATTGTTATTTGGTGTTTGCGTTGAGCATAGACATGATTGGATTATGTCTATCGCAAAACGGTTATTCATTTAAGGAGAATAACGGTTACTCTGTTTATTTGAATAATACCTTCAATGGTCTTGCACCTAAAATGAATGGTTTATTGAATCTCGATCGTAGTGATACACATATTCATGCCAAAACATATAAGATAGTAATGATAGTACCACATACTTGTGGCACTGCCATTTGAGTCATATTGGTATAAAACACATGAAGAAGCTCCATGTTGATGGATCTTTGGACTCACTCATTTTTGAAAAGATTGAGACATGCGAACCATGACTATTGGTATATACGCATGAAGAAACTCCATGCAGATGGATCGTTTGGACTCACCTGATTTTGAATCACTTGAGACATGCAAATCATACCACATGAGCAAGATGACTGAAAGGCCTCGTTTTCAGTGAAATGGAACAAGAAAGCAACTTGTTGGAAGTAATACATTTTGATGTATGCAGTCCAATGAGTGCTGAGGCACGCAGTGGATATTGTTATGTTCTTACTTCACAGATGATTTGAGTAAATGCTAAGTATATTTACTTGATGAAACACAAGTCTGAATTATTGAATGGTTCAAGTAATTTCAGAGTGAAGTTGAAGATCGTCGTGACAAGAGGATAAAATGTCTATGACATGATCATAGAGATGAATACCTGAGTTACGTGTTTGGTACACAATTAAGACATTGTGGAAATTGTTTCACAACTAATACCGCCTGGAATACCATAGTGTGATGGTGTGTCCGAACATCATAGATGCACCCTATTGGATATGGGGCATACCATGATGTCTCTTATCGAATTACCACTATCGTTTATGGGTTAAGCATTAGAGACAACCGCATTCACTTTAAATAGGGCACCATGTAATTCCGTTGAGATGACAGCGTATGAACTATGGTTTAGAGAAACCTAAGCTGTCGTTTCTTAAAAGTTTGGGGCTGCGACGCTTATGTGAAAAGGTTTCAGCCAGATAAGCTCGAACCCAAAGCGGATAAATGCATCTTCATAGGACACCCAAAATAGTTGGGTATACCTCCTAATTCAGATCCGGAAGCAAAAGTGATTGTTTCTAGGAACGGGTCCTTTCTCGAGGAAAAGTTTCTCTCGAAAGAATTGAGTGGGAGGATGGTGGAGACTTGATGAGGTTATTGAACCGTCACTTCAACTACTGTGTAGAAGGGCACATGAAGTTGTTCCTGTGGCGCCTACACCAATTGAAGTGGAAGCTAATGATAGTGATCATGAAACTTCGAATCAAGTCGCTACCAAACCTCGTAGGTCGACAAGGATGCGTACTTCTTCAGAGTGGTACGTAATCATGTCTTGGAGGTTATGTTGCTAGACAACAATGAACCTACGAGCTATGGAGAAGCGATGGTGGCCCCGGATTCCGACAAATGGCTCGAGGCCATAAAATCCGAGAGAGGATCCATGTATGAAAACAAAGTGTAGACTTTGGAAGAATTACTTGATGGTCGTAAGGCTATTGGGTACAGATGGATTTCAAAAGGAAGACAGACAATGATGGTAAGTGTCACCATTAAGAAAGCTCGACTTGTCGCTAAGATGTTTTCCGACAAGTTCAAGGAGTTGACTGCGATGAGACTTTCTCACTCGTAGCGATGCTAAGAGTTTGTTAGAATTGTATTAGCAGTTACTGCATTATTTATGAAATATTGCAGATAGGATGTCAAAACATTGTTTCCTCGATGATTTTCTTGAGGAAAGGTTGTATCTGATACAACCAGAAGGTTTTGTCAATCCCGAAAGATGCTAACAAGTATGCAAAGCTCTAGCAATCCTTCTAAGGACTGGAGTGAGCATCTCGGAGTTGGAATATACGCTTTGATGAGATGATCAAAGAATTTTGGTTTATACAAAGTTTATGAGAAACTTGTATTTCCAAAGAAGTGAGTGGGAGCACTATAGAATTTCTGATGAGTATATGTTGTTGACATATTGTTGATCGGAAATGATGTAGAATTTCTGGAAAGCATATAGGGTTATTCGAAAAGTGGTTTTCAATAAAAAACCTAGATTAAGCTACTTGAACATTGAGCATCAAGATCTATAAGGATAGATAAAAAATGCTTAATAGTATTTTCAAATGAATACATACCGTGACAAGATTTTGAAGGAATTCAAAATAGATCGGCAAAGAAGGAGTTCTTAGCTGTGTTATCAGGTGTGAATATTGAGTAAGACTCAAGACATGACCACGGCAGAAGAGAGAGAAAGGGCGAAGGTTGTCCCCTATGCTTTAGACGTAGGCTCTACAGTATGCTATGTTGTGTACCGCACCTGAAGTGTGCCTTGCCATGAGTCAGTCAAGGGGTACAAGAGTGATCCAGGAATGGATCACAGGACAACGGTCAAAGTTATCCTTAGTAACTAGTGGACTAAGGAATTTTCTCGATTATGGAGGTGGTAAAAGAGTTCGTCGTAAAGGGTTACGTCGATGCAAACTTTGACACTAATCCGGATGATTCTGAGTAGTAAACCGGATTTATATAGTAGAACAGTTATTTGGAATAACTCCAAATAGAGCGTGGTAGCTGCATCTACGAGATAACATAGAGATTTGTAAAGCACACACGGATCTGAAAGGTTCAGACCCGTTGACTAATAACCTCTCTCACAAGCAAGATATGATCAAACCCCATGGGTGTCGAATTCATTACAATCAAATAGTGATGTGAACTAGATTATTGACTCTAGTGCAAGTGGGAGACTGTTGGAAATATGCCCTAGAGGCAATAATAAAATGGTTATTATTGTATTTCCTTGTTCATGATAATTGTCTATTGTTCATGCTATAATTGTATTAACTGGAAACCGTAATACATGTGTGAATACATAGACCACAACATGTCTCTAGTGAGCCTCTAGTTGACTAGCTCGTTGATCAATAGATGGTTATGGTTTGCTGACCATGGACATTGGATGTCATTGATAACGGGATCACATCATTAGGAGAATGATGTGATGGACAAGACCCAATCCTAAGCATAGCACAAGATCGTGTAGTTCGTTTGCTAAGAGCTTTTCTAATGTCAAGTATCATTTCCTTAGACCATGAGATTGTGCAACTCCCGGATACCGTAGGAATGCTTTGGGTGTACCAAACGTCACAACGTAACTGGGTGGCTATAAAGGTGCACTACAGGTATCTCCGAAAGTGTCTGTTGGGTTGGCACGAATCGAGACTGGGATTTGTCACTCCGTATGACGGAGAGGTATCTCTGGGCCCACTCGGTAATGCATCATCATAATTAGCTCAATGTGACTAAGTAGTTAGTCACGGGATCATGCATTACGAAACGAGTAAAGTTACTTGCCGGTAACGAGATTGAACGAGGTATTGGGATACCGACGATCAAATCTCGGGCGAGTAACATACCGATAGACAAAAGAGAATTGTATACGGGATTGATTGAATCCCCGACATCGTGGTTCATCCGATGAGATCATCGTGGGACATGTGGGAGACAATATGGGTATCCTGATCCCGCTATTGGTTATTGGCCGGAGAGGTGTCTCGGTCATGTCTGCATGGTTCTCGAACCCGTAGGGTCTACACACTTAAGGTTCGGTGACGCTAGAGTTGTTATGGGAAATAGTATGTGGTTACCGAAGGTTGTTCGGAGTCCCGGATGAGATCCCGGACATGACGAGGAGCTCCGGAATGGTCTGGAGGTGAAGATCGGTATATTGGACGAAGGGTATTGGAGTCCAAAATTGTTCCGGGGGTACCAGGTGATGATCGGCGTGTCCGAAAGGGGTTTCGGAGGCCCCGACGAGCGTTGGGGGGCCTTATGGACCAAGGGGAGGGGTGCACATCAGCCCACTAAGGGGCTGAGCGCCCCTCCCACCCCATCTCACGTAACAAGGAGAGGTGGGGGCACCACCCCTAGGGCAGCCGCCCCTCCCGGTTTGGGGGGCAAGTTTCCTAGGGGGTGGGGGCGCCCAAACCCATCTAGGGTTTCCCCTGTGGTTGCCGCCCCTCCACTAGGGAACCCTAGGGCGCCTCCCCCTCCTCCCTTCCCCCTATATATAGTGAGGGAGAGAGAGGGCAGCCGCACCATTGCCCTGGCGCAGCCCGTCCCTCCTCCAACACCTCCTCCTCCTCCGTAGTGCTTGGCGAAGCCCTGCTGGAGAACCACAAGCTCCATCACCACCACGCCGTCGTGCTATTGGAGTTCTCCCTCAACTTCTCCTCTCTCCTTGCTGGATCAAGAAGGAGGAGACGTCCCCGGGCTGTACGTGTGTTGAATGCGGAGACGCCGTCCGTTCGGCGCTAGATCGGATCTTCCGCGATTTGAATCGCCGCGAATACGACTCCATCATCCGCGTTCTTGCAACGCTTCCGCTTAGCGATCTTCAAAGGTATGAAGATGCTGACCCTCTCTCTCTCGTTGCTAGAATCTCCTAGATTGATCTTGGTGATACGTAGGAAAATTTTGAATTTGTGCTACGTTCCCCAACAATGAGGAAGTACGTTTTCTAGTAGTATATTTTTAGTAAATGATCTCGATCTGGCGCTCACGCCAGTCTCCTCCCAATTGCTCTACATGCGCTTCCTTTCTCTCCCTCTTCACACACATGCCACCCACTATGCCCCTATCTTCTTATCATCCCCATATGTGTCGCATTATTCTTCTCCCAGCACCACCCAATCTTCTTTCCCCAACACATGAATCCTCCACAGCCATGCAAATCATGTTGCCGATGGTCACCCCACCTCCAGCCCAGGACCCCATCCCAACAACATCCTCCTGACCTGGCATGCGTTTTTTTCTCCATCTCGTTTCTGCCCGCGAACTGGAGTTGTCATGGGGGTAATGTATTTAGCGTTGCTTCAAAGGGGCTCGATGACTACTACGAGCCATGAGGCGTGCAATGACGGCGATGCTGCGCCGACAACCGGAGGGCGGGGAGATGAATGGTGTGAGCAACGACGCGGGGGTGTAGTAATGGGCACGTGGTAAGCGCTGCAAACGAACAACGTGTGATGCTTTCAAGCGGGATGTTAGGACCACACCTTAGTGATGTTGTGACTGGCTGGCGACAAAGCTAGGCCCGGCACCCCAAGATGCTACGATGGGAAGATGGGGAAGCTGAGACCAGCACTTCATGACGCTACGACGGGCAGATGGGATGTTGAGACCGTGCCCTAACGATGTTGGGACCCTACACCCGCAACATTATGCCCCGGAGATGGATATGCTGGGATCCTGCACCCCTCGGTCCTACGATAGATAGGTAGGGATGGTGGGATCACCTCATGCAACGCTACGGCCATCAGTTGGATATGCTCAGTCCGCGCCCCGATGATATTGCTGTTGGCTAGCAGCTAAGCTTGGACCGCAACGTCTGTGTGCTACGACCACACCGGTTGCATGCCACGACGGTGATGAGGGTCGTAAGCCACCAAACGCCGAGTGCATGTCATCGTCACCACATGCACACATTCTACTACATCCATGACTCCACAGCAACCAAGCAAACTACAAAAGAACACACCAGGCACGCTATATAAAGCCGACTACCAGACTCGAGTGGCGACTCAAACTCATATTGACGCCATCATCGTGTTGGAAATATGCCCTAGAGGCAATAATAAAAGTATTATTATATTTCATTGTTCATGATAATTGTCTTGTATTCATGCTATAACTGTATTATCCGGAAATCGTAATACACGTGTGAATACTTAGACCACACTATGTCCCTGGTAAGCCTCTAGTTGACCAGCTCGTTGTGATCAACGGATAGTCATGGTTTCCTGACTATGGACATTGGATGTAGTTGATAACGGGATCACATCATTAGGAGAATGATGTGATGGACAAGACCCAATCCTAAGCATAGCATAAAAGATCGTGTAGTTCGTTTTGCTAGAGCTTTGCAAGTGTCAAGTATCTCTTCCTTCGACCATGAGATCGTGTAACTCCCGGATACCATAAGAATGCCTTGGGTGTACCAAACGTCACAACGTAACTGGGTGACTATAAAGGTACATTACAGGTATCTCCGAAAGTAGCTGTTGGGTTGACACGGATCGAGACTGGGATTTGTCACTCCGTATGACGGAGAGGTATCTCTGGGCCCACTCGGTAATGCATCATCATATTGAGCTCAATGTGACCAAGGTGTTGGACACGGGATCATGCATTACGGTACGAGTAAAGTGACTTGCCGGTAACGAGACTGAACAAGGTATTGGGATACCGACGATCGAGTCTCGGGTAAGTAACGTACCGATTGACAAAGGGAATTGCATACAGGGTTTGATCGAATCCTCGACATAGTGGTTCATCCGATGACAACATCGAGGAGCATGTGGGAGCCATCATGGGTATCCAGATCCCGCTGATGGTTATTGACTAAGAGAGTCTCGGTCATGTCTGCATGTCTCCCGAACCCGTAGGGTCTACACACTTAAGGTTCAGTTACGCTAGGGTTATAGGGATATGTATATGCAGTAACCCGAATGTTGTTCGGAGTCCCGGATGAGATCCCGGACGTCACGAGGAGTTCCGGAATGGTCCGGAGGTAAAGATTTATATATGGGAAGTCCTGTTTCGGGCATCGGGACAAGTTTCGGGGTTATCGGTATTGTACCGGGACCACCGGAAGGGTCCCGGGGGTCCACCGGGTGGGTCCACCTGTCCCGGGGGGCCACATGGGCTGTAAGGGGGTGCGCCTTGGCCTAATGGGCCAAGGGCACCAGCCCCACATAGGCCCATGCGCCTAGGGTTCAAGGGGGGCAAGAGTCCTAGGAGGGTAAGGCACCTCCTAGGTGCCTTGGGGGAAGGGAAAACCCCCCTTGGCCGCCGCACCCCCTAGGAGATTTGATCTCCTAGGGCCGGCCACCCCCCTTGGCACCCCTATATATAGTGGGGGGAGAGGAGGGACTTCATACCTGAACACCCTGGCCTTTGGTTGCCTCCTTCTCCCTCCCCAACACCTCCTCCACCTCCATAGTGCTTAGCGAAGCTCTGCCGGAGTACTGCAGCTCCACCAACACCACGCCGTCGTGCTGCTGCTGGTGCCATCTCCCTCAACCTCTCCTCCCTTCCTTGCTGGATCAAGAAGGAGGAGACGTGGCTGTTCCGTACGTGTGTTGAACGCGGAGGTGCCGTCCGTTCGGCGCAGGTCATCGGTGATTTGGATCACGTCGAGTACGACTACATCATCACCTTGCAAGCTTCCGCACGCGATCTACAAGTGGTATGTAGATGCAAACTCTCTCCCTAGACTCGTTGCTTAGATGAACTCATAGATGGATCTTGGTGAAACCGTAGGAAAAATTTTAATTTTCTGCAACGTTCCCCAACAGTGGCATCATGAGCTAGGTCTATGCGTAGTTCTCTTTGCGCGAGTAGAACACAACTTTGTTGTGGGCGTGGATTTTGTCATCTTACTTGCCTCTACTAGTCTTTTCTTGCTCAACGGTATTGTGGGATGAAGCGGCCCGGACCAACCTTACACGTACACTTACGTGAGACCGGTTCCACCGACTGACATGCACAAGTTGCATAAGGTGGCTGGCGGGTGTCTGTCTCTCCCACCTTAGTTGGAGCGGAATCGATGAACAGGGCCCTTATGAAGGGTAAATAGAAGTTGACAAAATCACGTTGTGGTGATTCGTAGGTAAGAAAACGTTCTTGCTAGAACCCAATTGCAGCCACGTAAAAGATGCAACAACAATTAGAGGACGTCTAACTTGTTTTTGCAGCGATTGATCATGTGATGTGATATGGCCAGAAGTTGTGATGAATGATGAATTGTGATGTATGAGATCATGTTCTTTGTAATAGGATTCACGACTTGCATGTCGATGAGTATGACAACCGGCAGGAGCCATAGGAGTTGTCATTATTTTTTTGTATGACCTGCGTGTCATTGAATAACGTCATGTAAATTACTTTACTTTATTGCTAAACATTAGTCATAGAAGTAGAAGTAGTCGTTGGCGTGACAACTTCATGAAGACACGATGATGGAGATCATGATGATGGAGATCATGGTGTCAAGCCGGTGACGAGATGATCATGGAGCCCCGAAGATGAAGATCAATGGAGCTATATGATATTGGCCATATCATGTCACAACTATATAATTGCATGTGATGTTTATTATGTATTATGCATCTTGTTTACTTAGGACGACGGTAGTAAATAAGATGATCCCTTATAAAATTTCAAGAAGTGTTCTCCCCTAACTGTGCACCGTTGCTACAGTTCGTCGTTTCTAAGCACCACGTGATGATCGGGTGTGATGGATTCTTACGTTCACATACAACGGGTGTAAGACAGTTTTACACAGCGAAAACACTTAGGGTTAACTTGACGAGCCTAGCATGTGCAGACATGGCCTCGGAACACGGAGACCGAAAGGTCGAACATGAGTCGTATGGAAGATACGATCAACATGAGAATGTTCACCGACGATGACTAGTCCGTCTCACGTGATGATCGGACACGTCCTAGTCGACTCGGATCGTGTAACACTTAGATGACTAAAGGGATGTCTAATCTAAGTGGGAGTTCATAATTTGATTAGAACTTTATTATCATGAACTTAGTCTAAAACCTTTGCAAATATGTCTTGTAGATCAATGGCCAACGCTAACGTCAACATGAACTTCAACGCGTTCCTAGAGAAAACCAAGCTGAAAGATGATGGCAGCAACTATACGGACTGGGTCCGGAACCTGAGGATCATCCTCATAGCTACCAGGAAACAATATGTCCTAGAAGGACCGCTAGGTGACGCTCCCGTCCCAGAGAACCAAGACATTATGAATGCTTGGCAGTCTCGCGCTGATGATTACTCCCTCGTTCAGTGCGGCATGCTTTACAGCTTAGAACCGGGGCTCCAAAAGCGTTTTGAGCATCACGGAGCATATGAGATGTTCGAAGAGCTGAAACTAGTTTTTCAAGCTCATGCCCGGGTCGAGAGATATGATGTCTCCGACAAGTTCTACAGTTGTAAGATGGAGGAAAACAGTTCTGTCAGTGAGCACATCCTGAAGATGTCTGGGTTGCACAACCGTATGACCCAGCTGAACATTAACCTCCCAGATGAGGCGGTCATTGACAGAATCCTCCAGTCGCTCCCACCAAGCTACAAGAGCTTTGTGATGAACTACAACATGCAGGGAATGGAAAAGACCATTACTGAAGTGTTCTCGATGCTGAAGTCAGCAGAGGCTGAAATCAAGAAAGAACATCAAGTGTTGATGGTCAATAAGACCACTAAGTTCAAGAAGGGCAAGGGTAAGAAGAACTTCAAGAAGGACGGCAAAGATGTTGCCGCACCTGGTAAGCCAGTTACCGGGAAGAAGTCAAAGAATGGACCCAAGCCTGAGACTGAGTGCTTTTATTGCAAGGGGAAGGGTCACTGGAAGCGGAACTGCCCCAAATACTTAGCAGATAAGAAGGCCGGCAACACCAAAGGTATATTTGATATACATGTGATTGATGTGTACCTTACCAGTACTCGTAGTAACTCCTGGGTATTTGATACCGGTGCCGTTGCTCATATTTGTAACTCACAGCAGGAGCTGCGGAATAAACGGAGACTGGCGAAGGACGAGGTGACGATGCGCGTCGGGAATGGTTCCAGAGTCGATGTGATCGCCGTCGGCACGCTGCCTCTACATTTACCTACGGGATTAGTTTTGAACCTTAATAATTGTTATTTAGTGCCAAGTTTGAGCATGAACATTGTATCTGGATCTCGTTTAATACGAGATGGCTACTCATTTAAGTCTGAGAATAATGGTTGTTCGATTTATATGAGAGATATGTTTTATGGTCATGCTCCGATGGTCAATGGTTTATTCTTAATGAATCTCGAGCGTAATATTACACATGTTCATAGTGTAGATGCCAAAAGATTTAAAATTGATAACGATAGGCCCACATACTTGTGGCACTGCCGCCTTGGTCACATTGGTGTCAAGCGCATGAAGAAGCTCCATGCCGATGGACTTTTAGAGTCTCTTGATTATGAATCGTTTGACACGTGCGAACCATGCCTCTTGGGCAAAATGACCAAGACTCCGTTCTCCGGAACAATGGAGCGAGCAACCAACTTGTTGGAAATCATACATACCGATGTGTGCGGTCCAATGAGCGTTGAGGCTCGCGGAGGATATCGTTATGTTCTCACTCTCACAGATGACTTGAGTAGATATGGGTATGTCTACTTAATGAAACACAAGTCTGAGACCTTTGAAAAGTTCAAGGAATTTCAGAATGAGGTGGAGAATCAACGTGACCGAAAGATAAAATTCTTACGATCAGATCGTGGAGGAGAATACTTAAGTCACGAATTTGGTACACACTTAAAGAAATGTGGAATCGTTTCACAGCTCACGCCGCCTGGAACACCTCAGCGAAACGGTGTGTCCGAACGTCGTAATCGCACTCTATTGGATATGGTGCGGTCTATGATGTCTCTTACTGATTTACCGCTATCATTTTGGGGATACGCTCTAGAGACAGCTACATTCACTTTAAATAGGGCACCGTCTAAATCCGTTGAGACGACACCGTATGAATTATGGTTTGGAAAGAAACCTAAGCTGTCGTTTCTAAAAGTTTGGGGATGCGAAGCTTATGTCAAGAAACTTCAACCTGAAAAGCTCGAACCCAAGTCGGAAAAATGCGTATTCATAGGATACCCTAAGGAAACTATAGGGTATACCTTCTACTTAAGATCCAAAGGCAAGATCTTTGTTGCCAAGAACGGATGCTTTCTGGAAAAAGAGTTTCTCTCGAAAGAAGTAAGTGGGAGGAAAGTAGAACTCGATGAAGTACTACCTCTTGAGCGGGATAGTGACGCAGCACAGGAAACCATTCCTGTGATAATGATCAAGGTACTTCGGATCAAGTTACTACTGAACTTCGTAGGTCCACAAGGACACGTTCCGCACCAGAGTGGTACGGCAACCCTGTCCTGGAAATCATGTTGTTAGACAACAATGAACCTTCGAACTATGAAGAAGCAATGATGGGCCCGGATTCCAACAAATGGCTTGAAGCCATGAAATCCGAGATAGAATCCATGTATGAAAACAAAGTATGGACTTTGACAGACTTGCCCGATGATCGGCGAGCGATAGAAAACAAATGGATCTTTAAGAAGAAGACAGACGCGGATGGTAATGTTACCATCTATAAAGCTCGACTTGTCGCTAAGGGTTATCGACAGGTTCAAGGGATTGACTACGACGAGACATTCTCTCCCGTAGCGAAGCTAAAGTCCGTCCGAATCATGTTAGCAATTGCCGCATACTATGATTATGAGATATGGCAGATGGACGTCAAAACAGCATTCCTTAACGGGCATCTTAAGGAAGAACTGTATATGATGCAGCCGGAAGGTTTTGTCGATCCTCAGAACGCTAACAAAGTATGCAAGCTCCAGCGATCCATTTATGGACTGGTGCAAGCATCTCGGAGTTGGAACATTCGATTTGATGAGATGATCAAAGCGTTTGGGTTTATGCAGACTTATGGAGAAGCCTGCGTTTACAAGAAAGTGAGTGGGAGCTCTGTAGCATTTCTCATATTATATGTAGATGACATACTCCTGATGGGAAATAATATAGAATTTCTGGACAGCATTAAGGCCTACTTGAATAAGTGTTTTTCAATGAAGGACCTTGGAGAAGCTGCTTATATATTAGGCATCAAGATCTATAGAGATAGATCGAGACGCCTCATAGGTCTTTCACAAAGTACATACCTTGATAAGATTTTGAAGAGATTCAGAATGGATCAGTCCAAGAAGGGGTTCTTGCCTATGTTACAAGGTATGAGACTGAGCTCAGCTCAGTCACCGACCACAGCAAAAGATAAAGAAGAGATGAGTGTCATCCCCTATGCTTCAGCCATAGGATCTATTATGTATGCCATGCTGTGTACCAGACCCGATGTAAACCTTGCCGTAAGTTTGGTAGCAAGATACCAAAGTAATCCCGGCAAGGAACACTGGACAGCGGTCAAGAATATCCTGAAGTACCTGAAAAGGACAAAGGACATGTTTCTCATTTATGGAGGAGATGAAGAGCTCGTCGTAAAGGGTTACGTCGACGCTAGCTTCGACTCAGATCCGGATGACTCTAAGTCACAAACCGGATACGTGTATATGTTGAATGGTGGAGCAGTAAGCTGGTGCAGCTGCAAGCAGAGCGTCGTGGCGGGATCTACGTGTGAAGCGGGGTACATGGCAGCCTCGGAGGCAGCACATGAAGCGATTTGGGTGAAGGAGTTCATCACCGACCTAGGAGTCATACCCAATGCGTCGGGGCCGATCAAACTCTTCTGTGACAACACTGGAGCTATTGCCCTCGCAAAGGAGCCCAGGTTTCACAAGAAGACCAGGCACATCAAGCGTCGTTTCAACTCCATCCGTGAAAATGTTCAAGATGGAGACATAGAGATTTGCAAAGTGCACACGGATCTGAATGTCGCAGATCCGCTGACTAAACCTCTCTCGCGTGCAAAACATGATCAACACCAGAACTCTATGGGTGTTCGATTCATCACAATGTAACTAGATTAGTGACTCTAGTGCAAGTGGGAGACTGTTGGAAATATGCCCTAGAGGCAATAATAAAAGTATTATTATATTTCATTGTTCATGATAATTGTCTTGTATTCATGCGATAACTGTATTATCCGGAAATCGTAATACACGTGTGAATACTTAGACCACACTATGTCCCTGGTAAGCCTCTAGTTGACCAGCTCGTTGTGATCAACAGATAGTCATGGTTTCCTGACTATGGACATTGGATGTAGTTGATAACGGGATCACATCATTAGGAGAATGATGTGATGGACAAGACCCAATCCTAAGCATAGCATAAAAGATCGTGTAGTTCGTTTTGCTAGAGCTTTGCAAGTGTCAAGTATCTCTTCCTTCGACCATGAGATCGTGTAACTCCCGGATACCGTAAGAATGCCTTGGGTGTACCAAACGTCACAACGTAACTGGGTGACTATAAAGGTACATTACAGGTATCTCCGAAAGTAGCTGTTGGGTTGACACGGATCGAGACTGGGATTTGTCACTCCGTATGACGGAGAGGTATCTCTGGGCCCACTCGGTAATGCATCATCATATTGAGCTCAATGTGACCAAGGTGTTGGACACGGGATCATGCATTACGGTACGAGTAAAGTGACTTGCCGGTAACGAGACTAAACAAGATATTGGGATACCGACGATCGAGTCTCGGGCAAGTAACGTACCGATTGACAAAGGGGATTGCATACAGGGTTTGATCGAATCCTCGACATAGTGGTTCATCCGATGACAACATCGAGGAGCATGTGGGAGCCATCATGGGTATCCAGATCCCGCTGATGGTTATTGACTAAGAGAGTCTCGGTCATGTCTGCATGTCTCCCGAACCCGTAGGGTCTACACACTTAAGGTTCAGTTACGCTAGGGTTATAGGGATATGTATATGCAGTAACCCGAATGTTGTTCGGAGTCCCGGATGAGATCCCGGACGTCACGAGGAGTTCCGGAATGGTCCGGAGGTAAAGATTTATATATGGGAAGTCCTGTTTCGGGCATCGGGACAAGTTTCGGGGTTATCGGTATTGTACCGGGACCACCGGAAGGGTCCCGGGGGTCCACCGGGTGGGTCCACCTGTCCCGAGGGGCCACATGGGCTGTAAGGGGGCGCGCCTTGGCCTAATGGGCCAAGGGCACCAGCCCCACATAGGCCCATGCGCCTAGGGTTCAAGGGGGCAAGAGTCCTAGGAGGGTAAGGCACCTCCTAGGTGCCTTGGGGGGAGGGAAAACCCCCCTTGGCCGCCGCACCCCCTAGGAGATTTGATCTCCTAGGGCCGGCCACCCCCCCTTGGCACCCCTATATATAGTGGGGGGAGAGGAGGGACTTCATACCTGAACGCCCTGGCCTTTGGTTGCCTCCTTCTCCCTCCCCAACACCTCCTCCACCTCCATAGTGCTTAGCGAAGCTCTGCCGGAGTACTGCAGCTCCACCAACACCACGCCGTCGTGCTGCTGCTGGTGCCATCTCCCTCAACCTCTCCTCCCTTCCTTGCTGGATCAAGAAGGAGGAGACGTGGCTGTTCCGTACGTGTGTTGAACGCGGAGGTGCCGTCCGTTCGGCGCAGGTCATCGGTGATTTGGATCACGTCGAGTACGACTACATCATCACCTTGCAAGCTTCCGCACGCGATCTACAAGTGGTATGTAGATGCAAACTCTCTCCCTAGACTCGTTGCTTAGATGAACTCATAGATGGATCTTGGTGAAACCGTAGGAAAAATTTTAATTTTCTGCAACGTTCCCCAACACATCGTTGCCAGAATAGACGTTGATGCCCCCAATCTCAACAAACCACACAGACAAGCCGCTGCGAACCATCGGTTTTCTAGTCGTAGGGCCGACTTCGAGATGATGCCCCAAGGAGGAGAAAGACACGAAGACGTCTCTATCACATGATTCAGAGAATTTCTCTCCAAAGCCAAGAATGTGGGGAGAGTGATGAGCACATCTCAATGACGGCGCTTCCAAGAAGACCACACCACTCGTGGGCGTCGTCATCGTCGGATCTGAAGGAGATGGAAAGAGAATTTCTCCTGGAGATGCCTCAACCACCTTCTGCCCACATGGGGACATCGCCTACTGGAAACCCTCTAACCACCCAACCATGCATCAAGCCAACTCCAATTTGTCCGCGGGGTCCCATGACCCGCCATGCCCATACATGCGCCGCCCCGTGGCCGAAGTTGCCACCACCAAGTCCGAGGCCGCCACCCAGGAAACTGCAACCAACCGCCACCACACGCCAGATTTGGGCCGAGCCTGAGTCCATCATAACTAGGAATCACCGCTTGGGTCGCGCTGTAGCCACCACGAAGCATAGGACCACCTCGCCATCGGCCACACTAACCCGTCACATCGCCGCTCGTCCTAGCCTCCTCAACATTCGCCAGAGCAACAATCTTAGGCCAGTCCCACGAGCCAAGGTCGGTCACCACGGTGAACAACTCCACCGAGAGGGCCGCGCCCAGAGCAACGCTTGCGCGAGAAACAAATCCAATAATCGTCAACCGCCAATGGGCTTTGCCCAACGACGATTAGAGTTTTCGCTTGAGACCGACGCAGAGTCTTCCTTTGTTCCTCAATTTTGTCGATTGTTCAGTCACACTATTGTGGTTTAATGAGTTTTTTGTCTGTGTAGACGCAATAGTCCAATACCCAGGCTCAGTTCCCTAAAAAAAAAGAGGCTCAGTTTGGAGAATAAACCAGGCTACATATATGGTCTGCGGAGCAAGATGTGTAAATTCGAAAATAAAAAAATCAAGCATGCGTTAGCTCCCACGCAAGCGTGTAGTAGTCGGTGTAACACTTATCATGCTTGGCGGCGAAGGTACAAGGGTAGTTTAGGAAGAAAACACGCGGATGACGGGCCAGGTGGACCGGTCGCTTCAAAAGTTCTTCAAACAGATTCGTGGGATGGTGACGTGGGTCTCCGACGCGCATATCTCGTCTACGGTTATGAGTTTTTTTTTCCTTTTAGCAACGGTTCCCGGTTTTATTCGTGGGACAAAAAAGAAGTCAGCCCATCTATCCAGCCCGGCCCATACATCCATCGATGAAGCCCATATCCTTTTGGATGTTTCGTGAAGGTTTTTTTTTGCCTAAGCCTCACAAAGATCGCCGGTACGCCCGCTTGCCGCCCTCGCGCCGCCTCCTCCTCCCCCGGTGCGATCCGACCCTTCTAGAAGCGCCGCGCGCGCGTCCCGTCCATCGGCGCCGCCGGCCATGTCGCTGGCGTTCGACGATTTCGGACGGCCCTTCATCATCCTGAGGGAGCAGGAGAGCAAGTCCCGCCTGCGGGGGCTCGACGCGCACAAGGCCAACGTCGCCGCCGGCAAGGCCGTCGCGCGCAGCCTCCGCACCTCCCTCGGCCCCAAGGGCATGGACAAGATTCTCCAGTCCCCCGACGGCGACGTCACCATCAGTAACTGCTCCACCGCACTCTCTCACTCCCCTCGCCGCTCCGCTTCCTGATCTTAGCCTAACCTGTTCCTTTTTCTTTGCGGGAAAACTTAAGGTTCTCGCATGCGATCTGGCCCTTGCATCGGTTTCTTCGAGGGCTAGGGATTTTGGTGTGTGCTACGCAGTATCTGTCCAGAGTTCTAGATGTCTGTAGGGCTGTTAGTTCCGTTGGAAATTACTTTGATTTTATACCTATAATAAAATAAGGGAAGTTCGGGTTTCTGAATAATTTTCTCCCATATGATTTTTTAGCAAATGACGGAGCGACGATCCTGGAGCAAATGGATGTTGACAACCAGATTGCAAAGCTGATGGTGGAGCTTTCCCGTAGTCAAGACTATGAAATTGGGGATGGTACTACTGGGGTGGTGGTCCTAGCAGGGTCGCTCCTGGAGCAAGCTGAGAAACTGCTAGAGCGTGGTATTCACCCGATTAGAATTGCGGAAGGATATGAAATGGCTTCCAAGATAGCTTTTGATCACCTTGAACATATCTCCACTAGGTTTGAGTTCACTGCTGCAAATATAGAGCCCTTGGTGCAGACCTGCATGACAACTCTGTCCTCAAAGATGTAGGTCAAAGATATTCACTCTTAACTTCTCAGTTATGCAACCAATGTTTTGATCTGCTAGGAAGCAGGGTAGATTCAGTTTATATTTCTCTCCGTTTGTCTAATTGGACCCGTCATTCTTAAACTGCAGTGTTAACCGTTGTAAGCGGATGCTTGCTGAGATTGCTGTCAGGGCAGTCCTTGCTGTTGCTGATTTGGAAAGGAAGGATGTAAACTTGGACTTGATTAAAGTAGAAGGTAAAGTTGGTGGGAAGCTAGAGGACACTGAGCTAATATACGGAATCGCTGTTGACAAAGATATGAGCCACCCACAAATGCCAAAGAGAATCGAGGATGCTAATATTGCCATCCTTACCTGCCCATTTGAGCCCCCAAAGCCCAAGACAAAGCATAAGGTTGACATTGACACTGTAGAAAAATTCCAGACGATGCGTGGACAAGAGCAGAAATGCTTTGATGAAATGGTTCAGAAATGCAAGGTAAAGGCCTACAAAATTTCAATGTATTTTATAGTAGGGCAAAGTCATGATTTTGCACAAAGTTTATTTACTTTGCATCGTATCATGGTTGATTTCTTAATATAAGTACTTAAAGATTTGTTTGTATACACTTGCAGGATGTTGGTGCAACCTTAGTTATCTGTCAATGGGGTTTTGATGATGAAGCCAATCATTTGCTTATGCAAAGAAATCTGCCTGCTGTCAGATGGGTTGGTGGTGTTGAATTGGAATTGATTGCCATAGCTACAGGTTGATATGAGTACCTCTCCTTGTGAACTTGAATGTCTTATAAATACACTATCTAACATTTTAAAACTGACTGCAGGGGGGCGTATTGTTCCAAGATTCCAAGAGTTGACTCCTGATAAGCTTGGGCAGGTACAACTGGTTTTGTGCTCTTTTTTGTACACAAAGAATAATTTTTTCTGATAATGTACACAAGTAATATTAAATATGCATGGATTGGTGCCGGCTGTATAGTCGGGTGTCTAATTTTAGAACCCCAAGTATGTGAAATCTTAAGTAGCTGAGACTACAGAGCATATGCGGAGACTAGCTATTAATTTGTGGGAGTTTTTGTCTGTATACGTAGTTACGTACTTTCTATTATTTCTTAATAGTATAAGTGTATCAAACAATTTAAGAAGTTAAAACAGATAAGTGATACTCCCTCCAATCCGAATTAATTGACTCAGCGTCTATACAATGTCCAGTAATTGTTAAGATGTCCGCTGACTTTAATTAGCCACATGTGGGTTTGTGAGGGTGACTTGATTGACCTCAGGACAATAAACTAAAAATTGAATGCTCAACAATGTTAATCTTTACGTGTTTCTTGGTAGTTGAGTAGGGTTGCCACTTCTCTCTGGTGTAATCAATGCGTTCCTTCAGCACCTAGCAATGAGGATGTTTGCCATCAAGATACCATGCAAAAGTAACATATTCTTGAAAGTAATCGTAATATAATTATGCTTGTTTAAAACTGTACCATACTACTTGTATCTCATGTCGTTTGCTTATCTGCATACTTTGCTGAAACAGGCTGGATTGGTTAGAGAGAAGTCATTTGGAACAACAAAGGATCGAATGCTTTGCATTGAGAGGTGTGCAAATTCCAGAGCTGTAACTATCTTCATCCGTGGCGGTATGTTCCAATGGATAATATCTCTTCCTTCTTGTTCGCATGTGCATATCTCACATCCTTTATTAGGTCATCTGTGCTTGTACCTTCAACCAATCAGTGATCAATCTGTCCATATAGTTGAGATACTTTTGTGTTGCATACAGTCAGTGGCGGAGCTAGAAACGAATTGTTGAGCGGGCCAAGCTAAAGAAGGACAAATGTTTTTCCAAATTTTGAATCATTGGCATTCATCAGTACCTTCTGTTCCATCTTTACAAGATCAAATGAGTACAAATATATAAAAGAAAAGCTATACCAAAATACAGTTTCATTAGACTATTTTTGTTAGTCATTACAGGAGTTTTTGAAGACATCAGATATTGAGTCACATACTACAAATTGGTTTAAATTATTTGTCCTTTTAAAATCTATAACAATGCCTTTGCATAGAATTTAAACAACATATCTCCAGTGAATTATTTATGCTACCACACGAATAGACGACGACCTCAGTCGAATTTAGGAGAAGGAAATTGGAGATGATTCATAGAAATCATTCACCTGTGAGCCAGCTTACAAGGATTCAGACTGCTAGCTGAGTGGCCTGTGGGTCGTGGCCTCGTGAATCGGCCAACTGGCTGGGAGGCGGCTGAAGTGTGCGGTGTGTCGGTGAGCGGTGGCTGTCTGTGTGGGCCGACAGCGGGCGGCTGCACCATTGCTGACTGCTGCACGTCCTTATTTGTGGTATGGTGTGAAGCAGTTTCGCTGTGGCTGGGCTGATACCTGTTATTGCTATGTGTAGTGTTGTGGGCTGGCTAGGTATATTTTTTTCTCTCCTGTGCTGGGCAGGCCACGGCCCATTCAGCCTTGCCGAGGCTCTGCCAGTGCATACAGTGCAGACAATTTTACTAGTGTTGGCAGTATCCAGATACGTGACAGTTTCACTGTTCCGCACCCAATTGTCGAATCTAGTGTACTTGCATAATTTTAGTTATTAATAATCTTGCATAATGGCAAATTGTGCACTGAAATATATGAGAAATTTCTTTGTAACATTCACTTCCCCATTATGAATACAATTTTTATGATACTATTGGTTTTTAATTAGGTCATAATTTGTGAGTACTTGGTCCTATGACCCATTGTTGTGTTGGGTACATTATCAGATCATAGTTTGAGAGTACCTTGTCATACATAACCAGTTGGATTTGTAGAATGAGTACAAAATATTCATACCGTTCATATCATCATGATTGTATGATGCACCATCGAGCTGTGTGTTGCTTTTCCTTGAAGAATTGTAGGGTTTTAAGACCTCATACTGTAGCAGCAACCCAACCAACTATGCTAAGTAGAAAATGATTGATTGTCACCGCTAGTATTGATTTTCAATATGTGCACTAGCTAAAAGATAAATTGCTTTTGGAGTTTCCATGATAAAGCCAGCAGCTACCATGCAGGCAACAAAATGATTATTGAGGAGGCCAAGCGAAGTATTCACGACGCTCTGTGTGTGGCTAGAAATCTGATCCGCAATAACTCTATTGTTTATGGTGGCGGCTCAGCTGAGATATCTTGCTCTGTTGCTGTCGAAGCTGCAGCAGATCGATATGCTGGAGCCGAGCAGGTAACTGCTGAGTTTCAACAGCTAAGTTGCAACAAGATGCAATATCGTTTCATCGTGTTCTTTGTACTTGCAGTATGCAATCAGGTCGTTTGCTGATGCGCTGGATGGGATTCCACTAGCCTTGGCTGAAAACAGTGGTTTGCCACCTATTGATACGTTGACTGCAGTAAAATCTCAGCAAATTCAGGTATTATGTTTCTGTTGCCTTACTCCCCAGTCTGCTCTTCTAATAGGTAGCAATATTTGTTCTTGATGATTCAATGTAACGTCACTTGTCCTTGTACTTATAGTCGGATGAGTATGTGCGCAAATCCTAGTGTTTTTGTGCTTGTGATATAGAAGTGTTACTCGAGGCCAAGGCACACAATACAGTATGTGCTTGCACAATCCTACCAATTCTATTGCTTAATGGCGTCAATGCAGCATATTTTATGCTTTTTTAGAAGCTGATTTGGATGTCTCGTTTCACATTGGAGTAACATGCATGTGATTCTGACCCTTTACCACCTCTGCAGGAGAACAATCCCTACTGTGGCATCGACTGCAATGACGTTGGGACCAACGATATGAGAGAACAGCACGTCTTTGAAACCCTGATTGGCAAGCAACAACAGATATTATTGGCAACACAGGTTGTGAAGATGATTCTCAAGATCGACGATGTTATCACGCCGTCAGAGTTCTGAGTACTGATGATGTTGCAAGCATGGGCAACTGTGCTGGATAACAAGCCATCATTATACCATGCAGCATTGCTGAAGCAGTTGGATTGGCCACTTGCTTGTACCTTGGGCCTATATTTTGCTTGTGACGCTTGCTGAAGACCTTGGTTTCTGCGTTCTCACATCTTGTTACATGAATAATGAACAATCTCTCTTTTTTCTGTATTTTCCGATGCTTAGTGCTTTAGTCTGAGTGCCTTCTACCATTATTTATTTATTCATCAGTGTACCAATTGCATTTAATCTGTTCTGCTACAGGGGAAGTATGCAGAAATATGAAAATACACGATAATAGGTTGGTCACTTGGTGGGGTTCACTTGGCCTAGCCACTCAGGTGTACTCGTGCAGTAAGCCCTCCATTTAAAAGGCCATGAAAAGTATTTCCCTACAATATTCACAGAATATACTAATGAACTGAATGTTTATGTTAACTAGACAATACTTCTTGCGTTGCTGTGCAAACTGGTTGTAATATATTTCAATAAAAGGCTGTATAGATATGGGTTATTGTGTTTCAAAGTAATAATATGAGAATTGAAATTGAATATAACATGTTATTACTTTAATAGGAGTAAAATGTTTCAGAGTAATAATATGTATACAGCCTTTCATTACTTTAAACACAATAACTCGTATGTTTAACTCATACTATGTATACAGCCTCTCATATGAGTTAAACATAGGAGTTATATGTTGTATATACAATTCTCAAGGGGAGTATGATTTAGTATATTTGCTGTATAGTTGTAAAATGTTTATTAGATGTAACTGGTATAACAGGATGAAAAACTTTTTATCGTGCATGGCTACATGTTAGACTTTTTGAATTATGAGGTGCACGTATGGCCCTTGGGACTTATTTGGTTGTTGGGGAGGGAAAACCGAGGGTAGTAAAGCTCTAGGAGAGATTTTCATGTGCTCATGAGGTCCTCTCTCGCAATGGGGAGATATCACTGGTGCCATTTGGGCAACATGGGGAAGGGCAGGGAACCGTGACGAAGCAACCAAACTATATTAGAGATATCATGAAATCAAATCGAGTAGATGCAAGGAAAGGGATGGTGAAGAGGGGTTGTATGTGCTCATCGGCTTTGAGAATGGTGGAGCTAGGGTCGGGGGGAGAGTGGCGGGGAGGGGGAGAAAGGAGATCGTGATGCAAGGTTGCTTGCGTATAGTCGATTTTGAGCTGGAGGGAGAATCGACGCTACATCATCACTGCTCACAAGAGGAAGGCGACGGAGGAGGTGAGGGGGATCATGAGTCATGAGGCGAAGGGAGTCATGTTCGCACGAGCGATAGGGCGTGTTTAGTTGCTTGTAACTATTTTGGTCTCTTTGTATCCGTGGCTGAGCCTCATGGAGATAATACGAACTCGAAACCATGTTCTGCACTTTGTTTGGCTGCATGCCTTGCATCACGAGGTTCGTTTGATACACGAGTTTGGTCGGCTGCGCTTAGGCTAATAGATGTGAAGATGTGAAAACATGGCTTTTGGTTGTCCATGGTCTAATGTTGGGGACACCCTTCTCACTAGTGGTGCCATTACCACACATTTACACTACATAGGCAGTATCAAATAAACATCGTGCAATACAAAATTAACATCATATCACTCCTACCCACTAAACAAGTGGCAGTTCGTCCTAGCCCAAATGGCAGTACAAATTAACAGCCATATGGCTCCATGGGGGAAATATTCATCAATGTCAATAAAAGGGGAAGTTCACCTTCGTCGCCTTCTTCTATCCATGTAGTAGTCAGTATCATCTGTCACTCCAATAAAATCATGTCATGGTAACGATGGCCCGCGCATGATGGAGACGAGGAAGACGAGATGGAGATGAAGGGGACAAGCAGCTCATGGAGGGGAGGAGCACGTCTCGGTGCCGGAGATCTAAGCTGTTGTTGCCTTGTATTGCAGATCTCAGTCGCCATCTCTGGTGGAGATGGTGGGAAGATTGAGGCTCTATTGGTCCTCCCGCTAGAGGTGAGTGAGTAAAAGGGGGTGAGATGTCGGATTTCGTGCCATCCTGGGCATGCAGATTTGGGTCTCCCGCTTCTGACTGTTCTTAGTAAAAAAATAGGCCCAACTGTGCGGCGTCCACTCACCGCAACTTTCCTTTGCACCCCCGCCGTCGCGCTGCAACCCCCGCCACCAGCCATCCCCGTTCTTGATGATCATCAACACAAAAATACCCACCCATGTTGCACCCCGGCCACCCTCGCCAGCGCTGGTGACCCACCGACAGCCACAAATTTGACGTAGCAAGGACCAAAGCGGCGGTGCAAGGCAAGAATCTCATTGAGCCCGCCTCATCGCTAGCGGTGGTCGCCGTTTGCTTTGTCGGCACCACCATACCGTCCTTGTCCCAGTTTTCCAACAAACGGGATCGCCGACCAAGGCGATAGAGAACATGACGACTACCACAAAAAAGTAAGAAGGATGTGGTTGCTAGGAAGCTCCCTCCTCGGTGTCCTGGCGGCATAGACGACTACTTTTGTGCCTGCTACAGCCCCACCACCACCCCCTCCACCTCCGACCTCTGATGTCTATTACGTAACTTTTCTTCTTGTAGACTTTGTTGGGATTCCAAGCACAAAGTTTTATAGGACAACAACAAATTTCTCTCAAGTGGATGACCTAAGATTTATCAATCCGTGGAAGGTGTAGGATGAAGATGGTCTCTCTCAAACAATCCTGCAGTCAAAATACAAAGAGTCTCTTGTGTCCCCGACAAACCCAATACAGTTGTCAATTGTATAGGTGCACTAGTTCGGCGAAGAGATGGTGATACACATGTAATATGAATAGTAAATATAAGTTTTTGTAATCTGAAATAATAAAAACAACAAGATAACAAATAGCGAACAACGAGCAAAGCGGTATATCAATGCTTAGAAACAAGGCCTAGGGTTCATACTTTCACTAGTGCAATCTCTCAACAGTGCTAACTGATACGTCTCCAACGTATCTATAATTTTTGATTGTTCCATGCTGTTATATTATCATTCTTGGATGTTTTACAATCATTTTATATCATTTTTGGTACTAATCTATTGACATAGTGCCCAGTGCCACTTGCTGTTTTCTTCTTGTTTTTTACATCACAGGAAATCAATATCAAACGGAGTCCAAACGTAGTGAAACTTTTTTGGAATTTTTTGGACCAGAAGACATCCAGTGGGCCGAAAAAGTACCGGAGAGGGAGCCCGAGGAGGGCACAAGACACCAGGGCATGCCTGAGCCCCAAGGCGCACCTAGGTGGGTTGTGCTCACCTTGGTGGCCTCTCACACCGCCTCTTTGCTCTATAAATACCCCCAATATTCTAGAAACCCTAGGGGAGTCAACGAAAATTAATTCCAGCCGCTGCAAGTTCCAGAAATACCAGATCCAATTTACACACCATCACAGAGGGGTTCATCATGTCCATTGGTGCCTCTTCGATGATGCGTGAGTAGTTCTTTGTAGACCTACGAGTATGTAGTTAGTAGCTAGATGGCTTCCTCTCTCTCTTGATTCTCAATACAATGGTCTCTTGGAGATCCATATGATGTAAGTCTTTTTGCGGTGTGTTTGTTGGGATCCGATGAACTTTGAGTTTATGATCAGATCTATGTTTTTATCCATGAAAGTTATTTGAGTCTTCTTTGATCTCTTGTATGCATGATTGATTATAGCCTCGTATTTCTTCTCCGATACTTGGGTTTTGTTTGACCAACTTGATCTATTTATCTTGCAATGGGAAGATGTGCTTTGTGATGGGTTCGATCTTACGGTGCTTGATCCCAGTGACAGAAGGGGAAACGACATGTATGTATCGTTGCTATTAAGGGTAACAAGATGGGGTCTATTTCTACATAAATAGATCTTGTCTACATCATGTCATCATCCTTATTGCATTACTCCATTTTTTCCATGAACTTAGTACACTAGATGCATCCTGGATAGCGGTTCATGTGTGGAGTAATAGTAGTAGATGCAGGCAGGAGTCGGTCTACTAATCTTGGACGTGATGCCTACATACTGATCATTGTCTGGATATCGTCATGATTATTTGAAGTTCTATCAATTGCCCAACAATAGTTGTTTTCCCACCGTTTGCGATTTTTCTCGAGAGAAGCCACTAGTGAAACCTACGGCCCTCGGGTCTCTTCTTTAATATATTTGCCTTCGCGATCTATTTTACTTTGCTTTTATTTTCAGTTCTATTAAACCAAAAATACAAAAATACCTTGATGCACTTTATTTTATTTGCGCTCCATTTATCCTATCTATTACAACTTTATCCCATCTACTCGCCAATTTTTGGCCCGTTACACGAAAGGGATTGACAACCCCTTTAACACGTCGGGTTGCGAGTATTTGTTATTTGTGTGCAGGGGCTGTTTACGTTGTGTTGCGTGCTTCTCCTACTGGTTCGATAACCTTGATCTCATCACTGAGGGAAATACCTACCGTCGCTGTGCTGCATCATCCCTTCCTCTTTGGGGAAATACCGACGTAGTTCTAGCAGGCATCACTAACATAATTAAATCATATAACATCCCTCAACATGTGATAAAGAATCACTCCAAAGTTCTTATAAATAGTGGAGAACATAATATGAATTTTTGTAGGTAGCGAACCACCTCAAAGTTATCTTTCCGATCAATCTATCAAACCATCCCTATAAGTGTCACAAATAGCCCTAGAGTTCGTACTACAATAACACCATATGATATGCATGAATCAACTCTAATTTCACCTAGATACTCCAATGTCACTACAAGTATCCATGAGTCAATTATTCGATATGCATCAAACAATTTCAGTTTCATAATATTCAATCCAACACATAGAACTTCAAAGATTACCCCAAAGTTTCTATCAGAGAAAGTAGGGTGAAAAAGTGTATCAACCTATGTGCCTAGAGTACCCAAGTGTCACCTCAGGAATCCGCAAGTTTATTATCAAAACATATATCAAGTGACTCAATAGAATACCCATTATCACCATGAGTATCCACATGCAAGACATGCATCAAGTGATCTCAAATTCAATATTCAATCCTATAATAATGAAACCTCAAAGGATAAGACTCAATTCATCACAACAAAGATAAAGAGGGAAGACCACCATATGATTCATCTATATTAACAAAGCTCATGGTGTATCAACACTGTGCCCTATCAATAACACGAGAGAGGGATCAAACACATAGCTACTGGTATATACCCTCAGCCCCGGGGGTGAACTACTCCCTCCTTGTCATAGAGACCGCCGGGATGATTAAGATGGCTCCGATGATAATTTCCCTCTCCGGTAGGGTGCCAGGAAAGGGCTCCAGATGAGATCGTTTCGGTATGGAGGCTTGCAGCGGCGGCATGAAAGTTCTAGGTTTACTTTTGGGGGTTTCTGGATTTATAGAAATTCCCAACGTTGGAATCACGTCAATCGAAGTTATGAGGGGCCCACAAGCTCGGACGACACTCCCTACCCCCAGGGCGCGCAGGGTGAGCTTGTGGCCGCGTCATGGGTCTTCTGGTCCTTCCTCGAAGCTTCCAGGATCTCTTATGTTCCAAAAAAGTCGCCGTAAATTTTCGTGGCATTTGGACTTCGTTTGGAATGAATTTTCTGAAAAACCAAAAACATGCAGAAAACAACAACTGACACTGGGCACTAGGCTAATAGGTTAGTTTATGAAAATCACATGAAAGTGCACCAAAATCATATAAAATTATTGTAAACATGACATTCATACTTTAAAAATTATAGATACATTGGAGACGTATTAGCATCCCCAAGCTTAATTCCTGCTCGTCCTCGAGTAGGTAAATGATAAAAGAAATACTTTATGAAGTGTAAATGCTAGAATAGTGCATAAGTTTGATCAATGATAATTTCAATCACTTTTCCTAGCATCATAAACAACTCTTAAAACTGATCATGATGAAGTTCCAATCAATTCACATGCTATGATTCAAACAATGCATTCTCTTGAGACTTAACAACCTATGTTCTTAGCCACCAAACAATTATGATTCATTTTATTTTCAGAAAAGTCTAAGTAAGAGCTCCACATACTCAATTATCATATACTCCCTCCATCCCAAAATTCTTGTCTTAGGTTTGTCTAGATACGAATGTATTTAATACTAAAACGTGACTTGATACATCCATATCTAGACAAATCTAAGACAAGAATTTTGGGACGGAGGGAGTAGTATTCTAGCCTACAACATGATTGTAGCTAACACCCTCTTTAGAAAGAGAGAATCACATCTGGTGACTTTTAGTAGTGGCCAACACTCTAGCCAGATTGATTTCATCCTCTCGAGAAGAGAAGATAGGCGTGCGTGCCTAGACTGTAAGGTGATACCTGGAGAGAGTGTTGTACCCCAGCATAAGCTGGTGGTTGCTGACTTCCGCTTTCGGATTCGTGTCCAGCGGGATAAGCGTGCCAAGGTCGCTAGAACGAAGTGGTGGAAGCTCAAGGGGGAGGTAGCTCAGGTGTTCAAGGAGAGGGTATTTAAGGAGGGCCCTTGGGAGGAAGGAGGGGATGCGGACAATGTGTGGATGAAGATGGCGACTTGCATTCGTAAGGTGGCCTCGGAGGAGTTTGGAGTGTCCAGGGGAAGGAGAAGCGAAGATAAGGATACCTGGTGGTGGAATGATGATGTCCAGAAGGCGCTTAAAGAGAAGAAGGATTGCTTCAGACGCCTATACCTGGATAGGAGTGCAGACAACATAGAGAAGTACAAGATGACGAAGAAGGCCGCAAAGCGAGCTGTTGGTGAAGCAAGGGGTCGGGCATATGAGGACCTCTACCAACGGTTAGGCACGAAGGAAGGTGAAAGGGACATCTATAAGATGGCTAAGATCCGGGAGAGGAAGACGAGGGATATTGGCCAAGTCAAATGCATCAAGGACGGAGCAGGCCAACTCTTGGTGAAGGACGAAGAGATTAAGCATAGATGGCGGGAGTACTTCGACAAGCTGTTCAATGGGGAGAATGAGAGTTCTACCATTGAACTGAATGACTCCTTTGATGAGACCAGCATGCATTTTGTGCGGCGCATCCAGGAGTCTGAGGTGAAGGAGGCTTTAAAAAGGATGAAAGGAGGCAAGGCGATGGGCCCTGATAGTATCCCCATTGAGGTGTGGAAAGGTCTCGGGGACATAGCGATAGTATGGCTAACCAAGCTTTTCAACCTCATTTTTCGGGCAAACAAGATGCCAGAAGAATGGAGAAGGAGTATATTAGTACCAATCTTCAAGAACAAGGGGGATGTTCAGAGTTGTACTAATTACCATGGAATTAAGCTGATGAGCCATACAATGAAGCTATGGGAGAGAGTCATTGAGCACCGCTTAAGAAGAATGACAAGCGTGACCAAAAATCCGTTTGGTTTCATGCCTGGGAGGTCGACCATGGAAGCCATTTTCTTGGTACGACAACTTATGGAGAGATATAGGGAGCATAAGAAGGACTTGCATATGGTGTTCATTGACTTGGAGAAGGCCTATGATAAGATACCGCGGAATGTCATGTGGTGGGCCTTGGAGAAACACAAAGTCCCAGCAAAGTACATTACCCTCATCAAGGACATGTACAATAATGTTGTGACAAGTGTTCGAACAAGTGATGTCGACACCGATGACTTCCCGATTAAGATAGGACTGCATCAGGGGTCAGCTTTGAGCCCTTATCTTTTTGCATTGGTGATGGATGAGGTCACAAGGGGTATACAAGGAGATATCCCATGGTGTATGCTCTTTGCGGATGATGTGGTGCTAGTTGACGATAGTCGGATGGGGGTAAATAGGAAGTTAGAGTTATGGAGACAAACCTTGGAATCGAAAGGGTTTAGGCTTAGTAGAACTAAAACCGAGTACATGATGTGCGGTTTCAGTACTACTAGCTGTGAGGAGGAGGTTAGCCTTGATGGCCAGGTGGTACCTCGGAAGGACACCTTTCGGTATTTGGGGTCAATGTTGCAGGAGGATGGGGGTATTGATGAAGATGTGAACCATCGAATCAAAGCCGGATGGATGAAGTGGCGCCAAGCTTCTGGCATTCTCTGTGACAAGAGAGTGCCACAAAAGCTAAAAGGCAAGTTCTACAGGACGGCGGTTCGACCCGCAATGTTGTATGGCGCGGAGTGTTGGCCGACTAAAAGGCGACATGTTCAACAGTTAGGTGTGGCGGAGATGCGTATGTTGAGATGGATGTGTGGCCACACGAGGAAGGATCGAGTCCGGAATGATGATATACGAGATAGAGTTGGGGTAGCACCAATTGAGGAGAAGCTTGTCCAACATCGTTTGAGATGGTTTGGGCATATTCAGCGCAGGCCTCCAGAAGCTCCAGTGCATAGCGGACGGCTAAAGCGTGCGGAGAATGTCAAGAGAGGGCGGGGTCGACCGATTTTGAAATGGGAGGAGTCCGTTAAGAGAGACCTGAAGGATTGGAGTATCGACAAAGAGCTAGCTATGGACAGGGGTGCGTGGAAGCTTTCTATCCATGTGCCAGAGCCATGAGTTGGTTGCGAGATCTTATGGGTTTCACCTCTAGCCTACCCCAACTTGTTTGGGACTAAAGGCTTTGTTGTTGTTGTTGTTGTAGGGAGTAGTATTCTATGATTGCTACTAGTCAAAGCATATTTTTAGAACAAATAGTGTCCATCAAACACAGAGGAAGACATGACACTACTAGGGAAAAGCCTAGCAGTAGCGGGGGTCTAAGGTCTATTAGTAGCACGGGGCACCACGCTACTAATACGTTGCTACAACTAACATTTAGCAGTAGCGCGCTTCTGCCCGCGCTACTGCTATAGCTACTTAGCAGTAGCGCTGTCCATACACGCGCTACTGCTAAGTGGCTTAGCAGTAGCATTTTCCTGTTTAGCGCTAAAGAGCGCTACTACTATATTTTCACATATCTTTTTTTTGCTACATATTTGCGATGTTTTTGTACAGATTTTATACAATATCCTAATCATATCATAAACTGGCAATATGCTCATCATATCATACACATAATAGTCTCATCATATCATCCAACACAAATCATGTCGTCACATCATAATCATGATATAGCTATACAAGTTACATGGCATGTCTCATCATACATAATGTAGTACTTCTTGAGGCTTTGTATCCCTCTCTCGCACTAGCGTGAACCTAAACTAACTACTTTCTGCTTCGACTCTGCTATCTAACCCTCTCTGGCTGTCGCTCGGAAACCGGTACACCTGGGCCTGACACACCGGCCACTCATCGTATACTCCTGGCATAGCAATTCTTCGCCATCGATGATCTATGTACCTGCATCATCACATGAGTCGATAATATGCAACATATAAAATTGAGCAACAGAAAGAGACAAACTTGGCAAAAATAGAAGCAACATCTCATAAGCATAAATAACAAAGTTCATAGTACCCAAAATGCCATAACTAGAGTGATCTTCGCTAGTTGAGGAGGACGGTTTAATTACATCACGAATAAAGTTTCGTCATGCATAACTCAAAGTTTCGTCATAGAGAAAGTATGGACTAAACGGACACTTTCTCATATATCGTCAATCACTCCAACATGTCGTGCCATTCATCCAAGTCAGGAGATAGTTCCCGAGCGCAGTAAAAGGCTTCAGGTCGAGACGCTGAGGCGATACGCGTGTTCGGACGTCTTCTCGCGACATTTGCCCTTCTTCATAGAACATCCCTGTTTTTTTGACGACCTCCATGATGATTTGGGCAAGTTCATGCTGGATGTGATAGAACTCAGCTCGAAGTCGATGATCCGGGATATCTCCTAGGTTCTTTGCCCATTGCAGAATATGGGCATCGCCTAATCTAGGTGACATGCGAAGGTTCTGCTGGTCCCATCTGTACTCCAGCATGTGGTGGAGGACATAGAATCCATCACTAAGAGTACCACTTGGTTGCTGGATGCAGCAGAAGTCGGTCTTATGGCCGAAGGCGGGCACACAGTTCCTTGTCTTCCTGGTCGTGATCTCTCCACCCCATAGGCCATAGCTAAACATAGCATTGCCGAGAACAAAATTGATGTGGGTGTAATCCTTTTTCTTCATGTTCTTCGACGAGTCCAAGTAAAGAGTGTGGGAGAATCGGGGGTAAAGGCTGATGAGGATGGCGCGCCCGTGGCTGCGCAAAATAAGTACACCTCAAATTAGCCTCCACACGTGCAAATGAATGATTGAAATCGAAGGAAAGATATCTATGGATGACTTACTTGGGATGATAAGGCACGGGAATCGTCTCCTTGTCCTTATTGGCAAGTATGAAATCAACGATGTAGTTACTTGCGTATTCACGGTGCTTTGGGCAGACTGCCAAGAAGCCCTCGTGCATGAAGTACGGGTCAGCAACACAGATATAAGGTATCTGCTCAATCCTGATGATGTGGTTCATGTGCAAGGCAAAAAGGCGGAAAAACGTAAAATCCAGCTCTTTGAAGTGAAACATGTCGAAGATGTAATCGAATCGAAGGAATAACTTTTCCGCGGGGAATATGTCTACATACAATATTTTCTGCGGCACGTTAACCACCTAGAGCGGGTATCCTAGATTTTTCGAGGCGATCAGGCTTTTCTCTCTCCGCAGTACATCGTCAAGAAGTCTCCTTAGATCACCGTATATGGCCTCTACCACTGCCTTAGGTAGGAACGGATCACCGGGGATATAACATTTTGCCACACAGGGGATAGGTATACGGTCTTGAACCCGAGGCTGCTGAGTTGGCTGGATCCTAGAAGCAACTTTGTTGCCTTTTGACACGTCTCCAATGTATCTATAATTTTTGATTATTCCATGCTATTATATTATCCATCTTGGATGTTTTATATGCATTTATATGCTATTTTATGTGATTTTTGGGACTAACCTATTAACCTAGAGCCCAGTGCCAGCTTTTGTTTTTTCCTTGTTTTTGAGTTTCATAGAAAAGGAATATCAAACAGAGTCCAAACAAGCAAAAATTTATGGTGATTACTTTTGGACTAGATGAAGCCCACGGAGCATCGGAGTTGGGCCAGAAGAGTCCCGAGCCAACCACAAGACAGGAGGGCGCACCCTACCCCCTGGGCGCCCCCCTATCTTGTGGTTGACTCGGAGACCCCCCTGACTTGTTCCCGACGCCAACACCTCTTATATATCCCCAAACTTCCAGAACAGAACCTAGATCGGGAGTTCCGCTGCCGCAAGCCTCTGTAGCCACCAAAACTAATCGGGACCCTGTTCCGGCACCCTGCCGGAGGGGGGAATCATCATGGTGGCCATCTTCATCATCCCGGTGCTCTCCATGATGAGGAGGGAGTAGTACACCCTCGGGGCTGAGGGTATGTATCAGTAGCTATGTGTTTGATCTCTCTCTCTCTCTCTCTCTCTCTCTCTCTCGTGTTCTTGATTTGGCACGATCTTGATGTATCGCGAGCTTTGCTATTATAGTTGGATCTTATGATGTTTCTCCCCCTTTGCCTTCTTGTAATGGATTGAGTTTTCCCTTTGAAGTTATCTAATTAGATTGAGTCTTTAAGGATTTGAGAACACTTGATGTACGTCTTACATGTGCTTATATGTGGTGACAATGGGATATTCACGTGATCTACTTGATGTATGTTTTGGTGATCAACTTGCGGTTCTGTGACCTTGTGAACTTGTGCATATGGGTTGGCTCACGTTTTCGTCTTGACTCTCCGGTAGAAACTTTGGGTCATTCTATGAAGTTCTTTGTGGTGGTTTGAATAGATGAATCTGAGATTGTGTGATGCATATCGTATAATCAAACACGCAGATACTCGTGGTGACATTGGAGTATCTAGGTGACATTAGGGTTTTGGTTGAGGTGTCTTAAGGTGTTATTTTAGTACGAATTCTAGGGATGTTTGTGACACTTATAGGAATATCCCAATAGATCGATCAGAAAGAATAAATTTGAGGTGGTTTCATACCCTACAATAATCTCTTTGTTTGTTCTCCGCTATTAGTGACTTTGGAGTGACTCTTTATTGCACATTAAGGGATTGTTATATGATCCAATTATGTTATCATTGTTGAGAGAACTTGCACTAGTGAAAGTATGAAGCCCAGGCCTTGTTTCGAAGCATTGCAATACCATTTGTGCTCACTTTTATCGCTTGCTACCTTGCTGTTTCTATAATTTTAGTTTACAAAAACCTATATCTACCATCCATATTACGCTTGTATCGCCATCTGTTCGCCGAACTAGTGCACCTATACAATTTACCATTGTATTGGGTGTGTTGGGGACACAAGAGACTCTCTGTTATTTGGTTGTAGGGTTGTTTGAGAGATACCATCTTCATCCTACGCCTCCCACAGATTTATAAACCTTAGGTCATCCACTTGAGGGAAATTTGCTACTGTCCTACAAAACTCCGCGCTTGGAGGCCCAACACGAGTCTACAAGAAGAAGGTTGCGTAGTAGACATCATGTTTCCTCGATCTCTTCCTATGCTTCTTTGCTACTTGAAGTGAGCCTATAATACGTTAATCCTCCGGCAATTCAGGCACCAACTCATCACGCTCAAACCCTGAGTACTCATACTGCTAAGCCATCAATCCTCCATTGTTAGAGGCGCCGGTATTGAGATACTGAACAGGGTCATCGTCATCCTCGTCGATGGCATCATGCATTGCTTCTTCGACGGTGGCGACGTCATCAGCCACTAATGGAGCTTCTTCCTCACCCGGCATGATAGGCGACGCTAATTGGCTAGGTGGGGTGTTGGTGTTCATACCTTGCTGAGGCTGCTTGGTCGTGGGTGTGCTCCTGGCCGCCTCCAGACGAAGCAGACTCTTCGTCCACAATAGGACCCAACGCTTGCAATCGCCAAGCCGCCGCGGGGTCTCGTCTTCATCTCCCCCTAGTGCTATCGGAGGAGCCAAATTCTCGTGGCCCGGTTCGACACTGGCCACGAAAACCTTGAAGACGTCAGGGGGGACCGACCTGCTGTGGAACAATTGTTCCTTCGGCTTCATTATCGTCGCCTTCCCCACGTCCACCTTCTGGACGCTGATGGTGTACAATATAGTGCACGGGGTTACGTCAGCCTGCAAAGACATGTCTGCAACGTGAGACATCCGAAAGGCAATGGAAATGGGAGATTATACATATATTAAAGAGGGCCGGTGTGACAGGTACCGTGAGAGTGTCGAGCTCAGCCAAAGACGAAGCACCGCCGAGCACGTCCGAGACGGAGGACGGGCTGCTATGAGCAGGTGCGGGAGCTGGTGCAGGAGCAGGTGCGGGAGCCGGTACAGGAGTCGATGCAGGAGCAGGTGCGGGAGGAGGTGCTGGTGCAACACTAGTCGAGCTGCTCCCTAAGAAGTTGGAAAGGGGAAAGTCCGCTACATCCTTATTTGGATTTTGCTTGGTCCAACTGATGATAGCCAGAACCGAGACACTATACGAAGCTGCAATCTCCTCTTTTGCGGCAGCTACCGCTGCTTTGACTGTCTTAGCTAATTTCTTATCAACCGCAATCGCAACCTTCTTGTCGATGTTTTCTTCATTTAACATCAGTCTTTCCTTTCTCTCCTCCATGGTCTCACGGTAGTACTTCTTCCATGTGGCGCCGTCTCCGACGCCGTGCACGCGCCCATATGATGGCCGAGTGTCCACCGGGAGTCCTTTCAATATGTTCATGGACCGGTTGAATGGGGTGTCCCACTTGGGCCTCGCCAACGCCTCAGACGGCGAGTCGCTTTTGGCCGCAATCCTGTGCTGCTCTTCCCACAAAAGGAACCTGGACCGTTTACAAATGTGACTAAAAGTGTAGTCTAATACGTCTCCAACGTATCTACTTTTCCAAATACCTTTGCCCTTGTTTTAGACTCTAACTTGCATGATTTAAATGGAACTAACCTGGACTGACGCTGTTTTTAGCAGAACTGCCATGGTGTTATTTTTGTGCAGAAATAGAAGTTCTTGGAATGACCTGAAAATCCATGGAGAGACGTTTTGGAATTAATAAAAAATATTGGCGAAAGAATCAGCATCAGGGGGGCCACACCCTGTCCACGAGGGTGCAGGGCGCGCCCCCTGCCTTGTGCCCCCCTGGTACTCCACCGACCTCAACCCCAACTCCATATATTCACTTTCGGGGAGAAAAAAAATCAGAGAGAAGGATTCACCGTGTTTTACGATACGGAGCCGCCACCAAGCCCTAATCTTCCTCGGGAGGGCTGATCTGGAGTCCGTTCGGGGCTCCAAAGAGGGGAATCCGTCGCCATCGTCATCATCAACCATCCTCTATCACCAATTTCATGATGCTCACCGCCGTGCGTGAGTAATCCCATCATAGGCTTGCTGGACGGTGATGGGTTGGGTGAGATTTACCATGTAATCGAGTTAGTTTTGTTAGGGTTTGATCCCTAGTATCCATTATGTTCTAAGATTGATGTTGCTATGACTTTGCTATGCTTAATGCTTGTCACTAGGCCCCGAGTGCCATGATTTCAGATCTGAACCTATTATGTTTTCATGAATACATATGAGTTCTTGATCCTATCTTGCAAGTCAATAGTCACCTACTATGTGTTATGATCCGGCAACCCCGAAGTGATAATAATCGGGACCACTCCCGGTGATGACGTAGTTTGAGGAGTTCATGTATTCACCAAGTGCTAATGCTTTGGTCCGATACTTTATTAAAAGGAGGACCTAATATCCCTTAGTTTCCAATAGGATCCCGCTGCCACGGGAGGGTAGGACAAAAGATGCCACGCAAGTTCTTCTCCATAAGCACGTATGACTATATTCGGAATACATGCCTACATTACATTGATGAACTGGAGCTAGTTCCGTGTCACCCTATGTTATAAATGTTGCATGAGGAATCACATCTGACATAATTATCCATCATTGATCCATTGCCTATGAGCTTTTCACATATTGATCTCTGTTTAGTTCTCTGTTCCCATTGTTACGATCACTACAAAACCGCTACTGTTACTTTTGCCACCGTTACAGTTACTTCCATACCACTTTGCTACTAAATACTTTGCTGCAGATATTAAGTCTTTCGGGTGTGGTTGAATTGACAACTCAACTGCTAATACTTGAGAATATTCTTTGGCTCCCCTTGGGTCGAATCAATAAATTTGGGTTGAATACTCTACCCTTGAAAACTGTTACGATCCCCTATACTTGTGGATTATCAAGACTATTTTTTGGCGCCGTTGCTAGGGAGCATAGCTCTATTCTTTGAGTCACTTGGGATTTATATCTGTTGATCACTATGAGGAACTTGAAAGATGAAAGAACCAAGATTTTTCCCTCAACTATGAGGGGAGGTAAGGAACTGCCATCTAGCTCTGCACTTGATTCACCTTCTGTTATGAGTAAATTTGCGACACCTACACCTGCTATTGATTCTGATATGTCGCATGTTATTGATGATGCCACTTCTGCTATGCATGATGCTTATGATGAAACTACTTATGTGCTTGATAATACTATACCATTAGGTGAATTTCTTGATGAACAACTTGCTAGGGTTAGAGAGAATGAAATTATTGAAAATGATGATATTGATGAAAGTGATGATGAAGATTCTCCCCCTAGATATGAATTGCCTGATGTGCCTGAGGGTTATGTTATGGATGAAGAAACTGCCAGAGACCTTTTTGCTCGCAAAGATAGATATGATCTTAAGAAACTGTTAGCTAAGATGAAAGAAAAGTCTCTGAATGCTAGAATGAAATATGACCCTGCTTCTCCTACTTCACCTATCTGCATTTCTGATAGGATTATGATTTCTCTATCAATCCCGAGTTAATTGCTTTGGTTGAATCTGATCCTTTTTATGGCTATGAATCTAAAATTGTTGTGGCACATCTCACTAAATTGAATGATATAGCCACCCTATTCACTCATGAGGAAAAATTCGTTATTATTATATCCTTAAGTTATTTCCATTCTCATTAAAGGGTGATGCTAAGATATGGTTTAATTCTCTTGCTCCTGGCTGTGTGCGTAGTCCCCAGGATATGATTTATTACTTCTCTGCTAAATATTTCCCCGCTCATAAGAAACAAGCTGCCTTAAGGGAAATATATAATTTTATGTAAATTGAAGAAGAGAGTCTCCCACAAGCTTGGGGGAGGCTTCTCCAATTACTTAATTCTTTGCCTGATCATCCTCTCAAGAAAAATGAAATACTTGATATCTTTTATAATGGACTAACCGATGCTTCCAGAGACCACTTGGATAGTTGTGCTGGTTGTGTTTTCAGGGAAAGAACTGTTGAGCAAGCTGAATTGCTATTGAATAATATATTAAGCAATGATAATGATTGGACACTTCCCGAACCAATTCCTAAGCCAACTCCGAAGAAAAGGGGTATTCTATTTCTCAGTCCTGAAGATATGCAAGTGGCAAAGAAATATATGAAAGAAAAAGGTATTAAAGCTGAAGATGTTAAGAATTTACCACCTATTGAAGAAATACATGGTCTTGATAACCCGACACATGTAGTAAAGGTAAATTCTCTCTATGGATTTGATGAAGGTGATATTCCTTGTTATAAGTCTGCTAGCCAATACTTAGATGAGTTTGATAATTTTATTGTTAAACAAGAAAACTCCAATGCTTATGTTGGTAGACAATTGAAACCTAATGCTTATATGATTGAACACTTGAGTGATTATATGTCTAGAGTTAAAGGTGACCTTAAGCTTATTAGTAAACATGCATCCATGGTTACCACTCAAGTAGAACAGGTGCTTAAGGCATAAGATGAGTTGCTCAATGAATTAAATAATAAGAAAAAGATAATGCCGTTAGAGTTATGACTAGAGGTGGTAGAATGACCTAGGAATCTTTGTATCCTGAGGGCCATCCTAAGAGAGTTGAGCAAGATTCTCAGAGAACTAATGTTGATGCACCTAGTCCTTCTAAGAAGAATAAAAATAAAAATGATAGGACTCTGCATGCTTCTAGTGAACCTGTTATAGACACAGCTGAGAATCCCAATGACAATTCTATTTCTGATGCTGAAACACAATCTGGTAATGAACATGAACCTAGTGATAATGTTAATGATGATGTTCATGTTGATGCTCAACCTGGTAATAACAATGATGTAGAGATTGAACCTGCTGTTGATCTTGACAACCCACAATCAAAGAACCAGCGTCATGATAAGAGAGACTTCGTTGCTAGGAAGCACGGTAAAGAAAGAGAACCATGGGTTCAGAAACTCATGCCTCTCCTAAACCATCCAAGAAAGAGGATGATGAGGATTTTGAGCGCTTTGCTGAAATGATTAGGCCCATCTTTTTGCATATGCGTTTGACTGATATGCTTAAAATGAATCCTTATGCTAAGTATATGAAAGATATTGTTACAAATAAAAGAAAGATACCGGAAGCCGAAATTTCCACCATGATTGCTAATTACACTTTTAAGGGTGGAATACCAAAGAAACTAGGAGATCCAGAAGTACCAACTATACCATGCTCCATTAAAAGAAACTATGTTAAAACTGCTTTATGTGATCTTGGAGCCGGTGTTAGTGTTATGCCTCTCTCTTTGTATCGTAGACTTGATTTGAATAAGTTGACACCTACTGAAATTTCTTTGTAAATGGCCGATAAATTAACTGCTATACACATCGGTATTTGTGACGATGTGCCTGTTGTGGTTGCAAAGGTTGCTATTTTAACGGACTTTGTTATTCTTGATATTCCCGAGGACGGCAGTATGTCGATCATCCTTGGTGGACCTTTTCTAAATACTGCAGGGGATGTTATTTATTGCAACAAAGGCAATGTCACTTTTCATGTTAATGGTAATGAGCATACGGTACACTTCCCGAAGAAACAACCTCAACTTCATAGTATCAATTCTATTAGAAAATTTTCAACAATTACTATTGGAGGTTTTGAATTCCCCCTTCCTACTATCAAAAAGAAATATGATATTCTTATTGTTGGGTACATGCATATCCCCGTTGAGGTAACCTAGTGTTATTCGATAATTCTCTGGTTTCATGTTATTCAGAAGTAGTTTGTTAACAAGACTTGATCAACCTTGTTAGTGGATTCCTTTTTATGAGCATGAGATGGATGAAGTTAGAAATCAAAACTCTCTGTACCCTCCTTTTACTTTCTATTATTTAGATTAAATAAAGCAAAAATAGTATTTTCTGTCTGTTTTCTGAATTATCCGTGGAATAAAAAATACCCCGAAAATAAAAGTTCTCCAAATGTCCTGAAAATGAAGTATGATTTTTTGTAGAATATTTAAGAATTTCTGGCCCTCAGAACACACCAGGGGGACCCACCATTTGTCCATGAGGGCACAGGGCGCACCCACCCCCTGGGGCGTGCCCCCTGCCTCGTGGGCCCCACGTGCCCCCCTCCACTTATTCCAGCACCCACTCACTTCGTCTTCCTCCAGAAAAATCCTCCCATAGCTCAAACCCGTGTTCTAGCTCATCTTGCTGCCATTTTCGATCTCCTTGCTCAAGGCTCCATTCACAAAACTGTTTTGGGGGATTGTTCTTTGGTATGTGACTCCTCCAATGGTCCAATTAGTTTTTCTTCTAGTGCTTTATTTATTGCAAATTTTTGCTGCTGAGGTCCAAAGTAGTTTTAATGCATGATATAGCCTCTAGGCACTTGCGGGAGTAGTTGCTATCAATCTTGCTGAGTTTGGTTCACTTTTATTTCGAGTCACTAAAAATTTCAGAAATTTTCAGAGAAAGAAAATGATGAAGAGATTGTTGAGGGGATCCTCGAGTCGAAGCTCGAAGGATAAGCAGAATGAGGAGAATAAAAAGCCCAAATACAATCTTCCTCGCACCGTGGAGGTCCAACCATGTGAATGTCCTTGTGATGCGTTCTTGAAGGCCGCCGGAATTTATGACGACTTCTATTACTTGGCTGAGAATGCAGGCCTTACCAACTTCGTCCACGACCAGTGCAGTATCTCCTACTCACTAATATTTTCGTGCAATTTTTTTACTTCCATGCTAAGAAATCACCACCTTTAGAGGAGTTTCACTTATATGATGAGGTTAAGGAGATGTCACTCCATGATTTTTGTTTGGTTTGCAAGTTACCCTTTGTGGGAAACATCGAGGAACCACATCCTAGCGATGTGGATGGATTTATTGATAGGATTGCTGTAGGGGAAATGAGGAAAGTTTCAGATGCAAGAACTACTAGTATACATTTTCCTGTTCTACGTTACTTTGAGATATTTGCTAGTAGATGCTTAATTGGTCACGAGAACAGTGGAAACCTTAGTGCTCTGACCTTGTTATTTTGAGCCATGCTTTGTTTCATGATACAACCTTCAGTTTAGGCGCTATTGTTGCTAAACGGTTAAGTCTGAACCGCACAAAGGGCGCCATCTTTGGTGGTATCTTTGCTTCACGCCTTGCTAAACACTTTGAGATACCTATTAGGCATCATGAGAAAGAGGAAAAGTTGCTGCCCGCTATTTTTCTAGATTAGAAGAGTATGGTAGCACATGACTTTATTGTTAAAAACAAAAAGAAGATGCTTAAGTATAACTTGATATTTGATAAAACTCACTATGAGACTATTACCTTGCCTGCACCCTCTTTGTTTAACATACTTTCAGGTACGTACCTCATCTTGCTCGAGGCCATTTATGCATACTGGAATCTGACACAAGTTCTAGAGCCTGAGCCAGAGCCACCACTTGACCCCTATCGACAATCTGTTTATCAGTGGGATCCGGAGGAGATCGCTAACCAGTGGCACCCTGAGGACCCTCCTCAATACACCGGAGAGAGTAGCTTCGATCCATGGGCATAGACCAACTTAGGACAAAAGCCTAAGCTTGGGGGAGTACGTAGTTCTCACCGACATTACATTCATGTTCACACACTCATGCTAGTTGTCGGTGCTCATACTTTTTCATTGTACTATCCATGCTAGTTTATTTTCTTTTCTTGCTTTCTTATTGTGTGTTTGAAAAACCTTAATAAAAACCGAAAAAATAGTTGTAGCCTTCAGCTAGTTTACTTTCCATGCTTGTAGTAGTAATATTAAAAGAAAACCCAAAAAGATTTCTAGTTTTTCTTTTGCTTGTTGGGAGCTCTCCCGTGTAAATAAGTTTTCTTTCTTTTCTTTTCTTTGGAGGGTCGAGAAGAGAAGACCATAATGAAAATGTTGAGTGGCTCTTATATGCATTATTGTTGATCTAACCAAGAGCCCATATTACCTTGTCTTCTCCTTTGTATTAAATGCTTGCAGAGTCTAGCTTAGTCCAATGCACGTGCACTATTATTATTATCCACACCATTCGGTCGTGCAAGTGGAAGGCAATAATGACGATATATGATGAACTGACTGAGATGAGAGGAGCTGGTATGAACTCAACCTATCTTCTTTTTGTAAATATGATCAGTTCATCGTTCCTGACTCAGCCTATTATGGATGAAACATGCTTGCAATGACAATTAGATATTATAGTTGCTCATGCCATGCTTAATTATCTAGGAGTTTATAATGGTTTGTCTTGCGTGCCAACATGCTATTAATTAAAATGGTTATGATGTGGTATGATAGGGTGGTATCCTCCTTTGAATGATTTGAGTGGCTTGATGCTACGTCTTGAGCTTGCATTGGTTTTTCTTGAAGAGGAAAGGGTGATGCAGTAATAGTAGCATAAGTATTTCCCTTAGTTTTTGAGAACCAAGGTATCAATCCAGTAGGAGGCTCCTCAAAAGTCCCACGCACCTACACAAACAAACAAAGAACTCGCAACCAACGCAATAAAGGGGTTGTCAATCCCTTCACGGCCACATGCGAAAGTGAGATCTGATAGAGATAATATGATAAGATAAATATTTTTTTGGTATTTTTAATATAGATTGGAAAAGTAAAGATGCAAATAAAAGTAGATTGAAAGCTTATATGATAAGAGATAGACCCGGGGGCCATAGGTTTCACTAGTGGCTTCTCTCAAGATAGCATAAGTATTACGGTGGGTGAAAAAATTACTATCGAGCAATTGATAGAAAAGCGAATAATTATGAGATTATCTAGGCATGATCATGTATATAGGCATCACGTCCGTGACAAGTAGACCGACTCCTGCCTGCATCTACTACTATTACTCCACACATCGACCGCTATCCAGCATGCATCTAGAGTATTAAGATCATAAAGAACAGAGTAACGCATTAAGAAAGATGACATGATGTAGAGGGATAAACTCATGCAATATGATATAAATCCCATCTTTTTATCCTCGATGGCAACAATACAATATGTGCCTTGCTGCCCCTGCTGTCACTGGGAAAGGACACCGCAAGATTGAACCCAAAGCTAAGCACTTCTCCCATTGCAAGAAAGATCAATCTAGTAGGCCGAACCAAACTGATAATTCGAAGAGACTTGCAAAGATAACTTAATCACACATAAAAGAATTCAAAGGAGATTCAAATATTTCTCATAGATAAACTTGATCATAAACCCACAATTCATCGGATCTCGACAAACACATCGCAAAAAGAGTTACATCGAATAGATCTCCAAGAAGATCGAGGAGAACATGGTATTGAGATCGAAAAAGAGAGAAGAAGCCATCTAGCTAATAACTATGGACCCAAAGGTCTGTGGTAAACCTCACAACTCATCGGAGGGGCTATGGTGTTGATGTAGACGCCCTCTGTGGTCGATTCCCCCTCCGGCGGAGCGCCAGCGAAGGCTCCAAGATGCGATCTCGCGGATACAGAAGGTTACGGTGGTGGAAATAGTTTTTCATGGTTGCCTTTGATGTTCTTGGGGTACGTGGGTATATATAGGAGGAAGAAGTAGGTCGGTGGACGCCCGAGGGGCCCACGAGATAGGGGGCACGCCCAGTAGGGGTGGGCGCGCCCTCCACCCTCGTGGCCGCCTTGACTGCTTCTTGACTTGCACTGCAAGTCCTCTAGATCACGTTCGTTCCAAAAATCACGCTCCTGAAGGTTTCATTCCATTTGGACTCCGTTTGATATTCCTTTTCTTCAAAATACTGAAATAGGCAAAAAAACAACAATACAGGCTGGGCCTCCGGTTAGTAGGTTAGTCCCAGAAATGATATAAATGTGTAAAGTAAAGCCCATAAACATCCAAAATGGGTAATATAATAGCACGGAATAATAAAAAATTATAGATACGTTGGAGACGTATCAAGCATCCCCAATCTTAATTCCTGCCCGTCCTCGAGTAGGTAAATGATAAAAATAGAATTTTGATGTGGAATGCTACCTAGCACAATTCTCAATGTAATTTTCTTTATTGTGGCATGATTGTTCAGATCCAAATGATTCAAGATAAAAGCTTACAAAACATAAAAAATAGTAATGCTTCGAAGCATACTAACAAATAATCATGTCCTATCAAAATAGCATAGCCAAAGAAAGCTTATCCCTACAAAATCATATAGTTAGGCCATGCTTCATTTTAATTACACAAATACTCCCATCATGCACAACCCCGATTTCAGCCAAGCAATTGGTTCATACTTTTTAACGCGCTTCAGCTTTTTCAACTCTTACGCAATACATGAGCGCAAGCCATGGACATAGCACTATGGTGGTATATGGTGGTGGTTGTGAGGACAAAAGGGGAGAAGATAGTCTCACATCAACTAGGTGTATCAACGGGCTATGGAGATGCCCATCAATAGATATCAATGTGAGTGAGTAGGGATTGTCATGCAAAGGATGCACTAGAGCTATAAATGTATGAAAGCTCAACAAAAGAAACTAGTGGGTGTGCATCCAACTCGCTTGCTCATGAAGACCTAGGGCATTTTGAGAAAGCCCATCATTGGAATATACAAGCCAAGTTCTATAATGAAAAATTCCCACTTAGTATATGAAAGTGACAACATAAGAGACTCTCTATCATGAAGATCATGGTGCTATTTCGAAGCACAAGTGTGGAAAAGAGATAGTAGCATTGTCCCTTCTCTCTTTTTCTCTAATTTTTTATTTGGCCTTTCTCTTTTTTTATTTGGCCTTTCCCCCTTTTTTTGGTGGGCTCTTTGGCCTCTTTTTTTTCTTTTCTCTCTTTTTTTCTTTTTAGTCCGAAGTCTCATCCCGACTTGTGGGGGAATCATAGTCTTCATCATCCTTTCCTCACTTGGGACAATGCTCTAATAATGAAGATCATCACACTTTTATTAATTTACAACTCGAGAATAACAACTCAACACTTAGAACAAAATATGACTTTATATGAATGCCTCCGGCGGTGTACCGGGATATGCAATGAATCAAGAGTGACATGTATGAAGATTATGAGGGTGGCCTTGCCACAAATACAATGTCAACTACATGATCATGCAAAGAGCAATATGACAATGATGGAGTGTGTCATAATAACGGAACGGTGGAAAGTTGCATGGCAATATATCTCGGAATGGCTATGGAAATGCCATGATAGGTAGGTATGGTGGTTGTTTTGAGGAAGGTAAATAATGGGTGCATGATACTGGCGAAAGTTGCATGGTATAATAGAGGCTGGCAAAGTGGAAGGGTGAGTGTGCGTATATCCATGGATTCACATTAGTCATAAAGAACTCATATACTTATTGTAAAAGTCTACTTGCCCTCGAAGCAAAGTACTACTATGCATGCTCCTAGGTGAAGGGTTGGTAGGAGTTAACCATCACGCGATCCCGACCTCCACTCATAAGGAAGACAATTAAAAGAGCACCTCATGCAACAAATTTGTCACATAACTTTTACCATACGTGCATGATACAGGACTTGCCAACTTTAACACAAGTATTTCTCAATTTCATAATTACCCACTAGCATGACTCTAACATTACTACCTCTATATCTCAAAGCAATTATCAAGGCAAATTGATCCTAGTGTTTTATGCACTTTCTATGATAGTTTTTATTATACCCAACTTGGATGCTCATCATTCTAGGACCAAATTATAACCATAGCAAATACCATGCTGTTCTAAAAGACTCTCAAAATAATATAAGTGAAGCTTGAGAGATCAACAATTTCTTCAAAATTAAGCCATCGCCGTGCTCTAAAAGATATAAGTGAAGCACTAGAGCAAAAACTATCTAGCTCAAAAGATATAAGTGAAGCACATAGAGTATTCTAAAAAATTCCAATCAAGTGGGTTTATCCCAAAAAGGTGTGTAAAACAAAGATGATTGTGTAAAACTAAAAAGCAAAGACTAATATCATACAAGACGCTCCAAGCAAAACACATATCATGTGGCGAATAAAAATATAGCTCCAAGTAAAGTTACCGATAAACGAAGACGAAAGAGGGGATGCTTTCCGGGGGCATCCGCAAGTTTAGGCTTTTGGATATTCTTGAATATCTTGGGGTGCCATGGGAATCCCCAAGCTTAGGCTCTTGCCACTCCTTATTCCATAGTCCATCAAATCTTTACCCAAAACTTGAAAACTTCACAACACAAAACTCAACAGGAAATCTCATAAGCTCCGTTAGTGAAAGAAAGCAAAACCACCACATAAGGTACTATAATGAAATCATTCTTTATTTTATTAGTGCTAAACCTACTACATTTCAATTTCTCTATGGTTCATATCACTTAATACTAGCCATAGATGCATCAAAATAAGCAAACAACACACGAAAGGCAGAATCTGTCAAAAACAGAACAATCTGTAGCAACCTGTAGCCCACAAATACTTATAGAACTCTACAAATCCTACCAAAATAGGAAGTCCTGGGAAATTTGTCTATTGATCTACAGAAAAAATAATCAACGCAAAAGAATGTTTCTGTGAATTAACAAAACTAATTTTGTGCGCGCAAAGTTTCTGTTTTTCAGCAGAATCAAATTAACTATCACCATAGGTTATCCTATAGGTTCTACTTGGCACAAAAACTAATTAAAACATAAAAACACATCTAAACAGAAGGTAGATGCAAAATTTATTACTAAACAGAAGCAAAAACAAAAAACATAAATAACATTGGGTTGCCTCCCAACTAGTGATATCGTTTAACGCCCATAGCTAGGCATAAAAGCGAGGATAGATCTAGGTAGTGCCCTCTTTGGCACTCAATTCATAAGTAGCTCGCATGAAAGATTCATAAGGTAATTTGACTTTCTTTCTTGGAAAGTGCTTCATGCCTTTCCTTAATGGAAATTGGAATCTAATATTCCCTTCCTTCATATCAATAATCGCGCCAATCGTTCTAAGGAAAGGTCTACCAAGAATAATAGGACAAGAAAGATTGCAATCTATATCTAGTCCCACTCTATGCCAACACAAAATAAAATTGGAAGAAGCTGCCAAACCAGTTAGAGATCATCAATGACGGTTAAATCCTAAGATGATAGAAGTGGTGGTAAGAAAGGAAATACTAAAGCTCCTCGAGGCAGGTATAAATTATCCCGTTGCTGATAGTCAATGGGTAAGTCCTGTCCATTGCGTCCCTAAGAAGGGAGGTATTACTGTCGTTCCTAATGATAAAGATGAATTGATCCCGCAAAGAATTATTACAGGTTATACGATGGTAATTGATTTTCGTAAATTAAATAAGGCTACTAAAAAAGATCATTCCCCTTTACCTTTTATTGATCAAATGCTAGAAAGACTATCCAAACATACACATTTTTGCTTTCTAGATGGTTACACTGGTTTCTCTCAAATACCTGTGTCAGCGGACGATCAAGCAAAGACTACTTTTACTTGCCCTTTCGGTACTTTTTCTTATATAGGTATGCCTTTTGGTTTATGTAATGCACCTGCTACCTTTCAAAGATGCATGATGACTATATTCTCTAACTTTTGTGAAAAGATTTGTGAGGTATTCATGGATGATTTCTCCGTTTATGGGTCCTCCTTTGAATATTGCTTGAGCAACCTTGATCGAGTTTTGCAGAGATGCGAAGATACTAGTCTTGTTTTGAATTGGGAGAAGTGCCACATTATGGTTAATGAAGGCATTGTCTTGGGGCATAACATTTCTGAAAGAGGTATTAAAGTTGATAAAGCTAAAGTTGATGCTATTGAAAAGATGCCGTGTCCCAAGGACATTAAAGGTATAAGAAGTTTCCTTGGTCATGCCGGTTTTGATAGGAGGTTCATTAAGGACTTTTCTAAAATCTCTAGGCCTCTGACTAATTTATTACAAAAAGATATTCCTTTTGTCTTCGATGATGATTGTGTAGAAGCATTTGAAATACTTAAGAAAGCTTTGATTTCTGCATCTATTATTCAGCCACCTGATTGGAATTTACCCTTTGAAATTATGTGTGATGCAAGCGATTATGCTGTAGGTGCTATTCTAGGACAAAGAGTTGATAAGAAACTAAATGTTATTCAATATGCTAGTAAAACTCTAGACACTGCACAGAGAAATTATGCTACTACTGAAAAAGAATTCTTAGCAGTTGTATTTGCGTGGGATAAGTTCAGACCTTATATTGTTGATTCTAAAGTAACTATTCACACGGATCATGCTGCTATTAAATATCTTATGGAAAAGAAAGATGATAAACCTAGACTTATTAGATGGGTTCTCTTGCTACAAGAATTTGATTTGCATATTATTGATAGAAAGGGAGCTGAGAACCTTGTTGCAGACAACTTGTCTAGGTTAGAGAATGTTCTTGATGACCCACTACCTATTGATGATAGCTTTCCTGATGAACAATTAGCGGTCATAAATGCTTCTTGTACTGCTCTATGGTATGCTGATTATGCTAATTACATTGTTGCTAAATTTATACCACCTAGTTTCACATACCAGCAAAAGAAAAAGTTTCTCTATGATTTAAGACATTACTTCTGGGATGACCCACACCTTTATAAAGAAGGAGTAGATGGTGTGATTAGACGTTGTGTACCTGAGCACGAACAGGAACAGATCCTACGCAAGTGTCACTCCGAGGCATATGGAGGACACCACGCTGGAGATAGAACTACACATAAGGTATTGCAATCCGGTTTTTATTGGCCTACTCTTTTCAAGGATGCCCGTAAGTTTGTCTTGTCTTGCGATGAATGTCAAAGAATTGGTAATATTAGTAGACGTCAAGAAATGCCTATGAATTATTCTCTTGTAATTGAACCATTTGATGTTTGGGGCTTTGATTATATGGGACCTTTTCCTTCCCCTAATGGATATACGCATATTTTAGTTGCTGTTGATTATGTTACTAAGTGGGTATGAATCTCTTCAATACACCAGGAGCAGGACCCAGTAATCTAGCAGCAGTAAACCGGACTGAAGCACCTGGGACAGGAGCGCCAGATCAGCCACGGGTGACGGACCCGCCTCGACGAGCAGATAACCCGCCGCAATACATGCCGACCCCACCGGTCACTCCCCACCCCTTTGGATAACATGATTGCTGCGACATCTCGATTGGCAGCTATTCCAATGGAGGGCGAGTCTCCAGCGGCGGTTGAGACGTGGCGGGCTAGGGATCTCCTTCAAACCGCTATGGTACAGCAGCAGGCCTATTCATATGCCGAGACAGAATCCATTCAACCCCTCGCCCGAGCAAGAGTTACAGCAAGCGCATTGATGAACCGGCTGTGTCAAGCAGTGCGCGGAACCGTGACGCCCCTCGAGGGCCTAATCCGGCGCGCGGTGGTGCAAATGCTTAGGATGTGGTGGATAATGGTAGAGCGCGTCGGGAGGCAGAGTTAGCGGCGTAGTACGCGAATCATCAGCCTACTCCAGTTCGGCCGACAACGTCAGTGGAACGAGGACTTGCTTTCAGCTCTTGGGGGGTGTTGTGTCTCACTCCAGCTCTACGCAATGTGTGGTTACCCAAGGATTTTAAGGGCCCGCGTAAGGTGCCTAATTACACCGCCGAATTACCCCCCGAGTCATGGGTTAGGAGTTATGAGATGGCAATGGAGATGCTGGATGTGGATGAAGCGGCGTGTGTGAAGTACTTCACCGTGATGTTGGATGGAATGGCTCGCACTTGGTTAAAGAGTCTGCCCGTTAATTCCGTCGGTTCATGGGCCGAGTTGAAGGCCCGGTTTAGAGCAAACTTCAAGGACACGTGCAAGCAACCCATGTCAATTGTGGATATGGCTGCTTGTGTCCAAGGAGAAGGTGAATCAACACCTCATTGGGTGCGCCGGGTTTCGGAAATCCTGCATTCGTCGGACCGCATCAATGCTGGCTCGACAATCATAACATTAGAGGGCAATTGCCAGTTTAAGCCGCTGAAGTTGAAGTTGGGACGGCTCAAGCGTCACTGCAATGACATGGGAACACTTATGGCAGGTTTGGTTAAGTATGCCGATTCTGATAGTATCAAGGATCCCGAGTCTGACGATGAGAAGCCGGAGAAGGGAAAGAAGAGCGACGGTGCAAAAGGACAACAACATAACCAGGAAGGCATTGGAACAATGGTAAGCGTAAAGCAGACAATAGTTTGGATTTTGTGGCTAACACCAACATACAGGGTAATGGTCAGCGTCGTAAGGGTAAACCGCCCCCGCGGAGTGGAGGATCAGGTATGAATCTGGAGCGCCTATTAAACCAGCCTTGTCCAAAGCATGGGACGCAATAGAAGCCAGCTACACACCTCTGGAAGGATAGCTTTATTATGCGAGAGTTCAAAAATTCAGATCTCTTCCAGTATGATCATGGACCGTCCGACGGTTCAGGACCCGGGTTTCACGGGCCGGGTTATAGTGGAGGTAACTCCGGTTCAGGGTTTCAAGGTAATCAAGGCGGATAGGGCAATCAAGGCAATCAGGGCAACCAAGGTGGTTATAGTCAACAGGGGAATCAGCAACAACAACAGTCGGGTTATCAGAGTCACCCGAAGTAGTTGAATAGTGGACAATATCATGTCTTCACTACTAGCCTGTGCAAGCGCGATCATAAGCTTCATTAAAGGGCAGTGAATTCCGTTGAACCGGCGGTACCCCATTATTTGCGTTGGTCTGAACAGCCTATTGTGTGGAGTGGAGAAGATCATCTGCCCCGGGTTGATAATCCGGGTCATCTGGCGTTGGTGGTAGCACCATAGGTTGGAGGTTATAAGTTCACCAAGGTGCTCATGGATGGAGGGAGCAGTATCAACATCCTGTATTATGAAACCTTCCAGCGCATGGGGTTGACGGATAAGAATCTTAAACCATCGAACACCATTTTTCACGGTGTGGTACCTGGTAAATCGGCCTACCTGGTTGGTAAGATAGCTCTGGAGGCTGCTTTTGGAGATGATCATGATTCAAGGTCAGAAACATTGACTTTTGAAGTGGTAAAAATCAGGAGTCCGTACCACGCCCTGTTTGGACGGCCGGCTTATGCTAAGTTCATGGCAAGGACGTGTTATGTTTATCTGTAGCTCAAGATGCCGGGTCATAAGGGGACCATCACAGTGCATGGAAGCCGAAAGGTCGCTTTGGAATGTGAGGAAGGGGATGCGACTTATGGTGAGTCGGTTTGTGCAACAGAGGAGTTAAAATTCTATAAAGACAATGTTGATCCGGCGGATATGACTTCTTTGAAGAAACCCACGACAGAGCATGATCCGGCTTTGAAGTTCAAATCGGCCGATGAGACGAAGTTGGTTGATTTTGTTCCTGGCGATTCATCCAAGCAGTTTAGCATCAGCGCTAACTTGGATCCAAAATAGGAAGCACGCTCATCGAGTTCATCCATGAGAACCAGGACATCTTTTCATGGAAACATTCTGACATGCCAGGTGTATCGAGGGAAATCAGTGAGCACACTCTGAATATCGATCCCAAGTTTAAACCGGTCAAGCAGTTTCTCCGCCAGTTCAATGAAGAGAGACACAAGGCCATTGGTGAGGAGGTAGCCCGGCTCTTGGCAGCAGGGTTTATTGTGGAGGTTTTGCACCCTGAGTGGTTGTCTAACCCGGTGCTGGTACTGCAAGAAGAACGGCACTTGGCGTATGTGTGCGGATTACACATATTTAAACAAGGCTTATCTAGCTGATCCCTTTGCCCTCCCCCATATTGATCAAATCATTGATGCTACGACGTTCTGAACATTTGAGTTTTCTGGACGCTTGTTCGGGTTATCATCAGATCAAAATGGCAGTTAAGGACCAGGAGAAGACGGCTTTTATAACTCCCTTTGGAGCCTTCTGCTATGTATCTATGCCTTTTGGGCTCAAGAGTGCCCAGGCGACTTATCAGCGGTGTGTGCAGAATTGCCTTCATAATCAGATTGGGCGCAATGTTCATGCTTATGTGGATGACATCATGGTGAAATCCAGGAAGGCGGAGACACTAATATCTTATTTGAAGGAGACCTTTGATAACCTCCTGGTTTATAAGATGATGCTTAATCCAGCCAAGTGCGTTTTTGGTGTACCAGCAGGCAAGCTCTTGGGTTTTCTGGTGTCTAACAAGGGCATTGAAGCTAATCCAGAAAAGATCAAGGCTATTACGTCCCTGGCTAAACCGGCGTGTATCAATGATGTTCAACGACTGGCGGGTCGTATTGCAGCGCTAAGCCGGTTTATCAGCCGGTTGGGAGAGAAGGCCACCCCTCTGTATCAGGTGATGAAGAAGACAGACAACTTTGTCTAGAGTGATGCTGATAATGCGGTATTTGAGGATCCGAAGAAGCAGTTAGCTGGACCGCCTGTTCTTGCTGCCCCCATTGATAAAAAGCTACCAGGACCCCGACTCAATGCCATAGCGATCTAGCATGTAACACCTCATATCACTTTGCGACCTCACGCGCGGTATTCCCACGGGTGTTGCCTTACCAGGCCCGGGACCGTTTGCGCCTTTTGGCATACGTATATGATAGTGTCGCTAGCATCCATATGATAAGGAGCCTGGGCTGACATGGCTAGTCATGAACCCAAAGTGGCACTAACTTACAGGGACATGCATACATGACCCAGCAACGAATATGTCGGTCATCAACGAGTGAATCCGGGCTGTAGCAGCTGGGCTAGCAGGACGCCGTTAAACCAGGCTGTAGCAGGCTAACAGGACTTCGGTAGACACCGCATGACATTTCCCCGAAGGGACAGACACAGGAACGAAGAAGGACACATGCCGGCCAGCCTAAGTGTTCCAGAGTAGTAGCAAGCTACCAAGGCTCAGTGGAAGCACTAGGAGACATTTCCCGGTAAGATAGGCTACCAAGGATAAACAACTAGATAGTCAGATCCCACACATACCAAGCATTTCAATAGCATACACACAATATGCTCGATATGTGCAAATACAACATGGCATCACAACATGACTCTACAACTCAAGTATTTTATTCAATAGGCTCCAAGGAGCGAGATATTACAAACATGGGTCTCATGACTCAACATTCAGAGCATCAAGTCAAAGCAAATGCGGAAGCTTAACATGTCTGAGTACAGAAAACTATAAATGAAAAAGGCTGAGAAGCCTGACTATATACTAGATCCTTCGGAGGGCACAAGATCGTAGCTGAGGTAACAAGCTAAACGTCGAAGTCCACACGGAACTACTAGTGAGACCGAAGTCTCTGCAAAAGCATAAAATAGGCAAACGTGAGTACAAATGTACCCAGCAAGACTTACATCAGAACTAACTACTTATGCATTATTATCAACAAAGGGGAATGGTGGGGTTTAACCGCAGCAAGCCAGCTTTGACTCAGTGGCTAACCTGAACTACAACTGCAAGTAACTCTTTTGAGGTGGCATACACGAGTCCAGATACTCACCATATCAATACACCACTATGGATCCGCTCCCGTCTACCTACGAGAACGCCATCCATAGCACTCACGCTTATCTTGCGCATTTTAGAGTATCCACTTCAAGTTATCTATGAACTGTACAGGCAACCCAGAAGTCCTTTACCGCGGACATGGCTATTCGAATAGATAATGTTAACCTTGCAGGGGTGTACTTATTCACACACACTCTCACCACTTATCGCCATTTACACGACATGTACTCGGCAACCTTCAAGCGGAAGCCCAGCGAGGGTGTCGGCCACGACCTGACTAACCACACAAGTCTCTCATCCAGGTTTATCGCCTATTCGGGTTCCATTCGCAAGGAGATCCGGCCGGGGTGTCGCCCACGGCCCCAAACGATGTGTGCAGGGTTCTCAAGCCCACCTCGATGGGTGGATCTACGCTTGGTACACCGTGCCACGGTGCCCAGTCTGTCCGAAGCCCACCTATACCGGGTGCCACTTGGTAGACTACTAACACTACCTACAAACACCAGAAACTAGTTGCAACTCCTAGACAGAGATCATGTTGATTAATAAGTCGAGAGGGGCACTTAAGCATTCCAACGTGTGGTAGTAGCTATTCATGGATCACAAACACAGAACTCAGTTCTTGAGGACGGCTGCAATGAGACAACCCACCATGTACTCCTACGTGGCCTCTCACTGCTACCTTTACCAAATCGTGTTCACACACTTAGCTCTCAACAGTAGGACATGTTCACCACATTCCAATTCATCACCGATGAATCAGACCTGACTCAACTCTAAGCAGTAGCAGGCATGACAAACAAGCATGAATGAGTAGGCACATCAGGCTCAAACAACTCCTACTCATGCTAGTGGGTTTCATCTAGTTACTGTGGCAATGACAGGTCATGGAGAGGAAATGGGTTCAACTACCGCAGCATGTAACAGTTGAATCATTGTTGTCCTAATGCAGTAAAAGAGAGCAGGAGTGAGAGAGTGGGATTGTATCAGAATGAACAAGGGGTTTTGCTTGCCTGGCGCTTCTGAAGATAATATAGTTTTCTTCATCGGTGTCATCAAACTCATCGTCGGAACCACGTCTACCGAGAGGGGACAAACAACGGCAAACAAGGAAGAACACAATCAATGCAATGCACAATGTGATGCATGATCATGACATGGCAATATGCTGTGGTTTGAGCTAATGCAACTAGTAGCATGTTAAACGGAGTTGGTTTGAATCTAAGATTCAAATTCAAACTCCATATGTGATTTCTTAAATGCCCTTTATATGATTTGTGCTAAACAACAGCTATAAGTTGTTCTAACATGCATGAAAATGGTACAGATGGATAGATTGGATTTTTTGATCATTTTCATGTATAAATTATTTCATTTGGAGTTACGGTTGATTTTCTATGAATTTTAGAAATTTAGGATATTTTCTGGAATTTCCTGGATTATTTTTATTCTAGAAAATGATTAACTGCGTCACTGTGACGTCAGCGAGTCAACTGACCTGGTCTAGGTCAAACCTGACCAGGGGGGTCCCACTAGTCAGTGTCACGGTGCTGGTTAGGGTCACTGACGTGTGGGCCCAGCCAATGGCCATGTCAGCTGGGTCAACTCAGGCATGTGGGTCCCGCTGGGTTTTAAACTAACCTAAATAGGAACAAAACTAGGATTAATTAGGGCGTGGGGCCCATCCTCCAGTGAGCTAGGGGGTTAATTAGTGGCGTCATTAGCGTTTAATTAAGGTGCCACGTCATCCTCGCCGGAGGTTAACCGGCGACGACCTCGGCTGATGACGGAGGTGCATCGTATGCTCTCTATGGAGCACCGTTCGATGCGCGGTTTGCTCCTATGGGTTCCTGGGAGTGCGTCGTGGCTGGTGGAGCAAGCGGGTTGAGCTGGGGTGGCCGGAGCTCATCGGAAACGAGCTCGGGGCGGCGGCCGGAGTTCGGCCGTGAATGGGGAGGCGGTTCTGGCGCACAGCAGGATGAGCGAGTGTGTGCGTTCGGCTCCTGGGAGCGTGCTGAGCATGTCGACAAGCTCGAACACGAGCTTTGCTAGCTTTGTCCACGGCGGCCTCATGACCGGCGGCGAGCACAACTCGGCTCCAGTGCATCTACGGCTAGAGCGCGAAAACGACGCAGAAATGAGAGGGAAATCGACCGGAGGCTCACAGCGCATCGTTTGGAGGTTACATCGGGCTCGGGGAGGCGTCGGAGCGGCGCACGGTCGCTGGCGATCTCGGTGGCCCGAGGTTGAAGAAGACGGCGGTGAGGGTGTTCGGGAGCATCCGGCGTCACTTGTCTTGGTGAGGAGGTCGAGGACGAGCTAGCCGAGCTACTCGGCACGCCAAGGGGTCGAGGGGGAGGCTCTGGGTGCGGCAACGGCGAGCAGTGGCGATGAGCTCCGCTCGGGCTGCACGAGAGGGAGAACAGAGGAGGGGGAAGGGTCTAGGGAGAGAGTGGGAGGCCTGGGGGGGGGGGGGGGCTGCGTGGCGATGCGGGAGAGATCCAGGCGACGGGGACGCATGCAGGCAGGGTGGAGGTGGCCGGGGCACATTCCGGCGCACTGCGGCCACGCACTCGTCCTCCTGGCAAGGAGGAAGATGATAGGGGAGGGGCCAGGTGGGCTGGGCTGGCCAACTGGGCCGACCAGGTGGGCTTCTCCTTACTCTATTTTCTTTCTGTTTTCTATTTCTGACATTTGTTTTAATTTGGTTTTTGAACCAAACTAATTTTGTTGCTTCTGATAAATTTCACAGGGACTAAAAGGATTATTCCAAAGCCCCTCAACAAAAATAAGAATTATTGGAGCAATAAAGTATTTATAGTATACATTTGCTCCAATTCAAAATACAATATGTGTTAATTCAACAATCCAAAATGTCATGCAAAAATGTGCATCACCTCTGGTTGCTCATTCCAGCATTTTCCAAAAATGATGAACATTTTTGAAGGCCATTTGGGTTCACTGAAAATTATTTTAGCTGGACCTGGTGGATTCCTTTTTATGCTAGGGTTTGAACATCCCCCATATCAAGTTCATTCCAAAAGTTAAACATGATGCACACTGTAACGCCCCGGATACAACTTTCCATATTCGTAACTCCAACTCTTGCCTTTTCCGGAGATGCGATATGATATTTCCTTCGTGGTTGGGTTTTATCTGTTGTTTTGCATTTTGTCCTTGTTATGCATCTCATCTCATGTCATCATCTACATTTCATCTGCATGTTTTTCAAAACTTGCATCTGTTCGGATTCCGCCGGTTCTCTCCGTTGTCCGTTCCGAGTCCGGACACACTCGCACGCGCCTGCGGCACCTCCGAAATATTATTTTATAAGTGGCATAAAAATGTACTCAGAATGGGTTGCAACTTGTCGTGCGGTCTTATTATAGTGTAGACATGCCGTCTGCCAAGTTTCGTCGCATTCGGAGTCCATCTGATAGCCCAACCGTTAAATGTATAGCGGTACCGTTGCCGGTACCTTCGTCGGACGTTTCGGTCTCCGAAACTGCCACCGGGCTGCAACTTCTCTTCTCTCCTCTCGGCCCAACTCCTCTTCACAGCCCACTAGCCCACCTACCTAACCCCCCTCCGCTCCGGACCGTCCGATCGAGATCGAACGGCTCCGAACAGAGCAAAACACCTAACCCTAGCCCCACTGCCTTATTTAAACAACCCCCCTTGCCAATTTCGGCCTTCTCCCATCCTCCTCCTTGTTTTCTGCGCCCCCAATCATCAGCGCCGCCGCCCACCTCCATTTCCGCGCCTCCCCAGCCGCCGGCTGCCACTTGTCGCCACCAGATTGGCCGTGCCGCCAGCCAGCCGCCCTCCAGCCAGTGGCAAAGCGCCACGTCGCCCCTGCCTCCCTCCTCCTCCCGCAGGGCCCGCCGAAGCCCATCGCAGGCCCGCCCCGGGTCAGATCCGGGCCGGGACGAGCCCGCGCGAAGCTGTCGTCGCCCGTAACTCCCTCGCACCCCGAGCTTCGCGCCCGATCCCCACAGGCGACCAGCGCCTCGCCGCCGGCGACCACCAGGCCGGTCCTGCTCCTCTCTCCTTCCCCTGCCTATGCTTCTTCCTCTTCCTCTCTCAGAGCTCTCTCTCCCCATGTTCCGCAGGACCCCGGAGCTTCGTCGTGCCGCTGCATGGAGTTCGCCGGATCTCGCGACCCCCGTCGTTCCTGCGCTCGGATCCTGTCAGGACCCCGACTCAATGCCACATCGATCTAGCATGTAAGACCTCATATCACTTTGCGGCCTCACGCACGGTATCCCCACAGGTGTCGCCTTACCTTTGCCCGGGACCGTTTGCGTCTTTTGGCACACGTATATGATAGCGTCGCTAGCATCCATATGATAAGGAGCCTGGGCTGACATGGCTAGTCGTAAACCCAAAGTGGCACAAACTTATAGGGACAGGCATCCATGACCCAACATCGAACGTGTCGGTCATCAGCGAGTGAATCCAGGCTGTAGCACTGGGCTAGCAGGACTCCGGTGAACCGGGCTGTAGCGGGCTAACAGGACTCCGGTGTTCATCACGTGACATTTCCCCGAAGGGACAGACACCGGAACGAAGAAGGACACATGCCGGCCAGCCTAAGTGTTCTGGAGCAGTAGCAAGCTACCATGGCTTAGTGGAAACACTAGGAGACATTTCCCGGTAAGAGAGGCTACTAAGGATAAACAACTAGATAGTCAGATCCCACACATACCAAGCATTTCAATAACATACACACAATATGCTCAATATGTGCAAATACAACATGGCATCACAACATGACCCTACAGCTCAAGTATTTTATTCAATAGGCTCCGAGGAGCGAGATATTACAAACATGGGTCTCATGACCCAACACTCAGAGCATACAAGTCAAAGCACAAGCGGAAGCTTAACATGTCTGAGTACAGACATCTAGAAATGAAAAAGGCTGAGAAGCCTGACTATCTACCAGATCCTGCCGAGGGCACAAGATCGTAGCTGAGGTAACAAGCTAAACGTCGAAGTCCACGCAGTACTACTAGCGAGACTGAAGTCTCTCTGCAAAAACATAAATTAAGCAACGTGAGTACAAATGTACCCAGCAAGACTTACATCAGAACTAACTACATATGCATCAGTATCAACAAAGGGGGTAGTGGGGTTTAACTGCAGCAAGCCAGCTTTGACTCGGTGGCTAACCTGAACTACGACTGCAAGTAACTCTTTTGAGGTGGCGCACACGAGTCCACATATTCACCATATCAATACACCACTATGGATCCGCTCCCGTCTCCCTACGAGAACGCCATCCATAGCACTCACGCTTATCTTGCGTATTTTAGAGTATCCACTTTCACTTGTCTATGAACTGTACAGGCAACCCAGAAGTCCTTTTCCGCGGACACGGCTATTCGAATAGATTATATTAACCCTGCAGGGGTGTACTTCTTCACACACGCTCTCACCACTTACCGCCGTTTACACGACATGTACTCGACAACCTTCAAGCGGAAGCCCAGTGAGGGTGTCGGCCACGACCTGACTAACCACACAAGTCTCTCGTCCAGGTTTATCGCCTATTCGGGTTCCATCCGCAAGGAGATCCGGCCGGGGTGTCGCTCACGGCCCCAAACGATGTGTGCAGGGTTCCCAAGCCCACCTCGACGGGTGGATCTATGCTTGGTACACCGTGCCACTGTGCCTAGTCTGTCCCAAGCCCACCTGTACCGGGTGCCACTTGGTAGACTACTAACACTACCTACAAACACCAGAAACTAGTTGCAACTCCTGGACAGAGATCAAGTTGGTTAATAAGCCGAGAGGGGCCGAGTTACCGAAACCCAATGTGCGGTAGTAACTGGTCATGGATCACAAACACAGAACTCAGTTCCTGAGGACGGCTGCAATGAGACAACCCACCATGTACTCCTACATGGCCTCTCACCGCTACCTTTACCAAATCGTGTTCACACACTTAGCTCACACACAGTAGGACATGTTCACACGCCTCTGATTCATCCCCGATGAATCAGACCTGACTCAACTCTAAGCAGTAGCAGGCATGACAAACAAGCATGAATGAGTAGGCACATCAGGGCTCAAACAACTCCTACTCATGCTAGTGGGTTTCATCTATTTACTGTGGCAATGACATGTCATGCAAAGGATAAAGGGGTTCAGCTACCGCAGCAAGTAACAGATGAATCATTGTTGTCCTAATGCAATAAAAGACAGCAGGAGCGAGAGAGTGGGATTTTATCGGAATGAACAAGGGGTTTTTGCTTGCCTGGCACTTCTGAAGATAATATAGTTCTTCATCGGTGTCATCGATCACATCGTCGGTACACGTCTACTGAGAGGGGACAAGCACCGACAAACAAAGAAGAAACACAATCAATGCAATGCAACAATATGATGCATGAATGTGACATGGCAATATGCTATGGTTTGTGCTAATGCAACTAAAACCAGATTAAATGAAGTTGGTTTGAATACAAGATTCAAATTCAAACTCCAAATGTGGTTATTTAAATTCCATTTAATTGAATTGTCCTAAACAGTAGTCATAAGTTGTTCTAACATGCATGAAAATAGTACAGATGGAAAGATTGGATTTTTCTGATCATTTTTCATATATAATTTATCTCATTTGGAGCTACGGTTGAATTTCTAGGAATTTTAGAAGTTTAGGGCATTTTCTGAAATAAATAAATCATTTCTGATTTATTTAAAACTCCAGAAAACATTTACTGCATCAGCATGACGTATTACTAATGTCAGCAGGTCAACGGGCGGCCCAGGTCAAACCTGACCAGTGGGTCCCGCGTGTCAGTGTTATTAGTCTAACTAATTAAATTAGTACTAACCCTAGATTAATTAGCAGTGCTAGGACCCACCTGTCATTGACCCGGGGGGTCAAACTGGGCCCCACCCGTGGTCAAATAGGGTCAGTGGGGTCAAACTCGCCGGCGACTCGACGCTGGCGAGGCCCGAGACGGTGGCGCGACTCGGAAATCGCCCACAGGGCTCGGTTTTGGACGCGGTTTGTGGCTACGGAAAGCTGGGAGACTCGCGCATCCAAGGGCGGCAACAGCTCGCACCAGAGTGGACTAAACCGACAGTGGTGGAAACTTTTGCGGCGGCCGGAGTTCAGGCACGCTCGGATACGGTGTTTTGGTGCACGGGAGGATGAGCTGCGGGTTGCCAAGGAGTCCCGCGGACTCGCTGAGCACGGGGGTGGGCTCTAATGCATTGTGCATGCGCTCTAGCTACGGCGGCGCCATGGCCGGCGGCGGTGAGCTCTCGAGCTCGATCAGAAAACGGGGCTAGGCGACGGGAACGGAGGGGGGGAGCGAGGGGGAAGAAACAGGAGCTCACAGGGAGGCCGAAGAGCAGCTCCGTGGGCTCGAGGAGGCGCTCGGGGCGGCGAATCGACGGGCGGCGATCGTCGGGGCAGAGGACGATGATGAGCTCGATGGCGATGTTTCAGGCATCCCGCGAGCGCGTGCTTCATCTTGGTGATCCACGGCGTCGAGGCGAGCCCGTTGGACAAAACAGAGGGGCGAGGGGAGCTCGGTGGCCGTGGTGGCAGCGAACGGCGGCGACGAACCCATTCGGTGGCGCCGCAGAAAGATGCAGAGTAGGGGAGGAGGTCCAGCGAGAGAGGGGAGAGGTGCAGAGGGTCCGGGGGGGGGGTGTCGTGGCGTCTCCAGGCGCACCAGGGCAGCGGCGGGAAGCAGGAGGTGGCAAGCAGGAGCTGGCGCAGCTCGGCTGTGCTGCTGCCACGCAGCTGCCTCAGGTAGAAGACAACCTGGAGGCGCTGGTGGGCTGGGCCAGCCAGATGGGCCAGCCAGATGAGGTCAGGTAAGTGGCCCAGGTGGGGGTTTTGCATTTTATTAATGTTTTGTCTCTTTCCTTTTTCTGCAGTTTCTTTTAATTTGGTTTTCAAACCAAACTATTTTTTTAGCTTCTGGAAATTATTATGTGGCTAGATAAAATATATTAAGAGCCACTCACAAATTTTCAGAATTGTTGGACTTGCAATTCTTTTATAGAAGAATTAAATCCAACTCAAATACTTAATGGTTTAAATCCAAATGGCCAGAATAATTCCTAAAAAATGTTCCATATTTTTGGTTTGGATAAAAACCCTTCCCAAAATTATCAAACATCATTTAAGACCATTTGGAAACATTGGATGCATTTTTCAGGGTTATTTGCCCTTCTTTTATTTAAAAGTTTTGAGGCTTTCAAATTTCCTCAATTCTAATTTCAAATAAATTTAGACATGATGCAGCAACCTAGCTAGTCCAAGTGCATAGCAAGGCTAGGGACGTGACAACTCACCCCCACTAAACAGGAATCTCGTCCCGAGATTCAAGACGTGAGGTAAGAAGACAGAGGGGACACGAAGCTAGCACAATCTTCACGATCCAGGTTGCACTTCATAAGAACCTTGATTCGATCACCATCATCGTCTCGATGTCTTCCTCTGAGAACTCCAACTAACAAGACAAGAAGAGGAAAGGAAAACTCTAGACGAATTGATCTTCTCGAGGACCGAACAACTCAGGATCAACTCACGGGATGAGACATAGCAACATCTCTCGGGCTGAGACATGAAACATACATCCAGAGGGATGGAGTGTAACAGATGACGAAGGTTCACTAGGTAGACAACAATTTCACACTTAAGAAGGTGGTGAACGGTTGTCAACGTAGCGAGAAGTTTGAGTTGCCATGATACCATAACAAGACATCTTGGAGGAGGGTGATTCGTAGAATTATTACCTTAGGTGGCAAAAAGAATTACCTTTGATTTATAGATCATTGAGATTCTTTATACCAGCCTAAGGCAATTCTCAAGCGATCATTTGGAGGGGGTCGATAGAATGGCATGCTTGGATTAGAATGGATGATGTGGATTACCTTGTTGAAAACAACACAAGGGATGACTTTAGTAACTGAGGAGAAGCTCAATAGTAGAGAGTGAGTCCACTGTTTGAGAAGTTATAGCATAACCGAGGAAGCTGAGAGCAAACCCAGTTAGTGCCGATGATAACACCTAGCGCTTGCGCGTGCTCTCAAGAACTTGAGCATTTCCATATTCATCAAGGTTTTACCAATATCCGTGTCAAGGATCCTGGCAACACAACGTACTACCATGATGAATACCGGTGGGAGATGCAGATGCGAAGGAAGACAACACCTTCTCAGATTTCACCTTGGCAGGGCCAAGGGGACAAAATCTGGATGATCGACCGAGAGACATTTAGCACTCCGCTTCTAATGTTCTCCTTGATGTACCAGCTTAACCCAATACCAGTCGGTATCTGGAACATCAAGTAAAGGTCTGGCTTCGGGAGAACAAAGGATCCATAAGGAACAACTTCTAAATAAGCCACACGAAATCCTCATGGAGAAGATGGTCGATTTGCTCAATCAAGATACTACAATGATAGATCTTCCGGCTAGGTGTGTCGGCCAGAACATCAACCTTGTCGGGACCTACATCATAGATCTTGGAAAGGTTCCAACCATCATATCTGCCTGAGATTTAGATCTGGTTGGTAGCATGATATTCCAGACTCATCAAGTCTAGAAAGAAAAATGAAAGTTTGCAACACAAATCGACAAGATGACGTTGCGAGATTCTCGGGAAATGAACTACGATAGCAAGCTCCAAAACATGAGCTGGTTCTGCTACACACATGTGAACACGTTGTCCCAGACAAAAGATGATCACATGGTAGTCTTACAATAAAAACACTACCGAGTTCAGGTGGGAAATCCTCATCAAGGGTTTCGAAGTCTTTACGCAAGTCCATGGATTATATCCCAAGCATAGACTTCTCCTCCTTGAATAAGTCAATCAGTGGCTTGGTGTGCTAGGAACACATATAGAATGGAGGCGGCCAACCTACCAAACCATAGAATACTTCGCACATGTGCATGACCAACTTGGGGACGATTCCAGAGGAAGCAAAAACAATCTTTCTCGGATCCACGACGACAACTTACATCAGGTGCACGTGAATTCGAGAAAGTCACTCCTTTCATCCAAGCTTATGCTTCATGAACGGAACATGAAGATAATGCTTATAAAGCTTCCAACACTAGCTTAGATGTTCAACATGAATCACGAACAAGATAAGGATGTTGTCGATGGGCTCAACAACAAGTCATCGGGATGACCATATAAATGGAATTCCATAATTATGTGAACAAGGTGATAGCATTGGTCAGACCCGAAAGATATAATGGTGTATGCTCGAGGAATAACCACGAGTAAGACAACATTACGAATATTGTTGGTTCTGATTTGATTTGACGATAGCCCATACTCAAATCAAAGGTTTGGGTAAGATAATAGATCCAACAATTGATCACGAGGATCAACCAATAAAGATATCATCTTTCTTCAACACAGACGCACAAGGATATCCCTTTCGAATGAACTAAGTCGGGAAAGCTTTATCTTCCAACTCTCCAAGTTGTTGTTTAGCTTAACCAACTAGCTCAGGGTATCCAACACGGATTCTTGGAGAAGGGGTGGTTACAGAAAACCAACTAGCTCACAACTCAACATAGCAATCAGGTGACAACCTGGTGATACTTCCGAGAAGATAATCGAAAAATCACGAACCACCGATATGCTATTAAGCTCGAGAACAATCTTGCTTCTAAGGAAAGACGAAATGATCAAATAAGCAAGGGATTGGCACAATCCTAACCCATTGATCGAAGTGTGCACCAGAAATATGGACTAGGTAGCAGGATCTATCTTAGAATGATGATTCAAGAACCAACACACTAAGAATGAAATTATTGTCCTTTAACTACCAAGCAACAAGGTTTCTAGGGGGATTGATTTCACACATCATAGTTCACATGTCGGCATTCCGGTTGCAACAACACGAGGACCAAGGAGTGAATAATGATGGCGAGAAATATCACTGCATCAAGAATTCATAAGAGGGTGTGCAATTCCCATGATACTCTTGACATAAAGAAGGTAATACTTCAAGGTAGAGCAGAGCAGAAGCTGGATTGGCATTTTGATCTGCGGAATACAATTGCTTTGACCCAATCCTAGACATGGATGAGGTATTGGAGTTTGTTTCTCCTAGTCATTCCGGAATAGAATGGCTCGACGGACCACAAGAGTAATAGGCATTGGCGAATGCATAATCACTCCTGACTATCAATTGATAGACAAGGGCTAGAAAACAACTAAAGAGGGACAACTCAAAAGAACATATGATTTTCTGAGTTGTGGATGCATAGATTTGCATGTCGAACAAGTTCAACATGTTTCTTCCGGATAACCCATGCAGAAGAGTAGAACCGGTAGAGTCACAATATAAAATGAAGAACTCATCGAGAGCACTCCTGTTATGATCTTTTGATCCAACAAACTTCTGCCATAAGTGGTTCATAGTATTTGGAAGAAGGAAATACCACGGACCTCGAGGACTAATGCAAAGGTTACTAATATCCTAGAGGGACTAGCAACACTATCAACATGAAGTAAGTAGGATGAATCTCGGGTTCAGAGACCTAGGACTAGAATACCTACCAACTAAATGGCATCATGGGATGCTTTCGAGGATGACGGCCAGAATCATCACACTGGGAACACAAATCATGGTTAGCTTACTAGATGATCCCCTAAGACACCTAGGGTCATAAAAATAACTCCAACATATATGTCGAGGTAATAGAATACCTCAACTCACAATTAGTGTGATTAACCTGGACTAGAGGAACATCGAAACCAGAGGGAAAGGATTTTGCAAATGCATCAGATTATTTAGAAACCTAGGATGACTCGGGCAACATAACGGCTTGTAAATGCTCAAAAGATTTGAGACATGCTACAAATATGGTGGCATAACCACTCGATCATCATAGTATCAAGGTTCTGAGATCAACTATGAACATACAGAAGATAGTAGGAACTGAACGCAAGCTTAGAACCATCAATCCTATAGGACTACAGATTAGTAACACGTGATCCTGATAGAAAGAAGAGAAAGCCTAGTTCCTTAACCCCGTAGGAAAGATAAGATGACTCGGATCAGAAGGCATAAGGGATAAGGAGTAAAAAGAGCCTTACGTTCCCAACCACAATCAATTCCCTTATATAACTAAAGAATTTCTAGACTCAACTTCGACCAATTTGGCTTGGTAAACCTACAGGCAGTCAAGCTCTGATACCAAAGCTGTCAGGACCCCAACTCAATGCCACATCGATCTAGCATGTAACACCTCATATCACTTTGCGGCCTCACGCACGGTATCCCCACGGGTGTCGCCTTACCTTTGCCCGGGACCGTTTGCGTCTTTTGGCACACATATATGATAGTGTCGCTAGCATCCATATGATAAGGAGCCCGGGCTGACATGGCTAGTCGTAAACCCAAAGTGGCACAAACTTACAGGGACATGCATCCATGACCCAACATCGAACGTGTCGGTCATCAGCGAGTGAATCCAGGCTGTAGCTCTGGGCTAGCAGGACTCTGGTGAACCAGGCTGTAGCGGGCTAACAGGACTCCGGTATTCATTGCGTGACATTTCCCTGAAGGGACAGACACTGGAACGAAGAAGGACACATCCCGGCCAGCCTAAGTGTTCCGGAGCAGTAGCAAGCTACCATGGCTCAGTGGAAACACTAGGAGACATTTCCCGGTAAGAGAGGCTACTAAGGATAAACAACTAGATAGTCAGATCCCACACATACCAAGCATTTCAATAACATACACACAATATGCTCGATATGTGCAAATACAACATGGCATCACAACATGACCCTACAACTCAAGTATTTTATTCAATAGGCTCCGAGGAGCGAGATATTACAAACATGGGTCTCATGACCCAACACTCAGAGCATACAAGTCAAAGCACAAGCGGAAGCTTAACATGTCTGAGTATAGACATCTAGAAATGAAAAAGGCTGAGAAGCCTGACTATCTACCAGATCTTGCCGAGGGCACAAGATCGTAGCTGAGGTAACAAGCTAAACGTCGAAGTCCATGCGGTACTACTAGTGAGACTGAAGTCTCTCTGCAAAAACATAAATTAAGCAACGTGAGTACAAATGTACCCAGCAAGACTTACATCAGAACTAACTACATATGCATCAGTATCAACAAAGGGGGTAGTGGGGTTTAACTGCAGCAAGCCAGCTTTGACTCGGTGGCTAACCTGAACTACGACTGCAAGTAACTCTTTTGAGGTGGCGCACACGAGTCCACATATTCACCATATCAATACACCACTATGGATCCGCTCCCGTCTCCCTACGAGAACGCCATCCATAGCACTCACGCTTATCTTGCGTATTTTAGAGTATCCACTTTCACTTGTCTATGAACTATACAGGCAACCCAGAAGTCCTTTTCCGTGGACACGGCTATTCGAATAGATTATATTAACCCTGCAGGGGTGTACTTCTTCACACACGCTCTCACCACTTACCGCCGTTTACACGACATGTACTCGACAACCTTCAAGCGGAAGCCCAGCGAGGGTGTCGGCCACGACCTGACTAACCACACAAGTCTCTCGTCCAGGTTTATCGCCTATTCGGGTTCCATCCGCAAGGAGATCCGGCCGGGGTGTCGCTCACGGCCCCAAACGATGTGTGCAGGGTTCCCAAGCCCACCTCGACGGGTGGATCTATGCTTGGTACACCGTGCCACTGTGCCTAGTCTGTCCCAAGCCCACCTGTACCGGGTGCCACTTGGTAGACTACTAACACTACCTACAAACACCAGAAACTAGTTGCAACTCCTGGACAGAGATCAAGTTGATTAATAAGTCGAGAGGGGCACTTAAGCATTCCAATGTGTGGTAGTAGCTGGTCATGGATCACAAACACAGAACTCAGTTCCTGAGGACGGCTGCAATGAGACAACCCACCATGTACTCCTACATGGCCTCTCACCGCTACCTTTACCAAATCGTGTTCACACACTTAGCTCACACACAGTAGGACATGTTCACACGCCTCTGATTCATCCCCGATGAATCAGACCTGACTCAACTCTAAGCAGTAGTAGGCATGACAAACAAGCATGAATGGGTAGGCACATCAGGGCTCAAACAACTCCTACTCATGCTAGTGGGTTTCATCTATTTACTGTGGCAATGACAGGTCATGCAAAGGATAAAGGGGTTCAGCTACCGCAGCAAGTAACAGATGAATCATTGTTGTCCTAATGCAGTAAAAGAGAGCAGGAGCGAGAGAGTGGGATTTTATCGGAATGAACAAGGGGTTTTTGCTTGCCTGGCACTTCTGAAGATAATATAGTTCTTCATCGGTGTCATCGATCACATCATCGGTACACGTCTACTGAGAGGGGACAAGCACCGACAAACAAAGAAGAAACACAATCAATGCAATGCAACAATATGATGCATGAATGTGACATGGCAATATGCTATGGTTTGTGCTAATGCAACTAAAACCAGATAAAATGAAGTTGGTTTGAATCCAAGAGTCAAATTCAAACTCCACATGTGGTTATTTAAATGCCATTTAATTGAATTGTCCTAAACAGTAGTCATAAGTTATTCTAACATGCATGAAAATAGTACAGATGGAAAGATTGGATTTTTCTGATCATTTTTCATATATAATTTATCTCATTTGGAGCTACGATTGAATTTCTATGAATTTTAGAAGTTTAGGGCATTTTCTGAAATAAATAAATCATTTCTGATTTATTTAAAACTCCAGAAAACATTTACTGTGTTAGCATGACATATTACTGATGTCAGCAGGTCAACGGGCGGCCCAGGTCAAACCTGACCAGTGGGTCCCGCGTGTCAGTGTCATTAGTCTAACTAATTAAATTAGTACTAACCCTAGATTAATTAGCAGTGCTAGGACCCACCTGTCATTGACCCCGGGGGTCAAACTGGGCCCCACCCGTGGTCAAATAGGGTCAGTGGGGTCAAACTCGCCGGTGACTCGATGCCGGCGAGGCCCGAGACGGCGGCGCGGCTCGGAAATCGCCCACAGGGCTCGGTTTTGGATGCGATTTGTGGCTACGGAAAGCTCGGAGACTCGCGCATCCAAGGGCGGCAACAGCTCGCGCCAGAGTGGACTAAATCGACAGCGGCGGCAACTTTTGCGGTGGCCGGAGTTCGGGCACGCTCGGATACGGTGTTTTGGTGCACGGGAGGACGAGCTGCGGGTTGCCAAGGAGTCCTCTGGACTCGCTGAGCACGGGGGTGGGCTCTAATGCGTTGTGCATGCGCTCTAGCTACAGCGGCGCCATGGCCGGCGGCGGTGAGCTCTCGGGCTCGATCAGAAGACGGGGCTAGGCAACGGGAACGGAGGGGGGGAGCGAGGGGGAAGCAACAGGAGCTCACAGGGAGGCCGAAGAGCAGCTCCGTGGGCTCGAGGAGGCGCTCGGGGCGGCGAATCGACGGGCGGCGATCGTTGGGGCAGAGGACGATGATGAGCTCGATGGCGACGTTTCAGGCATCCCGCGAGCGCGTGCTTCGTCTTGGTTTTACGGCATCGAGGCGAGCCCGTTGGACAAAACAGAGGGGCGAGGGGAGCTCGGTGGCCGTGGTGGCAGCGAACGGCGGCGACGAACCCGTTCGGTGGCGCCGCGGAAAGATGCAGAGTAGGGGAGGAGGTCCAACGAGAGAGGGGAGAGGTGCAGAGGGTCCGGGGGGGGGTGTCGTGGCGTCTCCAGGCGCACCAGGGCAGCGGTCGGAAGCAGGAGGTGGCAAGCAGGAGCTGGCGCAGCTCGGCTATGCTGCTGCCACGCAGCTGCCTCAGGTAGAAGACAACCTGGAGGCGCTGGTGGGCTGGGCCAGCCAGATGGGCCAGCCAGATGAGATCAGGTAAGTGGCCCAGGTGGGAGTTTTGCATTTTATTAATGTTTTGTCTCTTTCCTTTTTCTGCAGTTTCTTTGAATTTTGTTTTCAAACCAAACTATTTTTTTAGCTTCTGGAAATTATTATGTGGCTAGATAAAATATATTAAGAGCCACTCACAAATTTTCAGAATTGTTGGACTTGCAATTCTTTTATAGAAGAATTAAATCCAACTCAAATACTTAATGGTTTAAATCCAAATGGCCAGAATAATTCCTAAAAAAATGTTCCATATTTTTGGTTTGGATAAAAACCCTTCCCAAAATTATCAAACATCATTGAAGACCATTTTGGAAACATTTGATGCATTTTTCAGGGTTATTTGCCCTTCTTTTATTTAAAAGTTTTGAGGCTTTCAAATTTCCTCAGTTCAAATTTCAAATAAATTTAGACATGATGCAGCAACCTAGCTAGTCCAAGTGCATAGCAAGGCTAGGGACGTGACAGATCTGTGCCGCCCCTCGCCGTCCTCGTCCACCTCCGGCCGGATCCGGTTCACAGTGACCAGATCTGCCCATTCCCGCCGTCATCCCATGTCGCTGGAGTCCCAACTCCCGCCGGAGTTCATCCGTCCGCCGCCTGAACCTGCTGCTGCCGCCTCTGTTCTTCAGTTACAAGAGCAGCAGTAGCTCGCCCGCTCGAGCGTTGACCGTGCCTCACTCGACTGCACGCGCCTGGCCCGGCCTCGCCTCGGCCCAGCTAGCTCCGCCGGCCCCAAGCCTCTCCACCGACTGGGCCAGAGCCCATGGGTGAGCAGCCCCCTCCAGATCCCCCCTGTGCACTTTTGGGCCTGCCAGTTTCGGCCCGTTGTTTTTTTCCTGCCTCCGCGAATTTGCTAATTAACCGGGTAGCTGCAGTTTTACAGATTGCACCCTCATATTCATGCATTTAATATCTCACAAACCATGCATCGGTTTAAAATGGTTTGAACATGTAAATTGCTTAGAATTTTGTGTAGATTAATAATATGCCATTTTCATCCATGTTTAAAATGTTTAACTTGCTGGTTGTTTAAATTTGCTTAAATGCCATATTAAAATGATTTATTTCATAACTAAATAACTGTAGCTCGGAATTAAATGTTCTTTATATGTAAATGGGGTGGAAAAATGCCTAGTTTAACATGGTGCATTTTGTTTTACTGTTTAACAACTCTAAAATTGTGTTTAGGGCAGAACAGTACCGGATATAAATTATGGACATGAGGTTTTTCCGGAATTGTTGTTTGTTGTTTTCGGCCTCATTTAAACCTGCCTAAATAGCTAGTTTTCTTATGCTTCACCCCCTTGCCATGCTAATAACATTTAATATTGTTGGGTACATAACCGAGATTAAACTAAATAATTGCATGTGGTGTTTCGTCAATATGCAACTCGTTGCATATTGAGCTCCACTTAACTTGTAGTATTGTTTGTCGCTCTTTGCCATGCCATGCCTCATTATACCGGACATACATCATATTTGTTTGTGCATCATGCCATGATTATGCTTGTGTGTTTACCATGTTGTTTGCTTCTTTCCGGGTTGCCTTCGGTTTTGTTCCGGAGTTGTGAGGATTCGTTCGACCACGTCCGCTTGTCTTCTTCATGGACTCGTTCTTCTTCCTAGCGGGATTTCAGGCAAGATGACCGCTACCCTGGATCTCACTACTATCGTTGCTATGCTAGTTGCTTCGTTCTATCGCTATGCTGCGCTACCTATCACCTATTTATCAAGCCTCCCTAATTGGCATGTCAGCCTCTAACCTTTGACACCTTTCCTATGCAAACCGTTGTTTGGCTATGTTACCGCTTTGCTCAGCCCCTCTTATAGCGTTGTTAGTTGCAGGTGAAGTTGAAGATTTCTCCATGGTGGACAGGATTTTGGGTTGGGATATCACAATATCTCTTATATTATTAATGCATCTATATACTTGGTAAAGGGTGGAAGGCTCGGCCTTATGCCTGGTGTTTTGTTCCACTCTTGCCGCCCTAGTTTCCGTCATACCGGTGTTATGTTCCCGGATTTTGCGTTCCTTACGCGGTCGGGTGATTTATGGGACCCCCTTGACAGTTCGCTTTGAATAAAACTCCTCCAGCAAGGCCCAACATTGGTTTTACCATTTGCCTCACCACCACCTATATTTCCCTTGGGAGTAATTAACCCAAGGGTCATCTTTATTACAGCCCCCCCGGGCCAGTGCTTGTCTAAGTGTTGATCCGAACTAGAGCCCTTTGTAGCGCCCCCTCAGGGAAACTTGAGGTCTGGTTTTAGTTGTACAGATTGCTCATCCGGTGTTGCCCTGAGAACGAGATATGTGCAGCTCCTACCGGGATTGTCGGCGCATCGGGTGGTCTTGCTGGTCTTGTTTTACCATTGTCGAAATGTCTTGTAAACCGGGATTCCGAGTCTGATCGGGTCTTCCTGGGAGAAGGTATATCCTTCGTTGATCGCGAGAGCTTGTCATGGGCTAAGTTGGGACACCCCTGCAGGGTATAATCTTTCAAAAGCCGTGCCTGCGGTTATAGGCAAATGGGAATTTGTTAATGTCCGGTTGTAGATAATTTGACACCAGATCCAAATTAAAACGCATCAACCGCGTGTGTAGCCGTGATGGTCTCTTTTCGGCGGAGTCCAGGAAGTGAACACGGTTTCTGGGTTATGCTTGACGTAAGTAGGAGTTCAGGATCACTTCTTGATCATTGCTAGCTTCACGACCATTCCGCTTGCTCTCTTCTCGCTCTTATTTGCGTATGTTAGCCACCATATATGCTTAGTCGCTGCTGCAACCTCACCACTTTACCCCTTCCTTTCCCATTAAGCTTTGCTAGTCTTGATACCCATGATAATGGGATTGCTGAGTCCTCGTGGCTCACAGATTACTACAACAACAGTTGCAGGTACAGGTTATGCGATGATCATGACGCGAGAGCGATGGTTACTTGTTTTGGAGTTCTTCTTCTACTTCTTCTTTGATCAGGGGATAGGTTCCAGGTCGGCAGCCTGGGCTAGCAGGGTGGATGTCGTTTGAGTTTCTGTTTGTGTTTCATCCGTAGTCGGATGATGCTCTTATGTATTGTGATGTTGTATTCGTGTGGCATTGTATGCCTCTTGTATGTATCCCCATCTATTATGTAATGTTGATGTAATGATATCCACCTTGCAAAAGCGTTTCAATATGCAGTTCTATCCTTGGTGGGACCTTTGAGTCTCTTTAGGATAGTATCGCATATTGGGCGTGACAAGTTGGTAATCAGAGCCTCGACCGACCATAGGAGCCCCCTTGATTGTTGGCCGTTGTTGAGTCTAGAAGAAAACTATTTTGAGTCTTAGGATTATATATATCGAAGAGTAGGATTCTTTTTACTCCTCAGCCCCTTCGTTACTCTGGTGAGGTCTCTTGACGTAGATGTTTTGACTTTCCTCTCCTCAAATTTCACTAAATTTTTTTAGGATCACGTGGGTATCTTGGAATCGTTCCGATGGTTTTGTGATGAGAACATTGTTCTTGGTGCCTCCTGTCTATTATGTGGCATTGACCCGGGGAGTTGAGCTCCGAGGTGTTGTCGTCACAATTTTATCGTTGCAGTTCTGGAATACCTGAGTTTTGCCGACATCGAAAATCTCTTTTATGCAGTTGTTGGTGAGATAACCTCGACGTCACCCAGTACTGGGGAGTTTGGGAGTATTGCCATAACTCGTATAACGGATGCTTTTCGAAGGTTGAGGTACACGATTTCCGGAGTTTTCTTGGTTATGTGTTGACGGATGGATACAGCTAGATGTAGGGATTGTTAGTTTGGGTGAGGTATATTGCTTCCCCTATATCCCCAAAACCAGATTGCATAACTAGAAAGTTTCGGGAGTTTATAGGTGGGAATTCAAGTAGCTCCTAGAATATCTTTCCGACAGATGCATGATATGGGATTGGGTAAATCTCTATCATATGTATTTGTTCCGGCTTATTCTGCAAGCCAAATCCTTTTTTTGTTTTATTTGTGGTATTCGAGTTGCTTCAAAGTCAAGTGTTGATTCCATACTTTCAAGCGGTCTTCTCATATTTCTATGGGAGTACTAATCCTTCTTGATCACTGAGGTTGTCATGTCAATTCTTTTTCCAATCGGTGTGCTTCTCTTCAAGTGGATCCGATCATTTTCAACATCCTCAAGATCAACTCTAAGTTTTCTCACCGGTGTTTGTTTCACCCATCCCAAGTTGTCTTTGTTTTCCCTGCCCTCCCACCCTTTTCTTCAAGGACTCATATATCTTAATCAAGTATCCATCTTATGGATGTGAAGTTTCTCCATTCTTTTCCCGTCAGTGTTCTTATCCGGTGATTCTCAGGAAGATACTAACGGAGCTTCAAGTTCATCATTCTTCATTCTCGTATTCTTCTCCAGTGGATTAATTTCAAGTTTCGGTGTTGATTATATCTCTTCCTGTTGTTTCACATATCTTCCCATGTGAATTTCTTATCCAAGGCTCTATTATTTATTCACCTCTCCCAGTTCATATCCGGAGTGCTGAAGATATCTCAGAAGATTCGTGCTTCCATTCTCTATCTGTTCAAGTTATTTTGAGGTTGTTATCTCATTCAAGCCATTTAATTCAACCGGTGCAATACCCCCCTTTCAATCAATTCTTCAACGATGTTTCTTTCGAGTGGGCCCTAACCCACAAGTCTTTTCCCAGGATCTTACCTGACTCTTCTAATTTTCCCAGAGCTATTCTCAAATCCTTTTCGAAGTTTGACGTAAGTATGAATTTCATCAGTCATATGCCTTGTCCAAGATCGCTTTCAAATCATTTTCATTGTTGGCTCAACCTCTTTGTTTTTCATTCTCCCAGAGTATCTCAGTAATTTTGGTGGTGTTTCTCGTCGTCATATGAAGACCGAAGAAGAGTTTTTCCTCTAAATCTTGTCCGTTCTCTCGAAGATTCATGGTTCTAGCGTTATTGCCATCCTCTCATAATTGTTTTCGATGGTGAGAATTCTTTTCACCCATCCGGAGCAATTCAAGAGTCTTTTCAGATTGATTCTCCGTAGCCCATCATCTTAGAATTATTCATTCTCAGCTTTCAACTCTCGTTCTCGAATTCTTCCGATGCATCGTTCAAATATCCTCTAATCAGTTCATGTTCTCTTCTTTCTCATGTATCTAAATCCCCTCAAGTATCTTCATTCATTTTCCAATTCTTCCCGGTGAATTGTGCCTTTGCTAATCACATTTTCAATCCTTACGGTGGTTCGTTCAAGATTTATCTTTCTTTGTTATCGTATCAATTCACTCGTTCTTTTGTTGTTTCAATCCTACTGGTGGTCGTTCAAGACCTTCTCTAGTTGGCGCTATATCTCTTTTCAATCCCTCAAGAAGAATAAGTAGTATGCTAAATCTGTTGCTTGTCATCAATTTATATTGGTGAAGGATACGCATAACGTAATTCTTATTTTTGTTTCATCCAGGTGATCTAGTTTATTCTTTCCAGAGTTGTTCATCATGTCACATTTCTCAGTTCGAGATGCTTCATCTTTTCTTTTCCGGAGTTTGAAGTTTTCCGCATTATCTCATCGTGAAGCTCTATCTAAATCATCGCAAGGCTTCACCTTGTGTTCTCAACTTGTCTTTCTTTGTTATCATCGTTTGATCTTATTACCGGAGTTCTTCATGGAGGCTCTACATGATGGTTCATCAAGGATTCCTTTCATTCTCATTTTGTTCTTCAAGATTTATCTCGAAGTCATGACCCGCCAAGCTATACTCAAAAGTAAACATGGTGCTCAACACATGTTTTGTTTCTGAGGAGTTCAATTATTCTTCATCTTGCATTCCAAAGTGCAATTCTTTCTACCTTATCTTTTGAGGTGGTGTTATGTCACTCTTGACAATTTCCTTCATGTTTCATGATTCATATGTTGTCAAGAAGGAGGTATTTTAAATCCATCATTTTCTCTTCATTCAGGAGATCGTTTCAACCTACTAATCCCTCCATTGGAGTTATCTTGTGTCATATTTCACCTAAAGCCTTCCATTGGGAATGTTGCTATTTGTGGTGCTTATCAATGATCCAAGTTATCTCTTTATCATCTTTGTGTAAGAAGTGTTCATCTCTTTGTTGATCTCAAGCAAGCAACTATTTTTCGTTAGTAGCAGAATTTCACCTCAAGTGTTGAGATGTTTCCATAAGCCCACTACAAGCTTATTCTTTTCATTGTTGGTTTTCCAACAACTCTGTTATAACCTTCTTGGAAGGGTGCTTTCCAAGCTCATTTGTGGCACAAGTTGGCATTTTCTTCTCCATTCTTTTATTTCAATGATCTATCTTCTATTCTTTCTCCCGGAGGCATTGTGATGTTGCTCTTTTCACTCATCATCTCGAATTGTGAGGATCGTGTTCTTTTCTTTCTTATCCATTTAACCGGAGTGTCGTGTTTTCATTCGAGTTCTCTCATCTTATCTGATTTTGCCTCCTTCCTCAACCGGAGAGCTGTCTGAAATCTTTTTTACCCCTTGTGCCATTCTTTCAATAGTTCCGGAGGTAATGTGTTGTTGATCTCATCAAGTATCCTCTCATCTTGTAAGTTCATGTTCTATTCCTTCCATGCTCAACCGGAGTGCTGCCCGAATTCTTCCTCTCTCATCTTGTTTTAACCAGAGTGGTTTCAAATTCTATCTTGTCCATTAAACTCTTGATTCATGTCTTTGCAACCGTCAAGTTCTCGTAATGTTCCTTGTTCCTCTTTTCTAACGGATTGTTTGCAATCTCGTTCATCTTCGTTGTTTTCTTTCTTTCATTTTGCTCAACCTCTCAAGGTTCATGGTTTCACTCGTTTGTCAAAGAAGCAACTTGGTTTACCTCTCATCTTCCTCTTCCTTTTCCCTCCGGTGCCATCCTAGATCTCGGGACGAGATCCTCTCGTAGTGGTGGAGTGTTGTAACGCCCCGGATACAACTTTCCATATTCGTAACTCCAACTCTTGCCTTTTCCGGAGATGCGATATGATATTTCCTTCATGGTTGGGTTTTATCTGTTGTTTTGCATTTTGTTCTTGTTATGCATCTCATCTCATGTCATCATCTGCATTTCATCCGCATGTTTTTCAAAACTTGCATCCGTTCGGGTTCCGCCGGTTCTCTCCGTTGTCCGTTCCGAGTCCGGACACGCTCGCACGCGCCCGCGGCACCTCCAAAATATTATTTTATAAGTGGCATAAAAATGTTCTCGGAATGGGTTGCAACTTGTCGTGCGGTCTTATTATAGTGTAGACAGGCCGTCTGCCAAGTTTCATCACATTCGGAGTCCATCTGATAGCCTAACCGATAAATGTATAGCGGTACCGTTGCCGGTACCTTCGTCGGATGTTTCGGTCTCCGAAACTGCCGTCGGGCTGCAACTTCTCTTCTCTCCTCTCGGCCCAACTCCTCTTCACAGCCCACTAGCCCACCTACCTAACCCCCCTCCGCTCCGGACCGTCCGATCGAGATCGAACGGCTCCGAAACGGAGCAAAACACCTAACCCTAGCCCCCTGCCTTATTTAAACAACCCCCCTTGCCAATTTCGGCCTTCTCCATCCTCCTCCTTGTTTTCTGCGCCCCCCAATCATCAGCGCCGCCGCCCACCTCCATTTCCGTGCCTCCCCAGCCGCCGGCCAGCCAGCCGCCCTCCAGCCAGTGGCAAAGCGCCACGTCGCCCCTGCCTCCCTTCTCCTCCCGCAGGGCCCGCCGAAGCCCATCGCAGGCCCGCCCCGTGTCAGATCCGGGCCAGGATGAGCCCGCGCGAAGCCGTCGTCGCCCGCAACTCCCTCGCGCCCCGAGCTCTGCGCCCGATCCCCGCAGGCGACCAGCGCCTCGCCGCCGGCGACCACCAGGTCGATCCTGCTCCTCTCTCCTTCCCCTGCCTGTGCTTCTTCCTCTTCCTCTCTCAGAGCTCTCTCTCCCCATGTTCCGCAGGACCCCGGAGCCTCGTCGTGCCGCTGCATGGAGTTCGCCGGATCTCGCGACCCCCGTCGTTCCTGCGCTCAGATCCGTGCCGCCCCTCGCCGTCCTCGTCCACCTCCGGCCGCATCTGGTGCCCAGGGACCAGATCTGCCCATTCCCGCCGTCATCCCATGTCGCTGGAGTCCCAACTCCCGCCGGAGTTCATCCATCCGCCGCCTGAACCTGCTGCTATCGCCTCTGTTCTTCAGTTACGAGAGCAGCAGCAGCTCACCCGCTCGAGCATTGACCGCGCCTCGCTCGACCGCACGCGCCTGGCCCGGCCTCGCCTCGGCCCAGCTAGCTCCGCCGGCCCCAAGCCTCTCCACCGAGTGGGCCAGAGCCCATGGGTGAGTAGCCCCCTCCAGACCCCCCTGTGCACTTTTGGGCCTGCCAGTTTCGGCCCGTTGTTTTTTTCCTGCCTCCGTGAATTTGCTAATTAACCGGGTAGCTGCAGTTTTGCAGATTGCACCCTCATATTCATGCATTTAATATCTCACAAACCGTGCATCGGTTTAAAATGGTTTAAACATGTAAACTGCTGAGAATTTTGTGTAGATTAATAATATGCCATTTTCATCCATGTTTAAAATGTTTAACTTGCTGGTTGTTTAAATTTTCTTAAATGCCATATTAAAATGATTTATTTCATAACTAAATAACCGTAGCTCAGAATTAAATGTTCTTTATATGTAAATGGGGTGGAAAATGCCTAGTTTAACATGGTGCATTTTGTTTTACTATTTAACAACTCTAAAGTTGTGTTTAGGGCAGAACAGTACCGAATCTAAATTATGGACATGAGGTTTTTCCGGAATTGTTGTTTGTTGTTTTCGGCCTCATTTAAACCTGCCTAAATAGCTAGTTTTCTTATGCTTCACCCCCTTGCCATGCTAATAACATTTAATATTGTTGGGTACATAACCGAGATTAAACTAAATAATTGCATGTGGTGTTTCGTCAATATGCAACTCGTTGCATATTGAGCTCCACTTAACTTGTAGTATTGTTTGTCGCTCTTTGCCATGCCATGCCTCATTATACCGGACATACATCATATTTGTTTGTGCATCATGCCATGATTATGCTTGTGTGTTTACCATGTTGTTTGCTTCTTTCTGGGTTGCCTTCGGTTTTGTTCCGGAGTTGTGAGGATTCGTTCGACCACGTCCGCTTGTCTTCTTCATGGACTCGTTCTTCTTCCTAGCGGGATTTCAGGCAAGATGACCGCTACCCTGGATCTCACTACTATCGTTGCTATGCTAGTTGCTTCGTTCTATCGCTATGCTGTGCTACCTATCACCTGTTTATCAAGCCTCCCTAATTGCCATGTCAGCCTCTAACCTTTGACACCTTTCCTATGCAAACCGTTGTTTGGCTATGTTACTGCTTTGCTCAGCCCCTCTTATAGCATTGTTAGTTGCAGGTGAAGTTGAAGATTTCTCCATGGTGGACAGGATTTTGGGTTGGGATATCACAATATCTCTTATATTGTTAACACATCTATATACTTGGTAAAGGGTGGAAGGCTCGGCCTTATGCCTGGTGTTTTGTTCCACTCTTGCCGCCCTAGTTTCCGTCATACCGGTGTTATGTTCCCGGATTTTGCGTTCCTTACGCGGTCGGGTGATTTATGGGACCCCCTTGACAGTTCGCTTTGAATAAAAATCCTCTAGCAAGGCCCAACATTGGTTTTACTATTTGCCTCACCACCACCTATATTTCCCTTGGGAGTAATTAACCCAAGGGTCATCTTTATTACAGCCCCCCCGGGCCAGTGCTTGTCTAAGTGTTGGTCCGAACTAGAGCCCTTTGCAGCGCCCCCTTAGGGAAACTTGAGGTCTGGTTTTAGTTGTACGGATTGCTCATCCGGTGTTGCCCTGAGAACGAGATATGTGCATCTCCTATCGGGATTGTCGGTGCATCGGGCGGTCTTGCTGGTCTTGTTTTACCATTGTCGAAATGTCTTGTAAACTGGGATTCCGAGTCTGATCGGGTCTTCCTGGGAGAAGGTATATCCTTCGTTGATCGCGAGAGCTTGTCATGGGCTAAGTTGGGACACCCCTGCAGGGTATAATCTTTTGAAAGTCGTGCCTGCGGTTATAGGTAGATGGGAATTTGTTAATGTCCGGTTGTAGATAATTTGACACCAGATCCGAATTAAAACGCATCAACCGCATGTGTAGCCGTGATGGTCTCTTTTCGGTGGAGTCCGGGAAGTGAACACGGTTCCTGGGTTATGCTTGACGTAAGTAGGAGTTCAGGATCACTTCTTGATCATTGCTAGCTTCACGACCGTTCCGCTTGCTCTCTTCTCGCTCTTATTTGCGTATGTTAGCCACCATATATGCTTAGTCGCTGCTGCAACCTCACCACTTTACCCCTTCCTTTCCCATTAAGCTTTGCTAGTCTTGATACCCATGGTAATGGGATTGCTGAGTCCTTGTGGCTCACAAATTACTACAACAACAGTTGCAGGTACAGGTTATGCGATGATCATGACGCGAGAGCGATGGTTACTTGTTTTGGAGTTCTTCTTCTGCTTCTTCTTTGATCAGGGGATAGGTTCTAGGTCGGCAACCTGGGCTAGCAGGGTGGATGTCGTTTGAGTTTCTGTTTGTGTTTCATCCGTAGTCGGATGATGCTCTTATGTATTGTGATGTTGTATTCATGTGGCATTGTATGCCTCTTGTATGTATCCCCATCTATTATGTAATGTTGATGTAATGATATCCACCTTGCAAAAGCGTTTCAATATGCGGTTCTATCCTTGGTGGGACCTTCGAGTCTCTTTAGGATAGTATCGCATATTGGGCATGACACACACATGAAGGGCTAGCCTACTGCATACCAGGACTAGGGATGTGACAACTCGCCCCCACTAAACAAGAATCTCGTCCCGAGATTCCAAACGTGAGGTAAGAGGAAAGGGGGTCTCAAAACTGTCACGATCTTCAGGATCCAAATGTCCTTCTCGAAGATGTTGATTCATTCCATCATCTTGGTTTTGATATCTTTGCCTTCGAGATCTTCACTCGACACGACAATGGAAAGAGAGGGAAACTCTACAAGTTTTGATCTTCACGAAGATCAAGCGAACCATGATAAACTCACGGAATGAGACGTTGAATCACCTCTTGAGCTGAGACACAAACACACTTCAAGAGGGATGGAAATAAACAGATGACGAATGTTCAAATTCGTAGGAAACAATTCCACGCTTAAATAAAATGTGCATGGTTTCAAAGTAGCGAGGAAATAATTGCCATGATTCCATAACGGGGCACCTTAGGGAGGTGGCCAACTTCCTCAATCAGGAAACTACAATAATAGGTCTTCTGGCTGGGTGTGTTGGCCACGACATCCACTTTACCGAGTTACAGGGAGACCATTATTATAGTTCTTGGGAAGCATTCCAACCATCATATCTGCCTATGATTTAGATCTGGTTGGGGTCAGGACATTCCAGACTCATCAAGTCTGGAAAACAAAATGAAAGTTTGCAACACAAACCGACGAGATAACGTTGCGAGATTCTTGGGAAATGAACTGCGGTAGCAAGCTCCAACATATGAGCTGGTTCTGCTACACACATGTGAACACTCTGTCCCAGACAAGCATGACCACATGCTAGTCTTACAACAGAACACTACCGAGTTCTGGTTGGGAACCATCATCGAGGATATCGGAGTCTTGTGCATGATCTAGAATTAACACAACAAATTCCTTTTCCTTGAGCAAATCAATCAGTGGCTTGGTGTGCTAGGGAGTCGTATATAATGAAGGTTACAAGTCTCCAGACCATAGAACTACTTTTCACGTATGCATGACTGACTTGGGATGATTCCAGAGGAAGCGAAACAAACTTTCCCAAATTCACGGCGGCAACTTGCATCATATGCAGGCGAATTAGAGGAAGTCAGTTCTTCCATCAAAACATAAACTTCATGATCTAGCACGAAGGAAATGCTTTCAAAAGTTTCCAACGCTAACTTAGATGTTCAACAAAATCATGGAGAATAAGGATGTTGTCGAGGGCTCAACAACAATTTATCGAGATTTCCATAAAATGGAATTCCACGACTAAGTGGACAAGGTGATAGCATTGGCTAGACCAAAGGATATAATGGTGTATGCTCGAGGAAACAACCACGAGTAAGACAAAATTACGAATATCGTTAGTTTCTGATTTGATTTGACGATAGCCCACACTCAAATCAAGGTTTGGTCAAGACGATAGGTTTAACAACTGATCACAAGGATCAATCGATGAAGGTATCATCTTTCTTCAACACACTCACACAGGAGATATCCCTTAGAGATGAACTAAGTCGGACAAACTTTTATCTTCCAACTCTCCAAGTTGTTGTTTAGCTCAACCAACTTGTTCAGGGTATCTAACACAGAATCTTGGAGAATGAGTGGTTTAGAGGAAAACCAACATGATCACGAACTCAACATAGCTGTCAGGGGACAACCAGGAAATACTTCCCATAAGATATTCGGAACATCAATACCACCGATACGTTACTAAGTTCGAGAACAATCTTGCTTTTCAGGGCAAGACGATAAGATCAAATAAGCGAGGGATTGGCACAATCCTAACTCATTGATCGAGAGTGCACCGGAATATGGACTAGGTAACATGATCAACCTTAGAAGGATAACTCAATAGCCAACACACTAAGAATGAGATGGTCTTCCATTAACTACCAAACAACGGGGTTGCTGGGAGAATTGATTTCACACATCCTGATTCACTTGTCGGTATTCCGGTTTCAATAACACGGAACCAAGGGGTGAATAATGATGGCGAGAAGTATCACTACGTCAAGAATTCAGAAGAGATGGTGCAATTCTCATGACAATCCCGACGTAAAGAGGGTAACACTCTAAGGTGGAACAGAACAAAAGCTGGATTAGTATTTGATCTGTGGAACACAACTGCTTTGACCCAATCCTGGATATGAATGAGGTACTGGAGTTTGTTTCTCCTAGTCATTCTAGAATAGAATGGCTTGATGAACCACAAGAGTAGTGGGCATCAATGAACACGAATGCATAACTACTCCTGACTATCAACTGATAGACGAGGGCCAGAAAACAACTAAAGAGGGACAACTCAAGGAACATATAACTTTCTGAGTTGTGGATGCATAGGTTAGTATGTCGAACCAAGTTCAACTGGTTTCTTCCAGATAACCCATGTAGAGAGGTAGGTTTGGCAGAATCGTAATATAGAATGGGAACTCATCGGGAGCACTCTTGTTGTGATCTTTTGGTTCCCGAACTCCTGCCATATTGGTTCATGGTATTGGAAGAAGGATTACCACGGACCTCGAGGACTATCGCAAAGGTTACTAATAACCTAAAGGAACTAGCAAATACTATCAACAAGACGTAGGTAGGGTGAGTCTCGGGTTCAGAAACCCAGGAGTAGAATACCTACTACTAAGTGGCATCACGGGATGCTTTTGAGAATGATGGTCAGAATCATCACACTGGAGCACAAAACATGGCTAGATTACCAGATGATCCCCTAAGACACCTAGGGTCATAATAATAAATCCAACATGTATGTCGAGGCAATAGAGTACCTCAACTCAGCAATTAGTGTGATTAACTTGGCTTAGAGGAACATCGAAACCATAGGGAAAGGATTTTGCAAGTGCATCAGATTGTTTAGAAACCTGGGATGACTCGGACAACATAACGGCTGTAACTGCTCAAGAATATTGAGACATCCTACAAAATGTTGGCATAACCACTCGACCAGCATAGTATCAAAGTTTTGAGATCAACTATGAATACACGGAGATAGAAGAAACTGAACTAAGACTTGAATGCATCATTCCTATAAGTCTAAGGATTAGTAACACGTGATCCTGATAGAAAGAAGAGAAAGCCTAGTTTCTTAACCCCGTAGGAAAGATAGTATGACTCGGATCAGAAGGGCATAAGGTAAAGGAGTAAAAAGAGCCTTACGTTCCCACCCACAATCGATTCCCTTATATAACTAAAGAATTTCTAGACCCGACTTCGACCAGTTTGGCTTGGTAATCCTACAGGCAGTTAGGCTCTAATACCGAAGCTGTCAGGACCCCGACTCAATGCCATACCGATATAGCATGTAACACCTCATATCACTTTGCGCCCTCACGCAGAGTATTCCAACGAATGTCGCCTTACTAGGCCCAGGACTGTTTGCGCATTTTGGCACATGTATACACTACAAGAAAAGACACATCCTGACATTTTGGGCCGAACGAATTTTTCCCCTATAATACATATGACACTTCTATGATGATAATTGTGACAAAACCTGGTATCATCATAGATGTGGTGGGCTCCTACTTCTATGACAAAAAATCATGACAGAAAATGGGCTTTTCATCCTGGGCGGGCCGGAGACGTAGCTGCATGACATTCTTTGGGCCGTCCATGATGGAAAAAACCATGGTAGAAGCGAGGGGGAGGAAAATTTCAGGGAGTTGCCGGTTACGGTGTGAGGTCGGGGGCCGAGCGATGCGCGTTTCTCTCATACACGTACGTGTGTGTGTGCGAGGCGTTGGCTCTAACGGAACGCGAGTGAGGCATTGGGCTCTAACTGAACCCGAGCGACTGCACTGCAGGCTACGCGTTACTGAACCCGAGCGATCGATCGATGGCTGTTAACTGAACCCGATCGAGCGATTCCTTCGCTACTGCTGCTAACTGAAGCTGATCGATTGGATGAACAGTGAGCGTTGCGGGGGGGGGGGGGGCGTTGGATGAACAGTGAGCAGTGGCGTTGCCTCTGGATGAACAGGACCCCGTGGTATGGAGGGCTGGATGAACAGTAGATGGTGGAGGGGTGCCCATGGAGGGGTGGTTGAACAGGACTCCGTGGTGTGGAGGGCTGGATGAACAGTAGACGGTGGAGGGGTGCCCGTGGAGGGGTGGTTGAACAAGAGCCGGTGGAGTAGCGCACGGTGGAGGCTGGATGAACAGGAGCCCGTGGAGGCTGGAGGAGGTCGACGGTAGCCCATGGAGGCTGGAGGAGGTCGACGGTGGAGATGAACAGTATCCCGTGGAGTCCCGTTTTGCGGTACGCCACACCCCTCCCAATGAACAGGACCCCGGTTTCGACCGTAGGAGGTCCGTTTCGTCCGTTTTGCGGTACGCCACACCCCTCCCGATCAACAAGACCCCCGTTTCGACCGTAGGAGGTTTGTTTCGTCCGTTTTGCGGTACGCCACACACCTCCCGATCAATAGGACCCCCGTTTCGACTGTAGGAGGTCCGTTTCCTCTGTTTTGCGGTACACCACACCCCTCCCGATCAACAGGACCCCGTTCCGAACATAGGAGGTCCGTCTCCTCCGTTGTGCGCTACGCCAGGCCTCGTTTCCATCGCCTGTTCTGTCCAAGCCCTCCCGATGAACACGACCACGCATTCCATTCCGACCCAGCCGGTTGGCTCCCCATGAACACGACGATGACGCTGTTTCTCCGTTCTGACCCAGCCATGTACGTACGCGTGAGTAGGCGTTCGAGACCCTGCCCGTATGTACGTACGTGGCCGTATTTTCTTTCTTGCACCCTCGCCGCTGTACATACGTGTACATGCTACATGCGCGCCTCTACTACGACACGTGTGCGCCTCTACTACGACACGTGCGCGCCTCTACATCGACCAGTATGTACGTACACGTTCGCGACCAGAATGACAATGCTACATACGCTTCGACTAGGTGGGTCCCGACTGTCAGGCACTTCCTTGCGTGCGAGGATGTAGCTGGTGGGTCCCAGCAGTCAGGGGGGTGAATCGTTTTTTTGACCGGACGCACTTCCTTGCATGCGAAGATGTAGCTGGTGGGTCCCAGCAGTCAGGGCAAACATTTTTTCGTGAAATATGGTGGCCCGTCCGGTGGGTCCCCGCTGTCAGGTGTAGGAATAATTATTTTGCACGTAATAAGGAGGCACTTCCTTGCTGCGGCCGTGGACCCATCTGTCAGCCTCTCCACGTACAGTCCACGTCCGATGGAAGCCATTCCTTGACCATGTTGACCATGCCGCACCAAGAGCACCAGGGCGGTGGACGACGGCGAGGCCTAGGAAGGGGACGACGCGGAGCCGGGGAAGACGCGGCAGTGGATGCCCACGCATAGAGGAGTACGAGGGTTCACTGGTTTGCTGCGGTGTGAGGCTATCGTCGCCGCAGAATAACAGGGGGTGTGGGTGAGTAGAGGGATGGCCTGGCCAGTGGTGGGAGTAGTAGGGGGTGGTGAGGCCTCCGCCGCATCGCAGACGGCCACGGGAGGCAGGAGCACGAGGCACGAACGGTGCTGGTTTGGGCGGCTGGAGCAAGAAGACCAGAGGTTGAAGAAGTACTACGATCGTTGGATGGACATCGTACGGTCACTGGAGCTAGAATCGTGCATATTAACTTAGTTGACAAAGCCCTCCGTCCCCGTCAACTTAGTAGGCCCACAAGTCAGCCTGCCACTATACTGGGTCCCAGCTATTTGGGGGAGTATTCATTTTTTTGTGCGTAATAAGGAGGCACTTCCTTGCGTGCGAAGATATAGCTGGTGGGTTCGAGCTGTCAGCGGCGATAACATTTTTTTCGCGAAATACAGAGGCCCTTTCGGTGGGTCCCCGATGTCAGGTGGAGGAATCATTATTTTGCGCGTAATAAGAAGGCATTTCCTTGCGTGCGGCCGTGGACCCAGCTGTCAGCCTCTCCACGTACAGTCCACTTCAGATGCATGTCGGTTGTTGACCACGTTGACCAGGCCACGCCGAGAGCACCAGGGCAGTGGACGACGGCGAGGCCTAGGAAGGAAACGACACAGAGGCAGGGAAGACTCGACAGTTGTTTCCCACGTGGAGGGGAGTACGACTGTACGAGGGTTTACTGGTTCATCTGCCATTGCCAGAGAATAACAAAAGGTGTGGGTGAGTAGAGTGATGGCTAGGCCAATGATGGAAGTACAGTGGGCGGTGAGGGAGGAGGGTGCAGGCAGTCCCGCCGGCCCTTGTTTGAGCGGCTGGAGCAGGAAGAGCAGAGATTGAAGAAGCACGACGGCCGTGGGATGGACATCGTACGATCACTGGAGCTAGAATCGTTCATATTGACTAAGTTGACAAAGCCCTCCATCCCCGTCAACTTAGTATGCCCACAAGTTAGCCTCCCACCCTGGTGGGTCCCAGCTAGCAGGGGGAGTATTCATTTTTCTGTGCATAATAAGGAGGCACTTTCGGTGGGTCCGAGCTGACAGCGGGGGGAACGTTTTTTTCGCAAAATACGATGGTCCGTCCGGTGGGTCCCAGCAGTCAGGGGAAAATGTTTTTTTCATGAAATACGGTGGCCCATCCGGTGGGTCCCAACAATCAGGGGGGAAACGTTTTTTCCGTGAAATACTGGTGGCCCGTCCGGTGGGTCCCTGCTATCAGGTGGAGGAATAATTATTTTGCCCGTAATAAGGAGGCACTTCCTTGCGGCTGCCGTGGACCCAGCTGTCAGCCTCTCCACATATAGTACTCTTCCGATGGAAGTCGGTCGTTGACCACATTGACCATGCCGCGCCGAGAGCACCACGGTGGTTGACGACGGTGAGGCCTAGGAAGGGGACGACACGAAGCCGAGGAAGACGGTGGAGAGTACGAGGGTTGACTGGTTCGGCTGCCATCGCCAGAAAATAACAGGAGGTGTGGGTGAGTAGATGGATAGACAGGCCAGGGATGCGAGTATGATGGGGCCGTGAGGCCTGCCCGTCAGTACTGCCAGCCACGGGAGACGGGAGCAGGCGGTTCCGACGGTGCTGGTTTGGGCGGCTGGGGCAGGAAGATCAGATACTGAAGAAGCACGATTGCCGTTAGATTGACATCTAACGGTCTGACGCTGGTAGAGTCGATTGTTGACTAAGTTTCTTTTTTGAGAAACCTTGTGTACGCATGAACTTAGTAGGCCCACAAGTCAGCCTCCAAATCTGTGGCAGACAACATAAAGCCCATTTGCTATTTTTTATAATTTGCAGCCCATTTGCTAATTCTTAAGTAATTTATTACAGCCCATTTTCTGCCGAGGACCACAGTCAAAAAGTTCAACCTTATTTTGCATATTTCGGTGGAGTCCGAACTGTTGTAATCCCGAAATGTTAATTTTTTTTAAGAACTTATTGATTTGCCAAAAAATCGTTTTGTTTTTGTAAGAAAATAAGACGTGGGACAATTGAGTTGGTTTAAGGGAAAACCAGTGGTAAAAAATCAGCGTTGGGTGGGAAAAAACAACAAAAATAAGGATGTAAATATGAAAAGGGAATTTCATGTGTTTTCAATATAATGATACGTGTATATGAACTAGTAAAACTATAGGTAGAGATTAGAAAATGGATGTAGGACATGCGTTTCAAGAGGAAAATAGAACTGGGTTGTGTGTTTGATTCAGTAAAAAAACTGCCTGCGGATGTTGTAAGACAAAATATAACTAAAGCTGATGGGCCAGAGGCCAGTAGATACCTGCTGGATCTTTGTGCCCCGTTGTCATCATGGGCTGGGCCTGTTAAAAACAAAACCGACCCTGGGCAGTCTGCAACCCAGTTGAAACTTGCTCGACCTGAAAAAACAATATACATGCTCAATAAACAAGAGAATTCTGCAAGTACAGAATGATAACTGGGATGCAACACGGATATTGTTTTTTTACCATGATAATAAGTGCATGCACTTGTTTCAAAAAAAATGGAGAACTCAGAATTCGAAAGGCGGGTGCTTATGCTACCCATCAAATAAATATCAGGTGCCTAAAAATTCGTTTTGAAACAAATGATTCAGCTTTATATCCACGCCGACCCTCAGTATGATGGTCGGAAGCAAATGCAAGTTCATACCAAAAGATCGTTAACAACAATACCAACTTGCGGACGACAAGGTAGTACAACTACCAATACCAAACTAACTTATAATCTTTTTACTCCTGGCCCTAGTGTTTGTCTCGTAGAAAATCTTGCAGAGGACCAGTTCCCGCACCTTCTCTTGCTCTAGGTCCCCGAGGTGGTACTGGTGCATCACCCAGTTGGTCCTCTGCTGGTCGAGGTTCTTGTTGGTGTGCAGCACCAGAACCTTTTTTGCTGCCCGTCTGTCGGCCGTTGACCATCACCGGCAAGGTATTGCCGGTCTTGTGCCACATCGCGTGCATGCCGCTCTCCGACTGTATCTTGCAATGCGTCCACGTGCCCCTTTTGAACGCCCTGGAATTGCGCTGGAAGAAATGCTTCCTTAGGCCACTCAATGTGATACCTGCAGTATTGTGGAATACAAGTTTTAGTGTACCTAGTTGGCATTTTCATAACATCTTTGGCATGTTGCAGTCACTTGTTTCACTTTTTATTAACTGTCAAATTGTAATTGCTTCACCAGATCTACATCTAAAAGGAAAAATAGAGCTATAAACAAAGGAATATGTTTGTGCAAGTAGACGGCCGATTGGTGTCTTACCTGGAAGTTTCTCAGGTTGGGTGTAGCATATGCCATGCTCGCTGTCGATGGTTGGTATGAACAAGTCGATGAGAGACTGAAATCTCGCGCTGTCAGCACTCACTTTGGCCTCAAGGTGCTCGATCAACTCCTGATCCGTGGGATCGAACTTGACGCCTGCCGGCAGCACCGGCCAATCCTTCTTCGACTTGCATCGGTAATTGTAGTTATGTGGTACTCAATGTATGATCAATCGACTGTTTTAAGTGAATGATGAAAGATTTCGACAGATAAGTGGTACCCCGAATCTGAAGTCCAGAATACCCGAACACGCCGCTGGGATTCTTGTGTCACCTCACGCGCAGCGTGTTGTCACGTTAATTCAATGTGTGGACATGATGAATAATTTGACCGACGTATACTAGTACTGCTACTGTACTACTTACTAGTCGTATTTAGTGTCACAATTTATACATAGGTTTAACTAACAAGTACGCACTTGAAGTATATATATATATACTGGACAACATCTCCATCATCATTATCTGTACATCCTACGCAGGTGAGTTAGGATGCATTTGATCCCAGGAAGGTATCTATCCTTCAAACCAAAGGAGTGCTTCAAACTAACAACAATACATAATATCCAACAAAAGAGGGTCGTGCTACAGCAGAAGAATACATGGCTCAGTCTAGATATCAGCACGAATCAAGTTGTGCATATTTGCTGTTGGCATGAACCACATCGCCGCATGTCGGGTTTACAAAAGCCATCCATCGCATGGAAGCTTGATGCCTTTCACACACAGAAGATTATATGGAAACAAGCTGTGTCGACGAATCTCTGGATATGGTGATTCATGAAACCCATGGTATGATGCGTAAACACAGCCCCCCCTCGTGAATGGAAGTTGCATAGCACAGTAATCATCACCGGTGATATGATCGATGATTGGTTGGATGATCGGATAATTGAGCCCGAGGAACAAGGAGTGGTTGCCGAGGCTGTAAACCTGCCTCCAGTTGAATACGCCTGGCCCAACGGAGCTGGGATCTTTCTCGAACACGAAGCAGCCATAGCCATCAATGTCACGAACGCCCCACGCATTGTACTGCATGTGGTTTTATGTAATGGTTTGGTCAATTTGGTACGTGCGAATGAGCATCAAATGACCGCCGTCAGCTGAACGAGCGATAAACCACCACCCATCGGCTGGTATGATTCCATGTCCTGGAATCATGGAGGCCAGCGCATTTGCGTCTACTGCAACAATTCAAATTGGAGACCAAAAGGACAAAAATAAACAATCATGTTCAGAGTATGTGTGGAATTAAGATTATTATAACAGTGACACATATCATAGACAGAGAATTGCAATGTCGTGGTCATAATCATACCCCAAGTTAAAAAAATAAGCCAATGGCTTTCACATTCTAGCAATATGTCATGGTTCAAACATCATGTAACAATGAGAGGAAAACAACTATGATAGTGCCTACTCATATTCTACCATAGCACTTACTACTACTGTTCTCATATCAACTCTAAGCAATAACATGCGTTGTTATAAAAATCTTTTAAAGGAGAGTAACATATAGCAATCATGATGTTATGCTCATAATATGTATTCTAACAATCATTAGATGCCAATTGTTCTCATATCAACTCTAACAATAACATGTGTGGTCATAAAAATCTAGGAAATGAGAGGAACACATAGCAATGATGTGGTTATAGACATGCTATGCATTCTAAATTTGTAACAAATGAACATGCAGTCGTATTCATAAGGTAAAGATGAGATGAGATAGAACAATTACACGACGATAGATTCCACCAGTATAGGCATCCAATCTGTGCGTCGACCGCATAAATGATGCCATCGTGCACTATAGCATCAGACAGAAATGTTGCCTCAACAGGATTGATGATGAGCCATAACCATGTATGGCGACCGGATTCCAGATAGACTAATCCCATGTTGAACAAGGCAATGAGCTCATAATCCATGTAGTCTTCTGATGGTGTGGGCACTTCGTAGATTACAACTTTCTGCAAACGGAGCCGCGAGGCTCGATGTTGGTGGTATCCAACAATGGAAGGGTGATCTCTCGCTGGGTGTAGATATCCATGAGACGCCACGGACTACCGGTGTGGTGGATGAGGACGATCCAGTTGGCCTTCATGCCCGCCCAGTAGTGGCCACACATGAAGGACAGGTGGACGGGTAGTGGTAGCATGTCGAGGGGCACCACGGCAACCTCCGTAGGATCGTCAAGTCGGTGTCTGGGCCACCTGCGAGGATCGGGCATCAGCAAGCAGGGTGTGTTGAAAAGAGCTGGCCGATTGCAGACGAGTAGACGGTACAAAGACACCGAGCGTGCGGCCAAACGGACGATGCTGAGTAGGTCCATACGACTATAGATCTGCTCCAAGAGAACATCGGGGAGGGAATTCCAATCGCGGCTCTGCGTGTCAGTCGGTTCTGCCATTGGGGTTTTCGGTGCCTGCGAGCCAGCGGGGAAGTGGATTCGGGCGGGCGAGCGAAGAAGCTTCTCCTCGTGTGGCCGAGCAGTGAGCGGGGGGATATGGTATGCGCGAGCTACTAAGGAAGATGGCATGGTCGGGCGAGCAGTGAGCGGGGGTAAATGGTGTGCGGACGACGATGGGGAAGAGAGGAGGAAGAAGAAGAGAGGAGGAAGAAGAGCGGAAGACGGGGAAGAAAGTGCATTAAATCTCAATTCTACTAGTGCTACTACCAGGATATACCCTCCTTCGGAGTGTAAATAGTTACAACGATGACATGTGGGTCTACCACAAGAGGGCCCATATGTCAGTTAATGGAGGACAGAGGTGCGTAGGCGTATTTGCGGAAGCGTGCTCTACTAGCAAACATGATGGCAGTACTGGGTAAGGCTGATTTAGTAACAACAACGCGCTGGTTCAGCTTATTAATTACGTGTCCCATCTGCTACAATGTGTATTGTCACTTCACTGCGAAGACTTGTTGAATAGTTCTCTCTGACCGATATGGGGAATAATGGATCACGAGGACTTCCTTTCTACAGTATCCCTATGCCTCTATCCTCACTTCACTCATTTTGCTTCGTACCTAGTCACTTGTTGAAATCTGTAGAAAGACAAATACTCCATATTTGGGAACAGAGGGAGGCTTTTACTCTGTACTATTTGGGAACAGAGGGAGTATCACCATATGGAGGGAACAGAGGAAGCTTGAAATATGAACATGTCAATGCAGGGAGTAAGCCCCATGCATGCATGCATGCATGCAACATGCAACACTCACATGTACACATGGACGCACGCAACACTCACGCACCCATGCGGCACACAACACACGATGCAACAGACACACTCACGCTCAAGTGCTCAACCTACTCCCTACATCCGTGAAAGACCGTACATTTAGAGATTTACACATTGACCAGGGCATAATTAACGCCCAAAAGTAGCATACTTATGTGTGCATGCGACCATTGAGATAAGAAGATTAAATGAAGGCCGTTGCATGCTGTAATTAAGGATAGACATGTAGCCTATACCTACAGCACAAGTTGGTGCATTAGTCAATCAATATAGATTTAGATTAAAGGCTAAATGCACTGGAAGTGTAGATGTACATTATGTACTACACTCTTTGTTTTGTAGCCGATGTACACTCTTTGTTGGAAGACCGAGGGAGAACACGTGCATGCACTCACATACACAGCCAGGGCGGTTCGCGTGCAAGGGTTGGACTTGTGTCACGCCTGCGTAAAGTTTTGTTTAACTGATTTCTTTGCTCTGCCAACTGACAGGTGGGACCCAGAAACCAGGTGACAATTTAACCAGTCAACAAAGTGCCACGTTAACTATGTGGCCGGTCAGTAGGGTGCAATATGGTGCTCTACGATGAGCTAGTGGTTGTATAATCGCCGCAAAACTATATATAGTGACCATAAAGAGCGTATTGTTACATACATTGACCGCCAGTGTATTTTTCTCGTTTCAAATTAAGCCATATTAATCGGAAAGGATGAAGTATGGACTACTACTAGTACTAGTACTGCTTTGATGTGTCCCGTCAACTTGCCGAATGAGGAGAAGCTTGCTTACTACGCCTCTCCCTCACCCATGTGCGCGGTGGTTCACAGGACGAGGAGAGGGTTTTGACTACAGCGCCCTCTCCCTCTCCCTCTCCCTATCCCTCACCCTCGCACTCGCCCTCATGGTGGACATGCAGCAGTTCAATCGGTGTCAGATTGCTAGAAGCATATTGTACTGTAGTATCATCATTGTTGGACCTTCCGAAGAGGCAAAGAGCCAAGTGCAAGGTTCACACGAGTACAAACTGTTGAACCTCCCAAAGAGGCAAAGAGCCAAGCGCAAGGTTTTATAGGATTTGTTGTCCTAGTAGCAGTGTACTACAACTATAGCGCACGATGCTACTGTATGATGCCGCCACGTCACGTATATCCAAAGCTGTGCCACCTTTTTTTTCTCAAAGAGCGTGTTGGAGCCCGTGCAACAACCACACAAGTTGCACGTACACATAACACATTTACTAGTAATAAATTCTAAAGGACAAATGGTAGTATGCCACACAAGTTCATCTCCAATTCATCTGATAAATTTGTGCACGACTAGTCTACATATATTCACAGCGCTACCGTTCACAATTACCGTACTCCACTTACACGTTATAGATGGGCTACATGCATGTCCTCCTCCAGGTTCCAGTCCCAGGTGTTCTTCATGGATGGCACGATCCATAGCGGTGGGCAACGGGAATCATTGTCGCAGCTTTCTAGTCCGGTTCCACACGATGGAGACTCATCCAAGCTGAAGTGGCATAAATCAGGGATAGCGTGTCCCAGCATGTCGTTCATCTGGCGGTGCGCAATGAAGACACAACCATGCTTCATGAACGGCAGGCCTTCCGTGTCGTGCACGGAAGGTGGCATCCGCTTCACAATGGGGTAGCTGTCCCCAATGAAAAGAGAGTACTATCCAAGTGTGTTCTTTGGCAGCCACGTAGCATCACGGGGTTCGAACTCGGCGCCATTCATCTGGTACATGCGGCATCCCAGATCTGGACACATGGTGACATACATAGTCAAGGTCCATGCATAATAATGTTTTGCTCAAATATGGCGGTCAGTAATACTGTGCAGTAAATAGTACTACTCCGATATAGAGGAAGTAAAATAACCGGCTTATTATATATAGCCACTCTTGGCTACATGGATGAGATAGTAAGACATGGAAAAACAAAAATGGTGGCAGCTAGAGGGTTCAAGTCTTCAAGGGCCTAGCTAGCTATATGCGTCCTCCAAGGTAAAAAGTACTCCTACTAGTACTACTAAGTATACTACTAGTACAACAATGAAAGAGAAGGCGAAAGGGTTAAAAATGGAATACCTGGGTAGATGGTGACGGTCCGATTGTGGTAGATTGTGTGACCATGTTGCACATCAGTGGTACCATGGGTAACGACTGCCAAGATAGTTGATCCCAATATGCCAAAGTCAGCTACAAGGTTCTAGGTTAGACCGAATCGCAGATGCAAATGCACATCCAGGATCGGCGATCTTATTTTGATCGGGGGATGACTGGTCCCTACAAAATAATGGAGTACCGTTAGGGATGCAAATGATGGTTTGTGCATTCTGTTTGTAATCTCCCGAACCGTAGGATGGCAACCAGATGAAACAAGTCCCCTGGCTTGTCACCGCGAAGATGCGGCCTAGATGGCACACGGCGTCTTCGAACATGTAGGGGTACAAATCTGCCGCCGCCAACATGCGCTAGCCTCTGCCGTTACTGCGTCTTGCATTGATGGCAATCCTTATGTCGAACACCATGATGAGATAGTAATCGTCGTAGCCACGTCGCTTTGTCGGCGGGTCCGCAATTGCTATCTTCTTCAATCTCATGTAGGCATCATCATACGTATTCAAGGCCAGCCAGTCCGGAAGGCTGATCCCAATGGTGGAGAAGGGGTCTACCGAAACGGCCGCACTGCTGTGGATGTTGTGCAAAATGATGGTGGTATCCGGCCGGAGGTATGCAAGCCAATCTTCGTTGCCACCGATCCAGACCTATATATAAGACGGTGGGCAGCAGAGAAATTACGGGATGGAAATGGAATAACTAAGTACTACATGATCAAACTCCATTACTGACCTGCTCATCAGACAAAATCCGACTACCTCTCAACGTCGGCAACTCTAGCGGAGTCAACATGCAACCATGGCCAGGGAGCGGTGGACTGTTCGAAGGATTGTCCCATAGAAGAACCTTCTCCTCGAGGACGCATGGAAGACCAACAAGCATGGCCTTTTCCCAAGCATGTTTAAGCAGCGTCTTGAAAAAGTTGGTGCAGGAAGCACCGAGTCTTGCGGCGGTGAATACGTCGGAGCGGCGTGCAATTTCTCCCAGAGGATCATCGTCCAAGGTCTTCCAGCCCCGACGAGGAGGAGAACCGCCTGGCGAATCCATGGGAGCAGCAACGAACCGCCTTCTCTTTGGGGGGAGGGGAACTGGCGAGGAGGAGATAAGAGCGTAGTAACCGCAGGGCCTCGTCCCTTCCAACTGTAGATTGTTCCTCAGCGAAGGGGTGAGGCTATTATTTACTACTAGTACTAGCATTAGGTTGGCCATAGTGGGGGTAACATAAGTAGTATCATGCACTTGGGACTTGTAAACATGCTTATGTGGCAGGCAATTGAAGAAGAGAGAGATGGTTATAGTAACATAGGTAGATACCATAACATAATAAATGTGGTGCTACTATGTGTCATGCATGGCAATAAATGAGACCACCTATGATACTAAGCTATGATACTATGCACTATAGAGGTAGTAACATAGACTAGTAACATATGCGTGTTACTACTCCCTCCGTCACGGTTTAGAAGGCGCGCTTGGAAATTCTCTGGGATCTAGGTAGTTATCTATTGGTTGTGAGATGGGCTAAAAAATAGCATTCACACTATGCATGCATATAGAAATAGTATATCAGAGTACTAATTAGCTACTAGAAATAAATGCAATGCGCCCTAAACCTTGTCTATTGTGGAAATGCATGCAAATTAACTGTGCCTTCTAAACTGTGACGGAGGGAGTAGTCTAAGTTACTCCCCACTATGACCAGCCTTATGGAACATTATGGGATCGCATTATACTGTAAATAATAGCACTAGTAAGAAATTTTTGGCACTAGGTAGTAGTTTTTGGCGTGGATTAAGAAATTTTGGGTATGTTTTTGCCATCTTTTGTACACGCCAACTAGTGTCAGAAAACGACTTACATTATGTGACAGAGGTGTACGTACTTGTACTGTAGCTGTACCAGTACTACTTTTCTCAACTAGTAGTGCGATGTACTGTACTTCTAGTCTAGTCTAGTATAGTGCACCAGTTTTGAACTCTTGAATCTCAGGGCCAAGGAGCTACAGTTGGAAGTGGAGGGTACTACTCTTCTCTAGAACCATCACTGTACTATCAATGTAGGGGAAGTACACCTGCGTAGTGGCCTAGTGGGTACTCTCGGTGCTATATTCAGCCGCTCCTCTCACATAGGAGTAGCTGGCCTAGTCATCCGCTCCTCTCACGCACACACTAGCAGCATGTTTATTAGCGACGGTTACTGCGGGGACAGAACATTTGAGTTATTTGATACAGCGAGACTAGGCTTTTCGCTTCCATTTGTGGAGGTGTAATGGATCTCGTCGAACTTTGTTAGTAGTTCCTTCTTTATGAATGAGATGAGCAAAACTTTTGCCTCCGTTTAAAAAAACACATCAAGAGGAATTTCTTTTATAGTAGAGCCGATAATGGAGTGAAGTCCATGCGTGCAACGCCACAAGCTACAGAATAGTAGTAGAGCACTTTACGCACATAGCCATATTGCACAGTTCCCAATGCCCCGCCAGGCTTTTCTAGCTCCTCGGGCTTAATTGGGAGGCGCTAGTTTAAATATGGTACTAGCTGATGAGGAAGCTGTAAGCGAGGTGTGGCTACGGCGAGCACGCAAGCCATGGGATGCTGGGAAGGAAAACCCGTTCACGTGGCTACGCTGTCCAGTGCACCCAGATTGTGGGGCCGCACGTCCGTTCGACTTCAAAACTCAAACTACCCATGTAAAATATTGGCTCGCAGCGAAGTGTAGTAGTACTATTTTTAAAAAAAGGCCGCCATGCGTTCGGCCGGGATCGAACCCAGAAAACGAGGTATACACTCGCGCGACCACTAGTAGTACTCGTTGGAGTACAACGCAACCTAGAATCACCTTTTGTCGCTAGTAGTACGTACATTGTTCCTTACAAGAAACCCCTAATAATGCAAGAAAGCACTAAAATGCCAATAAACTACTACCACTTGCATACGTGGCAGACTTAAGATAAGACTACCTTATCAACCATTGTACATGCTCTTACCCACAAAAATCCTCGAGTGACCTCCTACCTCCGGCCCGTACACCTAGTCATCCTTGGCCATGGGACGCAGCTACCGCCACCGGCAGAAGGCGAGGTCAAAACCGCCGGTGGTGCGGAGCCCATGTTGCGGCAGCCCGGATGGCAGCTCAGTCCGGCGCTCGCGGCCGCTAGCTAGCCATGATAGCTCCGTCCAGCTGCTTGTCTGCAAGGTTTCCTAGCTAGATTGGCACGGCAGAGCGGTGGCTTGCTCGCGCGCACCGCGCTTAGGCCAGCCATCTGGCTCGAGCGAAGGCCAGCGCGGCGGGTTGCTCGCTCGTGAGTCACACTCGGGCCAGCCTGCCAACCCGTGCGGAGGTCAGCGCGGCGTCCGGCCCGTCCGGCGGAGCGGCGGCCAACTCGCTCATCACCCGTGCCACTGACGAACACGCATCAGTACTGTTTGAAGTAATGTTCAGGAAAAATAATGATTTGAGGGGGAATAACAGGATAGAAGGTCAGATGTGGGTCCCTCGTGTCAATGGTCAAACAAAATGTGTTGGTTTAAGCTGCCTCGTCAGCACGGATGTGTGGGCCAACCCTGTCATAAATGGGTTTAAACGAACCTAATCGGTAGGAGTACTAGGTAGTAGTTTTTGGCGTGGATTAAGAAATTTTGGGTATGTTTTTGCTATTTTTTGTACAATAGATTCTTCCTAGGGCTGGTTGAAAGTGGTAGTTTTTTGTTAAATACTCTACATATTGTAAGTAGGAGTGAAAGTTAAGCTTTGGAAGCCAATAAGCAAGGCTAGTTACATAGTGCATATGTGTACATGATTGAAAGTAAATATCAACCATGAGTGACTAATATCTTGATGGAGAACTCGAAACTATGGAATACTAGAAAAAATGCATGGTTGGAAATACTAGCAATGTTCATGTCCGTTGCAACGAATCATAATTAGAATAATACTTATTCACAAACTTGGTACAAAACACTCTAATTTTCATATACATATGTCACTAGAGATATATTATGTTTCAATTAGAATATATTCCTTGGGCTGTTTTGGTGAGGTTAGAGAGGGATGTGCTTGGTTTTAAGATACTAATTATGGGTTTTTCTGCAAACTGGTAGACAAGTGGGATGTTGGTGAGAAAAGGCAACAACTTACCTCACAATTGTTAGATGTAGATCTAATGGTCAGAAACGACAGATGGAAGTCACACCAGCATCACCAACTTAGTCTTGTTTAGGAGTACTAGCAAGATCCGTGCATTGCACGGAACATCAAGATGCATTTTTTTATAAAACACTTGTTGTGATTGACCCTTGCGGGAGTAATCCCATGTGTAAAAACTAATGATATCTCGAGAAATATGAGATAAGGTGAAGAGGAGTGGGGTGTGGTGGTGGTTGGTGGTCGGACTGAGCGGAGGCATGGGGATTGACGACGCTGGCAGCGGCCACCAGGCCAGTTTGTTCCAGAGGCTTCCTTTGTTAATTGCTCAACAATGAGGTTTGTTGGAGATAGGGATGAACGAGGGAAGGCCTTGTCTGCAAATGTGGAGAGGGGTGCGGGTATCTTTTAGTTTAACTTCCATCCATCAGATATAGATCAGACGGTCTATATTGCCAGATGGCACACGTACCATCATCACCAACTCGGTTTTTTATAAGAGAAGAAATATAAGTATGGAGATACAAACGTATTATCGATACTTGCTTCCGTAAACTAGCATCTACATTCTATTCAACGCCTCGGCCTGTGGGGCCTTAGCACAATGACTTCTCGACTGTGTAAAACAAAGATTTTCCCATCGCCGACAAGGAGGGGGTGACAGCGGTACACTTTTTGGCTTGCTCTAGTCCTAGTAGTCATACTAGGTGGTCTAACCACGTGTAGATTTATTCTTTTTCACGTCTCGTGTTCACCGTACTGCCACGACTGTTGATGAATAGATGGTAAGTTATTCACGGGGAAACCCTTGATGAGCGTGTTTGCGTGAGAGAGAGAGAGAGAGACAGTGTGCTTGTGTGATATGTTAGAGACTGAGGCAATGATAACAGATTTTTTGTGTCTATATGTGTGGAGGATAGAGAGAGACATGTACATGGGGCTTTGTGTTGTGTAACATGGAGACACATATACATAATTAGAGAGTGAGTGTGTGAGATACACATGCGGACATGGGGAGAGATGAGGATCCAGATAAATGGGTGTTTGTGCGTGTTTGTGTGTGTTTGTGCACGCGTTTGTGTGTGAGAGGAGGAGAGTGTACATGGAGTAGAGAGACCACTGATGATGTAAACGTAGTATAAGGGAAGGGGGAATGGTGTGACATGTGTAGTAGCGGGATAGCACGGGTGCGGGCTGGGGGAGCAGACTATTTGGAAGAGACATCAAGTGTGTGTGTGTGGGAGAGGGGTGTGAGAGCGAGAGAAAGAGAGAGCTAGCGACAGAGAGAGAGATAGAGAGGAAGAGAGGGGGAAAGAGGGGTCGTTTGTGTCCATAAATGGCGTATAGATAGGGAGACAATGTTGATGTTGTTCGAAATTGGCCTATGAACGGAGACGCAAGGGAAGCGAGTCATCGTGTGTGTGATAGGGACTTCATGAGAGATCTAGAATAGATGGTGTAGAGAACAATGTGAGAAATTGAGAACAATTATACATTAGGGAGCTATGCAAAGAGTCACGACATATATGTATGTAGGGAAGGAGCTGGGGCGGCTCCGCATGTGGGAGAGATAGAAAGAGGAGAGTGGTGCACAAGGAGACAAAATGTGCTTGTTTGCAGTGGGGGTGGTGTGTGAGGTGAGTGCGCGAGAACCACATAACTAGGGAGATAGACATTTGGGGGCGACGTTTTGTGTGTATGGGAAATATACACGTTACATAGTGCGTGTGCTTGGGTAAGAGAGATAGCGGGAGACCTAGAGAGTGAGAGAAGAGATGTGTGCATGCCCTGTGATATCTCTGTTTAGCCCTGTGATATTCCTGTTTTACCCCTGCCACATGAACGGAAAAGGGCTGCTTTGGTAACTCCATTCTTTTCAAAGAGCATCTTCTAGTCCTTTTGAAGAACCAAAAGATTTATTGGAAGCAGAGGGGTAAAATTAAAGGGGTAAAGTTTGGAGATGAAAATACCAAATTCTTTCATACAAAAGCTTCAATCAACCACAGGCATAATCATATTGCCGTCCTGCAAAATGAGGATCAAGTTGACATTTCTGATCATGCTGGGAAAGCTGCTATTCTATGGGATACATATAAGAAAAGAATGTCTTGATGTCTTATGGGGATATCATCTTTTTTGACCATGGCTGGAAGACTTTTGTTGGTAAAATCTGTGCTTAACTCTTTGCTGATTTACCTTATGGGATGTCTTGATGTACCTGTCACCATTAAAGCCCAAGCAATAAAGCTGTTGAGACACTGCCTCTGGAGAGGTCCTGATTTGGAGGATCATAGGCCCGCCATGGTGGCTTGGAGTACTGTTTGTCGACCAAAGGACCAAGGAGGATTGGGAGTGAGGAGTTTAGAGCTTTGGACATTTATGAATGGAATTGTAGGATTCTACTCAAAGAGCATCTTCTAGTCCTTTTGAAGAACCAAAATATTTATTGGAAGCAGAGGGGTAAAATTAAAGGGGTAAAGTTTGGAGATGAAAATACCAAATTCTTTCATACAAAAGCTTCAATCAACCACAGGCATAATCATATTGCTGTCCTGCAAAATGAGGATCAAGTTGACATTTCTAATCATGCTGGGAAAGCTGCTATTCTATGGGATACATATAAGAAAAGAATGGGGACTTCACACAAAACTACCACGCATTTTGACTTGGATTCTTTGTTTCAACAGAGACAGGATCCCACACTTTTTGAGTCCTTGGAGCTGCCTTTTTCTGAGGGAGAAATCAATGCTGTTGTAAAAGAATTACCTATGGATAAATCACCTGGTCCTGATGGCTTCAATAATGAGTTTTTAAAAGCTTGTTGGGACATTATTAAAGGAGATGTGCTCAAATTCATTTCTGATTTCCATGCTGGACAAATATCTCTGGAGATTTTGAACACCTCACTCATAACTTTTATTCCAAAAGGAAATTCTCCTCTAACAACAAATGATTACAGACCAATCTCCCTCCTTAATTGCTGTCTCAAGCTAATCACTAAACTGTTGGCAAACATGTTACAGAAAGTCATCTTAAAGCTGGTCCACATTAATCAATATGGCTTCCTCAAAGAGAGATCCATCCATGACTGCCTGGGCTGGGCTTATGAATATTTGCATCAATGCCATAAATCAAAGGAAGAGATTATTGTGTTGAAGCTGGACTTTGAAAAAGCCTTTGACACCATTGAACATCAGGCAATTCTGGATATTTTAAAATCTAAAGGCTTTGGAGATAGATGGATTAACTGGATCAAAATGTTGTTCACCTCTGCATCTTCTACCATTCTACTTAATGGTGTGCCTGGTAAAAAATTTTACTGCCTCAGAGGTGTCAGACAAGGAGACCCTCTGTCACCACTTCTCTTTGTACTTGCTGCAGACCTTCTTCAGTCAATCCTCAACAAGGCCATGCAAAGGGGGTTTCTTTCTTCACCACTGCAAGTGAGCTCTTGCCCTGATTTCCCAATAGTGCAGTACGCAGATGACACTTTGGTCCTCCTTCAAGCAGATGCCAAACAACTTCACTGCCTCAAGGACCTCCTTAATACTTTTGCTGATGCTACTGGTCTGAAAGTTAATTATTCTAAATCTAGCCTCATCTCACTCAATGTGCCAGTAGAGAAGGTTGAAATTCTGTCTAATACTTTCCATTGTAAAAGGGAATTCTTTCCCATCCAATATTTGGGTGCACCTCTGGGAATTTATAAACCAACTGTTGAGCAATGTTTACCTATGGTCACAAGACTCCAGAACAAGCTTATGGGGCTATCATCTTTTTTGACCATGGCTGGAAGACTTTTGTTGGTAAAATCTGTGCTTAACTCTTTGCTAATTTACCTTATGGGATGTCTTGATGTACCTGTCACCATTAAAGCCCAAGCAATAAAGCTGTTGAGACACTGCCTCTGGAGAGGTCCTGATTTGGAGGATCATAGGCCTGCCATGGTGGCTTGGAGTACTGTTTGTCGGCCAAAGGACCAAGGAGGATTGGGAGTGATGGATATCTTTGTCCAAAACAAAGCTCTACTGCTCGAGAATCTCCACAAGTTTTATAACAGACACAACATTCCATGGGTTAATTTGATCTGGGAAGCACATTACAGCGCTGATTCACTGCCTGGCAACAATTGGACAGGTTCTTTCTGGTGGAAAGCTAATCTAAAGCTCATTGATAATTTCAAATCCATGGCCAGATGCCACATTGGAGATGGCAAAAGTGCATTCTTCTGGTCTGACCTTTGGCACAATGCTTACTTGCAAGACATGTTCCCTCATATCTTCTCTTTTGTGAAGAATAGGGACTCCACTGTGTATACCATCATTCACACTGAATTTCTGGAGGATCTCTTTCACTTACCATTGACAGTGGAAGCATTCCAAGAATTTGAAGCAATGGAAGAAATTTGTATAGCTTTGAGGGGTTCTCAATATCTGGAATGTACTGATACCTGGAGCTATATTTGGGGAAGTGATCAATTTTCAGTTGCAAAGGCATATAAACTGATGATGGGTGTTAAAATAGTGCCACAACACTTTAACTGGATCTGGAATAGTTCTTGTCAACCCAGGCACAAGGTGTTCTTTTGGAGATTACTTCATGACAGACTCAATACCAGGAACCTCCTTAGAAGGAAAACTTTTCACTTGGATAATTATAATTGTGCTGTAAACAATTGCCAGCAGGAAGAAACACTTCAGCACCTCTTTTGGACATGTCCTTTTGCTGCACAGTGTTGGGATATGATCTGTCCCTCTAGGCAGAGAAATGCATCAGTTCTCGAGGCTTTTGCTGATCTAAAACTGAAACTTCATCTGCCTTTTGTAAGTGCATCTAGTGCCACCCCTAGTTGGTTTTGGAGTATTGACGACAAAGTTGGTTGAGGGACTAATGCGTTTGTGAGAATTGCAGGATAACGCAGGAAGTGTCCCTCATTGATTCGGTTTACCTACCGGAGATGACCCCTAAAAATGTATGAAGACATTGAAGACAATGGTGGTGTGTGAAGATATTCACACTGAAGTCTATGACATGAGAAGACATTGAGTGAAGACTATGGAGTGCGAAGACTGAGTTGTTTCGTTGTTTCCTTTTCTTCTTTGTTGAGTCATAGGAACCACCGTACTGTTAAGTGGGGTCCAAGTGAACAAAGTCAGAGTGACTGAAGTGATGCTCAACCCAAATCCTGTCTTTGAGCGAAGACAATGAGAGCAAATCTTATCCAGAGCTGGATGAGTCAGCTTTGCTTGTAGCCCAAGTAAAGTTGTCGTGTGTGTTTGAAATCTGACCGTTGGAACATGTGTTAGTTCCTTAGTGACCTAGGGTCATTTCGGACATATCAGGTCGGGTTGCCTTGTGGCTATAAATAGCCCACCCCCTACACCATAAATTGGTGGCTGCTCAGAGTTAGCTTACGACTTTTGTCGTTTTGAGAGCAACCCACCTCGAAGCCTTTGAGAGAGAAATCCTTGCGAGGACAAAGCCCAAACACCCAGAGCCAAAGAGTGTTAGGCATCACTGAAGTCTTTCTGTCTGTGTGACTTGAAGACTTATTACACTTGAGGACTGTGTATCCTCCAGCTGGTTAGGTGTCGCGTTCTGAGCATCCGAGAGTCATTGTGGATTGCCGGTGAATGAAGTTTGTGAAGGTTCGGAAGTCTACCTTGAAGACTTACCAGAGTGATTGGGCGAGGACTGTGTGTCCTTAATTCGAGGGTAATAAGGTGAAGACGCGGTCTTCTAAGTTGAATCTCAGCCTCCCTAACCAGATGTACAGTTGTCACAGCAACTGGAACTGGTCCAACAAATCCTGTGTCTTAAACAAGTGACTGGTTCTATCCCTTCCCTCCTTACTTTGAGTTTGTCTTCGTGAAGTCATTGCTTATTTGTCTTATCTGTTTGACTTCATTGCTTGACTACTATCGTTGATTGGCTTCATAATATCTTCCATCCCGATCCTTACTACCTAGCTGCTATTAGTCCTTGTACGTTCACATTATTGCATACTTGACTATGGCTTGCTTGTTGTAGTTTATCTTCCGCTGCATATCAATTAGGTCATTTCTATTGTTTGTCTTCGAAACTTCCACGTTTTGAAGACTTTGATAAAAATCACCTATTCACCCCCCCTCTCGTCGATAACTAGCGCTTTCAATTGGTATCAGAGCAAGGTACTCCCTTGTTCTGTGTGATTCGGTTTAACCACCTGGAGTTTAGCTATGTCGACTGCAGGGATAATCAAAGTCTCCACTGCTTGCCCCGTGTTCGATGGAATTGAATATCCGTACTGGAAGAATAAGATGCGCATGCATCTTGAAGCCATTGATGTCGACGTCTGGTATGTCGTCAAGAACGGCGTTCCAAAAACTAGTGAAGGTGTCACCCCTGCTGATGTCAAGAAGTTCATTCAACTGGACTCGACTGCAAAGAACATCATCTGTGGTCATCTGACCAAAGGACAGTATGGTCGTGTGAGTGCTCTGGAAACGTCAAAGCTAGTCTGGGACTAGCTGTCCAAGGTCAACGAAGGCGTCTCAACTCAGAGAGATCAAAGGATCAGTGTTCTTCGCAGCCTCTTCAACCGCTTCAAGAGAAACGACAATGAAAATGTCCAGCTCACGTTTGATCGCCTCACCGACATCACAAATGAGCTTCAGGCTCTCGGCGCCACTGAGATCACCAAGCATGAAATCGTCAAGACGCTGCAGAGATCTCTTGACAGCTCCTTTGACACCCTTGCCCTCATGATACAAGAACGTCCTGACTTCAAGACTCTCGATCCGTCTGATATACTTGAGAGGCTCAACACACATGAGTTCCAGCTTTCTGAGAAAAGAGATATCTATGGCCCCAACTATGGCCGAACTCATGTTTGAAGGCAAAAGTTGTTTCCTCATCTGAAGAAGAAGAATCTGACTGCGGTTCTGATGATCCTGAAGACATTGGAAGGGAACTTGCTATGCTTGTGAAGAAGTTCCAGAAATTCACCAAGAAGAAGGGCTTCAGAAAGTCTTCATGATCCAGTTCAAGAAATGATGAAGCTTCCACTCAAGACAACAAGAAGAGAACATGTCACAAGTGTAAGAAGCCTGGGCACTACATCTCTGAGTGTCCTCAGTGGGACAACGAGAAGAAGAAGAAGAAGAGCAAGGAATATGACTCTGATGACAAGAAGAAGAAATCTTCAAAGTCTTCTTCCAAGTCCTCATCAAAGTCTTCATCTCATAAGAAGAGCTCATCTGGCAAGGCTCGTGCTTTTGTTGGCAAGGAAATGGATTCAGAGGAGGAGTCTGCTTCTGAGGAGGCGGAGGTGGAATCTGAAGCTGAGTCCGACTCTGGCGTTGCAAGTCTGGCTCTAGCCACAGCCTACGTTGCCAAGTCCATCTTCACCACTGAAGACAATGACTCCCACACTAACCCTGATGATGACAAGGACGATCCTGCTCCCACCTACTGCTTCATGGCACGTGGTGCCAAGGTAAAATCATGCGATGCTTACTTTCAAACATCAAGTGAAGATGACTCTGATTGTGAATCTAAACCCAGCTACAAAACACTTGCTAAAATTGCTACTGAACAACAAAGGGCTATGGAACATACTCAAAAACTGTTAGACAAAAGCGATGACCTGTTGGACGCGGAAATGACACGTTCACAGTCCTTAGTTGAAGACATAAAAAATCTTCATGCTAAGTATCAAGAACTTGAAAGTATTCATGAGACGCTCTCAACCACTTATGAAAAGCTCTCCTATGATTATCTTCAAAGGAAGCAAGAGCTTGAGAAATTGAAAGCGACTCATGAAGATCTTCAAAAAGAGAATGAGTCATTTCACGCTCAACAGATCAGTTCCACTCAGGATGGATTTGAACCACCATGTTTAAAATGCATTGAGCGTAATAACGCTACCTCTGTTGCTGAATGTTCCAATGCTGCTACTGTTGTTTTGTCTTCAACTACTGATGTGGTAACTAACCCCTCTGCTGAGGATACCACTACTATTGTAACACCCCAAAAATTTAACCAGGATTTAGTTATTAAAATTTTGCCAAGAGTTTAAAATTTTGCCTGCAAGAATATTTCTATTGGTTTCAAAACCTTTCTTTTATTATTAAGGATTTATTTTTCCCAAGTGGATCCTTCCAAACATATTGAACTTCTATGCCATCTCATTAAAACAATTTTTCCTAATCAGTAGGTTTATTTATTAAATTATTCCACCGTGATCTATATTCTTTAAAATGACTTGTTTTAAGTTTGGAGCTCTTTTTGTACTACAACCATTTGATTAACTTAACTAAAAATTCCACCAAAATTTGGAGATGTCCTGTGATGCCTCTAACTCACTTTTATGCAATAATATAGTTCATTCATTGCATATTTTGAGTGCTACACATGTTTTTACTCTCTGGTCCAGTGGGCAATTTTTCACTACAACCCTTTGAAATATTTGTTTCTAGCTTCCACCAAAATTATGGGATGTCAGTAGGAGCATATGATTCCATTATATGCAAAAATCCAGGGATGTTCTTTGAAACTTTTGAGTGAACCAACCTCATCTTCATTCTGGTCTATCATGATGGTTTGTACAACAACCATATTATTGCTTGCTCTTTGGCCCTTGACTCTTTCTCCTACTTGTAGTCCTCCATGCTAAACCCCTAAGTCCAGGAGCATGCAACCATTGGCATATTTCTGGTTCATGAAATAATGTCATTCACATCTTGCCCAGATTTGAAGTTCTGCAAAACTTGCACTAACAAGTTTGTGCTTTTCACAAACTAACCTCACCACCCTCTCTTTCACCTAAAGAGACCCCACTCTGGAAGTTTTGGTCACTCCAAGAAATGCCTAAGTGCCTTTGGCATTTTTTCAAACACCCTGTGGGCATGAACAGATTTGGCATGATTGTAAGTTTGTGTTGTGAACTTTCCCATCTGTCCAAACCAAGTTGTCTAGTAGCTTGCTAATGGTCTCTAACCCAGACCTGTGGATTTGCTTTTGATCTCTAGCAGTTTGGGCCACCCTGGCATTTCGTCGAGTAGGCGCCGTGCACGCCCGGAGCGCGAGCAGAGCACGCGTTTTGCACGTGCCCGCGCTCGAGCAAGCGCGCCCCTGGATAAACCTCCCCGAGCTCGTCCTGATCTTTTCACCCTTGCCGCGTCACGCCAAGAGCCCCGACCGCCCCTGGCTCGCTACAGGGGCGCCGCAGCAAGCTTCTCGGCGGCACGCTTGCGGCCGCGTCCGCCACCGCCATGGACAGCGCCGCCCAAGCCACCACAGCGCGCCAGCTCGCCTCCTTCGGCAGTGGAGTGATCGTCGTTAGCCCCTGGAGCTAGCCAGCCACCGCCACGTCGCTCTGCAGCAAAGTAAGACGGTCGCCGGCAACCTTATCCCCGGCCGCCGCGGAACCGCCTTGGCGAGTCTATTTAAGGAGCCCCGAGCTCATCCCCGCATGCAGGCAGCCTCTCACCATCCTCCTAGTACCCCGTTGCCGTCAATTTGAGGGGGAAGAGGCCGTCTTCACCGACTCCGGCCAGTTCGGCCACCGCCGCCTCCCGGCTCCGTTCGGCACAACCAGAGCCTCCCCGGCCCTTCCAACGCCACCAAGCGACTCCACTACTTCGTGCCACCCAGAACCCCAGCTGCGACGTAGAGCCACCCTAGCCACAAACTCACTTTACTCCCAAAGCCACCGGCCGTCGCGAAGCTCGCCGCCGGCGATTTCCTCCACCTCCGACGACCCTACGACCACCGGGAGGACCGCCACTGATCCGCGGATCCATCCCCGTCCTCAACTCCCCGCGAGGAACCGCCGTTCGCCGGCGACGGTTGCTGGAGTCCCGCCTCTGCTCGAGTGGAAGAAGCAGACGGAGAGGAGACTAGTCAAACATGACTAGTGGGCCCCCTGGACCCACTGTCGGTGGCCCCTGCGCGGTCCACGCTGATAAGTGGAGGCGTAAACCCTCAAGTACGCCTCCTCTGCCCGAAAGCGTAATCTTGTTTGAAACGTTTTCTTTTTCTGTTTTTATTAAAAATAGATTTTTACAAAATCTTTGACTGGCTATATCTTTTAAAATATAACTCCAAATGAATTGATTCTTTTTCCTACCTCTCTCAAATTCTGTCTAGTTTATTTTAAGATTTATTTGGAAAAATTTCAAACAACTTTTTGTGCTGTTTTTATTTTGTGTGTTAATTCATTTATATTTTCAAAAATAGGAATTTTGAAGAGAGGAGAAGTATTTCAAGAGTTTGAAATACACTCTGCCTTCCCATGACCTGAAGGCAAGCATTCTGAACCCCGGCATAAATATTTTTGTGTGTTTGATGACACGTTTATATCTTCACCTCACTTTGGAGAAACTTGTTATTTCATGTGATATGATCATATGCATGGGTGCATGTTAGTGATTTCCATGCTGTTGGAAATGATTAGTCTTGTGATGATAATCATCCTCATGTGCCTTACATGCATACCGGCAGGAACCCGGGAAAACCTCTGCCTTGGGTAGGCATGAGTTTGTCGCCGGTCTCCGTCGGAACGGTTATGTCCGGTATGGCATGGTAAGGTGAGCGGTGATCCTGTTGGTTGAAATGTTGTTGTTATATATCTGACATGCAGGGAAGATTATAAACCTCCTGAGTCGATCGTAGATCGAGTCTTGTTCCAGTAACCCGCATACTTGTTCCGTACTACCACTCGTCTCTACAACAAGTAGAGTACGGTTCAGTAATTTGTCAACCCCTTCTAGCACACACCGTACAGAGGGGCCGGGATGAGGGTACCACGGCCATGGATTAAAGCCAGTCATCCGGTCAGGGGGCATGGGTGTTTTCGGTTGTAGCCGAGGGGGTAGCTTCCCCAGTTTTGCGCGCGGTATAAATTTTGTGATCCCATGCTAATCGAGGTTGTAGCCTCCCCACTTAGAGTTTGCTTGACAGGTGTCGTGGGTGATTCCAGACACGTGTGAGTTAAGCTGGTGTGTGCAAGTCAGGTGCGTTTTCATTTAAAAGACCGTAGACGGAATTAGTCCCGATGGACTAACGGAATCCGTTACTCGTGGGTAAAGAGTACACCCTCTGCAGAGATTAAACCTATTCGAATAGCCGTGTCCATGGTTAAGGACTACAGTCTGGGATGGGTCAAGTGTCGGTCTTAGTGTCGGTCTTCGGAGGTGAAACTGTGAAATGAGGACTTATATTACAACTTGTGACATTTGATAATGATGATTATTATTTTTGTTGTGGACTAACCCGTGATATTTTTGGTATTATCAAATACTCCTGGGATGGTTCTACCTCCGGGATATTCACTATGATTGCTTCTTTTAAAGCCCTTTATGTGGTGTCGCTCAGACGCCCGACTGTGGCACTTTTATTTTAAAGCCCTTTATGTGGTGTCGCTCAGACGCCCGACTGTGGCATTTCTTTTAAAGCCCTTTATGTGGTGTCGCTCAGACGCCCGACTGTGGCACTTTTATTTTAAAGCCCTTTATGTGGTGTCGCTCAGACGCCC